>NC_083337.1:10000-1230916 GCF_019175385.1 Lycium barbarum | reverse complement strand
CTTTCTATTTCTAACCATCGGGAAAATTCATCCTATATTATTCCAGCAAAATAGCAGAATCGTGGCTAGGGAACTATACTAGCGACCTACCCAATTTATTGTAGAAATTTTCGCGATCAATGATTGGACCATGCAAACTAGAAATGCTTTTTCTTGGCTAAAGAAACAGATTACTCGATCTATTTCCGTATCGCTCATGATATATATCTTAACTCGGACATCCATTTCAAGTGCATATCCCGTTTTTGCACAGCAGGGTTATGAAATTTTCTGTAATTTGTGCTATTTGGTTTATTGGGTATGTGTTTAGGATCAGAAAGGCCTGTTAATTCTGTTTTAAAGATTCAATCTTGATTGTGTGGGTTGTGTGCTGTCTGTTTTTTGGGTCTATGTTTAGGATCTGAAAAAACTTTTAAATCTGTTTTAGAAACTGAATATAGGTTTTGTTTAAATTGTTTTGTATATGCATCAAATTGGATTTGTGTGCTTACTTTGGTTGTATTTTGTGCTATATGTTTTGTGGGCCTGTATTTAGATATCAGGAAGGCCTTTTAAATCTGTTTTTGAAAGCTGGTTCTTGATTTAGTTTCAATGTTCTGTATTTGCACCAAATTGGATTTGTATTTTAACTTTGGTTGTATTTTATGCTATTTTGGTCTGTGTTTAGAGATCAGGGAGGCCCTTTAAACGATTTTGTTTTAATTGTATGTGCACCAAATTTGATTTGTGTGCTTATTTTAGTTGTATTTTGTGCTCTCTGGTTTGTTGGGTCTGTGTTTAGAATCAGAAAGACCTTTTGATACTTGTTTAGATAAAATCAATCTAGACTTTGTTTCAATGTTCTGTATATGCACCAAGTGAATTTGTGTGCTTATTTTGATTGTATGGTAGCTGATTCTGGTTGTCTGATAGCTGCTTCTTCTGTATTTTGTGATCTCTGTTTAGTGTTTAGGATTTTAATTCTCTTTTAAAAACAATCTTGATTTTTGTTATGTAGCTTTGTCTATCCACCAATCTGAATCTGTGTGCTTATTTTTGTTGAATTCTGTTTTGTACAGATGCAGATCTTTGTCAAAACTCTCACCGGCAAGACCATCACCCTCGAGGTGGAAAGCTCTGACACTATTGATAACGTTAAAGCTAAGATCCAGGACAAGGAAGGAATCCCACCAGACCAGCAAAGGCTGATCTTTGCCGGAAAGCAGCTTGAGGACGGCAGAACCCTAGCTGACTACAACATCCAGAAGGAATCGACCCTTCACTTGGTCCTTCGTCTCCGTGGTGGGATGCAAATCTTCGTGAAGACCTTGACGGGCAAGACTATTACCCTTGAGGTCGAAAGCTCCGACACCATTGACAACGTTAAGGCTAAGATCCAGGACAAGGAGGGCATTCCCCCAGACCAGCAAAGATTAATCTTTGCCGGCAAGCAGTTGGAAGACGGTCGTACCCTTGCCGATTACAATATTCAGAAGGAATCAACCCTTCACTTGGTCCTCCGTCTCCGTGGTGGTATGCAGATCTTTGTGAAGACTTTGACTGGCAAGACAATCACCCTTGAGGTTGAAAGTTCCGATACCATTGACAACGTCAAGGCCAAGATCCAGGACAAGGAAGGAATCCCACCAGACCAGCAAAGGTTGATTTTTGCTGGTAAACAGTTGGAAGATGGCCGGACCCTCGCCGATTACAACATTCAGAAGGAATCCACTCTCCATTTGGTGCTCCGTCTTCGTGGTGGGATGCAGATCTTTGTTAAAACTCTCACTGGAAAGACCATTACCCTTGAGGTTGAAAGCTCCGACACCATTGACAACGTTAAGGCCAAGATTCAAGACAAGGAGGGTATCCCACCAGACCAGCAAAGGTTGATTTTTGCTGGTAAGCAATTGGAGGATGGAAGGACTCTGGCTGATTACAACATCCAGAAGGAGTCAACCCTTCACTTGGTCCTTCGTCTTCGTGGTGGTATGCAGATTTTTGTGAAGACATTGACTGGAAAAACCATCACTTTGGAGGTGGAAAGCTCTGACACAATTGACAACGTGAAGGCCAAGATTCAAGACAAGGAAGGGATCCCACCAGACCAGCAAAGGTTGATTTTTGCTGGTAAGCAGTTGGAAGATGGAAGGACATTGGCTGATTACAATATTCAGAAGGAATCAACCCTTCATCTTGTGTTGAGGCTCAGAGGAGGAATGCAGATTTTCGTGAAGACTCTTACCGGCAAGACCATCACTTTGGAGGTGGAAAGCTCCGACACCATCGACAACGTTAAGGCCAAGATTCAGGACAAGGAGGGCATTCCCCCAGACCAGCAGAGGTTGATCTTTGCAGGGAAGCAGCTGGAAGATGGAAGGACTCTGGCGGATTACAACATCCAAAAGGAGTCAACTTTGCACCTTGTCCTCCGTCTCCGTGGTGGTCTCTAAAGTGTGTGTTTTTCTGTTGGTGGTCGTAGCTGTTTTGAGTCTGTTCTAGTTGTTGCTTGTTTCGTTCATGAACTAGTCTGTTTACTTGTTTTGTTGTGATGTGACCTAAGAGAGTCGAGAAGAGACTCGTAAACTCTCATGTTTCTGTTTGTGAATAATAATTTCAGAGTTGAGGTATAAAATGTTTAGCCTTCAACTTCTATGTTTGCTAAATCTATGAGAAGACTATGATCTCAAAGTTTGGCCTTTTAACCTCGTGTTGATGATCTTTAATGTTGTGGCATACTTCTGTTTTCGTACTTTGTTGAAGTTCAGTTCATATTGAGGACATGCTATATATTGTAGAACAGATTAAACGTTTTTGGAATTTGATTACACTACTTGGATACTTTGCTGCTTTAACCTGATATTGGTCCTTGTTATCTGCTGAATTTTCCTCTATGGCTGCTCATTTCAGTTTTAGCTTTGATGTTAACTAACAACCAGTGGCAAAGTCTTCCGTCATTCATCACAACATATGAGATGTGTCCAAGAGATCTGAGAAGACACTCTTATGTTTTTATTTGTGAATAATAATGTGGAGTTGGGTCTAAGAGTGTTCGTCTTAAAATTCTCTCAACTTGCAATCAGTGAGACTGAGAAGTTTATCTCTCGATCAGTATTTTAAGCACTTAGATATCTTGTGTAGTTCTACGCAATTGATATCTGCAATGGTGCAGTTGTTGATCGTCAATGTCATGTCTATGGGACTGAATTTGTTCTCAGTAATGATGTCTACCCAAGAATGGAGAATGTGGAAATTGGTTTGCAAGGCTTTCTTTGTGATTTGCCTAATTTTAGTCTTTGTGACTGCATGTTTCATGAAGTCTCTGGAGTAACTTATTGATCTTTTCGTTTATCTTGCAAGTTAAGATCATTCAATGTAACTATAAAGCCAGCCACTCTATATTGAGAACGAGACCATTGTGTTGCTAAAGTTGTTGTCTGCTCTCTATATTTTTAGCTCTATTGGCCGAATAGATATCTGGTTAATTGATTATGACTTCATAAATGTTTGACATACTAGGATTTCATGATTTTGGGTTCGGACTCTTCTATGTACTTGCATCTGAGCTGTGCAAGGACGCAGGGATATAACTAGCAAGTACGTAGAGTTAATTTTTTCATCATCTGGGTTTTCATTCAATGAGGTAAGAAATAGTTGGTTGATTAGTGAGGTCTTGAAAACGAGAAGTAAGAGATGATTGGTTGAGTTGTGAGGTCTTAAAAACGTCATAGAATTAGAAAATTCATTTCATGATCAGTCATTCAATTTTGCTTTCAGCTAGTAAGGAATGCGAATCTATCTTTTTTAGATTAAGAAGTTGTTTGGACATGATTTGAAATCACGATATGAAATTAGTGAGTTGGAATTATGATGATTTGAGGTTGAAGTTTTACTTTTACTTGAACATGTAATTTGGATTTCTCAAGTTGTATTTTTAAAAACACCACAAGTTGTGAAAATCATAATTTTTTTTTTTTTTATACAAGCTCATCAAATGAGCAAATGATAGTTCATACCAAAATTAATACGTTATTAAAAGACATTTCTAAAAATACAACATCAATCGATCGAACTTTAGTTCAATAAAAAAAAAAATTGACTCATGAGTTATAGTTTAACTTACACTTTAGTATAATTTTCTTGCATGGTATGAACTATGCGATCATAGTTCATTTCTTTTAATATTTGATATAAATGGTTGGTAAACATGGTTGTTAAATATATCTACCAATTTATAAATCTTTTTTTTTTACAAAATATAAATTTATGAGTCGAGTTTTACATTTTAAAAAAAAATTAAAATTATACCTTAAAATTCCAAATTATACCTTTTTGGAGAATTTAGGATTTGAAATCATAATATGAAAGAGAAAGTTGAAATTTGTGCAAATTGCAGATTTGAAATAAAAAATATGAAATTATGGCCAAATGCCTGCTAAAGTTGGCAGATGGAGTTAGGTGTTGTTTTGTTGTGAACTTACTGATAGATGTCAATGGATATGCGCATACTTCTGTTTTCTTTTTACTTTGCAAGTTTCGGTTTATTTACTTATTATCTGGTTAGCTGAGGCATGTGTTTAACACTTTACCTACAATGCTCCCCTTTTGTTTAGTTGTCATCATTGAATTTTGTCGGTGATAGCAGGAAGATGAACAGTGACGGATCCAGAATTTACAGGTTTCGAGTGTCACAAGGCCATTGAATTAAATGAA
The DNA here is from genome assembly GCF_019175385.1 of Lycium barbarum. Classification (NCBI taxonomy): domain Eukaryota; kingdom Viridiplantae; phylum Streptophyta; class Magnoliopsida; order Solanales; family Solanaceae; genus Lycium; species Lycium barbarum. Next base: position 1,226,224 of record NC_083337.1, on the reverse strand, counting down.
AAAAATCCCTTTTAATTCAGGTAGACCAGGGGCACAAGGCCTAGCATAGGACAAATCTGTTAATCCAAATGAATTGAGGCAATTTTTGTACTCCCGTCACCACTTATCTCTAATTCTTTTTGTATATCAAGAGAATTCAACCGTTGTTATATACGTAACAAAATTAGATCTACTTTTACGCTATTTGTGCAATGCAGTTTCCCACGAAGGGGATCCAATCGAATTTTGTTGGTAGATTTATTTTTTTGCTATTTGCGCAATATAATTTTGCATGAATTAAATTCTTTTGGCTCCTTTTAGCTCCGCCATTCTATGTTAGCGCTTCTTAATCGTTACTATTTCCCACGCTTGAGTAATCAATTTCTGACACATTTAGGTTTTGATCTTCGGCTATTCTAGTTTGTAGAACCTGACCCTGCATTATTTTCATATATTTTCCTTATAATGAAAATATGTAAAAGGACTGAGACGTTTAGAACACGACACTGCATTTTTTTTTTAAATATAATTGCTTTAGAATGAAAAGATGCAACATTACTAATCAAAGATAATTAAGCTCACGACAATAATGTTATTATATCACAATGTTTATTTTGTCAGATTCTAATAAATATTTTGTGCCTTCCCTATACTATTTAAGAGGCGGATATTTTGTTTCATATAAGACCTGTCTCTTAAAAAATACACAAGACCTAATTTTTCATAGGAAATAAAAGTCTACTATTATAGCTTGATTATATTGATATTATTTTTATGCGAATTGATTGAGAGCCCGTTTGACTTAGCTTATAAGTTGCTGAAAACAGCTTATAAGTCATTTTGTACTTAAAATAAGCCTAAAAAAATAAGTTAGAATAACTCTACTTATTTTTTTAGCTTATAAGTTATTTGGTGCTTTTTTTAAGCTAAGTCAAACGGTCCTGAGTCTCGCACACCTCAAACTACTTTTTTTTTTTTTTTTTTTGTAAACAAAAGTCTTCTCACTTGGATTTTAATACTCATTCTTCAAGTTGGAATGATAATAGTAGGACACGTGTTATCCTATCATAGGTTCGTTCATTAGGCAATTTCGTCTAAAGTCGGCTTAGTGCATATGCGGTCCCTAAACATATTTCATTTTTTCATTTTTTACACCTTAATTAAACGATATTTCTATTAAACTCCTAAATTTATTTGTAAGTGTATTTATCAAATTCTTTAAATTTAATTTTTATTAGAAATAAAAATTAAATTGTGATAATAAAAGTGAAGTAATATTTTAAATGTGTGGTAAGCTATTCTTTAGCTCATGAATGTGTCGGTTTCTGCTGATTTTGCTCTTTCATTGCCAATTTAATTAAGTGTTTATTCTTTGTTTCTTCTCAATTACTACTAATTTTAGTTAAAATATGACATAATTAAATTAGAATATATATTAGTATATTGTTATATTAAAGATAAAATACTACATAAGTCAGCTTATATTTGATAGACACACTTAAAAAATAAGTTTAGAGATTCAATATAAACAACATTTAATTAAGATGTCAAAATAAAAAAAGGATAAATTTAGGGCCGCATACATATGCATCAAGCCTCTAAAGTCGGTCATAACACCTTTAAAAGGAGGCCTCATTGTGTACATAGTCTTCATCCCATTGATTTCACATCTAACCAATTATTCTTCAAAAACCTCTCTCAAGGTATTATAGCTTTTCTAATATCTTATTTTTCGTTTAATTTTCTGTATTTTGTGCCTCTGTTATATTGGGTATGTGTTTAGGATATAGAGCCCGTTTGGATTGACTTATAAGTTGCGTTTGGATTGACTTATAAGTTGCTTGTAAGCTGTTTTCAGTTTTTTTGAGTGTTTGATCGGCCAGCTTAAGCTTATTTTATGCTTAAAATAAGCTCAAAAAAATAATTGAGCCCATTTAACTTAGCTTATCTAAAGCAGCTTAGAAGCTGAATACAGCTTATAAGTAAACAAAAAAAAAATAAGTTGGATTATCGCAATTTATTTTTTTAGCTTATAAGCTGCACGCATAAGCCCATCCAAACAGGCACATAAGATATATCTTCTGATGTTATTCTTTTTATCTATTATTTTTTGCTATCTGTTTAATTGTATATGTGTTTAGGATCAGAAAAACCTTCTAATTCTATGGTTTTCTATATTTTGTGCTAATCTGTTTTTTTTTTTGGATCTGAAAGGCCTTGTACTTCTGTTTTAAAAATTCAATCTTGATTTTGTTTCAATGTTTTGTATATGAATCAAGTTTTTTTTATTTTTATTTTTTATTTTAAATATGTATTTTGTGGTTATCTGTGCTTTTGGGTCTTTGTTTATGATCTGAAAAACCTTTTAATTCTGTTTAAAAATTCAATCTTGATTTGGTTTTATAGATTTGTGTCTGGCCCAAGTTAAATTTTCTGTTTGTGGGCTATCTGTTTTGTTGGATCTGTGTTTAGGATCTGAAAGGCCTTTTAATTCTGTTTTAAAAATTCAATCTTGATTCAGTTATATAGCTTTGTTTCTGCACCAAGTTGTGTGTGCTTGTATTTATGATTTGAAAAACCCTTTTAATTATGTTTAAAAATTCAATCTTTATTTGTTTTTATATCTTTGTGTCTGTACCAAGTTGATTTTTTTGTTTTTTTGGGGCTATCTGTTTTGTTGGATATGTGTTTAGGCCTTTTAGTTCTGTTTTAAAAATTCAATCTTGATTTAGCTATATAGCTTTGTGCATGTTTTATTGGGTTTGTATTTATGATCTTGAAAACCCTTTTAATTCTGTTTAAACACTCAAGCTTGAATTGTTTTTATAGCTTTGTGTCTGTACCAAGTTGAATTTTCTGTTTTGGAGCTATCTGTTTTGTTGGATCTATGTTTAGGATCTGAAAAGCCTTGTTAATTCTATTTTAAAAATTCAATCTTGATTCTGTTTCAATGTTTTGTATATGCACCAAGTTGAATTTTTGTGCTTAATTTGTTGTGTTTATCTTTGTGATCTGGAAAACCATAAATTTCTATTATAAAAACTCAATCTTGATTTCGTTTTATAGCTTTGTATAAGCCGAGTTAGATTTGTGTTTTTATTTTGGTTGTATGGTTGTCTCTTTGTTTAATTTCATGTAATTAGTGCTATTTGTTTTATTTGGGTATGTGTTTAGGATCAATTAGTTCTGTTTTAAAAATTCAATCTTGATTCTGTTTCAGTGTTTTGGTTGTATCATATCTGCTGCTTTGATTAGTTTTCTTTATTTTGTGTTATATGTTTTGTTGGGTCTGTGTTTAAGATATGAAAAACCTTTTAATTCTGTTTAAAAATTCAATCCTGATTTGGTTTTTGGGCTATCAGTTTTGTTGGATCTGTGTTTAGGATCTGAAAAGCCTTGTAATTCTGTTTTAGAATATCAATTTTGGTTTTGCTTTCAATGTATTGTATATGCACCTAGTTGAATTTTCTGCAGTTTGTGCTCTTTGTTTTGTTGGATCTGTGTTTAGAATCAGAAAGCCCTTTTATGTATGTTTTAAAAATTCAATCTTGATTTTGTTTCAATGTTTTGTATGTGAACCAAGTTGAGTGTACTATCTTTTATGTGCTTATGATTTAAAAAACCTTTTAATTTTGATCTTCATTTTGTTTCAGTGTTCTTATATTCACCAAGTTGAGGTTTTTTATTGGGTCTGTGTTTAGAATCAGAAAGGCCTTTTTATTCTGTTTTAAAAACTCAGTTTTGATTTTGTTTCAGTGTTTTGTACATGAACCAAGTTGGTTTTTCGTGCTGTCTGATTTGTTTGGTCTCTGTTTATTGTCTGAAAACCTTCTAGTTCTATTTTAAAAAAACTCAATCTTGATTTTCTGTATTTTGTGCTGTCTGTATGTTGGGTTTGTGTTTAGGATCTGAAAAACCTTTCAATTCTATTAGAAAAACTCAATCTTGATCACCAATTTGAGTTTTGTGTGCTAATTTTGGTTGAATTTTGTATATACAGATGCAGATCTTTGTGAAAACCCTCACTGGTAAGACCATCACCCTCGAGGTGGAAAGCTCCGACACCATTGACAACGTTAAAGCTAAGATCCAGGATAAGGAAGGCATTCCCCCCGACCAGCAAAGGCTGATCTTCGCCGGAAAGCAGCTTGAAGATGGCAGAACCCTAGCCGATTACAACATCCAGAAGGAATCCACCCTCCACTTGGTGCTCCGTCTTCGTGGTGGGATGCAAATCTTTGTCAAAACCCTCACAGGAAAGACAATCACTCTCGAAGTTGAAAGCTCGGACACCATCGATAACGTCAAGGCTAAGATCCAAGATAAGGAAGGCATTCCTCCAGACCAGCAAAGGTTGATTTTTGCTGGTAAGCAGCTTGAAGACGGTCGTACTCTCGCTGATTACAACATCCAGAAGGAATCCACTCTCCACTTGGTCCTTCGTCTTCGTGGTGGGATGCAAATCTTTGTCAAAACCCTCACCGGAAAGACAATTACACTCGAGGTTGAAAGCTCCGACACCATCGATAACGTTAAGGCTAAGATTCAGGACAAAGAGGGTATCCCACCAGACCAGCAAAGGCTGATTTTTGCTGGCAAGCAATTGGAAGATGGCCGTACACTCGCTGACTACAACATCCAGAAGGAATCGACCCTTCACTTGGTTCTCCGTCTTCGTGGTGGGATGCAAATTTTTGTTAAGACATTGACTGGCAAGACAATCACTCTTGAGGTTGAAAGTTCTGACACCATCGACAATGTCAAAGCCAAGATCCAGGACAAGGAAGGCATCCCCCCGGACCAGCAGAGGCTGATCTTCGCCGGCAAGCAGTTGGAAGATGGGCGGACCCTCGCTGATTACAACATCCAAAAAGAGTCCACTCTCCATTTGGTGCTCCGTCTCCGTGGTGGGATGCAGATCTTTGTTAAGACCCTCACTGGGAAAACAATCACTCTCGAGGTTGAAAGCTCCGACACCATAGACAATGTTAAGGCGAAGATCCAAGACAAGGAAGGAATCCCACCAGACCAGCAAAGATTGATTTTTGCTGGTAAACAGTTGGAAGATGGAAGGACCCTAGCCGATTACAACATTCAAAAAGAGTCCACTCTCCATTTGGTGCTCCGTCTTCGTGGTGGGATGCAGATTTTTGTGAAGACTTTGACTGGCAAGACTATCACTTTGGAAGTGGAAAGCTCTGACACCATCGACAATGTTAAGGCCAAGATCCAGGATAAAGAAGGAATCCCACCAGACCAGCAAAGGTTGATTTTTGCTGGTAAGCAATTGGAGGATGGAAGGACTCTGGCTGATTACAACATCCAGAAGGAATCGACCCTTCACTTGGTCCTCCGTCTCCGGGGTGGGATGCAGATTTTTGTGAAGACATTGACTGGGAAGACCATTACTTTGGAGGTGGAGAGTTCTGATACTATTGACAATGTGAAGGCTAAGATTCAGGACAAGGAGGGAATCCCACCAGACCAGCAGAGGCTGATCTTTGCTGGGAAGCAGCTCGAAGATGGAAGGACTCTGGCGGACTATAACATCCAAAAGGAGTCAACTTTGCACCTTGTCCTCCGTCTCCGTGGTGGTCTTTAAAGTGTCTGTTCTTGGTGGTGGTTGTAGCTGTGTCTTGGGGGTCTCTGTTAAGTGTTAGTTTGTGGTTCATGTATTAGTGTCTGTTACTTGTGATCTTGTGTTCTAGAAGACTCGTTCTCTTATGTTTTTCTTTGTGAATAATGATGTCCGAGTTAAGGTTTAATATGTTGGCCTTGAACTTTTCTGTTTGCAGCAATCAATGAGAAGATTATGATCTCAAAGTTAAGAATAAGCTCTTGTGTAGCTCTGAAATTTGATGCAACTGCGTAGTTGATGTTCTTTAATGTGGTGGCACGCTTCTAATTTCTTTCTTTGTTCAAGTTGACTTTATTTGCATCCATCTCTGTAGAATTCTGATATGTTGGGGTGCCAAAATGGCTCAGTGTCTATAGTTTCTATTTGAGATTCTACTTGAACGCTCAATTTTAGTACTGCTCAGTGTCTATAGTTGCGATTTGAGATTCTACTTGAAAGCTCAATGTTAGTACTGCAGGGGATATATTGATGAAGATTCTACTTGAACGCTCAATATTAGTATTGCAGGGGATATATTGATGATAACAGTACAAGTAGAAGGACTTCTAAGATGATCTAGAGGGCATTCTATATACTGTCAAAGCACAGATTGATACCTTATTATATATGCAAGAACAAAATGGGTCAGTGTGTCCTTGTATTCTCTTTATAGCTTAATTTCTTTGTAGACCAACTTGTACTATGTAGTAATCCTTTCCTAAGATTGTATACTTTGCTGGTTTAACCTGATTCTGGTCCTTGTCATTTGATGAATTCTCCTCCATGGCTGGTCATTTTAGTTTTAGCCTTCAATGTCAACTTACAACTAGCTGCAAATTCTTCCGTATTTCCATGAGCACGTGAGATGGTCAAAGTTTGAGCCAATAGAAACCTCCTTTTGTGATGTGTCCAAGAGAGTCTGAGAAGACTTGTTCTCTTATGTTTCTATTTTGTGAAAAATAATAATGTGGCGTTATGTTTAAGAATGTTGGTCTTGAATTCTCTTATCTTGCAACGCAATCAGTGAGAAGTATACGGATTGATATGTGCAATTGTGCAGTAGTTGATCTTCAATGTAATGATCTATTGGACTGAATTTGTTCTCATCAATGAAGTGTCATGAATAACCTGCAGAATGGCTCAGTTAGTTGAGCACGGAGCTTCCATAAAAGAGGTCTCAGGTTCAAAACTCTTTGCCTATAACAACTGGGGATTTGCATTCTCGGTCGAGCTCGTCACACGGGACTTGCCTAGTGCGGGTTATCTCTTCTGTGTGGTTTTTGAGCTATTGCACAAGAGCGGGGTTTACCCAGTTCGAACTCGAAGGGTTAGCGGCTGCGGGTTTCGATGTCACAAAAAAAATAAGTGTCACCAAATCGGGCTATCGCACAAGAGCGGGATTTACCCAGTTCGAACTCGAAGGGTTAGCGGCTGCGGATTTCCATGTCATTAAAAAAAAAAAAGTGTCATGTAATTTATTCATCATTTCATTTAGGAGTAAACCCAGTACGAACTCGAAGGGTTAGCAGCTGCCGGTTCTCACATCATACAAAAAAATAAGTGTCGTGAATAATTTATTGATCATTTCTTTTAGGATGCAAGTTAAGATTCTTCAATATATAACTATAAAGCCAGCCACTCTTTATTGAAGAATGAGAGCAATATGCTGCTACGGTCGTCTTTCCTTCTCTCTGGATTGTTATCTCTGTTGACCTGATGGCATCTAGTAAATTGATTATGGATTCATAGGGGTGAGACACTAGGATTTCAAGGTTCTTAGTTTGGTTCCTTCTATGTATACGTGTTGAATCCGAGCTATGCAAGGACGCAGGGATCTAGCAAGGAAGCGGGAATACTTTTTTCTCGTCCCGGGGTGGGTGCATTCAATGAACTACAGGTGATTGGTTGATTAGCGAGGTCTTAAAAACGTCACAGAACTTGTTAGTTGATTAGCGAGGTCTTAAAAACATCACAGAACTTGTTGGTTGATTAGCGAGGCCTTTAAAATGTCACCAAAACTTGATTTGCTTTCAGTCGCAACATTCAATGAACTAAAGTGGTTGGTTGATTAGTGAGGTCTAAAAACATTATAGAGTTTACAGAAAAGGCTCAAATATGCCAGACCTATCGGAAATGATTCATTTATATCACTCGTCAATAGTTTGGCTCATTTATGCCATGACCGTTACTAAAATGATTCATTCATGTCATTTTTTATTAACACAGATTTTACACCAGATATGACATGCAACCTCCAATTAGAGGTCCACGTTGTTTAATTAAACCAGCCTAATTTTAAATCCCAAATTAATAAAAAATCAGACCCAAATTAATGAAAAATGACATGAATGAGCCATTTTAGTAACGACGATGGCATAAATGAGCCAAACTATTAATGAGCAGCACAGATGAACTATTTTCGATAGTTCGATGGCATATTTGAGCCTTTTCCGTAGAATTTATGATATGCTTTCAGTCGCAACATTCAATGATCTAAAAGTGGTTGATCGATTAGCGAAGTTGTTAAAACATCATAGAATTTGTTATTTGCGTTTAGCTTAGCAAGGCGACGCGGATCTATGCTTTTTAGATTAAGATGGTGGATGGAGTTAGGTGTTTGTTATGTTTTCAACTTGCTGACAATAGCCTTGTTATTTGTGGTCAATGTGGTTGCATACTTCTGTTTTCTTACTGACAATAGCCTTGTTAATTAGAGCAATTATCTTCCCTTAACCAACTATATTTTATAAAATGTTTTTTCTTTTTTTCTTCTTTTTTATATTGGGGGTAAGGGAAGGGAACATGGAGGGAGAGAATTACAAGGTGGGAAATTGAATCCTTACAAATAAGGTGAGAGTTCAAGTAACCAACCAATTGAACTACTAATTTCCCTTACAAAGGTTGATATATTCTATGCATATAAAAATCTTACATGTTTCAATAAGGTTCATGCTGCACAACAACAACAAGAATATATTCAGTGTAATCCCACAAATCAGATATGAAAAGAGTAAAATGTACGCAGATTTTATCCCAATCTCATAAAAATAGAGAAACTATTTTTAAAGACCCTCAGCTCAAGTTGCACATATCAAAGTAATTTGAAAGAAAACACAAAGGTAAAGGGTAAAGGGAACATGACAAATAATAGGGAAAGATTACTTAGCATTCGTACAAAGAAATATTAACAACAAAATGATGTGACCACTGAACCTATAAGTGGATGCTACATGCTAATTTAAAATCTTTCCTATCTAAAATAAGGGAGACCTTTGAGATTGCACCACCTTAAATCTTAGCATAACTAATGCAATATCTGATTACATAAAAGAAGTATAATTTATGCATAACTGATGAGTTTTTGGTGGCGGCAATAAAATCATTCCCTTTAAACTATTTAAATATCTTAAAATTGAGTAATTTCCTATATGAAGTTTTTTTTTTTTTTTTTTTTACATAATAATATTATTTATTTATTATTGTATACATAATCACTAAACAATAATCCTGAATAATTAAACATTACATGTTTCTTTGAATCATCAGTATGTGAATCTGATGTATTGAAAGTTGAACTATTACAATCAAAGTATTTGCTGGTCTTCCTTGACAAGAGAGGTCTCATGTTTGAGTATTGGATAGGGAAAAATTCTTAGTAGGGAGCATTTTTTTCATTTGCCCTACGCGACGCAAATTCAAATTAATTGGACTCCAAGCGAGTACCGGATACCAGATGACAAAGGAGTGCTTTTTCAGAACAGGCCCTACGCGCCCCAACTCTGGATTAATTGAGCTCCAATGCGAGTATCAAATACCGGATAAGAAATTAAAAAAATAAAAATAAATTGGACTAACTCTATTATTATTATTAATACGGAAAAGGGCCAAAATTATCCCTGAACTTTGAAAAATAGTTTATTTATACCCTTCGTTATACTTTAGGGCCAATTATACCCTTATAGTTATACTATGAGGTCAATTATACCCTTATGACTAACGGCTGCCACGTGACATCATCCCAACCCTTCAAAATTATTTTACCCTCAAATAATTTTTTACCTACTAAAATAACTCAACAATTTTTTTTCCAGCAAAAATAATATGAAATTATTTTTATTTTTTGTCCTGGAAAAAGTATCCGTATTATTTTTGCTCGAAAAAAAAAATCGGGTCGGGTTGAGTTATTTTAGTGGGTAAAAAATTATTTGAGGGTAAAATAATTTTGAAGGGTTGGGATGATGCCACGTGGCAGCCGTTAGTCATAAGGGTATAATTGACCCCATAGTATAACTGTAAGGGTATAATTGACCTTAAAGTATAACGAAGGGTACGAATGAATTATTTTTCAAAGGTCAGGGGTAATTTTGACCCTTTTCTGTTATTAATAAATGAGGCCATAAAAGTAATTTTAGTCCTCGACCGACATAGCCCAAAACCGGAAGGCCCTTTATTTATACATAACTTCTCCAATTGAAAAGCCAAACTATTCTATTCTCTGTGCACTTAAAACCTGTCCTCTATTTGTTCACACTTATCCAAACACGGTCTAATCTCTCCAAACCCTAATTTTCCAATCAGGTAATTTTTAATTCCCATTTTTTTAAAATTTGTTTTTGGTAATTTTGATAATCTTCAGATCTGCTAAATTCATTTGTCTGTTTTATTATTACATGTCATAAAAAAATAGATTTTTTTTTGTGGGATTATACTGGCTATGTTGTTGTTATAAAAAATAGATTTTTATTTGAAAATTGGGTTTTTTGGTAATTTTATCTGATAGTGATTCAATTTCTATAGCTTTAGCTTATTGTTTGTTAATCTTGATGATATTCAGATCCTCTAAATTAATTTGTCTGTCTTATTATTACACGTAGATTTTTTTTTGTGGGATTATACTGGCTATGTTGTTGTTATAAAAAATAGATTTTTATTTGAAAATTGGGTTTTTTTGGTAATTTTATCTGATAATGATTCAATTTCTATAGCTTTAGTTTAGTGTTCGTTAATCTTGATAATCTTCAGATCGACTAAATTAATTTGTCTGTCTTATTATTACACGTCATAAAAAAATAGATTTTTTTTTGGTGGGATTATTCTGGCTATGTTGTTGTTATAAAAAATAGATTTTTATTTGAAAATTGGGTTTTTTGGTAATTTTATCAATTTCTATAGCTTTAGCTTATTGTTTGCTAATCTTGATGATATTCAGATCCTCTAAATTTGACCTGTCTCTCTAGTTTTTACATGTGATAAAAAATAGTTTTTTTAAAAAAAAAAAAATTGGGTTCTTTTTGGGAATTTTATAGCTTAAGTGTTTTGGATTTTATTTGTTAGCCTAGTGTGTAATCTTGATAATCTTTGGATCTGCTAAATTAACCCGTTTTTCTAGTTTTTTCATGTGATAAAAATCAGATTTTTATTTGAAAATTGGCATCTTGTTGGGAATTTATTCTACAGTGATTCCATTTGTATAGCTTAGCAAATATATGTATTTTGGGTTTTGCTTGTTAGCTTAGTGTTTGTGATCTTGATAGTCTTCGGATCCGCTAAGAACTTGTCTCTCTAGTTTTTACATGTAATGAAAATCTGATTTTTATTTGAAAGCTTGTTTCTTTTTGGGTGTTTTCTGTATTCCTAGAGCATAGCTAATATATGTGTCTTGGGGTTTTGTTTGTTAGGCTGATTTTGGTTATCTGATGGGGATTATTGTTTTATTAAACCTTATAAGAATCGGATCGTTTCTTTTGAAGAACTGTTATCTAGTTTAGTTTAATTTAGCTTTACAGTTAATAGGTATATCATTTAGCTAATTATTTTGGTAGCATAGTTTTGCTCATCTGATTTGGTTTCATGCCTTTGATTGCTTCTTTCGTCACGCTGTTTACTGTTCTTCGATTCATAGCAAATCTTTTGATTGTTATTTGTCCTCATGCTTTGGAAAATCGGATTTTTCTTTGAAGAAAATTGTTTTCTTGTCGGGATTTGACTTCACAGTAATTTTACTTATATAGCTTAGCAAATCTTTGGCTTGGGTTGTTTTGTTGGCCTTATTAGGTTGTTGGATGCGGTTTCTTGCCTGATATAATTGTGTCCGTGTCGTGAAATCTTTAGTGGTAGACTGGCTTTTCCAGATCTATTTGTTTGTCAGTACCATTTATGATGAATTGATTATTTAGATCAGCAAATATTTCCGTTAGGGTTTGTTGTAAATTAGTTTTGGTTACTTGATGTGGTCTTATGCCCTTGTGCCTTTGCGTTATGTCTTTGTCATGAAATGTTGATGTTAAACGGCTTCCCAGACCTTTTATCTATAAAGGGTTCATCTTTATTCTCTGTACGTCTCTGGTTATGTTGCCGTCTGTATACTTCCTCTTTCTGTTTTCGGAACGATATCCTTTTTATGGTTAGACACGTGTATTTTATGGATCAGCTCTATGAGTGCAAGTTTGGTTGTATTTTAAGTCCTGTAACACTCGTGATTGTAATACATCAAATAAAATAATCTATTCATGCCCTGCCACTGTAATAAGATAGTTTTGATTTCATGGTGATGTGTCTTGCAGAGATGTTATCTCTTTACGCGGGGTTTGCTTATGATTTTCTGTTGTATAATTGCCTTTTCTTCCACGCAGGTCTGAGCATCCAAGTTTGGTGATTTGAGCACGGTTGTTGTCTTTTATTCTCAACAAAGTTTCATGTCTGAGCTCGACCTCCAAGTTCCCGCTGCTTTTGGTATGCCAAACTTGTTTGATGTATTATTCCTCAGTTGAATTTGGTATTTAGTAGTTCCTATCATATTTTTAATTCTCTTTCAGTTTTCTTTTAAAACTTGCAAGTGACAATTTTTTTTAGCTTAAGGTTGCGTTTGGTATAGAGGTTTTTTAATTTTCTCAATGGTCGGTTGGTCAAAATATTTTGGAAAACATTTTCACGGAAAACAAATTTTTTGAAATGAGGAAAATGATTTCATTGATGGAAATAGGGAGAACAAGTTCCATAAGTGACATTCCAAGTTCTTGGTCTCCTCCCCAACGCCCCCACCCCTTGACCATCCCCAACCCCCGCCAGCCCCCACTCCACCCTTAGCCCTTAAATGGAGAGACATGGCCTACTTGCTTTGGGGTAGTGGTGGTTGTTGGATTAGATGCAAATGGCGCATGAAAGGATTATCTTGCTAGTTTGGGGGGGGTGGGGGGGGTGGGGTATTGTTCTATTTGTGATTCATAACTGACTGATGCTTCTTTATTTTGATATCTCTGCTTAGATCCCTTTGCTGAGGCAAATGCTGATAATTCTGGAGCTGGGACAAAAGATTATGTACACATTCGCATACAACAAAGGAATGGTCGTAAAAGCCTGACAACTGTGCAAGGATTGAAGAAAGAATTCAGCTACAATAAAATACTGAAGGACCTAAAGAAAGAGTTTTGCTGCAATGGTACTGTTGTCCAGGATCCAGAACTAGGCCAGGTTATTCAACTCCAGGGTGATCAGAGGAAGAACGTTTCGACATTTCTTGTCCAGGCTGCAATTGTGAAGAAAGAACACATCAAAATTCATGGTTTTTGATTGCCATTATCATTAATCATCGCCCAGTTCTTAAATTTGAAATGTTATGCAAATTCAGTTACAATAAAGTTTACTAGTGCTTTATCCCCTCAAAAAGGTTAAAAAGAGACTTTCTAGTGTTAGTTTTCTGCTGGTTTGATATTAAAATACTTTGTTGCCCGCCGACACTCTGCTAGTGTTATGGGTGATTTATATTTTTCAGAACAATCGTTGTATGTGCTAATAGAGTTACGGGTTTATCATCTTTCAGTTGCTGGTTAGCATTTGTACATGTTCGTCTTGTGTTTATGTCGTTGGATGTGGGATCAAAGTTGTTGGTCAGGTAGTTTTTAAGCGTTTCTTGTTTGTTATTTTGCTTGGGGTGGCATAGGGCGTTTGGAAGGGGGTTGGGTGGCGAGTTGTGTCGAAAGTCGTGCATCGGATGTGGGATTACACTGGTACGTTTGTTGTTGTTGATGACATTCGTGGATTGAAACTATAGTAGTGAAACATCAATTGAGCAGTGCCGTGCATTGAAACTGTAGCAGAGGCAACATAATCGAATATGTAGGATACATGTGTTGAAGCCAAACCAGAGTAACAACATAAATCGAATGCGTAAGATACGTGGGAGGTTATTCAATTAAGGTACGTGAGAGGTAGCAACAAATAGTGATCGATTTTAAAAGAGTAAATAAGTGGCAGGTAGTAGCAAACAACGATCGATTCTGAATGTTCACTCTTTTATCCAATGATGCAGTATGCAAATGGTGTAGTTACTGTTATTGTATCGTCATTCGTCTCACAACCTCTTCTTGGATGGTTTGTTGGGTTAACACTACTAATTTAACTTCAATCACATTCTAGTTCAATTTAGTTAGATGTAAAATTGATCATGCTCTTGAAATATATGTCACCTTCACAATGCAAATGCAAGATGTCCTATTCAAATTCAGTGCGGTCTTTTGACAATGGCCATTTTTCAAAACTATGCAATTGAAATAATGATTTTCATAGAGTTTCAAATTTCAGAACTATTTTAAGGACAAGGCTCATGTTTAGAAGTTTTACATGTGATATTTGAAAGGGAAAATGACATAAATAGCTGTCCGTCCCAAAAAAACCGGTAAACATAATATACATGATACAAACGTATATATTATGTATAGTAGCTCGCGGATGTAAATAATTTTGATCGAGCGGTCAACTATATAACTTTCTCAATTTAAAGTTTTATAATAGTCATTCAAAGACGAGATTGAAAAGTGATCAACCAACGTTATTACATGGAAGAGGGTTATTCGCACAAATATCCTCTTTTGGGGTGGTTTTTAATTTTTGTCCCTCAAATTTGTGGTCTTTAATTTTTCCCTTCAGCACTTTTGGCACGGCATAAACTAAATTTCGTCTGACATAATTAGTGTTTTGCTTTGGCATATGTATCATCACATCCACACAAGTTATGTAGGAAAAGGTAAAACTTTCAACACTTAACATAATCTAAAAAATACTACACAACTAATGCTGCATAACTTAATTCCACAAAACTTGTGTTGAGCGAGGCAAAAGTTTAGTTGCTAAAGATAAAATGTTATAGAACTTATGTTGAGCACAGCATATCTGAATAATTTTCATTCAACAAACAGTAGTGACAAAAATTAAAGACCACAAATATGAAGACAAAAATTAAGGACCAAGTTCATATGTAGGACAATCCGTGCAAAAATTTGATTTAGTTGGGGTCATTCACACAAATGCCCTATTTTGGGGGTGGTCTTTAATTTTTGTCCTTCGACACTTTAAGTATCCGAAAATATCCCTAAAATTTTGGGTTCGAATCATAGCAGAGTATAAAAAAGAAAAAAATCGCAAAATAAGATTTCATAGCAAATTATGCCTATTCGGGTAAAAGTTATGCCTTAAGGCATAGTTTTTAGGTAAAGTATGCCTTGTCCAACATAGTTTCGCAGAAATTAAGTTATCCTACCGAACTATGCCTTGTCTGACATAGTTTTGTGAAATTAAGTTATACTACAAAACTATGCCGGAAAAAACACTACATAGAAAATATGTCTTAAGACATAACTTTTGCCGGAACAGGCATAGTTTCCATGAAAATCATGCCTTGTGATTTTTTTTTTCTCTACCGGGGTTCGAATATCTGATTTCATAGATGCGCGAATTAATGTACTTTGGCCCACAAATTTTCATTAAATGAAAAATAAAGACAAAAATTAAAGACCACTGATTTGACTATTTGAGGGACAAAAACTAAAAGACCAAGTCCATATGAAGGACAATCCATGCAAAAAATTGATGGGGAAATCATAGCCCAAATTGTGTCTCACCGTTGGGGAAAACATAAACCAACTGGATTTCAAATCGGGACCCGAATTTTTAATATTTTCGACCCGTCAATTTCTCTTTCTCCAGTTACAGCCGGCGATCTCTTTCTCAGGTAAGCCCTAATCCAATTTTCAATCATGTTTAGTGAGTCTGAATACGGATTGTTAAGTTTCGTTGCGATTTTAACAAGTTAATTTGATCAATTTTAACTAAATTTTGTTTCGCTATATGAATCATCTGCTTAATCCAGTTTTTTAAACCTGTATAATTAGTCAAATACGGTTTGTTAAGCTTCGTTTTGATTTTGACAAATTAATTTTCTTAATTATGCATCAAATCGTTATAGGATAATCATTATAACGAGTAGAATACGGATTGTTAAGCTTAGTGGTGATTTTAACAAGTTAATTTGCTCAATAATGCCTCGATTCTAACTAGTTTGAGTTTTAATCCTAATTTAAATCCTGTATACCGAGTAGAATACGGATGTTAAGCTTAGTTGTTATTTTAACTAGTTAATTTTCTCAATTATGCCTCAATTAACTAGTTTGAGTTTTGCTATACGAATCATCTGCTTATCCTAGTTTTAATCCTGTATAACGAGTCAAATACGGTTTGTTAAGCTTTGTTGTGATTTTGACAAATTTAATTTGCTCAATTATGCCTCAATTCTAACTAGTTTGGGTTTTGCTACTCCCTCAGTCCCAATTTATGTGATACTTTTCGCTTTCCGAGATTCAAACTGCATGAACTTTGACCAATATTTTAAGATGTATTTTTTCACCAAATTGATAGGAGAAAAGTTGCAAAAATTATAATGCTTTTTGTAGTTTTCAAATATAGAAATTTTCATCTTAATAATTGAGTTAATCTAATCCAATTTAGCTTCAAAGTTTAGTCAAATTGACTCTCAAAAAGCGAAAAGTATCACATAAATTGAGATGGAGTGGGTACATGAATCATCTGCTTATATTCCGTTCTATTCAAGCTCTTATGATCCTAATTTTAATCCTGTATAACGAGTAGAATATGGATTGTTAAGCTTTGTTTTGATTTTATTAAGTTAATAATTTGCTCAATTATGCCTCAATTCTAATTAGTCGAGTTTGTCTATATGAATCATCTGCTTGTATTAGCTTAATTCAAGCCTATATGATCCTAATTTGGTAGAGTTCAATTTCTAATCCCATAAAAGTTCAATCTTGTGAAGTCAGCTAATCTGAAACACAGCCTTATATCCAAATCACTCTATCCGAATTGTTTAATGTCGAAGTTTTCTGCTCTACGTTAAAGAATTTGCAATTTGGTTACAGTGCTTTCTGGCTGCATATAGAAACTGAAATTTTAGTTTTTGGACTTCCTTGTGATTTTGACAAGTTAATTTGCTCAATTATGCCTCAATTTTAACTAGTTGAGTTTGGTTATATGAATGATCTGCTTACATTCTGCTCTTTCAAGCCTATATGGTCCCAATTTCAAATATCCATCAACCTATGGCGACTCTCTTCCTTTATCCGGTGTCGGAATGGATATGCCTTGTGGAACTCACTTTGGTGGAGTTCCATTTCTAATTGTTTAAAAATACAATCATGAAGTCAACTCATCTGAAAAACCGCCATATATCCAAATTACTCTATCCTAATTGTATAATGTCTAAGTTTTATGGTCTATGTTAAGGAATTTGCTTAATTTCTTTTAAAGGGTTTTTCATAGCTAACTTATCATGCCAACCCCAACTTGTTTGGGACTGAGGCGTGGTTGTTGTCCTTATCATGCCTTGTGTATGTCAAGCCTATATGATCCCTATTTCAAATAACCATCAACCTATGGCAACCCTCTTCCTTTATCCGGCCTCGGACTGGATATGCCTTGTGAAACTCATTTTGATGGAGTTCAATTTCTAACCGTTTAAAAATTCAATCATGTGAAGTCAATTGATCTGGAAAAAACTCCATATATCCAAATCACTTTATTCTAATTGTTTACTGTCGAAGTTTTTCTGGTCTACGTTAAGGAATTTGCTTAATTTTTCTTAAAGGCCTTTTCATACCTCACTTATCATGCCGACCCCAACTAATTTGGGACTGAGGCATAGTTCTTATACTTATCATGCCTTGTGTATTGCAATTTCAGACAGGATACTGCACTAAAGTATTGAAAAATGGAGGACATGTTGGTAGCGATTCTTTCGATGCTTCTGATTTTGGCATTAGTTCCGCTTTATCTGTGGAAACGCAGCCAAAATTCTGAGTCTTCCAGAGAACATGAAGATGAAACTCAGGTTTAATTGCTTTTCCTTGTGGTCGATTGGTTTCTTGCTGCTTGTTTTCTGTTACAAACTTGGTGATGTAAGAGGATTATTCGTGAAATTTCTCCGGTACAAGGTGATAGGGATAGGGGATTGATTCTTTGACCCTCCTAACTAAAGAGTGATCTGCAAGTGGGTATCGCACCATCGTTGGAGTTTGAGAAGATTATGATTTATGAATTGATGTTAGGATTAAAGTTTTGGTACAACCATAATAACTAATAGTCCTTGGCCCATTTTATATAACAATATTTGACTGGATATGATGAGTTTAAGATGTTAATCTGAACTTAATTTTTTATTAATGACAATGAAAGAAAATATCAGATTAATGGTTAAAAGTAGTTTGATAAAGAAAATATCATGTCATGTTAAAAGTTTGAATAGTTTAATGAATTTGAATTCTTAAAGGTGTGAAAGTTGTAAAGAGATGTAATTATGCTGCACGTCTTGGGATATCCTGAAATGGGAAAAGGGTATTGTATAATCGGAACAGAGGGAGTGCTAGACGTCAGCATTAATAGACTCCATTATTGTGGTATTACTGGAGGGACTTGTAAAATGTGTCTCGATGCTGTTTAATCGTCACTGAATTTGGAGAAATAAGAAATAAACACATTATTCTAATTTAGCAAGAACTGAAACTATTGTCGTCTGAATATCAGGTTGAACAGAGGGAAACTGTAGTAAGAGCCACTGGAACACGTCGAATGCGTCGAAGACCGGCCTCTTCAGCTGCTAGCACATCTTCGGCTGCAGCCACTATAGATGGTATTCTCTCCTTCATCTCTTGCCCGATTGAAACTGTTTTATTGGTTTTCTTCTGATGTCTAATTTTTCTTCCATATCGTTTTAGCTTGTTTATTTTTAAAATCTAAAGATACAGTATCACAATTTCCATGATATTTTACTAGAAATTATCTTTGCTCATCTGGTTTCAACTCTTAAGTTGGAGGGTAAAAAGAAATTGGAAACTGTTTCTCACCTTTGAGCCATTGCTTCAAAGTAAAATATGCAAGATAAAACTACAGGAGGAGTATCTTTCCATTCATTGAAAATGAGCCTAATTAGCTATGGCTTATTGAATTGGCCATAACTTTGTCTCTTTATGTTCATCCTCATTGTGACAACTTCATTTGTAAGGTGTTGCATCAAACGAGAAGTAAAGGGTTGCCATTCGTGGACAAAGACATGTTTATTGTTACTTTTCTTGGTACGAAAGATGTATTTTTCTTAATGTCTTTTGGGTGGCCTAGCTCTTCTTGATTATTATCCACAAACTGCTTCCCCTGCTTTAGTTGCACTAGATGAAGTTGATGCTTCATGTTTATATTTTTGTCATATATGTGCAGAACTGGCTGATGGCAGTGATGATGAAGAACCTGGAGATGGATATTATGCTGCAAAATCATCAAAGAAAAAAGAAAAGAAGCGTCAGGAGCGGGAAGCACAAAGACAGGTATCTCAAACTTATAAGCATTTGAGTTCTATCCTTGCAAAAGTTAATTGTCCTGAACCTAATTCTGTTGCAGAACTCTTATAATCTTAATGAGTACAATTTTTGTTTGTAACAAGCCTGATGCTTGTGATTTGTATGCTTTGCTTTGAGGGCATGTGTTGATTGTAATTATTGCAACAAAGATTGAGCACGGGATTAAAAAAAGTCCCAACGATGGGACTAGCTATTATCAGAAATATGTCAGCAATGTATAGTATGAGCATACAAGTGTTTAAAGACATTTCTATGCTTATCAAACTTTCAGTTTCTCTCTTATCTTATTTCCTAAATTGAGGCTGGAAAGAATTATTACACACCTATTAATCACGGAAACCCAAACTTTAGTTTTTGTCGGACCCAAGGAGAGTTCAATGTCGAAATAGAGTGGGTGAAAGAGTAATGTTCATGTAGCACTGTATTATGCTATAATAGATCAGTAAAGCAATCTAATTATATTGGGATTTAGTTTTTTTTCATGTTTCCTAGATAGTTTGTTAATCATTAGGTGTTTGTTCCCTAATTATTCAAGGACCTTTTTTTTCCGATAATTCAAAATTAATGGTTGAATTCTCTTCCATTTTAAGTAATTTCTTGATTAATAAGAACTAGGAATCCTAGCTTGTGTTGAGTTCTTCGTGTCTTTATTTTTTTTACTTATAAACATTGCCAGAACTTTGTATGTTGAGCATCTTTAGTCAATGATAGCATCTTGATTGGTTGCTGCTTTCTGACCTTCAGGATTCACCCTGAATGAATAAGTAAAATACAAAATAATCCCTTCCTCTCATATCGTAGGAATTGAAAGCGTGCAAGATTTTTCAACATAATAGAGCATTTTACGCACTCAAGTTTTACAGGTCGTTGATGCAACTACAAATATTAGGTAGAAATTCTAAATGGTTAATTAAATACTAAGATTGGAAATGGAACAGTAGTGTACTTTGAAGAAAATTATTACTATGGAACTGAATCTGTTTAGTGCAATTCAATTTATGTGATGGTTAAACGTTCAATCCTCACCTGGTTGCTTTCCATTCACTTTATGGTTGGGTAATTTCTCTCCCATCTCGCGGATGAAAAGCTAAAGAATTGCATGGTTTAACACATTTTGCAGTGTGCCAATAATATTCACCGTAGAATTAAGACCCCCTCCAAGGCATCATGAATATCATCTCCATGACATTATGTTATAACACACGACTTGTCTTTTAGATTCAGAACTGAAATGTGCATTTCTATTGCGTCTTGCAAGTTTTAGAAATTGAAAATCAGGGTTGGCCATGATTCTTCTCATTGACTATATAGGCTGAAGAAGCTTCTCGGGAATCAAAACATACAAAGCAAAGTCACTATGATGAAGTCAGGAGGAGGAAGGAAGAGGAGCGTGAAGCTAAAGAGCGTGCACTGGTAAGTATATGTCTGTGTGGAATCACTTGATGTGTTGCAGAATACTTTTGAGAGAACTGGGATAATCTGTGTAGGAAGAAGAAGCCAAGGCTCGACAGGCCAAAGAGGAAGAAGCTGCTGCGTTAGAGTTCGAAAAATGGAAAGGTGAAATTTCCGTTGATGCTGAAGGAACAACTGAAAATGAAGTACAAGATGGAAGCCAGGGTCTGCTTTTTGATTTTGTGGAATACATTAAGGTAATTTTAATTCATGCCAGTTGAGTAATGACAAACTAAAGATTACTAAAGATTCATATACTATATATCTACATTGTTCCTCTTCTTTTTCTTTTGCCTTTTGATGTGATTTGATCTTTTCTTTTTTGATAAGTGCATTGTTTCTCTATTTTGGATTAGAAATTTTTTATATTAGTCAGGATCTACTTTTATGGTCAGAATACATAACTCGCAATTTGGCGAAAACTATTGACATGAGTCAGTCAAATCTTTTCATATACTATCGCAGAAACACAAATGTGTGCCGCTGGAGGATCTTGCGGCAGAATTCAAATTAAGGACTCAGGTAAGCACCTTTTGTCCTGTTACCCATTTCTGGATGTTGGTCACCATATCACCTTTTTTTCTTATGTGTAGAATAGTGCTTGTCATTTTTGGTTCTCTAAAAGGAAGATCCGAGGAAAGCTAGTTCATGTTGATCTTCTATTTGCCAAAGTTGCTCATCTTCCTACACATAATTAGGGATATATAGGGTGTGTTTGGCATGGAGGAAAATATTTTATATTTCTAATTTTCCCATGTTGGGTTGGTCTGAATTTAAAAAAAAAAGAAATCGCGGAAACCAAGTGCCTTAAAAATGAGGAAAATAATTTCCCTACTCGGAGTAGGTAAAACAAGTTCCATAAGTGGCATTCCGCTCTTCCCATTTCCAAGACACCTCATCTAAATCCCACCCCTCATAGCCCACACCCCCAACCCCATAGTGTTTGCCTAGATTATATATAAGTGTTTTTGGGATAATATCTTTTGTTCACTTACCTAACACCGAAAAATAAATAAGAAAGTCGCTTATTTTCCAGGATAACATTGTTCGAGAAAATATTTTCCATGGAAATCATTTCCCTTCATACCAAATGCATGAGACAAATCTAGAATTTAAACTCTATGGGTTCAACATCTAAGGTTCTTAGCATTGAAAATCTTTTATTGCAATCTTAGTGAAGTTTTACACACAAACTTATACTCCGCACCAAAAATACCTGGTTCAGATGAACCCGGTTCCATAAGCATCTGCCCTGCAAACTCACCTATAATGTTCTCACTTTAAGATACACTAGCTCTTGCTGCCCATTACTTCTTATTTCTTTATGCAGGAGTGTATCAATCGTATCAACTCACTGGAAGAAATGGGTATTCTTCGTTCCTTCTCTTAAAATTTTATTGTCCTTTCATGGAGCCATGAATTCTTGTTCCTAACGTTCAAATATTTCGATTCAGGGAGACTTTCTGGTGTCATGGATGATAGAGGGAAATACATATACATCTCACTAGAAGAAATGAAAGCTGTGGCTGACTATATTAGACGTGAAGGTAGGGTCAGTATCTCACACTTAGCTAGCAAGTCTAATCAATTCATAGACTTGGAACCAAAAGTAGAGGTGGTTGAGGATATAGGCAGCATCGAGGAGCCCATAGTTGCTTGAGCTTAATAAGAGCATGAACTTGTATGTATAATTCTATGGAAAATAAAATGTTTAATTTACATGTTTTACCTTAATTTAGATGCATTTCATTCTCCTTCCCTTTTAGGGGTGCTTATCAGTCGGTTCAGGACAGTTTTAGAAGCTTTCAGTTCAATATATTCGGTTTTTGATTCTCAAAAATGTTATACCAATAGCTTGCCGAAATTAATTCGATATGGGTTGATTTTTCATTTTCCTGTTTCAGTTTATCGCGGTTCGTTGATTCTGATATTACTCTTTAAAGTTATTTCCTTTCAACCAATTTTTTGAACAGCCACTAAAAAGTTGTAATCACGATTCAGAAATTGATTTTTCAGACTTGATGATTAAATCAAGCAAAAAAGAAAAAGAAAAAAAATTAAAAGAGAAATTAAATCAAAATGATAATGATATTTTCTTTTAAAATAAGATTCGTTCTTTGCTTAAAAAGAAAAGCAAGGTAAAAATAGCAGATCTTACATTATACGAAGTCAAATGTCACGAAGAACCAAATTTAAAACAAGTATGTTTGCATCTATGATCTATCCACAAAGTAAATATAAGGTAACAAATTTCACTTACCATGATAACTAACAATTTGAGCAAATTATTTGACCAGAACTAACAGATACTCTTTAACAAAAGTCTCGTATTTATGAATTCATAATTTTAAAAATATAATGAGTGTTCGCGATAAATTTTGCTAGCAGAAAATAATAACTGCAATCATAAAATAATAAATCATTTTATTGATTATTTTGTGAGTACAACTCTGAATGTATCCCTTGATTCTAACTTCCGTATTATTCGTCTTGATTCGAGGGCCAATGTAGCGTCTTTCTTGAATGAAGGATGGACTTCTATTGATGTATTGAATCTTGGAAGAACTTTGAGCAGCACTTTGGATTGTTGTCTCTCAAATTCTCCTTCTTGCTGAAGATGTCGTTGCTCTCCTTTGCCTCCGGTCAAGATGTTATGCAACTTTCAAGATGTCTTCAAAAGGAGATATGTGACCCCTTTATATAGGTGTTAGCTAAGGCTTGGGGTATTATGGCCTCCAAGTAATTCTAGCGAACCTTGGGTTAGAAAGATGTGGGTTGGACTCGTCTTGTAGAGGCTCAATTTAATGGACTAGCCCAAATGTAATTTGGATAATTAATCTGACTTTATTCATCAAATTTGACTTGGTCAACATGAACCTAGAACTTAATCCAGTTTTTTTTATGAATTAATTCAATTAAAATTTCGATGTCTACAACGAGTTCACTGTTAAGACTTGAAATGTTGAATCCATAAAGTTATAATCCTTGATTCGTCCCGAACACCAGAAACTTTAGAAAATTATAATTGAATTGCATGTTCGAGTGGTTATGGAATTATATCTAAATCTTTTTTTTTTATGACAAGGGAACCCGCAGTAGCTATCTTTTGGGTGTGCACAGGGTAAATCCCGCTCCTGTGCAATAGCCCGCAAATCACACAGGAGAGATAACCCGCACTAGGCATGCCACCGAGTCAAGGACCAATGAACTTCTTGTGCTGTAAATTTGGTAGTCTCGTTCTCGTATATACACAGGCAAGGAGTTGCCAGAGTCATTTTGTTGATGGTATTGGACTAATTAATCGCATTAGAATCTCTTTATTATAACATTCTCATTATTATTAGTCACTGCACAACAATCTCTTCATTATTAGTCTTAACGTATATGTGAACTAAACAACCTCTTAATGTCTAGTCGGAAACCTAGTATAACCTTCAAGTCTGCAATTCTTTTTTTGTTTTTTTTCAGTAAGTCTGCAATTCTTTAACCAAACATAAATATGGACTATGGATAATACATCCTTTAGTTCATGCAGAATAAGAAGTAATTTCCAAATTAACATTATTCCCCATTCAAACACCCTCATTGACAATTTTCGTGTCAAATAATTAGCTAAAATTTGCAATCTAACTCCTCCAATGTCAACAAGCCTTTAATTATACTTGCTACAAATATATATGTTCCATGACACGCTATTTTTTTTTTCTTTTTCTTTCAATCCTAAAATTGAATAAAAAAACAGAAAAAAGGAAAAAAAATAGCATTGGATGAGAGATAACATCCGATGGTTGACTTACTCTAGAACATTAACATATCTTCATTTCTAACCATAAAAAAACAATTCATTTAACATACATAAACATATAGATAATTATACCATTTTGTGTGTCCTCCTTAAGAATCGGTGTAAACTAGAGGAAGAGCGTTGAAGTTGAACAAGTCTCACAATTTTCGTTTTAACTGTCTGATGCATGATTTCTCTTATTTCTCTATCGTTCATTTTTTTTTTCTCCGTACTTGACATTAATTAACTAATTTGGAATTGAGACGTAGTTGATTGATGATTGCCGTGTGTTTTTTTCACGCGGCATCAGCAAATCTTCCTCTTCCTCCTCCACCTCCGACTGAAAAAAAAAAATTTGAACAAAGATAAAGCTTAAAAAAACAAGCCAAAAATAAAATAAAAAAATACACGAAATAAAAGAAAAAACAACCAACTTCCTCCATTTTTTTTCCCCTTCAAATGATCGTAACAAGTGAAGGAATGAAAATACCATGGATGAATGTGATCATTTGCATTGTGTTAGTTTTGTTATGTTATAGCGTTGAGGAATGTAAGGGACAAGACTACGGTGACGAGTCGACGGTTCCGGCGGCACCTCCGCCGGATCAGGACAACTGCGACGGCGTATTCGTGTCGTACGCATTCGACAGCCGCGAACGGGAATACCCTTTCGTGAAAAATGTATCGGCACAAGCATGGGCATTTAATTCGATGTTGACGGTCATAAATACAGGTAGGCAAATGTACAAGTTGGGTTGAATTTGAGCGGATCAAAATGAAAAAAATTGCACGGTTTTCCCTTCAAATGGGCTGGTCTTTAGTTTTTACCCTTCAAAATCTAACTTATGCCTAGTGACGCATAAGTCCTTTAAGGTTCTCGACATAACTTTGGAATATTATGATGCGAAAATAAAACTTATGCCACGCGAAATAGTTAATTGTCTTGAGGGAAAAAAATTAAAGACCAACACAAAAAAGGGACAAAAGTGCAATGCCCCATCAAGATGTGCTACGCTAATAAATGGGCGGGTCAATAACCAGCCCAAACTTGAGCAGTTTGGACGGGTTATGATGGGAAACTGACGTAAATGTACCCTTCGGCCATCTAGTTTACCAAACATGGCCGAAGTATGCATTGTCTATACACTTCGGCAGTAGAGGTAGTGTATAAGTATGTATATTATATGTATAGGTTTGTATATCATATGTATATTTAGTATAAACTAATATACACTACCTATATACTATGTACATATTTTGTAAACTAGATGACCGAATGACATTTGCTGTAATTTTCCCTTGTGATTCCATAGGCTAATTTTGCGACTTCTAAATACAGGGCTATTCGAGCTGAAATCGTGGAAAGTTCACGTAGGGTTTCAGCACAATGAGCTATTGGTGTCGACGGACGGCGCCGTGGCGGTGGAAGGCGACGGATTTCCGATTAAAGTTGGGAAAAACGGCACCGTTTTGGCTGGATTCCCGCAATCGGATTTGAAAACGGCCATTGATACTGCCGGAGATTTTACGCAGATGGCGGCTCAGGTGAAGATAAAGGGAACACAATTTGGAGTTTCGCCTAAAGCAACGCCAATGCCTAAGACAATTAAGCTACTCAATGATGGATACAAATGCCCTGCTCCTAAGAAATACAGTACGTATATATACTGTTTGTTTGATTTATTTGTATGCATGCATGCAAAAATTTTGGACAAGTGGTGTCGATATTTAAAGAGGCGGAAAAATAATAAATGAAAGATGATTTATTCTTGCACGATGACACAAAATTCCAAGATGATTCAATTATATTTTTGGTTGCATTCAATATTGTTACTTCCATTTGAATAATTTTTAAACTTATCTGCTTTTTATGTCTGATTACTTGAAAGAATATTTGAAGATTTAATTGCTTGTTAAATCTTTCAGAATTTTAATATTATCACTCTGCTGAAGAGGTTCTTATCTGTTGCAAAATTTGCAGAAACTTATATGCAGATGTGCTGCAAGAGGGACCCCAAATTCAAGCCAAAAAATACCACCATCAAGTTCATGCCTCGTCAATACGGAGACCTCTCGTTCACATACGACGTTCTATCCGCGTTTGAGAACAAGTACCAAGCTCAAGTCACCATCGATAACCTCAGCCCGTTAGGTCGTCTTGATCATTGGAACTTGACGTGGGAATGGATGAGGAACGAGTTCATTTATAGCATGCAAGGCGCCTACACACACAAAAAAGACCCGTCTGAATGCATTTACGGTGCTCAGGGACAATACTACAAGGATTTCGATTTCACTACCGTCCTGAATTGCCAAAAGAAGCCACTCATATCCGACTTGCCACCTGAAATGGAAAACGATGACAAACTTGGCAAGTTGCCTTATTGCTGCAGAAACGGGACGCTGTTGCCATCTACTATGAACGAGACTAAGGCTCGATCTATTTTCCAAATGCAAGTCTTCAAACTTCCTCCTGATTTGAACAGAACCGCCCTGTATCCGCCTATGAACTGGAAAATTGAAGGTACTATTTGATTTTTTGACAATGAAACTTATGGAAATAACTGAGAAAGGCTAAGAGAAAAATATCGGCAATGCAGTCAAAGGGAATTACTTTATTTGATCAGTAGGTTTACATTTAAATAGATGAACATCAAAACTGAAACAAGAAAAATCAGCTAAATTAAGGCAGTCACTATCCTAATCCCTAAAAGATCTAAAACTGACTAACAAATTCCTTATGAAAAGTTACTACAACAGGTTCTAAAGCATAATTCTAACAGGTACAATTAATCCGGACTACAAATGTGGCCCGCCTATAAGAGTTGATCCATCAGGATTCCCCGACCCTAGTGGAACTGGCATGACTTCAAGTGCTGTTGCCAGCTGGCAAATTACTTGCAACATCACCCGCCCGAAGCCAAAACAGAATAAATGTTGTGTTTCTTTCTCGGCTTTCTATTCCGACTCTGTTATCCCATGCAACACTTGCGCGTGTGGATGTCAGCAAACGTCTAAATGTGATGCGAATATAAAACCGTTGCTTCTCCCTCCACAAGCCCTTCTCGTCCCTTTTGAAAACAGGGACACACTGGCGAAAGAATGGTACAAAATCAAGCATTTAGGCTCTATGCCTAAAAAACCCCCCTGTCCTGATAATTGTGGAGTAAGTGTTAATTGGCATTTGGATAGTGACTATAATTCTGGATGGACGGCCCGAGTAACTCTATTTAACTGGGGTAACGACCAGTATGAGGATTGGTTCACGGCTGTGCAAATGAAGAAGAACATCGCGGATGGGTATGAGAACGTTTACTCCTTCAACGGGACTAAGTTACCTCAACGAAACAACACGATTTTCATGCAAGGGTTGAAAGGATTGAACTATTTAGTTGGTGAAGTTAATGGGACTAATCCTGATAAAGATCCAAGAGTACCTGGAAAACAACAATCAGTGATCTCATTCTTGAAGAAAAACATACCAAATATTAACATTGAAGCTGGTGATGGATTCCCTTCTAAGGTGTTCTTCAACGGCGAAGAATGCGCGCTTCCAACAGATTTTCCTAAAAAGAGTGCAGCATTCAAAGGACAAGTTGGTTTGTTGCCTGCAGTTTTGCTTGCTCTCATCACTTTCTTTCTGTTGACAGATCAATTACACTGATTTCCCATCCTATCAACTGGTATAGTCACATTCTCTTTTGTAAAAAAAAACTCGTACAGGATGTGTTTGGTATAACAGAAGTCATTTTCTGTAAAATATTTTCTTGAAAAAATGTTTTATGGGGTTTGGTCGGATTGTGGAAAATATTTTCTAGAAAGAACATCTATTCCTATTAAAGATCGGTGATAATGTTAGCAAATTAACCGGATAGTGTTTAGATGAAGTTTTTCTGTTTACAGATGTCTTAAGGGTGTGTTTGGTATGAGGGAAAATGTTTTCCTCCATACCAAACACACCTAAAGTGTTAGCTTAAAGCAGTAACATGAAGTTAAGAGATTATTGTGAAAGAAAATGACTTTAGTCCAAAAGCGAACAAGGTCATTTTTTCTCCTTTTGGTAGAAAATGTTTTCCAAGGAAAAGATTTTCTGGCGTCCAAACACCGGACAACGACTTATTGTTTGGAACAAAAAACATTTTCGCTCATATTAAATGCACCCACAATGTTGTTGGTTTTTTCCTATACTTTACCATGTTATTTTTTCCTCTTTATTACCAGAGATGCTCTGGAATGGTGGGTCTTTACGGGAAACAGTAACTTTTGTCTAGGCTCTTTATATGCATTAAGAATCTACTAAATGTCTATAAATATTTGACTATAAAGTCAGTTATTATTATATATTGACTTGGGATCACTATAGGAACCTGCTTCAAACCCTAAATCCGCCTCTTTGATCAATGTTTATTTGTTACAGGGTTTCAGTTTCAAGATTTTCTATAGGGCAAATGGACATGAAGTTGGGAGTTGTAAAGAAAGAGAAATGGATCAAGAAAAGAAGATCCCAAGACATGATTTGGATATTAGAAAACTTTTTAACAAAGTTTTTAAGACAGAACATGAATGTATACTTGTTTGATTGATGTATCTAAATTTAAAAAAAAAAAAAAACTTATACACAAATGAAACATGAAACTTTTTTTTTTTCTCTCGTGTAGTGGAGTTTGGTGGTGAGAGTAAATGGATACTGTTGAAACTTTTTATGTTCTTCAATAGGAAGTCCATAAAATGGATGAGTTATAGGCTGTTAGATATATATTCTAGTTATTCAGCGGTATCAAAGACAAGGAGCACTACTTTAATATTTCTTTAAATTTCTACTTAACTAC
This sequence comes from Lycium barbarum, assembly GCF_019175385.1. Lineage (NCBI taxonomy): Eukaryota > Viridiplantae > Streptophyta > Magnoliopsida > Solanales > Solanaceae > Lycium > Lycium barbarum. The sequence continues at coordinate 1,196,869 of NC_083337.1, read as the reverse complement.
TCTTTCTTCAAGTGATTGTTTATCATGATCTTTATTATACGACCCAAAGTAATTGAACATTAAAACAAAAAAAAAAAAAAAAAAACTTCAATCGTTTTTCAATCATTTACATTGGAACGAGTTGTAGTTTCTTCTAACGCTATTGATTTCTCTTCTGCTAGAGAACCAGAATCGCGTTTTCTCGAGCCCGAGGTTGTGCCCATTCTACGCGAAGTCCTCGTTCTGAAACTAGAACAACCCCTCCTTTGATATCCAAAGTAGGGTAGAGCTTCAAAGACGGTTGTCATTTCAATTTTATCGGTAGGAACAAAGTGACATAGCTAGAAGTTCTAATAATGGGATTAAAACAAAATTACAAAAAGCCACATTTGGGATTTGAACTTGCATTTCTCTCAAGGGGATTCAGTTTTTTTATAAATGTATAAAAAAAATATTTTTACCCTGTTTGTGCAATAGTACTTTCCGATGAAGGGAATTCAATATGGCTTTGCCACTGCGAGTGAGGTCAACTACCTCCTGCCAATCAATTCAGGTATTTTAAAGAAATCCGGGGTTCTACCTTCTGGCAACATGCATGATCTCGCTTATGGCGTCAAAATTCCTCCCTCCCCCTAAAAAGAGAAACTTCTTTTCTTCCACCTTCCCCATACGAGCAGTGAAGAACATAAGTTGTCACGACCCAACCCCGTAGGCCGTGACTGACGCCCTAGTTGGGCACCCTGACGTACTTATTCAATCGAATCACACAAATAGCATATACGGCCATAAATACTATATGCCGTCTCAAACTATATCAAACTAATTCAAACACATCTCAACGCAACCGTATGCAGATATATATATCAAAAAGCCGGCAAGGCTATCAAATGTATCAAAATCCGACAAGGCTATCAAATGGCACAACGGCCCAAAACATATACAAATGCACGCCGACAAAGCTGCCATAGCGAATAGGGTCATACAACCACATCTGAACAGAAGTAGGCACACACACCCACAAATACGTCTACAGACCTCTAACAGACCAAACGAATCATATGGCGGGACAGGGCCCCGCCGTACCCCTGAACGAATATATATACATACATGGCGAACAAAAATATATACCAAAAGATATGCTCTGAAAGGAGAAGAGCACTCCAACAGCAAAAAAGGGGTGTCCTAAACCGGTGGATCACCAAACTGTGCGTCTGTACCTGCGGGCATGAAACGCAGCCCCCCCGAAGAAAGGGGGTCAGTACGAAATATGTACTGAGTATGCAAAGCAGAATGTACAGAAAGCAAATCTGAGATATAAACGAAATGGAAGTATCAAACATAAGTGCAAATCCAACATATCAAAATTTGTTTACTTTCAAAAACATGTAAGTCATGCATCGGGTACAGAAGAATATGGTCGCCCACCCGTCGATGGCGCCATAACACAGCATAACACCAGAAAGTCTCAAATCTCCGTATCCCCGTCACATATCACATCACAACATAACGCCATACACAGCATAACACCAGATATAGGTGGAACCCGACCCTCTTTTGCGAGTAGCTCGGTGAACCATAAACACAGCATAACTCCGGAGTATATCAAAATGCGCACGATAACAGAACCGGCCCGGGACTCGGCGAAAGGAATAACAGAATGCACGAATAGAGTCGTGAGTAGTCATATGCATAAAATCATTATCATAACTTCAAGCATAAGTAAAATGATCATATTTGAAATCGGAATAATGGTCATACCAAATTCTTTCAAAGATTCTCCGAATTACATAAAAGAAGGTCGCGGGACCCACAGACGGGTATCGACCCGAATCAGGCCCGCTTATGGAAAACATACTCATTATACGTCATGCCAACTCTTATGAAAATGTTGGAACAATCCGAGCCTTTATGCGAAAGATATGGCATTCAAAGATTACGAAATTCATTAAAGTGAAACCTTTTGTACAAAGTTTGGAAATCCCTTCTTTCAAAAACATAATGGTTCATTTTTCATCAAATCATACATAGGAGTGCCAAAGAATATATAGATCATATCATGCTCGGATGTCGGATTTGGAATTTCCTTAAGGCTCTAATCTAGCCTATGTGAAACTAAGGCATGCCAAGAAAAGAAGGTTGCTTTACATACCTCGTACGCACTCCAAAATAGCCAATCTAAAGTAAATCCCAATCTACGTCTCGGGCTCCCCAAGGTCTACAAATACGCCAACGAATACCAAACATTAGCTAAGGGCACTTAAGTCATTCATTCCAACTATTCATTAAATTCTACAGAAAATTCGGCAACATTTCCCCTGTAAATAGGCCATCCCGAGAATTTGACTCGCTCAAAATCAACAACAACAACCACAATAACCAACCTAGCAACATCGATAATCAAATCTAAAGGCAAAATAATAATAGTAGCTCTCTTTTACACCATTCAACAACTTTCCAATCATTCAATTCAATGGCTTACTTTCAAGCCACAATATCGTTCGTACATTCGATTATTAACCCAAACCCATACTAACAACATTCAAGAACATTCTAAACAATTCACATAATATTTCCACAAGCCAAAAAATTTCTTTCTATGTTGGCCGAAAACAGTCCCCTAGCCGAGCAGCCCTCTTTTCCACTTTCCTCATTTTCAAGTCATGTTTTGTATCACAATCCACAATATAACGATATCATTCTCATAAAATATACGAATTACATCGAACGTACAATAAGCCTTAGATCAGCCCCTACCATTTCAACATCATTCTTGAGTCATTAAACACTTATTTCCAACTAGAATTCATATCGACGATAACTAAAATACTAAGCGATGGTAATGTGATCTTCGACATATTATAGGACTCACATTCGTCCACACTACACATATATATATATATGTTAATGTTTCTCATATATAAGGATTGCATTAAACGCACAAAGTTCTCCAAATCAGTCCGCAACGCTTACTATGTCAATTTGGGACATTAAATTCTCATTTCCAACATAAAAGTCGCCATAATAACCATTACGACGCTAAACGACATTAGGGTGCCCTTTGGCATATAGCGTGACTCATGTTCATCTATCACTACCCACATATTTATATGATTCTTAGCCATCCTACACACTACCACAATTAAACATGCTACTTGAAAATCAATTCATACACTCAATTCCAACACCCATTTACACAGCCCCAAACACAATGCACACACTCCACTTCCAACATACTATATTCCACCAATTTCATCCATATTAACATACTACAACATGAAATAACGTTCACAACACAAAAACAAGAGCAAAACATACCTTTCTTCTTCAATCCACCAAATAGTTAGGGTTTGCTAATTGACACAACGGATGGTTGGATGACCCAAACAATACTTCCACGCTACTTAGGGGCTTCAATATAGTGGGTTTGTATCAAGGAAATATTTTTAGAGAGGCTCAAAATGATCTTGCTTTTTCCTCTCCTTGGCCGAAAACAGTGGAGTTGTGGAGCTCTCCAAGTTCTTATTTTATTTGCTAAGTGTTGAAGTGGGAAATGAGAAAGATGACTTAGTTTTCCTCTTTTAAGTGTCCACAAAATATCTCTCTTTGTTTATGGCCCACACATGTGTTGGACCAATTAAAATTGGTCACACAATGTGTGGGACCATTTCAAGTCCACACGGCCACAATGGCATTTGGTGCAAGATTTTTAAATCCCAAATTTATGAATTGTGGTCCCAATTTTCCCTAAGTGTTCAATACCAACAATTTCATATATAACTTATATCTCAAAATAAAATCAAATGGTCAAAAGTCCCGACTTCAATTCCCGGAATAGTCTTGGCCTTAATTTATCATAGTTAATCCGGGTTGTCCCAATGTATAAAAATACGGGACTTAACATAAGTATAGAGAATTTTGGTTGACTGTTGACTAACAGAATGCTCGTAAGGAAAATAGCAACAAGCGATGTCTTGTTTTTTTAGTTTTTATCTACTGTTCAATACCCGCTTTAGCGTCAAACTAATCCGCATTCGCGCCGCGAAACCTCATTTTGGGGAGGGGGGGGGGGCGGTGGAAGGTAAAGCTCTCCCTACCAAAGATGACTCTGTTATAAGGGCTAAAACCTGAAATCTCTAGTTAATTATGGGGGAATACATACTTATCACCCCACCACAACCTTTGATAATGAAGCAATGTCTGATTGATGATTAGTCCAGTAGAAGAAAAGTCCTATAAAGTGTCTCCGATTTGTCCACAATAGTATATCTTTTTTTTTTATATATAAATACAAGCAGCACAGCATATATGATCAGGGAAAAAGAACAAGAAAAACTTTGAAAAATGAAATAAAGTAGTCAAATTTGAAAACGGAATATGGTCAGTAAGAATTCATGTGACTATTCGAAATTTTTTTGAGACCGAGACAAAAGAATTCATGTGTCTATTCGAACTTTTTCTTGAGACTGAGGTGAAAGAATTCATGTGTCTATTAGCCATCCAAAGCTTTTGGTCGTCCCAAATCTTTGTTCTACCAAAAAAGAAAGTGGTTAAACTGATTGAGGCAATATGTAGGATATTCCGATAGACGGGGGTGTTGACGTAACAAAAAAAGCAGTCATTGTTTGGGACAAATTATGCAGACCTAAAAAGTTATTTACAAAATTACCGGGTAACTTCAAGAAAGTACATTGGAGGAGGATAAAGCTTGCTTCTTGTGTTCAACAGGATTTGAAACTATCTCTCATATGTTTTTCGAGGGTGCATTTTCTGCCTATGCCTAGAGTAAAATACTGCTATGGCGAGGGACTGGTCCGACCAGATGACAAATTTCGGGCTGACAAGAGGAGCTGGATTGGATGATTATGCAGATATTATGGGCAAATCTGCTAGTGCAAGCATTTTTATAATGGTTGTGGTATCTGGCAGGAGAGAAATATGAGAATATTTCAGAATAAAACAAGGTATGCTGAGAAGATTATAAAAACTATCATTCAAGAGGTGTTCTACAGAGGAAGTTCAAAGACTAAAATAGGAATGGAGCTGAAATCCTTGAATTATTACCCTGTTTAGTATCTCTACTTAATTTAGGAAGGTACGTAGTTAGGTGGTAGTTACGGCCCGTTCTACCGGAGTTATGCTGTAAATTTTCATTTTTTTTTTTTTTGGTTATGCTGTAATACTTCCAGCTTGGTAATAAAATCGTTTATTGCCATAAGTTATCGCATTATGGCCAGAAATAAGAATTTAATTTTATACACTGGAAAAAAGGGCAATACTGTGAACGAAGCATCCCGTGGTTACATAGGGTTCGTGGAAAGGCCGCACTCTAATGGGGCGGAATGCAAACAATATACCATGACGCAAGCATTAGTAGCTAATTTCACGGTCCGAACCCGTGAACTATAGGTCACACAGAGACAAGTTTACAGTTACTTTTACCTTTGAATTCTTTTTTGGTCTTCTTACTTGTAAGTATGTAATTCCCTTTGAAAAGGATTTAGCTTAACTATATACTTTACCCATTGTAATAACTTATACAATCAGTGTAAAAGAATTTACTTATATCAATATACTGTTCATTATAGGTCACTGACCATCTTCTGCAGGTAACCAATTACTAGTATTATATTTTTCATAATTCCATTATTTTCTTCAATTTGATAACCATTTCTTTACTCATTTTCCTCTCTTAGTTTTAGTCCTATCATAACATGAAAGAATAACAAGTCACAAGTCAAAACCAAGAAGATACATGGCTCTACTAGTAAATTTATACTATTATACAAGTTTTGGAAGAGTATCTTTTGTATACATCATCCCTGAGGGCATATTTACTAGGAAAAAAATTACATGTGCATGATGGTAGTTCCAATTATGGAACCAGAAAGAATTACAATTTACATATTTCTCTTACTAAAACAATAGCACAGTATACAAAAACAGCCATTGTCCCTTGACATGGCCGAAAAATCCGAATATCAAACTTGTCAGAGCCTTCTTGGCCTGCATAAAAAATGGCCAAGTTCATTTAGAAAGCTAGGAACCAGAGGCGAATCCAGAATTTAGAGTCGGTAAGTTCGGAACCAGTTTGATCTTGTTACATAAATGGACCTTGGTCTAACTCAACCCCAACAGCTAGCTCTTGAGGGGAGGTCTGCCTAAGTCTACATAAGCAAACCACCAGTCCATTCCCCAACCAATGTAGGACTATAGCCCACTCTAACACTCCCCTTCATGTCCAAGCCCAACTGGAGCATGGACTGGGAGCTCAAACAGGGATGGATTTGGCTCTAATGTAATGTTACAGAAATGGGTCTTGGGAAACTGAAATGGGTCTTGGGAAATTTAGTCCCAAAAGCTAGCTTTTGAGGGGAGCTTTACTCAAGTCCATATAAGCAGACCACCAGTCCATTCCCCAACCAATGTGGGACTCCAACCAATCTAACAGATCTTATTATATACTCCTTGTTCCAATTCATGTGACATAGTTTGAATCAGCACAAAGTTTAAGAAAAAATAAGATTTTTTAAACTTGTGGTCTAAGACATGCCATAACATTTGTGTGGATGTAAAACTTTTCAAACTTGTGCCATTAAGTATGGAATAACATCTGTGTGGTTAAAAAACTTTTCATTAAGAAGTGTGCCATTTTTCGAAACTGACTAAAAAGGAAAGTGTATCACATAAATTGAAGTCAGAGTACATTTTATAGGTTATTTTACATATGCATACATTGTTCGAGCCGTAAAAAATGTGTTCAGAAAGATAGCCACAAGGTTAAAGAAAGTGAATAATAAAAGTTACTTACATGAGCTCCTTGGTTTATGAATCACCTAGCAGTTTCTTTGGGCTCGGGCTACCTGTTGGTGTTCGCCGCCTGTTTTAACCAGCATCAGTATTTGGAAAGATAATAGATTCTTGCAGAATTAATCTTGCATATATTGCTAATATATTCGGTTATAAGCCAATAATAAATGACAGTTTCTGATAGACAACGCCCGCACCAATGGCGGAGCCAGGATTTTTTCACTAAAGGGATTCAAAATATAAAGAAGTAAGTACACAAAGAAGCTTGTGTATACATAAAAAAATAAAAAAATAATATTTTAAAAAACAATTTTGACCCTTGCGGCCCTAGCTCCACCCTGGGCCTAACCACACTGTTGTGCATTAGTTTAGAATTATTGCTGGATTGGCATTTGAATGTAGCCAGCTGGATTGGCATTTGAATGTAGCCATCAACAGGATTCAGAGATTACCTTTTTAAGATACTTCTTGTGAAGTTTCATCGCACCAGTGCAAGCCTTTTTAGCGTCCAAGTTTCCGTTAACGTCATTCAGTATCTGGAAATAATAACCAAATGATTAAAGTATGAAACCATAAGGGACAACCAATGAATTTACCCAAAAATTGAGTATACAAGTATGTATTACTCCAAGTGGATAACTAATTTAGAATCTATCATTTCTAATTAAAATGACTATCATTAAATGTTTATCCTGAATTCTTAGTGTTTGAAAGTTGCTTTCCACGGACTTCTAATTATTTCACTGAAATCATTTGAAATTGCCTCTATACTAGTCCTACAGCAAAAATGCATGGGTATTTTTAAGATTTTCACGACATGTGCTTATTATTGCCAACGTCGTGACCTCGTGGATTATGAAAGTTGCCTACAAGAAGACCTTAGGAAAAGGAGTTTAACTAATATCCACTAATGGTGTAAGAAATTTTTATACTATCAGGTCACCTTTACCTGTTGTACCAAGTATCCTTTGTCTGACTTGACAGTGTAAAATTTCTTCGCACCGTCAGTGTATATAAGTTAAACTTCAAAGTAGACACTTAAAATTAATGTAGTTGAAAACCTTAACAACATCGTCCAGTCCTCTTGCTTCTGTCAGCAATTTATCACTCTTGTCTTTCAGGACGCTGGCTACTAGGAAAACGGAAATAGGGAGGGGAGCTTCTGCAGCTTTTCCAGCATTTTTCATGTTTTCTCGCTCATATTTCCCACACTGACGTGACTTTGATTTTGCTTTAGATTCTTCAGGTTTGTCCGCAGCTAATTCAGGGTCTTCATATGTAAGAAACAAGTCTGGATCATATTCCAGGGCCCACATCATCTGTTCGAAAAAGGTCAAGACAAAGCAAAGAATATTAAGGAACAATAAGAACATGATTATTAGCCTGTTTTGGCCAAGCTTCTGAGAAGCTAAAAGTGATTATTTTGGACAATTGAGGTGTTAGGGAAAAAAGAAGTGCTTTTGAGTAGTAATAGAAGTTGTATTTTAGAAGCTAAAAATGGTAGTTTTCCCTTAGAAGCACTTTTAGAACACTGACCAAGTGCAAAGTACTGCTCTGATATTCGCAAAAATGTTTTTCAAATTGGTTTGCCACACACAATATGCTATTCTCGTAAAGTATTTTTTCAAAAAATACCTCTGACAAAAGACACTTTTCAAAGCAGATTTTGAAAGCTTGACCAAACAGGCTATTAATAGTACTTAGCAGGTAGCCAAATGGAAAAGCAATCTGAATAACCAGTCAGAACCAGGGAGAGGTTTTTCAGTAAAGAAACCTTACCTCCCAAAGATATAATGAATCGCAAAAAGAAAACTCTCGACGGAACAAAACCATGAGCATACGGACAGCAAACAAGTAATCACCTCCACCTAATTTATCTGTCGGCCAAGATCAGAAGGAAACAACTATGTTACGTTTTTCAAAAGAAGATACGAGGAAGTATTAAAAAAAAGAAGGAAAAAGGACGTCATAATTCTCTCTCTTTCTCCTCTAAGCTATTAAGAAATTAGTGCTTAGTGCTCAGTTTTTAAATATTAAAGTAGAGAGATTTTTACCTAAGTGTTGGTGAAGTTTGGGATCAATAACTTGAGTTACTGAAGCTAGATTATTTAGCTGCGATTCTACTCCAACAGAACTGTCAGTGTACCTGAAATTTCCTCTCTATGAAAAACACAAAAGTTGGTATCAGTCACAAAAATTGCAAGTATATAACATACAGTCAAAATATAATACTTGGAAAGAACATAATTGATGCAAGAGTGCTGTTTGAGTAAGATTATAGATATGTACCAGTCTTCTCATTAAACGTTCGAAGCACCAAAATGCATCTGCTTCATCGTCAAGAAGAATAATCATTGGAGAGCAAAGATCACTCATCCCTGTTCAGCAATGTCAAGATCTTTATAGTTTTAGAACAAACAAGAAAAAAGTATAGATAACTACAACAACAACAACAACAAGAAGCCCAGTATAATCCCACCATGTGGGGTCTGGGGAGGGTAGAGTGTACGCAGACCTAACTCCCACCTTGAAAGGTAGGGCGGCTGTTTCCGAAAGACCCTCGGCTCAAGAGAGGAAAAGTATAGATAACTAGATAAGCATATAGTCACGCTACTTAAAAAGAGGTCAATAGATTGAAAAGAAAATGGTACTGCCTCCGTTTCAATTTGTTTGTCTCAGTTTGACTGGGCACAAAGTATTGAAACAGAGGAAGTAATAGTTTTTTCTTTGATAATTGCAGATAAATGCCATAATTATTTGGGGCTCATTAATTGTAGGATCAAAGAGAAACCAAGATAGTAAAATAATAATGTCAAGAAGATATTGCGACAACCCACCTTGACAATAATTAACATCTTTGTCAAACCAAGCATAAACAGAAAGGATATCCCAAAGCTTTGATAGATTCTCTTGTTTCTCATAAAAGACAAGTGACCTGTCAGTGCGAGCCACATCGAGTCCTAGCATAAGCACAAATCCAAGAATAAAAGTTACAAGACATAAACAAGAAATTATCAATGTGAAGAGAAAGGAACGACAAATATTCTCATATTGAAAAGATAAATCTGTTAGCGCATCTGTCAAATCCATACTAGATTTGGCTAACTGAAAAATGAACGGAGATGAACACTTTTGCAGATTGACTAGGAAAATAGTGTTATCTTCCTGTTTCTTTAACCAAATTTAATAAAATGATGAAATATATATATATTTTCAAACCGAATAACAAGTCGGAGTAGAAAATCACAAGGATTTTAGTCTCCACAACGGGAGTAGAAAATCACGAAGATTTTAGTCTCCTAATGACAGAAAGTAAGATGAATACAGAAAATATCAATGTAAAGTAAAATTTAATTCCGAGCCCACAGAATCCATTGTGTGTCCTTAAGGAATTTAATCCCTTAATTGGCCTCTGAATTTATAGCCAATGTAGGTGTACCTGGTGCTTTTTTGTGTGTAATTGGTGGTGCCTTTTGGAAAAGAGACACAGAAAAAGCTCTATTTCCCATTCACACCAAAAACCCAATAAGTAGATCAAGGAAAATAAATCTATATAGATGACCAACCTATCTGGTGTAACGAGAGTTTCCACTCTATCACTCTTTTATCATGCTCCTTTACCATTTCGTAATCATCGGAAGCACCTGTTATTGCATGGTCAGTAGATGATTAAATCTCAAAGGCATAAAGGATCCAACAACCCTACAGACATATAGAAGAAAAGAACAGAGAGAAAAAGAAAAATGAAAAGGACACAAGTTGAGAACTCTACATCATCAGGATTACCATTTTGTTGACCAGCTGAAGTCGCTTCTTTTGCTGCTTTTGCCTCTTGAAGTACTAAAGGATCTAGAATAGGATCACCATCTTCTGTTATTACAGGTGCAGTAATAAATCTACCACTTCCAATCACCGGAAACATTGTGCGGCATTCTTCTTTTAGTATAGCATATTGTGTCCTGAATGTACACAAGAAATGCATGCGTATCATTTAGTAAGCAATTTATACTTTTGTTAAAAAAGAAAGTAAAGTACCTCCGTTGTTGTCGTATATCCTCTCGTTCCGCATATGTGCTCTTTGGATCATAGCAACCAAGTAAGAATTCCCAAACTTCACCTCTAATTGATGGATGAATTCCCTAAAATGTCACGGATACGTTATGGTTACTATATTACTATACTAATCATATCGCCTAGAATTAGTTTAGGAAAGAGCAAAGCCAGCATGAACAACAAAAATTGAATAGCAATATTTGTGAATCATATGCCATATAAACCTTCAGAAACTTTAAGTGATGAAGTGAAGCTTACCCCTCGATGGATTCGACCGAGTGTTTTGCCTATATCAAGATAACCTTCTGGAGAAAATGCAGCACGCCATTTTCTTGCACTTAGTGTTTTCCCATTCTGAATAAGTAAATTGCTCGATAGTAAACATGAGCCGAACATATGAAAGCAAGGGAAGGATGGATATATGACACATTAACCACAAGAGCATTAACAATTCGAGCCTTAGATGGCTCGATTAGTATGTGTTACAAGCTGAAACATGAGGTGTAAATCTCAACACAAAAAGAAGAAAAATAAGGGAAAAGGGGGGAAAGAAAAGGAATACTTCCTCTATTAAAACTATTTCCTTATTAATCCGTTCCAAAAGACTGACACGTTTCTATATCTCGAAACAATTTGACTTTGAACCTCATTTACCTAATAAGAAGTTTTTATAGTTCCAAAAATGGGATGTGTGCAATCAAACTACATGCTCCCATAAAAAAAGGAAGTACAACATTCTTCAATACCCACAAGAGCGATAACAATCCAAGCCATTGACGGCTCAATAAGTATGTGTTACAAGCTGAAACATCACGTGTAAATTTCAACACAAAAAGAAGAAGAAATTAGGAGAAATGGGAACAAATACTCCCTCTATTAACATTATTTCCTTATTAGTCTGTTTCTTAAAAAATGACATGTTGCTATATTTGGAAATAACTTAATTTTAAGCTTCTCATTTTATCTAATAAGAACTTTTTATAGTCCCACAAATGTTATAACATGTTTAATACATCAAGTTTCGAAAATATTATAGACACACAAATGCTATATCAAAGACATCTTTCTTTCTTTGGCCCCGCTTGTCCATAGATTTGTTTTCAGTGTATTCTCATGTCCAAGCACAAATTCAACTGTGTTTTTATGTCCAAACACAACTTCGACTTCAAAATAACTAAACTTCGAATACTATTATTTGATAACCAAAAACTTCAAATACTATTTTTTTATTCAAATATCTGCCGATTCATGTCAAAACGCCTATTTAAACTTAGTGCTGAAGCAAACCACATCACATAAACTAGAACGAAGAGACTATAATAATAATGGTGATATAATAGGTGTGCTATACAACAACATAATACCCATGTAGTCCCACAAGTGAGGTCTAGGGAGGGTAGAGTGCAGTGGCGGAGCCACATATAGCCGAGGGTGTTCATCCGAACCCCCTCGGCGGAAAAAAAATATTGTTTTTATAAGGTTAAAATTATTTTTTATGTATATATAGTAGATGATGAACCCTCTTAGACTTCTTTGTATGTTTACTTTTTATATTTTGAACCTCCTCGGAGGAAATCCTGGCTCCGCCACTGGTAGAGTGTACGCAGATCTTACCTCTACCTTGGTAGATAGAGAGGCTGTTTCCGATAGACCCTCGACTCAAGTAACACAGAAGCAACATCAGAATAGCAAGAAAACTAACGCAGAAAGGACAACAAGTAGCAATAGAAAACTAAGAATAAGAGATATGCGAATGCTAAAATAAAAATATAAGAAATTGACGGAAATAATACTAGTGTGCTATGTGCCGAAAATACAAACCTTGATTCTAAATTTGGACTTGGGAACATCCTTACATTCAGGCCGAACCTGATAGAATGAATCAGCTGGAGCACCAGGGTCCCTCCACATTTTTGTAATATCTAAAGTAGCCATCTTTATATATAAATTCCACTCAAATCACATCCAAAATTCAATCTCAAAAAAAAACCAGCACCCACCAGCTTGCAGCTCCTTACCCAGATCAAAAATTTCAACAAGAATTAAATTACCCAAATAACCCTTTGCTCTGCTGGTGTCTTCAAAAGAACCAAAAAACAAAAAAACAAAAAAAACAAAAAAAAAAAAAATCAGTCCAAATTTCAATCTGAAGAAGAAAAAAGAAAAAAAACACCCACCAGCTGCAGCTCCTTACCAAGATCAAAAACTTAACTTTCAGCAAGAAACCAATGTGACCCAGATAACCCTTTGCTCTGCTGGTGGCTTCAAAACAACAAAAACCATTAAAAAAACCAACAAAAATAATTCATGAAGAACTAAATCAATAAAGGGAAGCCTAGTGCACTAAGCTCCCGTTATACACGAAGTCCGGGAAAGGACCGGACCACAAGGGTCTATCATACGCATCAAGCATTAGTATGGTATGATCACATCCAAGATCAAATTTTTTAAAACAATCTATAAAAAACAGCTGTAGCTCCTTACCCAGATCAAATTTTTAACAAAAAACAAATGTGACCTCAGATAATCTTTTGCTCTGCTGGTAGCTCCAAAACAACAAAAACCACAAAAAAAAAAAAAAAAAAAAAAAAAGAAGAAGAAGCAAGAATTTTTTTATTTTTTTATTTTTTTTTTCCTTTCTTGCTTTTGTTTCTGCTGTTCTTGCTGGTGGTGGCGTTGTGGTGGGGGGAAAAGGTCTTTTTTTTTTCTTCAAAAATATTTCTTTTTCTTGTTATAATGAAATATCTGTTTTACACTCTTTGATTTGTTCTCTCCCCAACACATGCACACACAAATATTTGGGTGTTTAATGTGTTGAAAACTTATAAAATTATGTTTATGGTCTTACGTTTTTTGTGTCTTTGTTTTCTACCCATTGTGTTTTTTTCGTGTAGAAGAGTTTAGCGAGAAAGACGCGGGATCAAAGGACTTGGTAACTAAATTTCCATCCATACGTTGGTACTACTGAATTTTTGAATGGTCGTTGAAAGGTCTATTTGACTTTGAAGGAAATTGGAAATGGTCAAAAACAAAAAACAAAAAAAAATCATTGTGTATTGATCTGATCAGCTTAGGCGCACCTCAACTTTTTTACTAGGTATAAGACACTTTTCATCGATACAAGTTCTATCTTATCATATTTTTTAGGAAATTTTACATGGTGTTTATATTAACTATAATTAAAACTAATTAACTATCCTATCTATATAATGTAATTACCTACCGTAATTATGTTATACACCTCCGTCCCAATTTATGTGGCATCATGACTTGGCACGGATCTTAAGAAGGAAAGAAAGACTTTTGAAATTTGTAGTCCAAAACAAGACTTAGATATTTGTGTGTCCGTAAATTATATTCAAAAATTTAAATTATTCTAAACCTTAGAAAAGTGACATACTTTTTGGAACAGACTAAAAAAGAAAGTGTGTCACATAAATTGAGATAGAGAGAATATATTAAAATAAGAGTACTACGCCATAGAGAAAAATACATTGAGAACAAAGTCTCTTTCCTCTCCCTCCACCGACAGAGTCGTCTCCCACCGGAAACTCTAGTTCTAGCGCCGCCGTCATCTCTGTCTACTCCCTCCACTGACGTCGTCATCTGCCGTCGAAAAAATCAAGAGTTCCAGCGTCGTTGTCATCTTCTCTTTCTTGTGTATCTCAGATCTTGCTGGATTTTAGTTATTCATCATTTTTTTAGTGTAAATACAGTGTATCTTTTTGTACTTTCGCCTATATTTTTTTTAATTTTTATTATTTGAATACAGTCAAGTTGAATACAATGAATTGAATGCAGTGTATAAGTACCTACAAATGAATACAGTGTAAAAGTAGCTACAAATGAATATAACCAAATTAAATACAATGAATTGAATAAAGCTGTATGTCAAGGAATTAGTAGCCACGAGTCGTAATTAGCTATAGTACAGCCATGACAGTTAGAAGCGTCCAAAATATAGTTGTTTCTGTAAGTTTTTCTATTTTTTATATAATAATATGTGTCCGGACCAACTTCTGTGCAGAATTTTCTATCAGAAATGGTCAATTTCAAAAAGTTTCTCAATGTGGGTTGCCCAGGTCAATTTGGGTGCATCTTAGTTATTTTATTGAGTATTTGTTAATTACCACTGGTACATATACCATTTTGTATATTTTTTATATGATGGTGTGGACTTGAGCCAATTTGCGCACACCTTGACTAAGCTATCAAGTATGTGCTACTTTCCCTAGCATAGGTACCATTTGAACATTGTTTTTAAATGTGGTGTGCGTCAATCCAACTTGCGGACACCATGACATTTCATCGATACCTGCTATTTCTACCTGCAGAAATACCATTTCACCATATATGTTTTTATGATAGTGTAGGTTCGAGGCAGCTTATGCACACTATGACTATTCTATCGCGTAGTTGTTGAGTTAAATCTATAGCAATAATTAAAGCTTCACCTGCCACTGGTTGGGATCCCCTCAAACTTGTACCCCTTTTATTTCATTTTGTTTGATACTAATTTTTATTATTCCGTTAAAAAAACGATATATTTCTATATTTCCTTAATGAGAAACTTTTTAATGATGCAGAATTGGGTAACTATTGCATACTCAGAAGCAAATCAAGGTTAAGGAAACAAGGGATCTTGGAAGCCTTAATAGAAGGTTCTATGGAGGATTTATTTAACCTTTTGGATTATAGTAATTAATGGATAGTAACTCAACCGGTGCATTTTGATTTTTGACGACATTATTACTTTAGAGTTGCATCTTTCTCAACAGGTGGATTTAGAGCAAGTTTTATCCGTTCAATTAAACCTGTTGTTTTCGGTTTCCAGGAATTCTCTTTAAGGGTATACACAAATATACATTAATAGAATACCTATTCTAAATTTATTTACTCAAAATCATAAATTCGCCTCCGACAGAAATCTATATATAATATTGTACATAAAAAACATTGAGGTTGACTTTTCAAATGTCATCTATTCTAAGCAAATACCATTCTCTGGTGATCAATAACCAAATATGGCATGTACCACATTGTACGTTGTTATCTATGTACTATATGTTATCTTAGTCAATACCACAACGTAGACTTGGAAATATATGTCGCTTCATTGCCTTGAAAGTTAAAGATGATTTGGAACCTAAGATCAACGGAATATATAGCACAAAATCGCTTTTTCTCATTGTCATTGGGTCAACATGTAAAAAAAGTATCAATAAAAAAAGGAGATACCACATTGAGTCCCTAACCAGGTTATATACTGCCCAATTAAGTATTTTTTTTCCCTGATTCAACTGTTTCATCACATACCAAAACACAGAATCTGCAGATGGGGAATTTGGAAGTCCCTTTTTTATTATTTTTATAATTTTCTATTGTTGCATGGTTCGAAATTCTGTAGATAATAAGCTAGCTCGTTCCTTAACTTTATCCTCTAATCTGTGTCATTGTATTATGCAAAAACGTATTCGCATCAAGTGTTTATTAAATCAACAAATGTATAATAGTTATTTATACATTAACTATTATCACTAATTAACCATGATTTATAACTAACTTCATTTTATCAGCTAATCATGATAAGTTAATATAGTTAATTATAAACAAGTATAGAGGGTATAAAGAAAAGTTTCTAACATTGAAAATTCTAATTATTAAACCGTACCGTCATTCCAAGTTTCCAACTATGTACTCTACAATGAGCATTATATTATTCTAACAGTAGCGGATCTAGAGCAGGTTTGTGCGTTCATCCACTGAATTCATTACTTTTGATTCAATATATATGTATATATATTAATTAAGGAAGAAGTTGAGTCATTTTATTACTCAATTAAGTACTTGGGGATAGAAAGTCTAATAATTAAATGTCAAGAAATAATATATACCAGGTAGGTATTATTTTTGGAAGGTCCGATATTCTCGATTCATCTGACTCAGGAGAAAGAGACCAAGATGGACCAGTCTGATGTTAACATGAACATGAGCTAGATTCTTTTGTCTTCTTGTTTTTCAAGAGAATCGGTTCTTCCACCCCACGCGACTTTAATAATACGAGAAAGGAAAGTACTTGATCCATAAAGTTCTTGTTGGACCTAGAATTTATAGCTAGTGGATTTGTATATATGTATGTATACATGTTATATTTTTATTTTTTTTTCTTTTCAATATTTTCGCAAACTAAAGGGGCAGTTTAGGTAATTTGAAAAGAATGCTACGTTTCACCTAAAAGAAGAAGACTTTACGAAAATATTTTTTTATGAAATGGCTAATTTCAATATAGTGTATATATTGGGAATGGATCATTGTGGACTTGTGGAAGTCAGCTGCTAATTTATCCATAATTTCTGATTTTCCCTGTACTTAATAAGATCTTAGGAGAATGTCAACTCTGGCCTTTAATACTAAAAATCAAATACTTTATTCCTTCATTATATTTTTCTCTGTTTTAGAGAATTAATGAATGAAATCTCCAAAGAGTAATGTGTTAAATTAATTAACTAAACATATTTATTCATCATTGAGAATTTTGTTGGTTATGAGGAACAGATGAATTATTCAACAATCCCTTAAGTTATCAACAAATACATTAATAACTTTTGGAGGTGCATCAGTAATTGACTCATCGGAAGCTTTTCCACGGACTTTCTATCAAACATTCCATACTTCTGACAGATTCTCCTTGAATTTTCTTTTTCCATTGGAAGATGACTTGTTTTTACTAGTGTGATTAATTGAATGAAATAGGAAAACAAATCTTAAAATGAAAAGGAATATGACATACCTATAAATCTTTATCTAAACGTGCATTAATGGTACTACACCTCTCATATAGCTACATTATCTACTTTTTTTCAGACTTTTGCGCACCTCTTAAAAAATATATTTAATATATATTTTAGTTTGTAAGAGTATTTTTTTAATCATTAGATATCTCTCTCTCAATGACTCATTTACTTAGGTGAATTTTGAAAGAGAAGTAATAAATACGTCTTGTTTTTTTTTTCTATAACTACAGATATTTTAGAACGATCTATTAAGTTTTCCAAAACGAGAAATAACACATATAGCAAATGTCAACTTCCATTTGCAGCTAAAAAGAGTGATATATATATATATATATCTCTTTACCATCATTTTGCAAGAAATTGATAGAGGAGATACATATATGGTACATAAGTTTATGTCTTTGGATTCTAACTCAGGATATGAAGTCGGCTTTGTTAGGAGCGTTTTACTCCTCAATGTAGATACCGAACACCGGGTAAAAAACCAAATAAGAGTTTATGTCCATGTGCATAAAATCAATAGGGAAATTATATATACACTTTTATGTAGCAGTACCAAATTTATATTTCCATGCATCACTTTCTGAACATAGATATAGGTACTAAGCATAATCCTTTTTTCTGCAGTTCTGTACGGTCATTATTGTCCTTTGTAGAAATATTCAATCCACTAGTCATCATTTGCTGGCCAGAATTATTTCCCCTTCCCTGTTGAAAACAAATTTCAAAAGGGATATCTTGAGTACATAAATGACAAGTTACTATATATATGAAGTGCTACGCGGTGGAGTCTAAATTTTTACTAAAGGAAATCAAAATATAAATAAGTAGACACACAGAAAATCAAGGGAGTCAAAATATAAATAAGTAGACACATATTTTGATTTATCTGCCCAGTGTAATTTTCCGACGAAATTGAGAGTGCAACATCAACAACTTAAAAGAGATTTTTCTGCATTTCATTTTCTATGAATTCCTCCCTTTATAGTTCTATCCAGAAAAGAATCGTACCTTTTTGTATTTGAAACTTTCTAAACTTAAAATTTTTCATTTTTCCTTAATGACATGTTCTTATCTCCATAAAAATGTGAGAGCATAATTTAAGACTACAAATTCTAAAAGTACTTTTATTCTATCTTTCTTTCTTAATCTTTATGTTCAATCAAACACCATGAAATAACATAAATTACAAGGATGGCGTACTAATAGAAATAATCCTTTTTTTTTCTCCCTCTCAATTACCTCTATAATACTTGCAGTGCTCTTCCCTTTCTGACTATTGCAAAACTGATCCATATAAGAAACCTGAAAAATAAAAGAAATAGAAGAACAAAACAAATAAATGAGTAGATATATACTAAAAAGAGAACAAAAACCCTAAAGTAATACTACAGTGTTAATAAACTTTTATTTAGAAATTATAATAGATTGGCTGACCTTGGGACTATTGACAGGTGAACTTGCTGTATCTTCAAGATCATCATCAACTTTTGCTGCTCCTTTCATCTTTCTCTTCTTGGAACCAACAAATTTCTTATTATTATTTTCATTATCATTAATGTCTAAAGTACCAATATTATTTCTATTGGTGATGAGTTCATAGGGTGCTAAAGAAGCAGCATCAGAACAAAAAGAAGTTTGTTCACTACAATTATTGTTGTTGGACTTGAAATCTTGAAAATAAAATGTCCAACTACTTTCTTCTGGAGATTCACCTGAGTTTGCACTATAAGAAAAACCCTTACATGTAGAAGAATTATCCATTTGCATAAAGAAAAGGAAAATTAAGGGAGAAGAGATTATAAGTTTAGGTTTTTGGTCACTCTCAATGAAACTCAGAAAAGATGGTTGAATTATATATAGTGGAGATAAATGATTATAGAATAAGAATGTTAGAGAAAATGACAAAAATGGTCCCTTATGTTTGAGTAAGTTTAAAATAATCCCTCAAAAATATATAATTAAGCAACCTAGTCCTTTAAGTTTGTCAAAGATGAATACTTTTGGTCTCCGTTAAATATTCAACAATCTCTAAATGTTAGAATTAACAGGACTATGGAAAAGAATTAGCAGAAGAATATATTTGGAGGTGCAATTTGTGCTTTTGATCTATTTTTGGCGTCTGGTGCAATTCCGTTTTAGGTTTTACAATTTCTGGTATTTGACAGGAGTGTCCTTGAGTTTTGGTTAAATCCTATTTTCATAGTTCCTGTTAAATCTAACGGCCACAGTCAAATATATGATGGAGACAAAAAGTGTTCACTTTTGATAAATTTAAAGAACCAAAATTGCTTAATAATATATTTATGGGACTATTTAATACCTACTCAAAATAGAAAGGACCATTTTTATTGTTTTCTCAGGAATGCAATAAAATGAATTTACAAGACTTGCAGGCTTGGTGCGGGATGGCCGGGGGGGGGCGGGGTGTTGTAATGGAATCTTGATTGTGGGCCATAGGAGAGTTGAATTATAGAGAAGTTTAGAAGATGCAACAGAAAAATATATGAGGGAGAAGTTAGAAGGATTTGACCTTTTGTCATTTAGGATTAGATTAGTGGAACAAAGATTTGCCAAATCTTATTTTCTATGGTGCATTTCCTCTCAATTTAATATATTGAAATGGTCATTAAGTCATCAAATGACTTAGACTTTTTCATTAGTCATTTTCTTCCTTCTTTTTTCAGCTTTCTTTTTAGTTTGTACAAATTTCTCGGAAACTTATTGCATTTACTATTCCTTCCGTATCAATTTAGGCGAAAGGCTTCGAGTACAAGAACAAAAGACTTAATTTTTTTTTTATGTAAATTTGGATTAAATATTTAAATATTTTTTAATAAAATTTATATATAAGAAAACTACATGCAAATTATTGAAAATAAACATATATAGCTAATGAATCAAACTATTTTTAAAAATTTGAGAAAATCGTAGTAAAAAACACTATTTGACGCCCCAAATTAAAAAGTGACACCTTCACGTAAGATGGGACGAAGGGGAAAATAGGCGTTTGGATAATATTTGGTTGAAGTTGAAGTTTAAAAAGAATATTTGGAAGTTGAATATGTTTGGATCGGCAAATTTCATTTTTATTTTACTTGAAATACTTCTCAATATTTTGATATTTTATATATTTCAAGTAATGAAATGCATTATTTACAAATAATTATGTCAAACTAATGCTTGATAAACTTAAAAGAAGAATATTGGATTTGATAAGCTGCTAAATTTTTTGCTGGTTATATGTTATCACAAAACAAATGATTTAATTAATAAATGTGTGTGATTGTCAAATGTCAACTCATGAGACCTTATAATTGGATGTTAATTATGTCTTGACTTCAGCAAGAGCCAAGAGTATAAAAACGATTTGACATAACTACTTTTTTTATAAATATTTAATGAGCTTATGACTAATGGAATTTATAATCATTATTAGTTAGTTTAGTATCTCGACTGACGTATCAACAAAAAGTTTCATTCTAATGATTATCATTTGTTTTATAAACGTGTCATTATCCATTCTTAATTAGTACTCTTGTCCTTTTTATTTGACATTTTATCCTAAAATTATTTGATATAAAATATTTGTTGCTTTAGAAATTAAGAACGCTATAATTAATTTTTACTACTCTAAAAAGATATATATTCATCAATTACTCATTTAGGGATGAATTAATAGAAGAATAATTTAGTCAGATTCCTTGCATTAAAGTTTTTAATTTTTTAATGAGTGTACTAAAACCTTAACGATAAATAAAAAGGATAAGAGGGATTACTTCGTACCTAGCTAGTTGCACTTGTCCATCACCGAGAATTATGGTGGGTGAATAAGATCCTTTCATTTTTAATTAGAGATCTCGATTTCGAGTCTTCGATATGAAAAAAGATCTCGATAGAGACTGCTTTCCACCTTAAATGGACATACGTGGCGCATATTCAAATTAATTCGAGTCACAATAAGTATCGGACACCGAGTATGAAAAATAATATAGTTGCACTTGTCCAAAGTGAATAGTTAAAAACCCTTGCTTTGCCCAAGAGTCAAATCAAGAAAGCGAAGGATAAGACAAATAAATAAAAACCCTCTAAAGTTGCAATTAAATAGAAATGAGTTGGTATAAAAATTATGTGACTTTTACTGGCTCGATTAATTTGGATGTGCACCGTCTAAGAGGAAAGTGATCTCCAAAAATTAAAGTAGAAAGAGATGTTTCAATATTTTTTCCAGTATATGTTTCATTTGAGAAAGGATTATTGAAAAGGAAAAATCTTAGAACCAAGAATTAGGTTAGACAGATTGACAAGTACAAACATAAATAGAAAGAGAAGTACATCTTAGTGCTTGGTTTGAGTAATTACTACAAAGTACATTACACAGAGAACTTCAGTTAGGCTATGTTTTTTAATTAAAATGTGTAATATTTATTTTTATTAAGATTGAAAGTATTTGAATTTAAATACACATATATTATATATTAAAATGTTGTATTTTAATCTAAATGCTGTATAATTAAGATTTTTTATTTCATCATTATCTGAATAATTCTAATTTATTTTTAATTAGATATTAATAAATATATTATTTTTAAAAATAAATTACTGGTGATCGGTGGCCTACGCATACAACTGTCAATATGGGTTGGGCAATTCGCAGAATTGCCCTTCTTTTGGGGTGGTCTTTAAATTTTGTCCCTCATATTTGAAATCTTTAAATTTTGCCCTTCGCTAAATCTCATGGGTTTCAGGTTCGAACCCCCACACAGTCAAAATTTTAAAAAAAAATCGCAAGGCAGAGTTTAAATTTCGCTATGCCCCCATCGGCATACACTTGTGAAGGAATTAGCAAAGTTATGCCGGACCCGGCATACTTATGCCTTATGGGCAGACTTGGCATAAGTATGCCGGTTCCGGCATAACTTTGATAATTCCTTCACAAGTTTATGCCGGATACGGCATAAAAGTTTGCCCATTAAAAGTATGCCCCCATCGGCATAAACTTGTTAAGGAATTACCAAACTTATGCCGATGGGGGCATACTTATGCCTTATGGGCAAACTTTGCCTTGAAGCATATATATGTATTTTTTTTTTAACTTTTCAAGGTAAACCTTAAGTAATGCCTTAACTAAAAGTGTGCCCATAAAACATAACTAAAAGTATGCTCCATAAGGCGTAAGTTTTCCTTAAGGCATAACTAAAAGTTTGCCTTATAAGGCAAAGTTTAAATTTTGTATGCCCCCTCCGGCAGACTTTGCCTTGAGGGGCAGACTTTTAGTTATGCCGGATCCGGCATAACTTTAACTTTTTCTTAAAGATTGTATGCTGGATTCGGCATACACTCCCCCAGTCCTGCCTTGCGAAATTATTTTTTTATTTTATGCCTGAGCGGGGGTTCGAACCCAGAACTTCATGTATTCGCCCATCTTTCCAAGCAAAGGGCAAAATTTAAAGACCACAAATATGAAAGGCAAAATTTAAAGACCACAAATTTGAGGGGCAAAATTTAAAGACCACCCCAAACGAAGGGCAATCCGCGCAAAAAAATGATATGGGTTGGCCTGCGAAGTCGGCCCAACCCAACCTTTTATTTAAGTAGGGTTGGGTTAAGATTTCTTTGGCCCATATAGAAGTGAGGCTCAAAAGTCCAGCCTCTCTTGGCCCGCCAGCCCTTGAGGCCAGAAAAGAATAATAAATTAATTAATTTAAAAAAAATATAAGTAATTAAACAAAAAGATAAAAAGTAATGAGAAAAAAAATGTACTTAATACTAAGAAGTAATTAGAAACTGGAGTAATACTTTCTAGTCTTAGAATTTATATTATGTTTAATTTCTTTTGAATGTGATCTGAATTAGTGATTAAAAATAATAATTTATATTTGTTCTCTTGAATTTTTTCTTCTATGATATGGATTTGCGCAAGAATGGGTGGTAGAAGATTTTATTTTGCAAAAGTTTCATGTTCAAATTGTACCAAAATTCACTTAGAAAATGTTTTTCAAAAGACGAAAAAACTAAAAGGGATGACCCGTCCTAGCCCGCAGCTCACTTAGGACTGGGTTGGGCTGTCATTTTGCAGGCCCTTCAATTAAAAGAGTCAGCCCGTCCTAACCCATTTAATTCTTTGGCCAGCCCAACCCATTTTGACACCTCTACCTACGCATGGTAATTGTATGGTGATAGCTACAATAAGTAATGGATGTGTGATGGCGGCCGATGGTGGTCATGTGTCTATCAAAAAATTGAAGACATCATTTATACTTGATGCTATCCACACGAAGGTTCAATCACATTCTTTCTTTGTCTTTATTATTATTGCAGGACAAATTAAACATTGAAATTTGAAGGTGAAGTATTAATCACTTTCCCTTTTTGTATTTTTGTGTGCAAACATCTTCTTTATGATGTTGTTTACCCATGTCTTTATACAATTTAACTTCTGTATTACTCACAATCATCGTTTCATAAACTTACAAAAGTAGTCTTGATAAAGACCTAGCTTCCAATTTTCACTCGTCGGATATGATAAAAATTATTATCATGTCATAATTGGTCGAAGGGGAACTAAAATTGGCCACTTGTATATATTTATAAAAATTAGTCTCACAAGAAAATATGTGATAGGTGGGGGGTGGTGACTCTCTCAATCTTACACCAACCTTTCATGATCCCCATTAATTTCCACTTTCTATTACTCATATTGATAAACAAATTAAAAATATTAGGGGGAAAATAAACATAAACAATATGAGACACAAGAGAAAGGGATGCATGCCCACTTTATGTTGTGCCAAAATTGTGTGTGACTCCTCCTTTCTCGTGTTTAGACGGCACCTCTTTTTCTAATTTGAACTTTTTATAATAAATCAAATAATTAAAGTATATTAAAAAAAATTGACTGCTATATTCTTTATGTTAAGAAAAAAAATTATTTAGGCATTAATGGGATTCATTTTTAACGAAGCCTCAACTTACTACTAAGGATGATCTACCATTTACACTTACTGAAGATATGGGGTTCGAATCTTGAAAATAGAGTAATTCGGTGAAACAACTCCAACACAGGGTGCATCCGCCATTTATTCCAAACTTAATTTAGTTCCAGAATTAAGGTTGAGTACTATGTAAAAGAATCTGCCATCTGTTTTGTCTTGCTAATTATGCAGATTGTGATATATGAATGTCATAAATTGCATACCATCAAAAGTTGTGGTAAGAGAGTTTGTACTTCTTTATCTTCGATTAAAGGTCTCGGAATCAAATTTTGAGAAAGAAATCATATTTGACGACGTAGGACCTTTTGAAACAAATTTGAATTAATCGAGCCCTAAAATAAATATCGAGCACAAGTGAGAACAAAAAAAGGTCCAATGATAAGGTTAGGAAGAAAAATGGCGTTTTCGAAGTTTCAATCATTAGTTAATTGAGGAGCCGACTCCTCTCCGTTACCCTTTCTCTCCATTTCGTCAAGTACACATTTAGATGAGAGACATGTGTTTTAAAGGTCAATATTTTATTACACTAACAAGTATATTAATTAACCATAGTTAAGTGAATAATTTTGGAAAAGCACTCTCCAACTTTGGAAAGAAAAATATACTCCCCACAATTTTTGGTACCCATTAATATCATTAATTACATCTTATATAACAATATTTAAATGTTAAAATTGTAGAACATGAACCTAATAACGTGTTTGTTTAGCCTGATAACAGTAGTCTTCAAAAACATTTTGGGTTTTGAACAATGTTTTATTTTATTTCATAAAACAAGAAAAAGATTAAAGAACATGCTTAAAAGATTTCTTCTTTTTTTCCTTCAAACACACAACAGGCTGATGACCTCTCCTCTTCTTCTTCTTCTTCTTCTTCCTTTTTTTCTGTTTTTTATTTTGTGGTTTTTTTTTCAACATTGAAATTTTTCCCCTTAATTGTTTCTCAACATAATATTTCAAAAATAAATTTACTGCCACCAAAAGTCCTACAAGTTAACATTTAAATATTGTTATATAAGATGTAATTAATGATATTAATGGGTATCAAAAATTGGGGGGAATATTTTTTTCTTTTCAAAGTTGGAGAGTGGTTTTCCAAAATTATTTACTTAACTATGGTTAATATACTTGTTAGTGTAATAAAATCTTGCCCTTTAAAAATTAAATAGGACACATATTTCTCATCTAAATGAGTACTTGACGAAATGGAGAGAAAGGGTAATGGAAAGGAGCCGGATCCGTTAATTGAGGGATATTGATTAAGCAATCTCATGATCATGATCACTCACTCACGTGCGTCCAAATCATTGTTCTTCACATAAAATCCTCTTTTAAGAATATATTTTTTTTTCTTGAAATAATTGGTATTGTTAAATACAGTGATATGCAAATCACTTTCTCACAAAGAAAAAAAAAAGACATTCTTATAATATGATTTAAGCGCAGATACATTCTCTATATTACCCTAATTGTCTATACTGTGAACAATAGAAATCATACAAAAGTATAATAAAATATTCTAAAAAAGTTAAACCTATCATGCAGTGAAAATCTTACATAAAGGCATGTTCATCTATTTCGAATTTTAGTTTATTCTTTGTAATTATATTTTAACATACTTAATTATGAATATACTACACAATTAACACCCTAGTAAAATGAAAATATTGGTCAAGTAAATATCTGCATGCGTTGGATTTCCATAGTACAGGGGTGTAACCGTGTAAGTGTCTGATTTAAAAATACATAGGATATCTGGAATTTACTAAATTATACATATTATAAGAAATGTTTAACGTAATTTATGTTAATTTTAATTTACAACTATTTTGTAAAGGCTCTAGTTCTTAGCAGTGTGTTGGCAGTCTAATACGTAATATAGAATAGTTTTAGACTAATTCAGAAGAAAATAGAATATAAAACAGTAAACATGAGAATGAAAGCAAAAGCCTCACTAACGAAGAAGTTGCAGGAGATTTAATTAGTGCTACAAGCAGTATTTTGAAGATAGTCTAAAATATAAGTATTATGTTACCAATTCTAACACTTGACGAAATCCCAAGTAGCATGATGCATGTTTTAGCAGTAGTATATTTCGGGGAACTAACATAAAAATAAATTAAAATGAATATATTCCCAAGTAAAAGTTCATTAAGTGGAAGAAGCAAAAATGGAAGAATTTAAGCCAAGGAGGATCTAAACTTTATGGGTTTTGAATTTTACAATGACTATAGGTGTTAATAATTGGATTCTAATTTTTTTTTTTTAAATTTGCATATATTTAATGAATTTCGTAACATATAGGATTTACTATAAACCTAATTAGGGGTTCTGCCAAACCCCTAAGTTGTCTTCTAGCTCTGCGCTTGAATATATGTAAATTTGACTGGTTATTTTCGGTCTATTTTTCTGGATTACCATATCAAATATTTAATAGGAAGAGTTATCTATTATTGTAGGTCAATTTATCTGATGGTGTAATTCATAGAACTTAAACTTTAAAAAAACTTATCTACCAAGAGAGTGTAGGAGATTTAATAATGTCCACAATATTCCGATCGATTATATTTCAAAAACTAGCATGAAGTATAATAACAGCAATATGACGAATTAAGATCCTGAAATTATTTAACTCATTTACAAATTAGGAAAATGGCATTATCCATGCTTTTGTACGGCGTTTTATAAGCTGCACTCTATAGCTTGCCTGCTCAAAAAGGCCTCTTATTATAATACTCCATTCCTCCTAAATTATCTGTTTTTTAAAAAAAGTTTAGTTGACCGATATTTAAATATATGTAGAATTATATGAAAATATGAATTCAAAGTTTGTCCCCAACTCACAGAAAATTGTTAAAATTTAATTGAATTTTCACATAAATATCTATGTTCCGCGTCGAAAATATTAAATTATGATAAACTTGTTGTCAAAGAGTTGCATCCATAGTATGTGTGGCCAAGCGTTCGAAATCTACTTTTTTAGAAAAGTGTTTTTTTGTTTGGAGAGTAACAGTGTGTGTTTGGCTAATCAATTTGAAAATCACATTTGCCAATTTTAAAACAGAAATTTGTGTTTGGTAGGGATAACTTTTGGAAGGAAGTGTTTATGCCAAAGTAAAATTTGTTTAGTGAATCTTGATTAGTCGGGCCCCAAAACGAATAGTGGACATCGAGCGGGAAAAAAAGGCTCTATCAACAATCTAATCGAGTATCTTAAGATCCTGAAATAATTTAACTATCCTGAAATAATTTAACTGATTTACAAATTAGGAAAAAATAACATTATCCATGCTTTTCAAAGTCTTTCCATCTGTATTACATAAGCTGGCCTGCTCAAAAAGGCTTCTTATTATAATACCCAGTCCTCCTAAATTATCTGGTATATTTTAAAACAACTTGATGATATTTCAAAATATATATTTAAATATTGTAGAATTATATGAAAAGATTAATTTAAAATGTGGGTCTGATTCAAAGAAAATTGGTTAAAAAATATTTACCTTGTTGTTACAAAAGTACCGATTATCGAGCAGTCTCCTCTCATCGTCATTTACATAGTGGATAGTTTATATTTTACGGAAAAGGCTCATAAATATCCTTCACCTATGGAAAAAGGCTCATAAATACCCTCCTTCCACCTTTGGGTCTAAAAATACCCTTAAGGTTTGTTTTTGGCTTAAAAATACCCTTTAAACTAATAGAAAAAAATTGGCTGTTTAAAAAGACACGTGTCATTTTTTAATTGGTGCCATATTTTAACTCAAAAATAATTAAAACCCACCCAAGTTTTTAAACCCAAACCCGTTTTCACCTCAACATTAAACAATATGTTCTTTTTCTCCATGGTTCTTCTTTTTCAACATTCAATTTGATGCGCTTTTCAATTCACTGATGCAATAGTAATATTTGTGACACTTCATTCCCCTGAAATGGAGGTGATTGGACTCACAATAATATTTGGTAATCTCCACACAATGGCCGCAAAAAAATCACTAGCTGCATTGGCTAAAAAGAACTGGTGCTAAAAAAAATGAGGGCAGGTAGAAATTAGCTTGAGTATCAACCTTTATAACCCTATTGGCGGTATAGAAACTAGCTTGAGAATATGCCAGTACTAGCTTATTTTGCATCAAGCCTTATAACTCATTAGCATTATACATCAAATGACTATGTAAAGTCTTATTTTGCAGCAACAAAATAGCCTTCAATATAAACCAAATTTTACAATTTCAAAAACCAAATGGATATAGTCAACCTCCATTTTAACATATCACCATTGAAATACTAACTGCATAACTTCAAATCTGAAATTTTACATAAAAAATGGTTACTTTTAAATCTGAAATTTTACATAAAAAATGGTTACTAATCACCATTACATCACTTAAGCAGCAACAAAAACAATGAAAAGAGACATTTTCGCATAAAAGAAACAAACTTATGCAAAGATAACAGTAGATTTTGATAAACAAGTTTGGAAGAAAGAAGAGGAAGAAGAAAGAGAAAAAGAAGAACCATGGCAGAACCATGGAGAAAAAGAACATATTGTTTAATGTTGAGGTGAAAACGGGTTTGGGTTTAAAAACTTGGGTGGGTTTTAATTATTTTTGAGTTAAAATATGGCACCAATTAAAAAATGACACGTGTCTTTTTAAACAGCCAATTTTTTTCTGTTAGTTTAAAGGGTATTTTTGAGCCAAAAACAAACCTTAAGGGTATTTTTAGACCCAAAGGTGCAAGGAGGGTATTTACGAGTCTTTTTCCATAGGTAAAGGGTATTTACGAGCCTTTTCCGTATATTTTATAATGAATAAAAAAACCCTAGAGCAAGAGAAGAATAATAGAGTCACACAGCAAGCAATATTCAGTATGATTCATTTCTTGATTAATTTTGCTTCTTATCAACTAATATAATGCATGGGCATGCATGTCACCATGTATATATACTTCTCATTTAATTTGTTATTCTGTATAGGTTATCACTACTAAAAACACGCATATTTCTCAATGAAATTCGTCGGAAATGTCCAGATTTCTATTAATTACGGCCTTTTTTCTCTCATTAAGTATTATTTTTTTTTGGAAAAAGTGGCATAATTGGGGTTTTTAGAATTTAATAAGGACTTTAAGTATAGCAATCTTTTCATGTTTTTAATTTCGGATAGATCATTTAATGAGAGTTGTTATTGTTATTAGGTTCTCCAAATTACAAGATGTTTCCTGAAGACAAACCAGGGTTGGAGCACTATGGATATTCAGAGGTATATATTATTGAATACTACATTCACCAAAATAACAACTATGTTAGAACTAAGATATAGTCATTTGGATAGTATCTGGTTGAAGTTTACAAAAAAAGAGTATCTGAAAAATGAATTTCACTTGGAAGAAGTTCTACAAGTGACAACCATTATTTTAACAAGTTTTGCCAATATCACCATTCTTTCAAATACTGAAGTTTCGACCAAAGTCACAAATATATACTAAACTTCACTAATATTGGCCTATGTTGTTCAGACTCTTCAAAATAGTCACCTGGTGTGTGTTGGATCCTCCAAAAGATATGCATTGTTTGAGGATCCGACACAGGCGCGACAACATCAATGGTGGATCCAAGCAACATATCGATATTGTCAAATAATGAATATTATCTATCTTGAAACATCAATATCATGAGTATTGGGCAAAATTGTGTATGCAATTTGATGTACAAATTTTTGTATGATAAGAAATCTAATTACTTTGATTTTCAGTCCATGCAAGTCTTGGAAAGGGACAATATGCCTAGAGCAAGTGATCTCCTTTTATCAGTTTCAGTATGTGCTGAAGTATACAAAACCAAAATTGTTGATCTTGCCTTAGCAGCAAGTGAAGAACTAAGGCAAATGGCTCAAGAACAAGAACCATTATGGCTATTTGACACTAATAAGCAAACAGAGGTACTCAATGAAGCAGAGTATAAGCGACGATTCGTTCATCTTGATCCGACTTTAGAGGAAATAATCCAATTCCTTGCAAATGGAGGGCCTATTGACGTGCCAAACTTTAATGGAAACGTCGAAATTGAGATGGAAAATTCAACGACGCCCTCTGAAATCGAAGCATCAAGAGCTATTGGGATTGTCCTTGTGGATCCAATCAACCTTGTGCATATGTTGATGGATGTCGTAAGTTACAGATACTTGTGTTGCTCGGACTCTTCAGAAATACTGTCTAAGGTACGTGTCAGAGCCTCAAAAGTAGTGCATTTTTTGGAGGATCTGACACGGGTACGGCAATATTTTTGAACAGTAGATAACCATAGTACTATTAACCTTTTTGTTCTGAGTTTTGTTGATCAATTGAAAATATGAAATTTATTGTGAAAACAGGACCAGTGGTCATGTGTGTTCTCCAACATTGTTTCAAAAGCAACAAATATTGGACTTCTATTGACAGGAGGAGATGGAAATCTTAATGGAGCTTTACAAGTGGTAATCTAAAATTAGCACTTGTCTGATCTTGTTTAGAAATAAATCCATTTTGAATCACGTGGAAGTACTCTCTAGCTACATATACATTTGTACACACACAGGTTGCACGTTGCTTTCAGCTCGAACTATATATACATATGTAAAAGAAAACCTAAATGTTACATATAATAAGATTGCACCTATTTTGAACTCACTGACTCAATCTAAATCATAGATTCGTCTTATAGCAGCCACACACAAATGCTTCCTTCTTACTTAAAATTCTCAAGGCTTGTTATTTCAATAAGCACCTGGCTTGTTGGTGCATCTAAGCAAATAGGGAGATTGTTTTATTTTTTCCGGATGATATGAATTGAGCTTAAATGAGGAAACATATAGTTAGTGAGGATTCATATAGCCGACCCCAAATTGTTTGGGACTAAGGCGTAGTTGTTGTTGTTTGGTTTTATTTCAGATGACAGCACAATTTCATCTTCCTTCTCCACTTATTAGGCCCCGGGAGGTCTATTTCGCGAGGCACTCTCGACAACTAGATTTCAATACTTGGCTAGTAGCTGATGTCTCCTTAGAGAGTGTTTTTCCTAGTCCATTAGTCCGGTGTCAAAGAAGACCATCCGGATGCCTAATCCAAGGGCTTCAAAATGGATTATCATTGGTAAAATGAATACATCTTAATCATCAAAATTTCAGTTCCAAGTTAATTAGTGCCTTAATCATAAAGATTTTGTGTCAAATTTTAGGTTACTTGGGTGGAGAATAATGTAGTCTGCAACGGTTTGGTTCCCGAAATGTTCAGGCAGACGCTTAAATCAGGGATTGCATTCAGCGCAAAGCGTTGGATGATGACCATGGAGAGACATTATGACAGACGTGCAATTTTGCATAAACAACATGGTCAACCATTGCAACAACCTTTGCAAGACATCAGTAAGCTGGTTTGCTTTTTTTCTCTAAATCCTTGTTGTTTTCATTCGGCACAAAAAGGTCAACAGTACTTCTTTACAATACAAAATATCTCAAATTTTTCCTCCGTTATACTTTGGAGTCATTCATACTTACGTCATGAGCATCGTGTCCCTTAATCCTAACAAAGCTCCAGCCTGAAGTTCAAAAAGTAATTTTAAACTATAGTTAAAAGTAGAGGGGTTAATTTGGACTTCTTTTCCTGAAGTATTTGGTCACATGGAATCAACTTCGTTCCCCCTGGAAATCTTTTAAAGTAAAGGGAAAATACAAGACAATTTGCTAATAGCAAGGGTATGAATGGCCCCAAAATATAGCAGAAAACGAAATTAAGATATTTCGTATAGTAAATGACCTTTCCCTTTTCATTCTTCAAGATGTCTAATTGTGAAGAAAAAAAGAACTTGATTTAGTACTGATTATTGGCGTTTATCATGTTATTTTTCATATTTTTAGACATAGGGGAAGGACAGAAGAATTTAATGAAGCTGGCTGAACGAATGATCAGAAGTTACAATGATATTTTTATCTCGTGCAGTGAAAACCAATGGATGCCCTTAAGTATACATGGTGGTGAAGATATCTTTGTGAAAACAAGCATGAATTTAGATGATCCAGGAACCCCTCGTGGTGTTGCAGTAACGATTTCAACTTCCGTGTGGGTACCAATCCCACAAAACGACGTTTTTCAGTTCCTTCGAGCAGGAGCAAATCGCTGCAAGGTACACTGCTGCAGATATCTTTGATCATTTAGCCATGCTAGTATACTGTAGTAGTGCGTTTTCTTATTTTCTTAGAGCAGAATGCAGATCCACTTGTTTTTCTTGTTCTCTTTGCACCAGTTTTATGTTTTCAATGATACAAATATACACATGAATAGATAATTGGAACATTTGTTCAAGGCAAGCTTATCTTTGGACATATTGTCATTTTACTTAGTTCCAGTACAGATTATACTTAATGCCAATACATTTCACCAGCTTACCATCTGTTCCTGAACCTTAAAAAGAGTAATGCTTAACAGGACATTGTAACAACCCACAGTCCGCCAGCGGTTGAACTCAAAAGGGCTCATTATGAAGCTTGCCTTTGACAAATTTTACATTGGAATAAGACAGGAAAAGTTAGGGGGCCATAAATGGACGAGTTTAGGATTCAACTGCAATACACCTTTAAGTTAAAAGGGGACAAAACTGTGAGGCCACAAAGGTTGGGCCGACAATACCTTGAAAATTGTGCCTGGGCCGCTACAACACTATCATGGCAGTTGAACTCAAAAGGGGTTCGTTCTGAAGCTTCCCTTAGAGATATGCCACCATCAATATAGGAAAGTTAGGGACCATAAAAGGGTGAGTTCAGGATTCAACTGTCAAGGCGCCTCTGGTTAAAGTTGATGGGGACAAAACCGTGAGGCCCCAAAGGGTGGACCAAAGAGGACAATACCTTGAAAATTGTGCCTAGGCCATCACAACACTATCGTGGCCTCATAGTCTTGATTTTAATTAGCTCATAAAATGTTTCTTAGTTTATTTAATAGAGTTTATCCGGTCAATTAAAACTCGCACTAATTCCATCCATCTTCAGTACTGCAATTTGCATTATGAACTTATGCCACTTTTCATATATATTTTGGTATATCACTTTTTCATAGGCTACTAAATATTTTTGTAGTGGGATTTACTCTCCTATGGGTGTATGACTCGAGATGCACTACATATTTCTTCAGCAAGAGACCCTGCAAACTCTGTTTCACTAATCATGTTGGAGGTAAGATACTCCCTCTATTCCATAAAGAGTATCACTTTTCATTTTACTGTTGAAAAGCTTTTATAGGCCCACAAAGATTATGACATGTTTAAGACTGCAAGTTTCAAAAGTCTCTATTTCTTTAGGCCCACAAAGATTATGACATGTTTAAGACTGCAAGTTTCAAAAGTCTCTATTTCTTTCTTAAACTTTGTGTAAAGTCAAGCTATGTCGCATAAGTTGGAAAGAAGTGCATAGTTCGTTTTGATTTTAGAATTCTTTCTTTTTTGTTGTACAATGGTGGAGTTCGGGTCAGCTTGTGGCCACCTCGACTATTCCACCGGATACCTGCTACTTCCCACCAGTACATGCACCGGATAACTCTAAACACTTAGTCAATGGAAAGAATCGCCTAACTTTTTTTTATTTAGAATTCTATGAGGAATGAAGCAAAGTTTCTAATAGTTTTCTTGATCAACAGCCTCCAAATGGAAGACCAGACAAGTCAGAAATTTTTTACCTGCAAGAAACCTTCACAGATTCAACAGGAATGTACATAATTTATGCACCAGTTGATGCCTCAGCTGTGCAGTATATTTTGGAAGGCAAAGACTCTGATGGTGTAGCCATGTTGGCTTCAGGATTTTCTGTCCTCCCTTGTAATTCTGAGGGAAGTGTTCTAACAGTGGCATTTCAGTTGATGGATGAAGAACTACTAACGCCGCAGTATCTTCCCCCACACTCGGTGTTTACAGCAAACAGACTCGTATCTGAAACAGTCTCCCTCATCAAGGCTTCATTGTTGCTCAACTCTGCATGCTGAGACATTATTTTGTTTTCTTTCTGATTTTCTTCTTTACTGAGATGAGAGGATGCTTGGCATCTAAAGAATATTTTCCCTAGTTTTTTTCTCTCTAACTTAGTTAATAGAGAAGGTTCGGTTGGACGTCAGGACGTGACAATCATGAGTTTAGTAGCCGATTTTACATGTGCTATTGAGGTTATGTTCAAGTTTTCCGAAGTATTTGACTTGTAGCTAGTGTTGGCGAACTTTAGACCTGTGCTGTTGCAGTTGCTTCGCTTTCGTCTTCTTCTTGTTTCTTCATGATGAGAACTCATGCACTGCATAGCAACTGTGTTTTCTGTTTAGTGGCACGAGCAATTGTTTCTGGTTCAAAGAAAAATGGAACCACCTTCAGTCGTGGAGGTTCAAAGTGCTAGAGTTATGCCAACTTCACACTTAATCTCAACTTCAAACAACTGAAGTCCAAGGTTTGATAGTTTAAACTTCATACAAACAGGTTCAAAGTTTGGGACTGTGAAGCCTATTTTTATACCTAAATGTATAAAGTTTGAACTGCAAAAGTAATAAGCCAACTTTATACATAAATGTCTCACGTGACATTTTAAATTTAGATACAGTTTAACTTTAAATTTTTTAATTTACCTGACATGATTTTATAGTCATAGATATTTCTCTTTATCAAACACCGTGCACGGATTGCCCCTCAAACACTCTGGTCTTTAATTTTTCCCCCTCATATATGTGACATGCTGCTCATTTAATGAAAATATCCAGATCTGCTTTGCTCGACATAAATTCTATAACATTTTTATCTTTAGAAACTGAACTTTTGCCTCACTTGACATAAGTTCTGTAGGAATTAAGTTATGCGGCATAAGTTGTATAGTATTTTTCAAATTATGTTGCGTGTTGAAAGTTTGCCGTGTCCGGCACAACTTATGAGATGTTATGATACATATGCCGAGCGGAATCTAAACTTATGTCGCTTTCTAATTTTGGCTTGTCTGGCATAACTTGTGACATGCTGCTCATTTGCTCATTTAATGAAAATATCCAGATCTGCTTCGCTTGGCATAAATTCTATAACATTTTTATCTTTGGAAACTAAACTTTTGCCTCACTTGACGTAAGTTTTGTAGGAATTAAGTTATACGACATAAGTTGTATAATATTTTTCAGATTATGTTGCATGTTGAAAGTTTGCCGTGTCCGGCACAACTTATGGGATGTTATGATACATATGCCGAGCGAAATCTAAACTTATGTCGTTTTCTAGTTTTGACTTGTCTGGCATAACTTGTGAAATGTTACGATACATATGCCAAGATAAATGTAAAACGAGCGAAATCTAAATTGCCGCGCCAAAAGAGTTGAAGGGA
This sequence comes from Lycium barbarum, assembly GCF_019175385.1. NCBI lineage: Eukaryota > Viridiplantae > Streptophyta > Magnoliopsida > Solanales > Solanaceae > Lycium > Lycium barbarum. The sequence continues at coordinate 1,160,876 of NC_083337.1, read as the reverse complement.
AAAAATTAAAGACCAAACACCATCACATAAAATGGGACGATAATCTCTCTGCACCCAAAAAAGAAAAAGGTATTGTATTGATGATAAGGCAGTTATCTGACACTACATGTGATAAGTAAAGCCAACCTACCCTTGTAAGTAAGAAGGCATTCAATAACCAAAACCATACATGCAAACATGAGTTTATGTACATTTTCCTATTCTAATGCTCCAGCATAAAGCAAAACCATCCCTCAATCAAATAACAAAAAGCAAAATGTGGACACAAATGGACTATTTTAGATCTTTTTATTTTGGTACATCAAGAAGACCAAATAAATTACTTATAATCTCTCATACGGAACATGGCTTAAATCAGAAAGGAGAAGAAACTCCATTTCTTAACGGCACCTCCCAGATTATCAAATCTTCTTTGCTCAAACACATTGTTCTCTGTTTTCTGTACTCAACCGGAATGTGTAATGAAATCGCAAGCAATTCCTGACGATACACTATCTTCCAGGAAGAACATCCCTAAGTGAGAAATCATGGGGCGGACCTGCGTATCATGTTTTCTACATCATCAATAACGATTCAAGTTTGCTTCATTGAAAAATCAAAGTTCAAGTAATATTAAGTTAGCTCAATTGGCAAAGGTTGAGGAACTTGTATCTTAGATCACAAGTTCGTGTCTTGCGCCAATTGAACTAAATCCAATATATAAGTGGAGAAGAGTAGAGGAGCAGGCCTATCATCCCTGAGTTCCGAAGGCAGCGGTTGGCCCAAAGAGTTGGCTCCGTACGGATTCTCGGTCATCCCAAAAGAAATGAAGAAAAAAAAAAGTTACGCTCAGCTTACCTTCTTGTTCACCTAAAAGGTAAAATGGAAGGTGAGAAACCATTTTAGTTCCCCCTTCACTCCAATTCACAGTGCCAGGTTTCTGCGTCCCTTTACTTGAAGATTCACAAGGGCCCAAGACAGACAAACATATAGCAGGTTCATTCATCAGACCCAAATAATCACGTGCACGCTTCCACACCCTTGCATCTGAGATTCGCGAACGTGCAACCTGTCAACCAGATTGACCAAATTAAGCTTAAAATCCAAAATCTCAGACATTTTACCACCATGATCAAACTGCTGCCATGAAAGCCTATTTTTCTTGAAGGTGATAGCTTACGCTAACCTTTGTCAAGGATACACGGGCCCTGGGCAACAGTTCGCGGTGATACGTGGCAAGCTTTGCAATGGCAGTCACCACAAAACATAATAGCCTTGATTGTGATGATTTTCTGAATTTTGCAGAATCGGACCCAAGAGCTGATTCACGCAGACCCAGACGGCTTATCAGCAAAAGGAAAACATGAACAATCAGTAAAGAGTGGCATCTTAAAATGAATCTCTAATGTTCGCAAAGCAGTCGATCAGTCTACCTTGACGAAAGGTTTTCGTACAGAAGCAATTCCAAGCTCTCGAAGAGTTCACGAGCAGCATCTTTGTGGGCTTCACCACCACCTCCATACTCCCCAATTGCCCAGCATAATTGTAATGCCAATTCAGTCTGGAGAACAGTTTATCTTTTGTCAATTTTTTCGGGTTAAATGAGATAGAGACTATATGCCTTATTGTGACTTGGGAAAGACAGTCTAATCACCTTTGCCGGACTATCATAAGCTTCTCCAAGTCTGTCCACTATAGGCTTCTGCACAAATATAAGGTTGGCTAAGTACATGAAATCGAGGAAAAAGGGAAAGTAAAAAGGAAAGAAAGGGGATCACGGGTCTTATGATTCATTGAGAAGAAATTAAATATATAAGTTATGAGATGAGATATGGAAAAATAGAAGACACAGAAGATGCTCTGGTCATGCAGGAATGCACTTAATTACAATTCTAACCACTCTCGATCTTGAATTACTATAAAAGATTAAAGATGAGGATTTGCGAGGTGTAATTAAGACAATACCTTCAGAAGTGCAATGAAATTGGGAGCTCGACTAAAGGCAGCAAGCATGAGCTCTAAGATCCTCTTTTGCACCTACAAATATGTGTAGGAATTTATCACTAATTCAAGTACACTCAAACAGTAAAAATGACCAATAGGATACTGTGCAAAAGTGACATCCACTCAAAGGGCCCCAGCATTAGGAGAAGGATCCTTCTATAAGAGATGAAGCGTAACTATCCCGTTCAAAAATGCTCCTTTCTTCCTGTCTTTCTTTCCTTAACTTTTTCTTTTGTATCAGTGAAAGTCTCCTCTTTCTAAAACTCTACAAACAAGGACAGAATTATATATCCATAATTAGACACCATGGTTCGTTGCATGGATATATTTTTTTTAATTTTTTTTTTTCTAAATTACATAGTGGGTAGGGGAAGGGGAAATGGGGGAGGGGATTACAACGTGGGGATTCGAACCCTCACCAACAAGGTGAAAGTTCAGGTAGTCAACCAACTGAGCTACTAGATCCCTACTTTGCATGGATATATTCAGTTTTGAGTATAAACTTCAATTCCTTGGAATAATTCTTAGACAAAAAAGCAAACTTCATTTTTAAAATCATGAGAAGGCCTGAAAAGAAGAAGCAGGGCAATCTGCTCCACTGAAAGGAGCCACTCGTACCTTTGCTCTACACAAAGGGAACACTAATCCAAGCACCTTTAAAACTATATAGCAATAACAAAATGCTAATGCTAATGTATAGAGCTAGCATAAGGGATTTCTCCAATAGAATATTGCCTCATCAACATGAAAATACATTTGAGAAGGCAATCTTCAATTTATCTAGATGAACTTAGATACCTCGTACAAGAATAATTTTTCTGGAAATAGATTGGAATATCTTGCCATAAGTAGGGGAACCAGAGCACATAGAAGAGCTGCAACAGAAACGTAATGAATCAAATACTTCGGAAAGCTGTATCCTCGTTATTAAAAGAAAATCCTCTAGTGCATAAAATGGATGAACTTACAGTCATCAACTTCCCGGATTGCTATAGCAGTATATATATCAAGCAGTCGAGGTGTCATTCTCAGTGCTTGTTTCAGCCTATCAGACATAGGCGCACTAACTGCTGCTTGTAAAGTCGCAGTTACAGCAGGAGAAGCCCAATGGCGTTCCTAAAGATCAAGATCGCCATGAAAGATTCAAATCAGAAAAACTTGGTAAGAGAACCAACTATAGGATGATCTAGTAGATGATATCATCAAAGGAAGCATGGATTGACATTTTGGAACTGAGACATAGTTATTTGCACTTTTTCTAGCTAAATAAAACTAGTGGTTTTACTCTAAAGTCTAATCTCTTTTACAGCATGCAAACCTGCAGCAATCTAGAGTTTACAACATAGAAAAGACCATACAGCTAGACCATCATTCTCATCCTTGAGAAGCTCAAGAAAGAATGGATCAGCTACTGCAATTGTGGAGCTATCCTCTGATTCAGAGTCCGCTCCTCCATCTCCTATGGTTGATCCAGTATATGCTTCATCCATGAGCGCTAACAACATCTGTTACCAAGAGGAATCTCCTCAATCATCCAAAATACGGAAAATTCAGTAATCTATAATTCAGAAAAGTAGATAATAACCTCTGGAGCTGTACTCTTCTGCATTGAAGCTATGCCACTGCCAACCAGTGATCCTGAACTCTTCTCCACCCTTTCCAGTGCCACAACCAAAACTGGCAAAGATGAAGAAAATGTCTTATACTCGCATAAAAAGAGGAACAACTAGAATGCATCACTAATGGATCTTTCTGGAAAATTGATAGAACAACAGCTTAAAGTACAAAAGTAAATTCTGTTTTTTGGTCAAATATCACTTTGCAAGATAAAACATAAGTCTTTTTGGAACGATTCAAAGAGTAAAATCAGAAGCCATTGCCAATGAGCCAAGGTTGATGCCTTCTAGGGAGGGAGTGGGGCCACTTATTAAGGTAAGTAAAAGTGTATAACAGCGATTGTTGTTCAGTTCATAAAAGTCATGTACAACCCTGATCTTATTGTTTTACTTTTTTCTCCTTTGGAGTTAGGATGAGCAAGAAAGACATAAAGTAACACTCACTAGGCAAGTCAACGATCGATGGAAGTTGTGGAAGAAATGACCCCTGGGAAATCAAAGCCGGACATATTCTATGAAATGCTTTTTCCAATCTGCATCGATGATCAAAAGTATTTGTTAAGTGCAGTTTCGTAAACATGAAGAGATTTAAGTCTATCATACTGTAAAAGATTAAGTACTCCATACAGCAAATTCTGTTAGCCACTGGACTAAACAACAAAATGAAATAATTGAGGAGAAACTAGCTAGAAAAGGCACTATACATTATCCTCTCCACCTCCAGCCTTCCTCTTTGACAGTTGATTAACTTCCAAATTATTTATCCCAGCATAACATAAGTACACCAAATAGTCCAAAAATATGAGACATCAAATGTTGCAAAGTGCCCATTCATCATATGGCTTAGCGTGCTGGAGGTCTCACTAGGGTCAATTTCTATAGCTGAAGAACACACATGAGAATTCAAGCAAAACTCCTGCAATCATGGAGATGTCGCCTACATCCATGATGGAAAATCAAATTTGGGAGAATCCGGTTAACTACAGAATTCTACAAATAAGAGAAAACATGGACACCAAATTTTAGGTTGCACTAGGGAGTCATACTCAAGTCCAACATGACAATGGTCCTGGACATGTGGTTGACACTTTCCTATACCTCTATATTTTTCTAAAAGATTCAGACAATTCTCACTAAACTCACACTTGTATCATTCTTTTGGACACTGACCACTGTTCTGAACTATTGTTTCTTTCTTTAGGGAATAGGGCACAAGTTGGATCTATGAAAAAAGAAAATTTGACACTTCTTAGGGTTTACAATTATTTCAATCACTTTTATAGGGCCAAGTTGCATATCAGAAAAGAAGAGGAGAAGACTTCTGCATTAGATTTAGACATCTAGTCGTCTTAATAATGTTTTCCAGAGCACTTCTAAGTATATTAGCACTTCCTATGCTTCATTGTAGTTTTTCACGACGTGAATATATTGTTTGTGATGTCAGAACCTATGAGTTCGATGGAGTTCTTCTTCATATGTTGAGCTAACAGTAATTAACGTTATTTGATGGATTAAATTCTTGCTGCGTCCCCCTTCTTTTCAGAGTTTTTCTGTCTTCTGCATCCAAAAGGACCAAAACAAAGATAGTGTTCTTGATCGAGTTAGTATCTGATCCTCCTCCAAAATAGGACAAGAGGCAAGTGATGCAGTGTTCTAAATTTAAGAAACTCAAGAAGCTAAGAAGTCTTTGGTCTTGTAGCTGTAACACCAACTCTTGAAGGATGATACTACTATTAATTTTATTATAACTGAGAAATCCGGCTGGGGCCAACTGTTAAGACTAACCGCAGCCCTCGAAACTCAGGGATAATGAGCCCGCCCCTCTACCTTCTCCATAATTTGTGCATGGCGCAAAGCTCGAACCTGTGACCTTAAGTCATAAGTCCCTCAACCTTTGCCACTTGAACTGAGCCCTGGGGACAAAAACTTAGGAAGTGAAAAGGAACTGTTTAGTCCCTTCATGGGCATTGCCATCACAGTTATAAATAAAGAGCCCTATACAGGCATGTGCCAGAACAAGCAACAGGTTAATGGATCACTCCATGTAAAACAGAGCAGCAACCAATCTGTTCTACATTATTAAAATGACAAATCTTGGATTCATATAGTGCAATAACGGAAATCTATTTCAGCACAATTTTTAAAAGAAAAGACAAAAAGAAGCTGAAAAGAATAAGGATATTGGGCCAAGTTATTTTCTCTCCGTTTCAAAGTCAAGTTTGATTCTCCATTATAAGATACAGAGCAATGAAATAAAAGAAACAATATAGTAACATAATCTATCCATTCATTGGCACAATTCTAAAGAATTCCACATCCTTTATATAAAAAATGAGATGACAATCAGACTTACTTCTCCCCATTCCATGCAAATAGCTTGAGCAATAACGGGAAAAACTGCAATGTCGTGAGAGATCAGATGACAGCACTTGCATGCTTCTAAGTGGATATAAACACCCAAACGAAAATATAGACAAAATGACCAGCATATTCCATTCTTACAGAAATCTGAGTATATGCTTAAAAGGTGCACATTATGCTTGATTTCAAATGATTATAGAATTCAATCAATTACATCTTAATCCCAAATTAGTTGGAGCCAGCTATATCCATCCTTGTATCCAAGGCGCTCTACTTAGGTCATAATTCATTCAAATAATTTTTTTTTATTTTTTTTTATTTTTTGATAAGGATAATTCATTCAAATGATTATAGAGATCTAAATCCAAAATCATTTCACCTGTAGCAGTATGTTGAGAAAATGACAAAAATGGTCCCTTATTTTTTGGGGTAGGTTCAAAATGGTCCTTAAATATAATCTTGAGCAGATTTGGTCCTTTAAGTTTGTCAAAAGTGAGTAGTTTTGGTCTCCGTCAGATGTTTAACAAACTATGCTTGTTAGATTTCGGGGAAATATAATAGAAAAATGGATTTAACATGAAGTCATATTTGGAGGTGTAGTTTTTGCTATTTTTGGTCAATTTTTGGAGTCCGGTGCCGCTTTATGAGGTACAATTTCTGCTTTTTTTCTTTCTATTTCTAGTGTTTGGTACAGTTTTTTGTGTTTCGGTTTCTAGGATTTGACGGGACTTTCGTAGTGTTTCTAGTTAAATCTTTTCTTTCATAGTTCCCATTAAATCTAATAGTCAGAGTTTGTTAAATTATCTAATGAAGAGTACAAGTGCTCACTTCCAGCAAACTTAGAGGATCAAAACTGCATGGATTCATATTTTAAAGACCATTTTGAACCTACCCCAATACATGAGGGACCATTTTTGTTAATAGCATTGACGGTTTTTTCGACTTTGTTAGCTCCATGGTACTAGTATAGCTTTAATGTAATGGAGACTAACATTTTTTTTGGCTTCAAAAGCCCTCTGGCTTTTGCTTCTGTACTATGGCACCTTCCAGTTGCCCTATATCAATGACAACATCTTACTTCATCAAAAAAAAAATGAGGGACCATTTTTGTTATTTTCTCGTACTATGTCTGAGGCATTGTAACGGTTACACTGCCTTAAGATTACATAAGGAAAGGATCCAGGTTCACTACATTGGTGCAATTTAAAGCCCTTCTGTTCTGGGAAAATGTTCTATGTTTCAAAAAAAAAAAAAAAATGGGCTTCCTGGACAAGGAAGAATCGAAAACATTTCATAGGTACCAAAACTTTTTCTGTAAACATCTTTTTGTGAGTAAATTCTATGGAAAGATCTAGACTAAAATTAGAAACAAGATCTAGTCTAAAATTAGAAAGAGTTTGCACTACACGACCGCAGCTAAGAGAAGAATCAATACTAGGTTAACTTATGATGAAACAGAAGGCTAACATGTGCATATTAGACAGATAAAGGTGTACAGTAAAGGCCAGCATGATACGCAGGACTCTTACGAATTTGCATGTTTAGAAATATTACATATATCAATTTTTTAGATGAGTAGCATATATCATTTTTTTTTAGATGAGTAGCATGTATATCATATTTGCTAGACTATTCAATAGTGTTAGCAGACTCAATCTATCATCAGGTTACAGCAATATGACTTATACAATCAGGGTAAAGAAATGTGTTAAAGCTACAGATGTTTTAGATTCTTTTAGATCAGTACTAACTACAGAAATAAAGGAGAGGGGAGAGGAGATTTACTTCACCTGCACTGTGTCAATACAAAAGAAATTACAGTACCACATGAAGGTATCAAATTTGCACTCTTTATTTCTTTTGGCCATCAAAGATCAAATTTGCATTCTTTAAAAGATGCTATTCCACTCTTTGTTACAATTGATGTCTTGAGCATTATACTCCCAGAAATTGGAGTTACTTATCAGCAACGTAACTTGAATACGTACCTGGGGCAGCAAAGTAGGAAACGAACTTGAAAATTTTTTCTTGTTTGCATTCAGAAAGTCAAGGGTTGCTTCTGCAACAATAGGGTCTGCAAACTCACTGCAGTAAGGATTAGGAATTGCTCAACAAATCCACGAAGTAGAATGATTTAGTTACTCTATGTCTGGTAAAATAAAACTATATCAACCTAACTACATCAAAAGAGGAACTTCTAATTGCATACTTATAGCATACTACCACGTTTGTGAAAGGTTCAGCTCAAATGAATATCATCGAACTTTTAACAAAGAAAAGGAATGACATTCTCCCTACCGGCTCAAGCATGATTTAAAAAAAGTCCGTAAATTAGGATCAGCATCATGCAGGACCACATCTCCAAAGTCAAGAAAAAACTGGAGTATAGCCTATATAACAACGAAAAAAGACATCTTTAGCATTAATATATACCTTGTCCCTTAAAAGAAAAAAGAAAAAACATAATAGTGGAAATAACTAATGAGTGTTTACTTTGGAACAATACAGCCATAAAGTGGCCCGAAATTAATCATTTATAACAATACGAGGTAATTTTAAAGCAATCGACGTGACTTCCTCAAAACAGTGTAGAAGAAGCACTTTCACATAAAACAAAGTTCACTATAGACAGTTCATAAATTCTCTTTCACATATTACTATGCACTTTATGTCCAACCAAAGGTTTATGTCCAAGTGTGCAAATGTAGGTATATGGACATACATGTATACATGAGTGCCTGTTGAGTGCACTACATATTCTCCTTCAACACTGATAAAGGTAGTGCACAAGATGTTAAAATCTAACTGAAATAGTTCCACCAGCCAAGACTCAGATTCCAGAACCTTTTCAGAATTATCTGAGAAGGCTGTCTTTTTCCTCCGAGGTAGCTCATGACACAGTTATCTCTTTAGATAATAGCAGCACTAGTCCTTTTTAATCTCTCTCATTGTCTTGCTATTGTCAGCTCCACCGGAATTATGCATAATTAGCTCTCTCTTTCCGGCAGACTAAATTATTTGATTTAAACAAGCAGGTTAAAAGGAGAAATTGTACATTCTTATAGAAATTAGCATCTGATAATTGATACATCAAAAAATTTCAAAGTTCTAACAATTTCAACTGAAATAGTTCTACCGGCCAAGATTCAGATTCCAGAACTTTCTCAGAAGTCAGAACTATCTGAAAAGACTGTTTTTTTTCCTCTGAGGTTGCTCGCTAACAGTTATCCCATTAGATAATAATAAGTAACAATGCTAGTCCTTTTTAATCTCTCGTCATCTTGCTCATAGTGAGCTACACCGAAATTATGCATAATTAGCTGTCTCTTTCTGGCAAACCAAACTATTGATTTAAACAAGCAGTCAAAAAGGAGAAATTTGACCTTCTACCTGCAGAAATAGGTATCTGATGATCGACATATTAAAAGATTTGGAAAGTTCTAACAATTTTAGCTTATTACTGTGCAAAGTGCAATTAAAAGTTCAGTTTAAAATAGCACACAGCATAAAAGTAAAAGCACAGAAAAGAGTACCAAAAGAAGAAGACCATTCGAGGTTTGAGACTGCGTAATTGAAGAAACACATCGCTGAAATATCCTATTCAGATGAGGATAAACCCTAGCAATCAAATCTTCTGATTTCTCACTTCTACATAAATCGCAAAGACTTTTGACCTGAAAATGACAAACACAATCAATAATCAACTGCTATACACCTCAAGTCCAAATGAGTTAATAATATCGGCTAAAATCATCTATATCAACAATCTTCTGATTTCTCATGATTTTAAAGCAACACTTATAAAACTAGAAAACTTTTGCTTTTTACTTTAATTAAGTTTAGCTCATTAGATTCAGTAATATACTAATTCACATAATATCTTGAATGATTGAGAGGAAGAAAAAGTTATCTCACAATCCCTTGAAAAATCTGTTTTTTGGTCCAACTAGTAGTAATTTATACTAGGTTCCACATTCTAACTTTCTTCTACATAAATCACAAAGATGTTTGACCTGAAAATGACAACACAATCAACAATCAACTGCTCACCTCAACTCGAAGTAAGTTATTATCGGATTAACAATATCATCTATATCAACAAACTTCTGATTTCTCACTTCTAAACAAATCACAAACTCAATTCTAAATGAGCTAATGTTTGCTATATAAATCATCTATATCAACAATCTTCTCATTTATCAATTATACATAAATCACAAAGACTTTTGAACTGAAAATGAACAACACAATCAGCAACATCAACTGCTCCACCGCAGTTCAAAATTAGATAATATTGGCTAGTATATAACCATCTATATCAATAATCACAAAGAACTTCGACCTGAGAATGAACTACACAATCAACAATCAACTGCTACACCTCAATGAGTTAATATGGGCTATATAAGTCATCTATATCAACACTCTTCTGATTTCTCACCTACATAAATCACTTTTAACCTAAAAATAAACAACACAATCAACAATCAACTGCTATACACCCCAATTCCAAATGAGTTAATAATATTGGCTATATAAATCATATATATCCACAATCTTCTGATTTCTCATTTCTACGTAAATCACAAGAAATGACAAACACGATCAACAAAATCAAACTGCTATACACCTCAATTCCAAATTAGTTCATAATAACTATATAAATCATCTACATCAACTGCTACTATTACTACAACAACAACAACAACGTTTGTATCCATCTACATCAACTGCTGCACCTCAATTCAAAATTAGTTAATATTAGCTATATAAATCATCTGCTACACCTCAGTTCAAAATTAGTTAATATCTTCTTCTTCTTCTTCTTCTTCTTCTTCTTCTTCTTCTTCTTTTTTTTTTTGATAAGGTAAATAGTTAATATTTTATCTATATAAATCATAAACATTTAGTGAAAGGTTCAACTACTACACCTCAATTTCCAAATGAGTTAATATTAGCTATATAAATAATCTTCTATTTCTCACTTCTACATTGTAACCTGAAAATGAAAATCAACAATTCAACTGGTACACCTCACTTTAACTCTAAATAAGTTAATAATATTAACAATATATATATATATATATATCACATATATCAACAATCTTCTAATTTCTCAAAATCTTCTGATTTCTCACTTGTACATAAATCAACTTTAACCTAAAAATGAACACAATCAACTGCTACACCTTAATATTGGATATATAAATCATCTATATCAACATTTCTTTTGATTTCTCACTTTTATATATAAATCACACGGACTTTTTGACCTGAAAATGACAACACAAGCAACAATTCAACTATTTTACTCGTCAATTTCAAAATTAATTAATATTAACTATATGAATCCTCTATATCAATTGAACAATGTGAACTAGTGTGTGTGTGTGTGTAGAGCAAGAGAGAAGAAAAAAACTGACGGAATTGAGGAGAGAAGGATCGGAAACAGGGTCGTTAGCGAAATTGGAGTCTCTAGCACTTGAAGATAAACATCTTATATGATAATCAAACTCTTTGTATTTCTCTTCTCCCCCCATTTTATCCAAACAGTAACGTCAATGCCTCAACTTGCTATCGTTTTCCAGATTAATATCTTCGTGTTCTGAAATTTTATTTTGTACTTACTTTTTTATAAAATTGACCCTGCATTAAGTTTATTAAAAAAAAAAAAAATGAATTTTGTTTTCCTAAATTAAGAATAAGATTATAGTTTTAAAATGTGCTTTGAATATATTAACTTGTCACGTGAATGTTTCAATTATTAAGAGATATTATTTTTGAAAAATCAAATACTCCCTCCGTTTCATATTACTTGGCCACGTTACTAGAGATAGGGGTAAGTTAGTAAAATACTTATTTTATTTATGATTTCTTAAGAGGCGTGCAAAAGAGAAAGTGGTCAAGTAATATGAGATGGAGTAAGAAAATAAGACATTTAAATCGAGACGGAGGAAGTAGTAATTGATAATTAGGAAAAAGGCGTTTGGGAATAATTTTTTGGAAATAATATTTTGACTGAACATGGGGTTTAAGAAAATGAAAAAAAAAAAACACTACTAAAACTTGTGTTTAAAATGAGTCGTAGATCTTTTTGTAGCTATAAATCATTCCGATCATTTTATTAAGGGTAACATGGAAGCTTGACATTAAACTTGTAACTGATTATTCTTTTTTTTTTTTTTTAAGTGTCACATAAATTGAGACAGGAAGTAAGTAAAAGACAAAATGAAAAATTAAAGGACCTTAGATGAAAATGGATCTCTTTGTAATGTCTTCTCCAGTCATTTATCGAAGTCGCATTAATGGCTGAATTTGCGACTATCTGCTACTGTTTTCCGGATTAATGTCTCTGTTGTTCACCTCTTAATTGTTTGTTCTTTTTCTACCTGAAATAAAGCGTTTGGGAATAACTTTGGAAATTAGCGAATTGTCAACAAAACAAAAAAATGAAAAATTATGGAAGTAAAAGAAAATGATGAAAATAATTAAAACCAATTTATATGAAAGTAATATCTTGTCAAAGTAATATTGCATTATTTAATAAAAGGGTAGTTCGGTGAGCTTCTATTCAGAATTTAAATTTGACGAGTTCAACCTTTCAAAAAATTTATCATTGAACTTATTATGCTTTCGAAATTGCAAGTTAAACATTTAATAATTCCGGAAATTATAATGATTGCTCACTATATGTTGCATTTCATGTAAAATATATTAGATTCGATTGAACCCGTTTTATTTTGGTACTTTAGTGTTCCATGCTAACTTCTATTTCACACTCATGGGTTCTTCTCGCTTTAGTGTTCCATGGTAACTACTATTTCACTCTTGTGAAGTATTTTCACCTGTCTTTCAAGATCACTTTGCTATCAATCATCCACAAAGTTTTTTCCCCCACGGTACTACTGTGCTATTACTTCGCTATCAGTAGTCATCCACGAATATTTTTGCAAGGTATATTTAGCCTTGCAAGATGGTGTCCTTGCTGATTCACTCAAAATTTACCGTGAAATTTTCGGCTCCTGCATTTGCACAACTGTTGTACCAAAAAGAGTTTCTTCAACTTGTGTACAACAGCAGATATTAAAAACTCCGCATGTGTGAGCGTATTCATATTCCAAGCCCGAATAAAAGAAGAGGGTTACACGGAAATTCATCGCGGTTAAGTTTTTCTCATGTAATCAAAAGATACGGCTACCAAGGGTTTTGAACCATCAGCTCCAACAAAAACTTTCTTCAAGAAAAATCTTTATTCATGAGAATGGCATTTCGTCAAGAAAAACATGTATTCATCAGAATGGCATTTTTACTAATACAACAAACATGATCCACTCAGTTTCCTAAAGTACAAAATGAATCCAAAAGGGATTCAATCAAACCTTCAAATACTTAATAGCTGTCTGAACATCTTTATCTCCTCTACCACTGCAGTTAAGCACCACCTTAGTCCCATTGGGTAGAGTTGGACACAACTTCTCCAAGTAAGCCAGTGCATGAGATGTTTCGAGCGCAGGTATAATGCCCTCTAACCGAGATAATCGCTTGAAGGCTGCAAACAAAAATCAGCGCAGCACGAGAACATTAGTGAAACTTAGAATGTTGTACGAAGATGTAATGACGAAAGCTAAAACCTATGTTGCTTGGACTCCTAAAAAAATATTATCGGGTGTGTGTTGAATCCTCCAAAAGCTATGTATTTCTGGAAGATCCGGCACGGGTGCTGTAACATTTTGGAGGGTCCAAACAACATAGGATAAAACCAAGTGCAAGCCGTTTTGTGTTATTTTGAATTAATTCTCAGATAAACAACAAAAAAAGAGTGAGTTCAAATGGAACCAAGATTAGAATCAGGAACTAGTAGAGAAGTCAACAGTCACCTTCTAAAGCCTCTTCATCAGTAATGCTATAATACTCTGCTCGTCCCAAGTCTTTCAAAAAGCTGTGCTCTGGCCCAACTCCAGGGTAATCCAATCTAGTAATGCCATAAGGAAGAGAAGAAAAGAAAAATGAAAATGGACCGTTAAGTAGATGTAAAGACCTCTATAGAACGGCTTGCTCAAACTTTCACCACCAAGAAAAGAAGTTATTACCCGGCACTGATGGAATGGGGCTCAACTATCTGTCCATCTTCATCTTGCAGCAGATAGCTCATAGCTCCGTGCAGTACTCCAACCTCTCCCATTGTCAGAGTTGCAGCATGTTTTCCACTGTCTATACCAAAACCAGCAGCCTCTACACCAATCAACCTGACATCTTTATCATCAACAAACTCATGAAACAGTCCGATAGCATTTGAGCCTCCACCAACACAAGCAACAAGCACGTCTGGTTTCCCACCCCATTTTTCCAATGCTTGTTTCCTTGTTTCTTTGCCAATCACTGCATGGAACTCTCTTACCATCATGGGGTACGGATGAGGTCCGGCAACAGATCCAAGTATGTAATGAGTTGTTTCGACATTTGTAACCCAATCCCTTATAGCCTCTGAAGTGGCATCCTTGAGCGTAGCAGTCCCAGAGTGGACTCCTCTAACCTGCATGTAAATTATGGAAAATGAAGTCAAGAAATGCTAGCAACTCAAGGAAAAACTGGTTCAAACTATTTTTGCTCAAATTATAAAAACTAGTCCTTATTAAATAGAGAATCCATGGTTAGCAATTTGACTTGTGACAAAGAGGAAGAAAACTAAGCCAAAAGTAACCATCTAACAAAATACTTTGTTCAATTTTGTTAATACTATGTAATTGTATGTCCTTTAGATGAGTCACAGTTAACACACTTCGGATTTGGTCTTTCAGACAGTCAAATCAAGAAAACTGTGATGGCTTATACGGGTGTTGCAGAACACAATTTGCAGGTAAACTTCTTACTTGCATTTGCATCCATCAAGGCTCATTCATGGATTTTAAAGGTAACTCCATCTCCTTATCTATTTAGATATATCCTCCTGATAGCTCTACATCAAACTCAGAATTAATCATTACTAATTCCTGCCATTAACAGTATTAGGGACTTAAAACTTTTGGTCACTGAAACTGTGGACAGCATTTACCACATCAGAACTCCAATAAGCATAGGAATGTTACCATTCTCAGAGAACTCCAATAAGCATCGGATACAACGAAAAACTTACTCCCCTCGTACCGAACTAACTTTCCTAGTTCAATACGGTTATTAACTAGAAGTTGTAAAATTGAATTATTATATATTCGTTGGAAGATGTGAGGCCCTTCCTTTTCTTAAGAAAATAGAAGAAAGTAGTTTTTGAAAGAGCAAATAACATCCCTTCTAGTTTTTCCCCCTTCTTTTCTAGTAGAATATGTTTGAAACATATTTTTATGAGAAAAATGAACATTATTGTGGGACAGACTAAAAAGGAAAAGTTGCCACACATCTGCAGAGTGAAAATGCATCTTAGTGGACATAGAGAAGTTATCAGACAAGTTAAATGGCAAATTAATGAAAGGCACACTGGTGAATTCCATGGAACAGCAAAGTCAGTCACTAAATTCTTTGCATAATGATCTCTATTAAGTAAGCTAGGAACAACCACAACTCATAATGTACAAACGAAACCAACCTCAGCTCCAAGAAGCTTCATTCTGAAGACATTTAGTGCTTGTCTCTCCATATCTTGAGCACCCATATAGATAATACATTCCAAACCAAAGCGAGCACAAACAGTAGCGGTGGCAACACCATGCTGACCTGCCCCTGTCTCAGCAATGATGCGTTTCTTGCCCAAGCGCTTGGCAAGCAAAGCTTGGGCAACAGCATTATTGATTTTGTGGGCACCAGTGTGGTTAAGATCTTCCCTTTTCAGGTAGATCAGAGGCCCTTCGCCATCTGGACGCTTGTAGTGCTCAGTAAGTCGTTCTGCAAAATAAAGAGGGCTCTCTCTGCCTACATAATCTTTCAATATTCCATCTAGCTCTTTCTGCAGACAGCAAAAATCAGTTAAAAAAGCTACATGCTTTAAGTGGGACACCACAAGCCTTCACAATGAATGGGATTTGAAAACGAACAAACGAGAGTTGCTAACAAAAAGAAAAGATCATAGCTAAAATTTCTTTTCCAGAAGATTTGAACTGTGCTAAAAAGTCCAACAAACGTTTCACTCATGTAATTTGATAACCTCTGTTATCAAATTACAGTTATCAAATTACAGAAGTTCAGGCAACAAAACTATTAAGAAAGGAAATAGCATTTGCTAGTTGAATAATCAACCTTACTTGGGTCCACATATCCAGGAGGTAGAAAGAAGCTGATTTTGTGGAAATGGTAAGCTTTTATTCATAAACAGCACTAAAAATGTGCTAGATTATCTGATTATGTACATTATGCCAAAAGTGTGAAGACAAAAGTATAGCCCTATGTTAAATCTATAGGGATTCTAGGAGCTACAAAGAGACATATTTTACATCACCGGCTTCCTTTGCAAATCAAGGTTGATGACTCGATGAACTAATAGTTTAAGAGGAGTATACGGCACGTCGGCACCCACTGCACAGTTACCGGTCCTGATACTGAGGACAAGCCTTTGTGCCATGGTAAAGTTCCTCCTTTTGCGATTTGTAGGTTTGTGTTCAAGGTGTGAAAGCAGCTTCTTTGCAAAAAATGCAAGGGAAATGTTGCTTATGGTTTTCGCCTACTCTCCCCTTCTACCCTAAGCTAGTTAAGGAACCTCTATCCACGAAAAAGGGTAGAAGATCAAACGATACAGAACTAAATCCTGAAAATTGTTGCTAATTATATCTCTTTTAAAATTCGACTAGCATATCCATGATAGAATGCAGGTTATTGCAGGGTCAAAGTTTAATAAAAAAATAGCAACCAAAGAAATGAAATCAAATATCATGAATCAACATCATACTACATATTATCCATTCTACTCTATTCGGACCCATTTCATTTCAATACTACTAAAAAAATTGTCTCTTAAAGCAACTGATATCAAATCACCGATTCGAAAACTTATCAACCTGGAAAATTAAAACAAAACAAAAAACTCAAGAACCTGGAAAATCCACATTTCAATACTACTAAACAATTTGTCTTGTAAAGCAAATCAAATCAAATCAAATCATCATTTTGAAATACTTAGGTGCCGTTTGGCCATAAAAATTATTCACTTTTTTTCGGAATTTTTTTTTCACTTTTTTCACTTTTGGGCGTTTGGCCATAAATATTCCGAATACAACTTGAAGTTGTATTCCAGAATACCAAAAACTCAAAAAAACTTGTTTTTAAAAAAAAATCACTTTTTTACAACTACATTTCACCAAAAACTACAATTTCAAAAACTACAGCCAAACACAACTCCAACTCCAACTTCAAAAATTCCAAAAAAAGTGAATTTGTTTTTGGTATCTATGGCCAAACGCCTGCTAAGCAAATTAAAAAAAAAATCTAAAAAATCATCCGCGAGAACCTGAAAATCCAAATTTCAATACTACTAAACAGTTTGATTTGTAAATCAAACAAAATCAAATCATCAATTTAAAATATTTAAAAAAAAAAAATCATCCGCCAGAACCTGAAAATCCACAATTCAATACTTCTAAACAGTTTGTCTCCTAAAACAAACAAAATCAAACTTTCTGCAAATTAAAACCAAAAAAAAAAAAAACTAAAAGTTCATCTGCGAAAACCTGAAAATCCACATTTCAATACAGGAAACGATACTATCTATCCGAACATTATAGCCTCAAAACAGTACAGTACATTATACTATTATGATACATTATGAATCTATATATGTAATAACCATCCAAACAAGTACTAAACAATTTGTCTCTTAAAAGAAAATGAAATCAAATCATCAATTTGAACATTTGTGCAAATTAAAATAATGAGCCTGAAAATGCACATTTCAATACTAGTAAAAAAAAAAAAACTAAAATTTCATTTGCGTGTACCTGAAAAGCTTCATCTGTAGCGAGTGATTTAAACGCGGTTTCAAGTTCATCAAGCGCGTGCATTAGGGTTTCAGGTACATATTTCCCGCCAAATTTACCGAACCGGCCAAACGCATCGGGTCGTTGAAGAACCGCCGGTTCAGCCGCCATTGATTGTTTTTCTGTAAGAACACAAGCAATGGGAAGAGGATTCTTTGAGGGGTAAAGTGTAAATTTGTTGAATTTGAGGGGTGGATCTTGGGATTTAGGGAAGTTGGAGGATGAGGAAGAAGAGAGGCGGCAATTTTTGGGAGAAATGGTGGAGGAGAAGGCCATGTTTGGATGAAGAGCTTTAAAGAAACAGAAAAGATGAATTGTTCTTTTTTGTCTTTTGGAAAGTTTAAATAGGGGAAGTTTGTGAAACGTGGCTGAATTTCCTTTTCAGAAAAAAATACATTCTTACCAAACAGCAGTCACATCCAACGAGTCTAACTTGTCTCAATTTACGTAGCACCAAACTTATCAATTTTAATTATGTATTTAGATAAAGATTATATAAAAAATTAGATGAAATTTACATATTTATAAACTAGATAAAATGTACTATAAATCACCACAATTGATAATTTAAAATACTTTTAAGGCCATATGAAAAATTATTTGTAAAAAATTCATTTAAATCTTCAAATTTAAAAAATGTCACATAAATTAAGACTGAAGAAGTATTTAAGATGTTTAATCTAGTTATTGGGGTCATTTGATAGCTTGTTAGTGTTATACATGTATTAATAATACTGGAATTGATTATAAGATATCAGAGATCCATGTATTATTTTATGTAGAGATTAGTGAGTAGGATTTAATTTTTAGTAGTACCTCATAATTTTTACATGTAGTGCTATTAGTTATGCATGTTCTAAATTATAAGGCTAAATACCTAGTTAGACCCTTAAACTTGGCAAATTTTGTAAGATGGACACTCAAACTTAGCAAGTGACCAGATAGACACTCGAACTTGGCAAAAGAGTGTCTTTTAAACATTTTATGCTGACGTGACAAATGATATCTTCTGCACGCGCATATGAGCGATTGACTAAGTTATGATTTCTTCTTTCTTCTTCTTTTCCACATAATTTCTTACGTATATTAATGTAGTTGATCTTTTACATTTCAATATATTACTTAATGTGGATCCTACAGTTTTCAGTTACTTCTTCTTTGCGACTCCTTCCGTCTCAATTTATGTGATATAATTTAACTAGGCATGAAATTTAAGAAATAAAGAAAGACTTTTGAATCTTGTGATAATTTAACTAGGCATGAAATTTAAGAAATAAAGGAAGACTTTTGAATCTTGTGATCCTAAATAAGTCAAAGATATTTGTGTGGTTATAGATCATCTCGTTAAGCATAAAAGATAAAGTTTAAAAGTTAAATTGTTGTCAAATAAGGAAATGTATTTTTTTTTTTTGACAGACTAAAAAAAAAAAATATCACATAAATTGGGACAGAGTGTATTATATTATCATTCTTCTCCTTCGATCATTAGCTTCATGTTTTTCATTTTTACAAAGATCAACTTCTTTTTCATACCAACTTCTTTTTCATCATTAGGTTATTACTATATCACCCAAAAAGCATAAAAATTCAAGTAGACTATCGAATGTTAGGGAAGAAAACTCAATAAAACATAATTAATACAGATAAATCTTAGAATTTATTCAAGTTGCATATTGTAAAAATCAAACATCCCTCAAGAAATGAGTATTTCTAAAAATTAAATCTTTACTCAATTAATGGTATATCTTGGACGGATTTTATTCTTGGGAAAGAAGATGGAAAAGAGGGTGGGAAAGAAGATGGAAAAGATTACATTTATCTTTTTTTTTTTTTTTTGAAATTGTCATTTAACAATTGGTCCACTTAACACATTTGAAGCAATTGTATTTCACGCACTTGGGCATATGTACACGGATGTCCAAAAGACACTCTTTTGTCAAGTTCGAGTGTCTATCTGATCACTTGCTAAGTTTGAGTGTCCATCTTACAAAACTTGCCAAGTTTAAGGGGCTATCTAAGTATTTAGCTAAATTATAAATACCGTATTAATTTTTATATATAAATAACCAGCTACCAAACCGGTTGAGCCGCCATTGATTGTTTTTCTGTAAGGACACAAGCAATGGAAAGAGGATTCTTTGAGGGGTAACGTGTAATTTTGTTGAATTTGAGGGGTGGATTTTGAGATTTAGGGAAGTTGGAGGATGAGGAAGAAGAGAGGCGGCAATTTTTGGGAGAAATGGTGGAGGAGAAGGCCATGTTTGGATGAAGAGTTTAAAAAACAAAAAAGCTGAATTGTTCTGTTTGTCTTTTGGAAAGCTCAAGAATATATGGACGAAAGTTTAATAAATAGGGGAGCAAAATACATCAAAACACCCCTAAACTATACCCCAAAAGTCATTTTCACACTTAAACTATCCTGGCGATCCATTACACACCTAATATATGAAAAAGTGATATTTTTTACTCCCTCATATAATATGACCAGTTACACTAGGGGAGAGTGTACACACTCTCTCCCCACGTCAGCGCCACGTCAAAAAATTCTTTAATTTTTAATTTTATATTTTTTTTCCTTTCCCCTCCTCCCCCACCCTTCCTTTCTTTTTCACATTTTCAGCTCAAATGTGAAATTCATGCTAAAAAAACAAGTTCAACTTCTACCATCCATGAATGTCGTACCAAAAATCCTTCAATAATTATATCTTCTTCATCACCACCCCATCTAACCAGAACTACCAATCCGCCACCACTTTCACCACCACCAATCCTCCAACAATTGTGAATAAATAAATTTGAACGGAGGGAGTATTAGTAATTTTACTACTACTTAATCACCCACCTTCAAACCCACCACTAATATCATTTCGATCACCAGAAAATTCAAGCTACACAAATTGGATTCAAAATGCTCTCTTGCATCCAACTGCTCATATGTTTAAATATTCACCCAAATAACCAGTAATCTACACAAAAAGACAGAGGCAAGCTTTATGAAACAAAAATCGGAAAAAATTGGAAGAACGGGGGAACATGGACATCCAACAGCTGCAAATTTTTTCATGAATTTGGGTGAAGCGGAGCTCTTGACAGTGACGGGGGAGGACGAGCAGTCCTTGCCATTTTTTATTTTTTTTTCTTTGAAAATAGCTTGATGAAATTTGTTCTCTTCTTTTTTTGTTCTCTTCTTTTTTTGGCTTGTTTTCATGTACTGATGCAAAAAAATTGAAATTGGATATTTTGTTTAGGTGCTGGCATTGGTTGTGGATTTGGGGTAGGATGGGGGAGGAAATGAGGGTGAGGAGATTCCATTTGAAATTGAAATTCCATTTTTGGGTTACGGAGGAAATGAGGGGAGGAGAGAAGAAAGGGATGGGTGGGGGTTGGAAGAAAGGGAGGGGTAGGGGTTGGGGGAGAGGATGGGATAAAAAAAATATAAATTTGGTATTAAAAAAAAAGAAAAATGAATTAATTTTAATTAAAACGCGCTTATTTTTTAGTTATTTTTACATTTTATGTCATATCAGTTTTCAGGGAGCAAATAATATCACTTTTTTATATATTAGGTGTGTAATAGGTCGCTCATATATTTTATGTGTGATATCGATTTTTCGGGTATAGTTTAGGGGTGTTTTGATGTATTTTGCCTAAATAGGGGTGGTGGTAGTGAGACGATGGAATTTTGTGAAACGTGGCTATTTTGCCTTTCAGAAAAATATTCATTTATGGTCGTTTGGTTCACGGATAAAAAAATTGATTTCTGCTTATATTTAGTGGGTCTTATACTTTAATTATCTTATTATCTATGGTAACTAATGCTCTTTTTTTTTCACATTGTTCTATCATGACTTTCTCGCTTTTGTTATTCCTCGTTTTCATATTATTTTTAATATGCTTATCCCTATCTAACTTTTTATGTTGCTTTCTCCCTTGAGCCGAGGGTCTTTCGAAAACAGTCTCCATATCTTTTAAAGTGGGGTAAGATTTGCCTACACTCTACCCTCTCCAGACCTCACATTGTGTGATTCTACTGGGCATGTTGTTATTGTAGTAGTATGATAGTTTTGGAATCATAAGTTTTGGACTAATTAGAATAAAATAATCTCAAATTTAATGGGATAAGATGGGATCGTCAAATAAATGCATTATAAATTTAATTCCAACTTTAATCTTGGAATATTCACCTTATCTCGCGTATCAGGTGATATTTTAAACTTTTAGCGGTCATTCGTTAGCTAGTTAGAACTATACAGGTATTAGTAATACAAAGACTAATTATGAGGAAATCTATGTATTATTTAATGCATGACTTAGTTATACATGGTTTTAGTTATTACACATTATAACTAATAAATGAATTAGTTATATGAGTTCTTAAATTGCAAATCAAACATCATATTATTAATTTTACATATAAATAACTAGCTACCAAACTACCCCAAGATTTGCTTGTATTTAAAAGTTACTGTAATTAAGATAAGATGGGCTAAACCTGTTAGGGACTAGTAAGGTATCTTGAAATTTTAATATGAGCATTATCTTTATTTCTGTAAGGACACGAGCAAGGGAAGGAAGAAGCTTTGAGGAGGAGGGGCAAAGTGTAATTTTGTTGAGTTTGAGGGGTGCTTTTGGGATTTAGGGGAAGTTGGAGGAGGTGGAATAGAGGCGGTGATGTTTGGTAGATACGGTGGAGGAGAAGGCCATGTTTGGATAATGAGTTAAAAAAACAAAAAAGCTGAATTGTTCTTTGTCTTTTGGAAAGTTTAGATCGGGGAAGTTTGTGAAACGCGGCTGATTTTGCTTTTCAGAAAAAATATATTCTTACCAAACAACAATCACATCCAATGTCAGTTACATATGTGGCACAATTTCTATTTCGAGAGTCGGAAGCCGTTTGGACATGATTTGAAATTCGTAATTTAAAATGATGATAATTTTAAGTTAAAGTTTTATTTGGACATGTAATTAGAATTTTTTAAGTTGTATTTTTTCTCATATAAAAAAAAAAAAAACATCGGTTGTGAAAACCATTCAAAATTTTCTCAATTCTTATATAATCCTACCAAATTAGCAAATCGTAGTTCATAACAAAATTAATACGCTATTAGAAGGTCTTTCTAAAAAATACAACATCAAATGATCAAATTTTGGCTCAATAAAAAAGAAAATTGAACATGAGTTGTATAAGTAAATGCAGTTGGTAAATGGTTGATAAGAGTAATAGCCTGTTTGGCTAAGCTTCTAAAATCAGCTTATTTTGAAAAGTATTTTCTTTGAAAAATGCTTTTTTAAAAAGTATTTTTTTGTGTGAAGCAGTTTGTGTTTAGCCAATTAATTTAAAAATCACTTTTGAGCAGCAGTTAACATTTGGCTAAGCTTTTAAAAAGTGTTTTTAAGTGTATTTTTCTCAAAAGTACTTTTTAAAAAAGTACTTCCGGAGAAAAATTACTTTTTTTAGCTTCTGAAAAACTATTTCTGTTACTCCCAAAATTACTTATTTTCTCCCAAAAGTTTGGCCAAACACTTTACTTTTTTCAAAATAAGCACTTTTTGAAAAAAAATAAGTACTTTTGGAGAAAAATAAGCTTGGCCAAACAAGCTATAAATTTGTTATAAATATATTATCAACTTGTAGATCTTTTACTGTTTTATATAAATGATTGGTAAATATAGTTGCTAAATATACCTACCAACTTATGATTTTTTTTACAAAATATGAACTTATGAGTCAAGTTTTACATTTAAAATAATTTAGAATCTCAAATCATACCTTTTTGGAAAATTTGGGATTTGAAATCATGATGTAAAGTTGGAGTTGAAATTTTGTGCAAATTTCATAAACAAACGTTGATTTGAAATCAAAATATGAAATCGTGATTTTATATTGAATGGTCAAACGCCTACTAAGCTTGTAAATTTTGATTGCGTACTGGGATAAAGAATTTTTAAACTTTTTTAAGATAAGATTTACGTATTTGTAGATTATGTAAAAAGTATTACAAGTCACAATAATTGACAATCAAAATTTAAAAGACATAGAAAATATTATGGTCAGAGGAAAACTTGTTTGAATCCTGAAATTT
Organism: Lycium barbarum; assembly: GCF_019175385.1. Lineage (NCBI taxonomy): Eukaryota > Viridiplantae > Streptophyta > Magnoliopsida > Solanales > Solanaceae > Lycium > Lycium barbarum. The sequence continues at coordinate 1,136,876 of NC_083337.1, read as the reverse complement.
GAAATATGTCAAGTAAATTAGAATGGAGAGATTGTTTAAGATGTCTAAATCACATTATTGGAGTCGTTTGGTAGCTGGTTAGAGTTATGCACGTATTAGTAATGCAGGAATCTACCTATTATTTATAAAGAATTTAGTTATTTATTAATTTCACACAAAACAAAAACGTTTCTCTTAACCAACTACCAAACGTGATATTACTTATGCAGAATTCAATACTTGCATAACTCAAAGCATAACTTGTGGATTATTATGATGCGAAAAATATAAATTTATACTCCGTAAAAAATTATTAGGCTTGAGGGGAAAATATTACAGGCCAGCACAACAAGTGCAAATGTCCCTTAGGGATCGTTTGATACGCGGGATAATGTGAGATATTCCAAGATTAAGTTTGAGATTAAGATCCTGTTTGGATTTGCTTATTTTAGGTGCTTTTAAGCTAAAGTAACTTTTAAGCATTTTTGTAGTGTTTGGGCAAAATAAAATAAAAAGTACTTCTAAGCACTTATTTTTAAATCAAAACAAGCTAAAAGTCACAAGCTAGAACAAAAGCCATATCCCATAATAAATTTACACCTTCTACCAAACAGATTATAACATGAAGCCTAAATTTAATTATAATATATCCACTTTATCCATCAAACTTAGAATTATTTTACCCGATGGGATAAATTTTTCCCAAGACTATAATCCCAGAATTATAATTTCGAAATAATTTAAGTCCGCGTACCGAACGATCCCTTAACCCAAACATATAACCGAAATGGGAAAGGACATAAATGGCCGGTCGGCCAAAACTTATCCCATCCGAGATGGCTACAATTCTTTTAAACCCAAATTATAACCACTAAACTAATTCCACTTTCCCTTCTTTTTCTGCCTTCTCTATTTTTCTTCTTCCTCTTCCACCTTCTTCTTCTTCATCTTCTCCTCCTCTTTCCTCTTCCACCTTCTTCTCCAATTTTATTTAGGCGTTGTAGGTTACGAAAAATAGTAGAGGATTCATATGAAGACGCCATTGCAGGACTGAAAAAGCTTTGATGTATAGAATTTGTATCATATGTGTGTATAATATGTATCCCTGCTGTATATGTATATAAAATATATCATATGTATAAAAACTGCATCATATGTGTATATAATATGTACCCCTGCTGTATATGTATATAAAATGTATCATATGTATATAAACCGTATCATTCTTGTATAGAAAGTGTATATATAATTCCAACATATGTATATAAACTGTATCTGTCTTGTATAGAAAGTGTATCATACGTATAAAAAATGTATTATAGAAACCGTGTCATTATGGTATATAATATGATCACTATTGTATATGTAAAAAAAATATCATATCATTATTGCATTATATGCGTATAATAAAGGTATAATTAACGTATAATTTATGTATAATAAATGTATGATTAATTCCAGTATATGTATATAAACTGTATCATTCTTATATATAAAGTGTATATATAATCCCAACATATGTATATATGCTGTAGCAGCTTGGGCTGTTGGGCCGGTCAGCCTTGGCATTATTTTCAGCCAGCCAGTCATTTTTTGGTATTATTTTGGGTTGAGCGAACTCTTAAGGGTATTAGGCCCCAATATTAGCTAAATGTGACATTACTTTGGGCCATTGGACACAACGTCCAAGATGTTTTCTGGAGAAAGTGGCCCATAAGCCCATTACAAAAAGCCCAAAAACCCGAAGATCCAACACTATCATCACTATCGTTTTCTCCAATTGTTTCCAATGCTCGATAAACCCTAATTCTTATCAGCTTTGGGTAAAAACTCCAGTTCTTCACACTATATATATGCGCGCGCGCACACACACACACACACACACTCTATGTTAGCAAATGAATAATATTTAAGGTTTTATTTTTATTAACTTCGAGTTTTTTTTTTTTTTTTTTTTTTTTTTTAATATTCGATGCAATTTGAGTATTGTTTGAATTCACGCTTATAAACTGTATGCAGCTTTCACACTAACAATTCTTCATTAGAAAACGAGTTATTTTTAAAGGTTTTACTTTTAGTAACTTCTTTTTTTTAAAAAAATATTTGATGCAACTTGCATATTTTTTGAATTATTTGCAATTGAAGGATACTTATGGTTCCTTTTTGGTATTAAAGTTAAGGTTTTTAAGTTATTTAGAAAATATTTAAGGCTAATTTTGTTAGTCGAATTGTTTGTTTGGAGTAATATGTTGTGCTGTAACGGTGTGTATATGTAATTTTTCAATCGGCAGAACAAGGTTAATGTGTGAAATTACCTCTAAATTACTGTTTAACTGGACATGAGTTTAAAGTGTTAATTTGGCTTTGTCTGGATTATCCTATGTTGTTCGGACTCTTGAAAAATGTCGTCGTGTGCATGTTGGATCCTTCAAAAGTAGTGCATTTTTGGGTTAGACACCCGTGCAACAACATTTTTGTAGAGTCTGAGCAACATAGATTTTATCAAGTGGTTGTAGAAGAACTTATTAGAAAAAAGGTGCAATGTAGTTTGTTAGGGAAGACGACGTATCAAAATATAAAATTTGAAGCTTGAAAGTAGTGAAAGTTACTGAGATGAAGAGTATCATGTAAATCGAAACAAAGGAAGTAGAATAATTTTGAGTCTCAGGATATGAAAGCATATTGTGGAAAATGTAACTTGTGTATGTGTGTGAATTCTTTCAAAAACTTAAGTATAGTTAAAGAATTGGATTTTTTGTTGGTTATGTGCTCCAAATGGGTAGGTTGTCTAAAAGAGTGATGGATTTTTGTACTTGTCAAATAATTTTGATTTTGCTTATGGGTGTTTTTCTGAAGGATTAATCCTATGTTTTTTACTTTTTGCCTCAGAAGATTCACCAGTCAATTCAACCTCTATAATGGGGCGCAGTGACTCTAGATCACCTGCCAGGGGTCGTGGATCTCCTCGTAGGAGGAGCCCTTCACACAGGGAAAGGTCACCAGCTCGGAAAAGAAGTTCACATGCTGCAAGTTCAGCTGTAGCAGAGAAGCCTGTAAGCCGCGCAAGGTCAAGATCTCCTGTTCCTCTTTCGCCTGCTCGAGAGAGGCCTTCTAGTCGCAATAAGTCCCCAAAGCGTAGAAAATCAATCTCCCCAATCAGAGAGAAACCCTCAAGTCGCACGAAGTCTCCCAAACAAGCTAAGTCAAGGTCTCCAGATTCGAAGTTGTTACAGGGAGAGAGGTCTTCAGGCCGAGCCAGGTCTCCTAGACGTGCCAAGTTGCCGTCTCCTGAACCTCTCTCACCCTCACCGCGAACAAAAAGACTAAGGAGAGCAGAGCGAGAGACTGAAGAAAAGCCGAGGGAGCGGGAGCCTGAGAAAAATCATGTGAGAGCTAGTGATAGGGCTACACATAGGGAAAAGGATTCTGACAGAAAGTTGTCTGACTCTCGCTCACCCTCTCCACGAACAAAAAGACTAAGGAGAGCAGAACGGGAGGCTGAAGAAAAGCCGAGGGAGCCGGAGCCTGAGAAAAATCACGGGAGAGTTAGTGATAGGGCTACATATAGGGAAAAGGATTCTGACAAAATGGTGCCTGAATCTCGCTCACCCTCACCACGAACAAAAAGACTAAGGAGAGCAGAACGAGAGACTGAAGAAAAGTTAAGGGAGCGGGAGCCTGAGAAAAATCATGGAAGATTTAGCGATAGGACTACACATAGGGAAAAGGATTCTGACAGAATGATGCACAGTGAAAAGAGAGAGAAAAAATCAGGAAAGGACGCAATAGTCAATGGATCTCATAAGTCAAGAAATGGTCGATCGGCTTCACCTTCAGAACGTCAGCATAGGAGTCGGCACAGATCGAGATCACCTGCAGCAGGGGATAGTAGAGCACATGCTGAGGTGTCTGGTGATATTCGATCACATTAACTTTTACCATTATATGAAACTAACGATGCCTGCATTTTACTTGCTTGTGACAAACCTTAGAACTTATAGTACTCTTTGACAGATTCACCACTGAGTTGTCCTTTCTTTCTATTTATCTCCCATTTAGACTGGGGAAGCAAAGTAATGATGAAAGATGTAAAGCAAGAAAATATGGTTGACAGCTTACACTTACTGTAGTTTTAAAGTTGAGCTCTTATTAGGTGCTTCTGTTGTGCAGGGGACAAGTTCAAGGAGAGGTGAACACAGGTGAGTTGCTGCCTTATCTCTCCATTAGAATATTAATTTAGTAGATTTAGCTGATCATAGTGGTCATAGGAACGTATAAACACATGCTTTGATGAATTTTGAACATTTTGGAGTAAATTGCCATCTTTCTCATGCTTGGTTGAGCAAGATGGTTTAGACTGGCTCCCTCCTGTTCCTTTTATGAATAGTTTAAATTGTATTTGGAGATTAAGGATTTAGCTTGACTACAATTACATTTGTTTTGATGGAACAAAGGTTAAATTAATTGTTAGCGCAGGTTAGTCTGGAGGAGAAATCATCACAATTACATGTATTAATTTGCATTATCTAATGAATTTATTTTTTGAGTCCTGGTAAATGGTGCATCAATTAGCATCATCGGGACAGATATTCCAAACATACTGGAATATTTCTTTTGTAGAAAGCTTAACATATTTGTACTAGGCTGTTAAACAATGTGAATTTGGGCAGTAAATCTCAGGGTCCTGGGTATTCCTGTTGTACTGCTGATTGACAGTAGTAACGTGCTATGTTACCATATATTAGGCACTTAGCTCTATAAGCTCATAAGTCATTTGACTTTTATTACTTTACTTATGTACCAATTGGGGTATTGATAATAAATTTTCTCAAAGCCTTAAAAGTACTGTGCTTAGTGGGTCAATATAGTGATTTTGTTGTATGGATGCTGCTGCTTACTGCTGAGTTTTTGAATCTCTGTTTTACTTGTTGCAAAGATTTCTAATTCGTGAACATCTGGTATGTTCTCCTGATGTGCTTGCATATAGACTTGAATTTCTGTGAGAAGTATATAAGCTTGAATTGCTAATAAGTATTCCTTTGCTTGGGCAGGAATGGTGAAGATGACTCATTATCTAAAATGGAGGAAGCTGAGAAGGCCTTGGAAGCTAAAAATAAAGTATCATTTCTTCCCAAATTACCTTGAGTTTCATTCCATCAATTTTGACCCGCAGTTTCCATTATTTTGCTTTAAATTACAAAGAAAAAGGGCGTCCTTCCTGATTTTGGTGTGACGATGATCTGTGTTTATTCTCACTTTAACTGATTGTTATTATGCAGTTATTATGTAGATATGTGGATCTTACAGCCTTTTGATTAGTAGCTTAATTAGATGATTGTAATAACATTATTTATTGGTTCTATGATGTACAGGATAAGCCTTCATTTGAGCTCTCTGGAAAGCTTGCAGAAGAAACTAATCGAGTAAGAGGTAATGACTAGCGACTAAAGTTGCTAAAGGCTTTAACTTGATGAATGAGTTTACATTCTTATTGCAGCTACTTCTCTTGCAAGTTATATTGCCTTTCTCTCCCGAGAGTTAGTAAATTCAAAATTCCACTGGATTTTTGGGTAATCTTCCCATGGAGCTCGTTTCTGTAATCTTATTAAAAGATCTCAAGTTCATCCTTCTATTATTGCCGCCGGTACCACCTTAATGGGCTTCTGGATTGAAGGGAAATTATTTGATCTGTTCATTTTTCATAAGCAAAGTTCATTTCTCTTCCACAAAGTCGTTATTTGCTGCATATAGTGGAAAGACCATACAAATTAATTTGAGAGAAAATCCACACATAATCTCAACTCTCAAGTATCTTTACTTTAGTTTTGAGCATTGGTGACCTTGATGTCTTGCTGCCAACAAGTTATTGAAACCTGAAGCTAGATTTTGAGGTATTGATGAAACTGGATCAAGTGAGCCCCTGAGGCTTTCAGGCATGGATTGCTCTAGGTCTTGTCAGCTTGTAACATTGTGAACTTGATCCGCCCACAAACTAATACAGTTTAACTGATTGTCCATATTACGGGTAACATGGTCTTAACTATGGTTTCTCCAAAAAAAAAAAAAAAAAAAAACTTTAACATATACTATGGATGTCTTGAAAGTGAAATTATTGGGAAGAAAATGAACACCTTGTCGGCGATAGGAGATTTTGCCTTATGTTCGAGCATGAGAGGAAAAAGAGAGCATATCTTGGCTTCTGTTTGTCACCTAACAAAGAGAATACCCCTCTATTATATATTTGACTTTCCTCATTGTATGTTGTTTCATGCCAGGTATAACACTTCTCTTCAATGAGCCACCAGATGCTAGAAAACCCGACATAAGATGGCGCTTGTATGTCTTTAAGGGTGGTGAAGTCCTTAATGGTACATTTGCTGGATCCTTCTATTTATTCATTCTTTCGCCGCAGTGTATGTTTCTTTTGAGTTGCTTCATTCATGGCCCATTTGCTTTTTTTTTTTTTTTTTTTTTAAGTATGTCTTGAAATATTCAATTTTAACAAATGTCTTCTATGTGCATTCAAAATTGTAGTGTCACTCTGCCAATAACTAGCACATTGTAGTATTGCAAGTTTGAGTACACACGCTTCCTTTTATCTTTTAAATAGCGGCGGATTGCACGGTAAGATGATACTACAGAGGGACTTTTTACTGGGTCAATAACCCTGGCATGGAGGTTGTCTAACTTAGAACAGATCCAAAAACAGCCCTAACGCCACCTCGGCTCAGCGGGCAAACAAACAGGACCATCAGCTTGAATTTAAACATTTCGCTTGCGTTATTCTCTGTCCGACCTCATTACCATCTTTGGTGAATCTTAACTAATTAAAGCATTTTCACCATAATACTTAGTAGTCTAGTGTGATATAGTTTAACACAAGGTGTTTAGCCTATCATTTAGGCTAAATATGAATACTAAATTAAAATTTAAAACAAAATAAAAAGAAAATTATCGAAAACTTGTAAGTTGTGCTCAGAAAAAGTTGAGATACTGCAAACTGCAAACTTTTATTATAATTGGAGTATTTTTACAAAGAGAGAAAGAGAGTGGTTTCTAAAACCTGCCTCTTGCATAATTTAATGATCCTTTATATTGAGGATCGATACAACCAACTGCTAAAATAAAAACAGTACACTGGTCGACAAACGAAAAAGTAAAAGGTATAATAATTTAAAACAAACAAAAAGCTAACAAACAAAAAACTTTAACAGACTTTATTAAAGTTTGTGCTTCCTTTATTAAAGCTGATGTTCCCTTTATTAAAAGTCTTTGTTCAACATTATTGATGGGTCTTCTTATCATTTCATTTTTTCTTTTCCCTTATCACTTGCTTGTGTGGAAGATTCTTCCACCTGACTCTTAAATTTCTTCAAGAACTCATCAATATCTTCGGTATTATCGAAAGGCTGACTGAGGCCATTGATAGATCTGAAGGCAATTCAATTTCTAGGTTTTCCATTAAATCATTTTTAGCTTCTTCCATTAAGAAGCTAAAATCTCTGAGTTAGACATAAGTCCTTACTTCATTTGAAGTCGTCTTGCGATGTGATTGAATGGGCTATGAGCCTCTTTCTGATGCTTTGTATTAATTGAATACTGGCTATAGTTGTAGTAATTTGATCAGTCAGTTCTTGCCCATGGATATTACCATTGTCCGACTTTTGAGTGAGTTTTTCTAGAATTTTGTATAAAAAACTCTATGAAGACAAGGAATATTTTGAGGGGTATAACCCACTTCCACAGACCTTTTCATGATCCAAGGAATTGAAAATTTAATGAAGAAATACATATTAGCAATTCCTTCAATAAATGTATTATCATTCTTCAAGTCTATTAATTTAGGAGAAACCTTGACCCATTCAATATATGAACTTTTGAATGGTTCTGGTAGAATTTTTACGGATGGACCATAATTTATCCACCATTGACAAAATCAATTTGGTATGCTGTTTATAAACATTAGCACATATTTTAATAAACCAAGAATGCTTTTTATTAGCATTTTCATATAATAAAGCTTTATTAAAACTCTCAACATAGTCCCAGTAATTGAATTTAACAGGGATTTTCTGCTCAGGATGGAGATATTCGCTTTCTCTGAGTGTACTTATTCCCCATTCTTGTGGAGTAAAGATTTTTTTTATTATAATTTTTGAAAAGTTATAAACTTTTCTGCTATTTGCAGGATAAAAATGTTGAAATTCTCCCGATCCGATGGAAGAGAGAATCATCTCATAATCCATCCTGTATTTATAAGTATGATTAGCGTATGACGCTGAGTCCAATTACCTTTGCATTATTTGCTAAGGTTCATCCTTCCATTGAAGGTCGTTAGTTTCAAGGAGAAGTATTACCTCTCTATTATTACTTTGCTCATATGAAGCTATGTCCTGATGATCATCCTTAGTAAGGGCATTAGAGTATGAGGGTGGAATATCATCCTTGTTTTTTGGATTTTATAAAATCTTACTGATAAAACCCAACTCCAGAGATTTCTTGAAAGTTTGAATTATATTTCGCCATTTTATAAAGATTTGGCTAAAGATAGATCTATTTTATATAATAGATTAAAAAAGATTCCTAAAGCTTGGATTGAGAATCATACCCAAGCTATTAGAAAAATCAAGGAAACGGTTAATAACCTTCCTTGCCTTTAGATATATCAATGGCCTCAGTTAATACTACAGATAATGAGGATGAGGACAATAATTTAGCAGGAGAATCTCAGCCTTTCGGTAATACCGCAGATATTGATGAGTTCTTGAAGAAATTTAAGAGCCAGGTGGAAGAAATCTTCCTCACAAGCAAGTGATAAGGGAAAAGAAAAAATGAAATGATAAGAGGACCCAGCAATAATGCTGAACGAAGACTTTTAATAAAGGGATCATCGACTTTAATGAAGGAAGCACAAACTTTAATAAAGTTTGTTAAAGTTTTTTGTTTGTTAGCTTTTTGTTTGTTTTAAATTATTGTACCTTTTACTTTTTCGTTTGTCGGCTAGAAAATATTGTTGGCCATTTTACTGTTTTTATTTTAGTAGTTTGTTGTATCGATCCTCTATATAAAAGATCATTAAATTATGTTGAGGGAGGTTTTTGTACTTCCAGGTTTTAGAAACCAGCCCCTCTTTCTTTGTAAAAATACTCCCATTATAATAAAAGTTTACTGATGTCTTTGTTCTTTGTAATATGGTCGGTAGAAATCATAACTATCCATTACAATTGATACTGCCTTAATGTCCTATCTGACTTTTGGTTGCGTTTAAAGATGAACTATGGCAGAACAATATGAGATTCCCAGCTGTTTAATAAAACTAAATGATCCTCCTCTTCGTTTGTAAATTTGCAGAAACCTGTATTTCCTAAGAGTTACATAGGATGGTATGCATGTTTGAGAATTAATCTGATGGCTTTCTTTTATAGGTTTTTCTTGTATTTTTGTAACTGATTCATGCATTTTATCGACGAAGACGAGTACCCAGTGTAATCCCACAGGTGGGGTCTGGGGTGGGTAGGATGTAGCAGACCTTACCCCTACCTTTGTGGGGTTGAGAGGATGTTTCCAATATACCCTGGGCTCGAAAGAAAAGAAAAGAATTTGAGCATGGTCGTGGTATCAAATAAAATATGACTGCAAGATACAAAGCAAATGAAACAATATATGATAATACACATTGAAGGAAAGAAACTACGCGATTACTAACTAAATATTACTATAATACGTCGTAGGTCGTGACTTTCCATGATGTTACAATTTTCCATTTTTTGAGAAACAAGGGTAGAGGTAAAACTCAGGAGATGCCAAAGTAGCAGGGGTAGTTTTTCATTTCTTTAATTAGACGAGAGTGTGACTGTCACGTGGTAATTACAGGAGAGGTACGTCTAATTGACTCCGAATATTTTGGCGGAACAAGTTTCATTGAGCTTGAAAAACATTAAGCTTGTGATATATGGATGTTAGTGTGAGGGTGGGTGTCTTTGAACTTTTACTTTAAATCGTTAAAGTGGGTTTTGGCAGGATCAAGATGGAATCTATGACATCTCAAATGGAGGGACATGACATTATCTTATACTCCCTCCGTTTCAATTTATGTGAACCTATTTGAATGGGCACAGAGTTTAAGAAAAAAGAGAAGACTTCTGAACTTGTGGTGTAAAATGAGGCACATATATTTTGTGTGACTATAAATCATTGCATAAAAGTAAATTGTTTCCAAATATGGAAAGGGATCATTCTTTTTGGCACGGACTAAAAAGGAAATAGGTTCACATTAATTGAAACGGAGGGAGTATCATCTATTTGGTGCACTTCTCGGTTATTCGAGAATTATGTTCCTTCAACCTGTCTGCATATTCGATTGACTTCAACACCCTCCCCCCCTCGTTTCCTGCGAAACCAAAAGAGAGAAAGAAATCGTCTTCGTTATGAATATTGTAGTGGTTGCATCACTGAGCTCCCCTACATTGGATTACCGTCTTTACTTTCATCTCACTTTCCTACGGGATATTTAATGGTAATGGAGAATGATCTATCTGATGTAGTTTCCTTTATGTAGAGCCTCTGTATGTTCACCGCCAAAGTTGTTATCTTTTTGGGAGAGAAAGGAGGGTTGCAGACATTCCTACGGATCACCCATCTTGCAGCAAGCAACATGCCGTCCTCCAGTACAGGTACAATATAGTCCCAAGTACTAATTCAGCTTTCAAAATTTGACAGTCTGTTTGATTTTGATATTTGGTTATTTGGATTATAGGCAAGTTGAGAAGGACAATCCTGATGGCACTTCATCGAAGCAAGTAAGGTGCGGTGCGACTGTGGCGCTCAGTTGTTTGATACAAGTTTGTGACATAAATCTCTATGTATAACTTACTGACAATTGTCTGTTTAATGGGTGTGTAGGCCATATGTAATGGATCTTGGGAGCACTAATGGTACTTTCATTAATGTGAGTCATGCTTTGCTTTTCTACTCTCTTAATGTATAAGGTTGTGTGTAGAGGATAAGATTGGTTTTCCCCATGGTTTGATGACCTTCGCTTTCTTGTGTGCAGGAAACTCGTATTGAGCCAGAGAGATACTATGAGCTATTTGAAAAGGATACTCTTAAGTTTGGTAATAGTAGGTAAGTTTCTTTCACTAACTTGCTTGAATTTACAGGCTTCATTTTTATCTTCTAAAAATTATGTTGATAGTTTGAATAAGGGCCCGTTTGGATTGGCTTATAAGTTGCCTATAAGCTGTTTTCAGTTTTTTTGAGTGTTTGGCTGGCCAGCTTAAAGTCATTTTGTGCTTAAAATAAGCCCAAAAAATTAATTGGACCCATTTGGCTTAGCTTATCTAAAGCAGCTTATAAGCTGAAAACAGCTTATAAGCAGCTTTTTTTTAAGCCCATCCAAACAGGCTCTAAGTCTCTTATCTGAGCTTTACTTCTATCTTTTTGCTATTTTTGTTCTTTTAGATTAAAATCCCCGTTATTGCTCATTTCATATCTTCAATTCCCATCAACATCATTGACTCCAATTGCTCATTTTATCATAGATGCAATTTATCACACAACTTAACAAGATTTTGGAGTTGATTTAGGAGTTTGAATTAGCTTGTTTTATGTTATTCTTTCATCTACACCCGCTTTGCCGTGAGGAGTTTGCACTTGATACTTTTGAATTAACTCTGTATCTTAAAATTTAAAGGTGATTTTTAATGGACTGTTTCTAAACGCTCTCCGGCATGTTTTTCATTAATGTTTTGATGGGAATATTTGCAGCCGAGAGTATGTGCTACTTCACGAGAACTCAGCATGATGAAAGTCGCTTAAATGCTCGACAGATGTGTCATTTGCATCGATTTGGCTATAAGATGTTGGACACTTTTATTCAGACTATGAGATATTTGGTATGCCGAGTTTACCAGCATGATAGCCATTGCAAGTGCTCAGCTGAAATCGTGTAATGTGCTTGAGATTTGGCCATTGCTTGCAAAGTTTTTTTTAATGCTGATGCAAATTTTGGTTTATATGCCTCTACCATTCTGGATGGTTGCTCCAGTTTGTTTATAAGCTCTTAGTTCCCCAAAAATGGGATTATGTAATTGTTGATTAGGTTGTTACTTGTGAATGTGCACTCACATTTCCTTTAATCAGTGAATGTTTCTCCTTTTCCATTTCGTTGTCATAGAAATTGAATTTAATGATTTTGGATAGTGGATTAACATCCCATCACGAAAATTGGTCATGCTTTATCATCATTTTAACAATGGTATTCGTATCAACTTGCATGCCCCTCAGGCCTCAACTACATTGCATATATAATGTTAAAATTACTTTTTATATATACAAATAGGAGTTAATTTCTTTGGCCTTTTTGTGTGTTTATTTGTTTATATATTTTTTGAATTCTCTTAGTAAAAAGTTTAGCTCCGTAAATACGTATCGACAACTAACCATTAGGAAAAAGAATGGGAAGTATCCCTCGGTAAAAAGAATGACACATTAAGGTTAAAACTATTCACTCTTTCATTTTTCTATCTTTTTGTCTCCCTGAATTTTCTAGGCAAGGAAAGCTTTTCGAGTAAGGATGAGATAACTAGTTACACCGTTTCACCAGAACAAAGGAAAAAAAGAAAAAGAAAAAAAAGAGAGGACTATTTACAGATAATTTAATAATACCAGGAACACCAGAGATAATACTCTTTTCCTCCCCTTTGTAATAGCTGAGAATGCATTTCCGAGGGCTAGTGGTGCGCGGTTCAAAACTCGAAATGGGTTCGCCTTTCTACCTTTCTTCATTTAAATATCAAGCTTTTGCTTGCTGCATTCAAACTCGTAACCTACACGTAACAACCGGGCCTCATTCTGAAATTCGATACATATGAGACCGTCCCTTTACTCTTTTCCTCTAAAATATCAGGCTTTTATCAACTGCAATATTCGAACTCATGACGTACGCGTTACTCTATTACTATCAGCTGCCTGAATCTCTAGAAGTCAATAATGGGCTCGCCAATAGTGAGATTTCTCTGGACCGTCCAAGGCAAGTTAAAGAGCTTGGCCATAATGAATTTGAAGATCTTATTCACATTGATGTTATGAGTTGCACTTGAGAAGAAGAGAGTTGCTTTCATTGCCTTTGCATATGCCCTTGCCTGCAAACACCATTCAAACTTTCTTAATTATAATATTCAACAATTTAGATTTACTGGTGGATTCAGAATTTAAAATTTATGATATCTAAAATGATCTCAAGTTAATATATAATAGTAACGGGATCACCATCGAATATTTAAAGATGCTTAATAGACTTTTTAATACATACATAGAGTAGTAATGGACAAAAATTAGGCAAATTCAGTTCCGCCTCTTTTTTTTTTTTTTTTGTTAAAACGATTACTGCCAAATTTAGTAATTTTAGTTAATTATAATAAAATTACTTTTGATAGTCCTATAAATCTTGTAGTTTGATGTTCGTTTTGTGATATAACAACAGAATGTAAACACATACAGTCAGACCTCTCTATAACGACATCCGCGTATAGCAGCACCTCTTTATGACTATAACAACTAAGATTTTTCGGAATCAAATTTTTACGTTATATTTTACTTCTCTATAACAACATTTTACCTATCACAGCAACATCCAACTTTATAGCAGTACACTCTTTGTAAAATCACCCCCCATATAACAGCTATCTGCTTTTTTTGGTAATATAATTATTAACAATCTTTATAAAAATAGAATATCTATGATTACCAATAATAAGCAGTATAGATTTTGACCAAATATTTAATTTGATACCTTAATATACTATATTTATGACAGAATATTATATATAATACATATGTGGAGTTTGATGCAACACTTCCGATCATTGAAGCTTTCATTGATGAAGATATTGTTGCCCATGTCATCGGAATGGGAGAACAAGCTCAGGAATATGGAAGTCTAAGTCGACAATGAAAGTGCTGACGAAGAACCTCAACCTATTGTTACTTGACTGGAATAGAAGATTCAATGGTTCAACTCTTAGATTTCCTTCAAGGGAAAGCAATTGGATACCCGTTTGCTGAAAATTTAGACGCAAATCTTCGTAAATTCAAGCATTTTATCACCTCTAAAGATTGGATTCTACGAGATAAGCTACAATAAAATTTCTCCCGTCAATCTTGAAAGAATTTAATTTTCAAGTATTGTGGATTTAAAATGTGTGCCTTGGAGCTTAAAACTATATACATTCAGTTATGAATTTATTGAAATTGTATTAACTTTCTTTAATGTTTAGTTAGTGAAGCATTTTTATCTTTGAGATTTAAGATTTAAATAATTTGTTATTTTTTTTTTCACAACATTAAAAAATAAAAAATAGATTTTATGCATATATTTTTGCCTATAACAACTAACTATTATTTAAATGGCAAACGCTGTTATAGGTATATAACAACAATTCTCTATAACAACTAAAAAAATTCGGACCCAACGATGCTGTTATAGAGAGATTTGACTGTATTACTATCTTTCTACACAAGTAAGTTTCTTAATATGTCAAAATTTATTTGGTTGGCATAAATTTATGTTTATGGTAAGCACCAACTTTGATGCTCGAGATCAATACCTAGGCATAGAGAAAAAGAGGAAACAACAAGTAATGGCATTTATTTATGTGTTTTTCCAAAAGAAACAAAGCACTAATGATGATGTGAAGTTGCTTTGGACATTACCCAAAAATGTGTGGGGGCAGTAAATATCTCTCTATTCTTAATCGTAGATCTCAGGGGTATGCATATTTGTCGAATGACGACAAAATCATACTCGCCGGCTTTCTTGTTTCGATGTAGCTTGAGTGCTAGGTCAATTCACATAATTCTACCTAAATTTTGTATTACATGATAAGAAAATATTTGTGTCACGATGTTATCATTTTTTAGTAAGAAGACAAGAAAAAAATAGAGACCTCGATTTTGTTCCTATTGAGCATATGATACCCGCGTTAGGGTTCGAGTAATTCAAATTCTAGTTAGTTAAGGCTTATTAAAGGGAAAAGTGCTCCCTACAAGATTTTTTTTCATTTTTAAAGCTCGAACTTGAGATCTCTAATTAAGAGTCGAGAGAACTTAATCTCACCACAATGTTAGTGATGTAATATTGTGTTTCAAGCATAGAATCATGGGCAATTCGCAGAATTGCCCTTCTTTTGGGGTGGTCTTTAAATTTTGCCCCTCATATTTGAAATCTTTAAATTTTGCCCTTCAGCTAAAACCCATGGGTTCCAGGTTCGAACCCCCACTCAGTCAAAATTTTTAAAAAAATTCGCAAGACAAAGTTTAAATTTCGTTATGCCCCCACCGGCATACACTTGTTAAGGAATTACCAAAGTTATGCCAGACTCGGCATACTTATGCCTTATAGGCAGACTTGGCATAAGTATGCCGGGTCCGGCATAACTTTGGTAATTCCTTCACAAGTTTATGCCGGGGCCGGCATACTTATGGGCAAATTTTTAATGGGCAAACTTTTAGTTAAGCCTTAACTAAAAGTCTTTTCCTAGTTATGCCTTATGGGGCAGACTTTTAGTTAAGGCGTAACTAAAAGTATGCCCCATAAGGCATAACTTTTCCTTAAGACATAGACTTTGTCTTATAAGACAAATTTTTAGTTATGCCTTAAGGAAAAGTTCCGCCTTATGGGGCATACTTTTAGTTATGCCTTATGGGGCATACTTTTAGTTGTGCCTTAACTAAAAGTCTGCCTCATAAGGCATAACTAGGAATTTTTTTTTAGTTAAGGCTTAACTAAAAGTTTACCCATTAAAAGTTTGCCCATAAGTATGCCCCCACTGGCATGAACTTGTTAAGGAATTACCAAAGTTATGTCGGACCCGGCATACTTATGCCAAGTTTGCCCATAAGGCATGAGTATGTCGGGTCCGACATAACTTTGGTAATTCTTTAAAAAGTTTATGCCGGTGGGGGCATACACGCGACCCAAAGCTTGCCTTGCAATTTTTTTTTTTTTAATTTATGCTTGAGCGGGGGTTCGAACCCAGAACCTCATGATTTCTGCGTGAACGCTCAGGGTTGCAATGAGAAGGGCAAAAATTAAAGACCAGTAATATGAGGAGCATAATTTAAAGACCGCAAATATGAAGGGCAAAATTTAAAGACCACCCCAAAAGAAGGGCAATCCGCGCAAAAAAATGTAGAATCATTATATTATATATTATTAAAAGTGGGAAGCTCCTTAGTTGAAAGTTAGATTACAATAATACCCTTTAAATGTTAAATGACCAATTTGCCCTTTACCAAAAAGTAAATTACCTCTTATTAAAAAAGACTAATTAATGATATCCTAAGTTCATTACTAATTAAAATCCCATTAAATGATAAATTATGACCTCAGCCTTTAGTGCATGTGCCAAACTGCCAATTAATCACAATTCAAAACTTCTCCCCTTCTAAGCTAAAGTGTCCACGTTCAGTAAATTATTCATTTTCCTTTAATACTCCATTACTCTAATTTATTTTCACGTTATTTTCCTTTAATTCCCGCTTTTATATTACAGATTGTAGATATACAAACATATAGAGCAAACGTTCACAAGTAAATGTAAAATCATTTTTCCGACAGTTACTGCTTTTTACCCTTTCGTTTGACCAAAATCATTAATTATTTGGTTCTTTTCCCCTTCCTCCCTAATCCCAATTTAAGTCTCTATTTAAAATCTTTAATTGTCAAGAAATTAATAAGCTTTTAGTAAATTTCAAGGGTCAGACTGATCTTTTTGATAGTTATATTATATAAGGAGACTTATCATTTGTTAACATAGCGATAGAAAGACAACAAATCTGTTTAACGTAATTCATTGGAGATATGATAGTCTACTTGATCTCTTCCAAATTTATTTTTTGATGTCTTCTTCACGAATGTCTTTCCGTGGTGCTTTTGTGCCTTAACTGATATTGTATGGAATATCTTTTTCTTCGCTACTCATACTGGTATATTTCTTCTTGATCCTCCAAATATAGGGGTTTTGGTGATACATTAATTCATTTCACGTACTACCAGATCTTTTTCTCCCCACATGTTTATTACTTGATAATATTGATGTTCTTTAATTGACATAGAATTTGAAATTAATGAATCAACTCCTTATAAATGATCTTCATCTTGATATTGGATTGAATTCTATGGGTGAATTTCTTGCTGAAGTATTCTTTATTTATCTATTGTGCTTTTTACTGTCATTTTTTTTATCTACGTATTATTGCAAAGTGTCGATGTAGATTTTGGAAAGGCCAAATAGATGGACTTAGGCCTGACTTCATATGCTTATTCATTTATTTTTATTAATATGTTTTACGTATTATATATGGAGTTCATAGTTTAAATAATTTTGATTGGACAAAACTGTAATTATTTGCAAGTTCACAATTTTTTTTTACTTTAATTTGTTGACAAACTACAAAGTCATATGTAGCTTGCACAATTAAGCTTTTTCTTCTGAATGTACAATATGAGGTGTAGAGTTTAAGTTCAAAGTATATCTTAAGATTTAGATTTTCTTTTGACAATTTTGTTGCATGGGTCATTTCATGACCATAATTATAAACTGTATTTCTCTTTTAAAAAAACAAACTATTTACATCTCCTTTATGTTTATTTCTTTTTCTTTTTTTTAATTATTTTATTTTTATTTTTATGTACATTCTTGAAATTTAAGGATTTACATGAGTTTTCCTCATGATACTAAAATTAGGAGAAAAGTTACTTTTTCAATATGATTTACTTGTAGGTAGATATGATTCCTAATGGAAGAAACAAACTGCAATGTTATTATTTCATAATGTTTCTTGTATAGGCATATTGATCATTAGACTTTTAAAGATTCGTTAACTTAAAAAAATATTTCAATAATTGTTAACTATGTTTATCATAAATTACTATCGCTTGTTTGCATATTTACATTATGAACTTAACAATAATCTACTAAACATCCTAAGGAAACCTTAGATATATTTCATCGAACTTTTGCACAGTTCGCTGTAACAAAAATAAATGAGCTATAATTTCTTAAAGATAAGGTAGAATGTGAGTATTTTAATCATAGCCAACATTAATCCCATATTCAAATTAAAATAGTGAGTTGTTGACCAAAAAAATAAATAATCGTCAAACTGAATATTTGGAAGAACGATCAAATAGAGAAATTGTTCAAATATTACTTTATTGCATTAATTTATAATAAAATGAGCAACATGAATAAAACAACACATGATGGTAAACAAAAAGGTGGGTTTCAAACAAATGAAACACAGGTTATGCCAATTTTAATCTACAATAAAAGATGAGAAAATTTGACGTGTGCACAACTACATGCTATAACTGCGAATGAAGCAGAAGATGTACTATAGAAGCTTTTCCCCAAAAATTCAACTATCACAAATTTGGATGCGAAGGATATGCTTTTGCATTCGGCCAAAAGTAATTTTCAATATGTGTTTGCTTTATGATGATAATAAATATTATATAATATTATTTTAAAACGTTTATATTAATTATCATGGAATGCACGTGCAACACACGTATCCAGATACTAGTTTATTTTTAAAAGTAGAAACTCCAATTGTGTTTCAATTTGGGAGAGTTTATTAAATGTGTTTTTCACTAATTCTTTTCTTTAGACTAGTTTATTCGGCACGTGCATTGCACATGTATGCCAAATCATTCCTTTTGATGGTGGAGATAACTCCAGATTCATAATAGTGGGGATTAATTTATGCTCAATCAGAGGAGATACACATCACAACAAACATGGAAGCAGAAGTAGTGGCTATAAGGCAAGCATTATTATTTTGCAGGGCACAACAATACACAAAATTTCATATTGAAACAGATTCAAAGGTGCTACAACAGATAATTCAGAAACAATGGAAGCCACCATGGGAATTCATATAAATCATTGAAGCTATTCAAAGGGACATAGAGGTGTGTCAAGCTCAAATCACTCACATATTCAGAGAGGGGAATCAATTAGCTGATTTTCTAGCTAATTTTGCACTGGAAAACACTGGGAAATTCCAAGCAACCCGATTTGCGGACCTGCCAATAGATGCCAAGAAGATTATTAACATGGTTAAATCAAAAGTACCATATCTACAACTACGACCCAAAAGAATCCATGTTTGAATGAAGAATAACAAAAATGAAAATCGTAATCGATTAGGGATCTGGTATTATGCAGAACACTTGAAAATCAATGAAGTAAGATGGAAAGAAGATGGAAACAACAAAGATCTGTTTATAATTAGGAAAGATTACCACAGAGATGCAGATTGTGGCAAAATCAGTCATGGAAACCCATATCTACAATGGCTAAAAGCGCAGCAGCATGACGAAGCTCAAATGAGGTGGAATCACAAGGAAGGCGATGATATGGAAGACTTGATGATGAATATCATACAAAGATTGAGTGAAAATTGTCATTTTGGGGATGGTTGGATGAGTCTAGGAGCCTATTTGGATGGGCTTATGCTTATAAGCTGCAAACAGCTTATAAGCTAAAAAAATAAGTTGGGTAGTCTAACTTATTTTTTTTGACTTATAAGCTGTTTTCGGCTTATAATCTGCTTTAGATAAGCTAAGTCAAATGGGCTCAATTATTTTTTTGAGTTTATTTTAAGCACAAAATGACTTTAAGCTGGCCAGCCAAACACTCAAAAAAGCTGAAAACAGCTTATAAGCAACTTATAAGCAATCCAAACGGGCTCTAGATCTCCAACTCCTTATTTTTGGCTTTATTTTTTGCACTTCCTTTATTTCCGTTTTGTTGTCTTTTTGAACACCTTTTTTGTTTTGTCTTTATTTATCATAAATAAAATCCTCCAGTAACTAATGCTTAGTGGTAATTTATTTTAAAAAAATAATTTATTTAGGCTTCCTGAAATTGAAACTCGATTAACTTTTTCCGGCAATGAGTTCTGGTCAGAAAAGCTGCGTGACTCTTTGGAGGAGAACTTATTAAAGATAATGTGATATTTAGTTAATTAAGTGTAATAAATGTAGAGTATCCAATAAAAAATGACATGTATCCATATTAATCAGATTTTAACTTATTTTTCGCCTCACACATGCCTCCAACAGAGTGAACACACTCTTTGTGCCACCTCAACACCTAAGTGGGGCGATTTTTTCTACTAAAATTGGGGCACGTGCACACATGGTCTCTCCAAAAAACTAGATATTTTCTAAAGTTAGTGTAATATTATCTGTAGGAATCCATACTACAAGAGACTAAATGGTGCACTTTGTTAAAGATTGAGTTATTTACCTAAAGGACTCGGGATCAAGTCTCACTTAATACATTTTTTCCTTCTTTTTTAAGTGGTGAACCCATGTTCCAGAAATCCTAGATTCGCCTCTGCACCTGAGGGTGTATTAAATCCACTTTAAAATAGTTCAGGGGGTAACATGACCCCGTAAAGGAAAGGTGTGTACTTGGAGCTTCGGTCATATGGGGGGGAGGGGGGGAGGGGTGTACTTATGCCCTTTTGCAAATCTTATCTTAAAACTAAGAAATTATATGATTCTGCATACACGTGTAACGCACGAGCAGAAAAAACTAGTTTACCTAAAAATTTTATTACACGATAAAAAATATTGGTGTCACGATGTTATCGTTCTTTAGTAAGAAGACAAGAAAAAATAGAAAAAGTTGTTGTTTTCATTTGGTGTTCAGTACCCACTTCGAGGAGAAAATATTTGTGTCATGATGTTATCATTTTTAAGTAAGAAGACAAGAAAAAAAATAGAGAACTCGATTTTGTTCCTATTGAGTATCTGATATTCGCTTCGGGGTTCGAATATTTTTTTCCACGTGTACTGCCACTTGGAAGTCTTTGGAGTAGCTTTTGGAGTGTGATATTCACATAGCATATCATATTCTTCAATTCAAATTCTCGTCAGATAAGGCTTATTAAAGGGAAAAGTGCACCCTGCAAGAATTCTTTTCATTTTTAAAGCTCGAACTTGAGACCTCTAATTTAGAGTCGAGAGAACTTAATATCGTGTTTCAAGCATTGAATTTTTTTTAAAATTAGAAACTCAAATTGTGTTCCAATTTAGGAGAATTTATTAAATATGTTTTTCACTAATTCTTTTCTTTAGACTAGTTTTTTTGGCACGTGCATTGCATGTGTATGTCAAATCATTCCTTTTGATGGTTGCGATAACTCCAGATTCATTATTTATTTCGGCCTTTTGAAATTGAAACTCGGTTTGCTTTTTACGGCGAGGAGTTCTATCAGAAAAGTTGTGTGTCTTTGGAGGAGAAATAGTTAAAGATAATGTGATATTTAGTTAAGTGTAATTAACTGTAGAGTTTCCCATAAAAAAATGACATGTATCCATATTAATCAGATTTTAACTTATTTTTCACCTCACACATGCCTCCAAGAGAGTGAACATGTTCTCTGTGCCGCCTCTGAACATGTTCTCTGTGCCACCTCAATACCTAAATGTGTATTAATTCCACTTTAAAATAGTTCAGGGGGTAATTGGACCACCGAAAAGGAAAGGCGTGTAATTGGAACTTCGGTCACATGTGGGAGGGGGGCGTACTTCTGCCTTTTCCCAAATCTTATCTTAAAAAATAAGAAATAATATGATTCTGCACACACGTGCAACGCACGTGTAGAAAAATAGTTTACCTAAAATTTGTATTACCCGATAAGAAAGTAATATAGCCTGGATGACTGCAAGTATAACACACATCTGAACCCAAACGACACTGTCTGGCGTGCAACTTACCACACTGAGCGCATCGTGGAAGATATGGTCTCATCTGACCGGAATCACCCCTAAACTGGGAACCGGAAGCCCTGTAACTATGGCCTGACCCAGAATAGGTGGGTCCATCAAACCTCGGTCCTGGAAATTGTGAAGGCGCACTAGCCGCTAAATAGGCTGGATGCCTAGAAAACTGCTGTCTATGACCACCCAGGAACTCTTCAAAGGAACCAGAAGATCTTCCTCTCTTACTCTAGCCCCTATCAAGCTCTCAATCAGCTCGCTACTGCTGCTGCTGCTTCTGCTTCTGCTTCTCTAGGACCTAAGTATATGCCTGAATACGAGAGATATCCACACTCTCATGAAGTGAGGTCGTCATGCAATCATTAATCCCATGCGGCCCAAGTCCAATCACAAACTAGTGTACCCGATCCTCCATCTCCGCTACAATCGTAGGAGCATATCTGCCTAGGAGGTAAAGCAAAGATTGTACTCCCGAACGCTCATATTCCCCTGGTGTAGATTCAAAAATCTGTCAACTCGAGCCCGTCGAGTCTCCGCTGGCAGATAGTGTCAAAGAAAGGCCTCGGTGAACTCCTGCCATACAGCTGGAGGTGCATTAGTCCCTCTGGAACCCTCCCAAGTCTCATACCACTGGATGGCAACATCCCGTATACGGTAGAAAGCCAACTCTATTGAATCAGTGTCAGAAGTATGCATTACCCTCAATGTCCTCTACATCCGATCTATAAAATTTTGCGGGTCCTCATCTCGTTTCAATCCTGTAAATACAGGAAGGTCCAAATTGATGAAGTCTCGAACCCTGGCACGAACAACTCTGTCAGCATAACCATTACCCATACCCTGACGCTGGCCTGAGCAGCCACTAGCTGACTCAATAACCGAATAGCATCTCGCATATCCTAGTCGGGTGTATCATGTGGAGGAACTAGGGGTGCTGTATCTGCAGCCCCTCTGGGCTCCTCTGGAAGGGAAGGGTTCTGAGAAGACTAAGATGGGGCCTCACTTTGGGACTCACCTTGGCCCACATCTACCCGTAGCATCGGACTGGTACCCTCATCTATCACAGCCTAGCCTCTCTGGCTAACTGAAGCTCTCCTCGTCACAGGCATCACTGAAATCTGAACATGTTATTAGAAAAAACATCTTGATGATACGGCTCTAACGCACGATCTAAGATAAGAAAGAAGGACAATCATCCTCATGCCTTGTAGTCTCCTGTTTATAAGTGTTGTGCACAACACACCATAAACAAGACTCTGCTAGACACAACTTGTAGACAACCCTAAGACATAACTGCTATAATACCAAGTTTTTCACGATCCAATCTGGTAGGCCATGACGGACCCAAGCCCTACCTGCCGAGCACCGCTAAAACATGATTTCATAGCGTAATCGTACACAAGGGCGGATCACGAGTGTAATTAGATGGAAACCTGCTCGATTATAAGAGAACTATACTAAAAAGGGATGAGCCCGAAAGGACATATGTATATAACCATATTGGGCATAGCTGTACGGGCCGACAAGGCTATCATAGACACCTATACAACAAAATATAGGCCGAGTGCGCCATACAATATCTAACTGTACCACAACTGTCTACAAGCCTCTACTAGAGTACATGATATAATAAGGTTGGGACAGGGCCCCGCCATACCCATATGCACAACAAAAATATAACGTACCAAAACACGACAGCAACTCCGGAACAAGTGGAGTGCTCCAATATCAGCTGAACGACAACCTATTGATGCGCATCGTCAACCTGTCTATCTGAGCCTGCGGGCATGAAACGCAGCGTCCCCCAGGCGAAAATGTACAAAGTATGTAAGGCATGAAAGTAACATAAAAGAGACATAAAAGTACATGGGATTAAATGAATGCAACCTGTATATTTGAACTGCCTCTGAGGGTCAATGATATGCATAAGTACTGTATATAGACGTATATAACGCCTGCTTATATCTCTCTCTCTCTCTCTCTCTCTCTCTCTCTCTTTATATATATATATATATATATATATATATATATATATACGTATATAATGTTTGTCAAGCCTTTGTGGGCATCCCATCGGCCTCTGTGGGCATCCCATCGGCCTCTGTGGGCATAGTCATCATCATATGACCAGCTAATTAGGTGGTAGTGCGTATATAATGCCATAACCTTCCCCATAATCCATATAGATATAATATAATATTTGCGTATATAATTCCTGTGGGGTCATAATATATATATATAAAATGCATGAGTATGATAAGAGTACATCCTGAATCTGTCAGAGTGACGTAAGGTCGTTACAGCTCCAAACATCGTTATGAGATAGCATTTCCATCAACAAGTAACTCTATGAAGCACACTAAATCTAAAGAGGAGCTTGCTAAGAACAACATTACCAGGACATGAATCAACATAGAACATCTCTAGCTGCTAAGAATAGAATCATTATGGAGTAGCGTTACGTTTACGTTTTGTTCATATGGATCATGCCAAAAGGAGGAAATTTAGCCTTAACATACCTCAAGTCGCCAACACAATCCCACAATGAATCCACCGAACTAGTACTCCAATCCTATAACAAAGGAAGGTATTTACAAGCTTGGATGGTACTAGTGTATCATATATACCCAATGATAAATTGATTAAAAAACAAAACGGCCAGCTTTTCCCCTATTTCTTAACTATTACACTCATCCAACAGCCAACGATCAACACAGCAACCTCACATGATCCTCTTTAAACTCATATCAACAACATTTAGAGATATACAATAGAATAACCCGATATACGCTTTGCGTAAGACACCTATAGACCTCCTTCTTCTAAATATACCAAGCATAACAACCCCAACACAATCTCAACATCCACTACTACCGATACAATAATTTTGGCTCAACATAGGTTACAACTCAACATAAACTTAAGTTTATATTTGACCTTTCCTCCAACTTCTTTCCCTCCAAACCTATCATAACCATCACATAAACTCATAAACATAGAAATAAGATGGAATCTTACCTCAAGAACTCAAGAGCACTTCAATTCTAAGATTACTTCACCTAGAAGTATCCTCCAAAGCTACTACAAGGAGGAGAAACAAGCTTCAACAACACTTTGGAAACTTTAGGCACTTGATCTTCTCTTTTAATCCTTGATTTCACCTAGGGATTGATTAGTTATGTTGGAGAGGTTTCTAGAAGTGTTAGAGGTCTGGGCAATGAAGGAAAAATGAGATAAAATGAGGGGGTACGAAATATATAAAAAAGAAAGCTGGCACCGACTTAAATTTGCAGTCCACATTTACGGACCGTAAAAATTATATTGTCCGTATAATTGGACCGTAAAAAGCCAAAAATGGCTCACCATGCACCGTTATCATTTTACGGTGGGGGTCAACTAAATTCACGGTCCGTAAAAATTATACGGTCCGTATATCCAACCGTAAAACAAAACGTTTTTCGAAACACATTCTCGTCGATTTGTTTAACCTCTAACCCTTCCATCTCATATTAAGCATGAACTTAAACCCTCATATACTTAATATGAACAAATCTAATCTTATAAAACCTCGAAGATAATTTCGTATCCCAAATCTATAACAACCAACTCACGAAGAAACTTAACGTATAAAAGTACGAGGTGTAACAGAGAGGGGTGTTGGATTATGGATCATGGGCCGCTCCATGTGGGTTGACCTGATCCGGCTAGGAAAGATAAGTAATAGTGATTTAAAGAAGTTACTATATCCCTAAATTTCCTCTAGAACTGAACTTGGAAAGAGGGGGGGGGGGGGGGGGGGGGGGGTTACTTATGCTTTTTCCCAAATCTTATCTTAAAAAATAAGAAATTATATGATTCTGCATACACGTGCAAAGCACGTGCAGAAAAAACTAGCTTTACCTAGCATTTGTATTACACGATAAGAAAATATTCGTGTCACAATCTTATCATTTTTTTAGTAAGAAGACAAGAAAAAAAAATCTATTTTTGTTTTTATTCGGTGTTCGGTATACACTTCAAAGAGAAAATATTTGTGTCATGATGTTATCGTTTTTAGTAAGAAGACAGGAAAGAAGATAGACAGCACAATTTCAATCACGTTCTTCTCCTGACGGTTTCCCACTTAGAAAAAGACACAAATTAGTGCATGAATTTAGTTTGTAAAGATTTACTTTGTTTTCCAGTGAAATATTGTTTGGGTTGGAGCAATTCTTCAACAAAGGTATAACGATTTTTCCGCTGCACTAATAGGTAAACAATGTTGTTCTTACCCCATAATTTTTCCTAACAGGGGTGACCTGTATAATCGTCGAATGACGAAAAAGTCCTACTAGCCGGCTTTCTACGTTTCGATGTTACTTGATAGTTGATACCATAATGGAAAGGGAAATTGGAATTGCAAAAATTTTGCTTGTATCTCTTTCCGTGCATATACAAAATAAAGAATATTCTCTAACTTCCTAATATGTACACTTGTAATAATTCTAATAGCTATCCTATAACTAATTAAAATAACTTTGTAAAATAAAGAACAAAGAAAATAACAAAAATAATTGTCACATACACATGGCATTTGAAAGCTAATAGAATCATTTCCTTTTATGTTATATATGTACGGTTGAGATTGAAAGTTGATATAAACTCATCAATGGTGGAGATCTTTTGTGATGTTTGGGATAAGAGACTTTATTGAGTTCGATGAAGTCGATGTTGAACTGGTTTCATATGTGCAAACCATTTCTATCAGTTCTTTCTTAAGCCATTTCTATGAGTTCTTTTTTCTTCATTTCATTGTTGTGTTGATCTGTGAAATGGGAATTCATATTCCCAACAGGTATTTTGGTCAATTCAGTGATAATTCTACCTAAATTTTGTATAACATAATAAGAAAATATTAGTGTCATGATGCTATTGTATTTTTTACAAAGAAGACAAGAATTTTTTTTTAGAGAAAGCTATGTTTTTGTTTTTATTTGGTGTCAGGTAACGGTCTTGGGATTTGAGTGATTCAAATTCTCGTCAGGTAAGACTTATTAAAGACAAAAGACCTTCAAACTAGAAATTTTATCATCTTCAGGGTTCAAAAATGAGATCTATAATTAAGAATCGAAGGATCTTATTCATCTATCGACAATCGTTGTTGATTTAATATTGTGTTTAAAGCATAAAGTGTATTTTAAAAGTAGAAAATGTCTATTGTGTTCCAATTTAAGAGAATATATTAAATATGTTTTTCACTAATTCTCGCTTCTTTTTAGATTCGTGCTTAGATTGTTACAACCAAATTTAGTAATTTTAGTTAATTATAATAAAATTACTTTTGATAGTCCTATATCTTCTAGTTTGATGTTCGTTTTGTGATATAACAAAAGAATGTAAACACATATTAATTTCTAACAAAGTAAGTTTCTTAATATATCAAAATTCAATTGGTTGGCACAAATATATGTTATGTGTAAGTATCAACTTTAATGCTCGAGATCAATACCTAGAAATAGAGAAAAAGTGGAAACAACATGTATATGGCATTTATTTATGTGTTTTTCCAAAAGAAACAAATCACTAATGATGATGTGAAGTTGCTTTGGACATTACCCAAAAATGTGTCGGGGCGGTAAATATCTCTCTATTCTTAATCTTAGATCTCGGGGGTATGCTTATTTGTCGAATGACGAAAAAATCCTACTCGCCGATTTTCTTGTTTTGATGTAGCTTGGGTATTAGATCAATTCACATAATTCTTCCTAAAATTTGTATTACAAGATAAGAAAATATTTGTGTCATGATATTATCGTTGTTTTAGTAAGAAGACAAGAAGAAAAAAATAGAGAACTCGTTTTTGTTCAGTGTCCGAGACCCACTTTAGTGTTCGAGTAATTCAAATTCCATTAGGTAAGGCTTATTAAAGCGAAAAGCGCTCCCTGCCAGAATCCTTTTCATTTTTAAAGCTCGAAGTTGAGACTTTTAATTAAGATTCGAGAGAACTTATTTCAAAACAATGTTACTGATTTAGGTTTCAAGCATAGAATTTATTTAAAAGTAGAAACTCCAATAGTGTCCCAATTTAGGAGAATTTATTAAATGTGTTTCTCACTAATTCTTGTTTTCTTTGAACTAGTTCTCGGCACGTGCATTGCACGTGTATGCTAAATCACTCCTTTTGATGGATAACTCCAGATTCATCATTTATTTAGGCTTTCTGAAATTGAAACTCGATTTGCTTTTTCCGACGAGGAGTTCTGGTCAGAAAAGTTGTGTGACTCTTTGGAGGAGAACGAGTAAAGGATAATGTGATATTTAGTTAATTAAGTGTAATTAACTGTAAAATGTCCAATTAAAAAATGACTTGTATCCATATTAATTAGATTTTAACTTATTTGTCGCCTCACACGGTGTATGAGTTACTACAATTACTTCAGTGGAGCTGCTGTCGGTTTTTAAAAAGGTGGCGCGAAATCCATCGTTGGCAAAACATATTATAACCTCCAAATAGAACTTGCGTGGATCAAATACTTTTGAGACACTTCTAGTAATACGATCAATAGGTGTATGAGTTACTATAATTACGTCAGCGGGAGCTGTTGCCGGTTTTGAAAAGTGGCGCGAAATCCATCTTTGGCAAAACAATCAGAACCTCCCAATAAAATTTTGAGACACTACTAGTAATACGATCAATAGGTGCATGAGTTACAACAATTACGATTTTAAAAAGTCGCATGAAATCCATCGTTGACAAAACAATCAGAACTTCCAAATAGAGTTTTGAGAGGGGGTTGCTTATGCCTTTTCCCAAATCGTATCTTAAAAAGTAAGAACTTACATTATTCTGCATACAAGTTTAACGCACGTGCAGAAAAAACTAGTTTACCTAAAATTTGTATTATGTAATAGTGATTTGGAGAAGTTACACATCACTAAGCTTCCTCTAAAACTGAACATGAAAAAAGGGAGGGGGTTGCTCCTTAACCAGCTTCTACATGTATAAAGAAGATAGACAGAGCATAATTTCAATTACGCTCTTCTTCTGATAGATTCCCACAACAAGAAAAAGACACACAAATTAGTGCATTTAGTTCGTGAAGATTAACTTTGTTTCTAGTGAAACAAATTTAGGCTTTCGTTGTTTTTATCCCGTAATTTTTCCTTACAGGGGCTACTTGTATAATTGTCAAATGATGAAAAAGTCCTACTATCCTGCTTTCTAGAATTCTTAAAATTCCCACTTGAACAAACTACAATTCCTTCCCAAATGTATCTAAAACAACACTCTTTCAATATTGAAACTTTCTCAACTATTTTCTGCTTTATAGTGTTGACTTGAACTACTTCCTGGCAAAGCTCACGACTCATCACCCGTGATGAATGTCTCGAGTTTGAGTTTTGGGAATGGAGAA
This sequence comes from Lycium barbarum, assembly GCF_019175385.1. Classification (NCBI taxonomy): domain Eukaryota; kingdom Viridiplantae; phylum Streptophyta; class Magnoliopsida; order Solanales; family Solanaceae; genus Lycium; species Lycium barbarum. Next base: position 1,107,704 of record NC_083337.1, on the reverse strand, counting down.
AGTTCTGAAACCGGAGAAACCCATGTTAGATGGGCCTTATGCGCGAATTTAGATTAATCGGGCCAGTGGATACTGATACCGGATGATTAAACTAAAAAGGAAATGAGACTATCCTTCTAGTGACTCATCGCCTTTAATCATGGTCTCGAGTTTGACTTATGAGGCTGGAGAACTCTCATTAGGTGGGCCTTATGCGCGAATTCAGATTAATTAGGTCATTGAGTACTGCATAGGTAGAAGAAGTGTATATGAGAGTTTTGGGACTGGTGATACTTCTGTTACGGAGTAACTCCCTCTTTATATGAGCTTTATGCATTAATCTGGACTAATTGAGTTACTGAGACCAAATGATTAAACCAGGGCTAATTTGACTTTTCTAATTTGAATAGATTGAAGCCATCAAAGCTTATTTGGGTTGACTTTAGCGATACAAGTAAAAGGTTTGACTATCGAATTTCAGGCAATTGAGATTTACCGCTTGCCTTTCCCTAAAAGCATGCGCTATGTGTAGTTTTTGTGCATTTAAAACATCTAGTTCGTGTGAGTGCATCAAGGCAGTCAATTGTGAATCCATCATGCGAGCGTCCAATTCCCATCATCCGCCCATAATTCATAAAAATTAGATTCCAAATCCAAATTTGTAGAATCTATGTTTTCATGACATAAATGATATATTGATGCCTTGAATGCGAAGGATTTACGGGAAATGTTATATAAAAACCGAGAGACGTGCATCACGAAGTGGTTGGAAAAAAGATTGAAAGGTCATTGATAGTAAAGCTACTCCATAGTACTAGGTAGACTCAAATTTGAAATTACGATATGAAATCAGTGATTTAAAATCATGATGATTTGGAGTTGAAGTTTTGTTTGGACATGCAATTTGAATTTCTTAAGTTGTATTTTTTCTCATAAATATAAAAACCCCTCAAGTTGTGAAAATCATCAAACCTTTCCCAATTCTTATACAATCTAACCAAATGAGCAAATTGTAGTTAATAACAAAATTAATACGCTACTAAAAGTCCTTTCTAAAAAATACAACATCAAGTGATCGAATTTTAGTTTAATAAAAAAAAATTGAACATGGATTACATAAGTAAATGCAGTTGGTAAGAATAAATTTGTTATGAATATACTACCAACTTGCAGATCTTTTAATATTTAGTATAAGTGATTGGTAAGCATGATTGATAAATATATCTACCAACTTATAGATTTTTTTTACAAAATATAAACTTACGGGTCAAGTTTTACATTTAAAATAATTTGAAATCCCAAATCATACCTTTTTGGAGAATTTGAGATTTGAAATCATGATATAAAGTTGGAAGTTGAAATTTTGTACAAATTGCATAAACAAACACTGATTTGAAATCATAATATGAAATCATGATTTCATATCGCATGGCCAAACGCCTAGTTGGAATCAGATCGTTGGGATATAAATGGCATGGATATAAACATTTGAGATGCGAATATTCACATAAAAGAAAAGAAATATAAAATTATGTCCAAAACAGAAAGTACCAACTTATACTAAAGAAGTACAATATATGTGTAAAAAACAATTTGAGTAGTCTGAATTTCATGATCTTAACAGAAACGGGGCAATTCTCCTTCTTTTGGGTGGTCTTTAAATTTTGCCCCTCATATTTGAAATCTTTAAATTTTGCCCTTCGCTAAATCTCATGAGTTTCAGGTTCGAACCCCCACACAGTCAAAATTTTAAAAAAAATTCGCAAGGCAGAGTTTAAATTTCGCTATGCCCCCATCGGCATACATTTGTGAAGGAATTAGCAAAGTTATGTCGGACCCGGCATACTTATGGGCAGATTTGGCATAAGTATGCCGGTTCCGGCATAACTTTGATAATTCCTTCACAAGTTTATGCCGGATCCGGCATAAAAGTTTTCCCATTAAAAGTATGCCCCCATCGGCATAAACTTGTTAAGGAATTACCAAACTTATACCTTATGGGCAAACTTTGCCTTGAAGCATATATATGTATTTTTTTTTTAACTTTTCAAAGTAAACTTTTAGTAATGTCTTAACTAAAAAGTGTGCTCATAAAACATAACTAAAAGTATGCCCATAAGGCGTAAGTTTTTCTTAATGCATAATTAAAAGTTTGCCTTATAAGGCAAAGTTTAAATTTTGTATGCCCCCTCCGGCAGACTTGTAGTTATGTTTAACTAAAAGTCTGCCGGAGGGGGCAGACTTTGCCTTGAGGGGCAGACTTTTAGTTATGTCAGATCCGGCATAACTTTAATTTTTTCTTAAAGATTTTATGCTGGATCCGGCATACATTCCCCCAGTCCTGCCTTGCGAAATTATTTTTTTATTTTATGCCTGAGCGGGGTTCGAACCCAGAACTTCATGTATTCGCCCATCTTTCCAAGCAAAGGGTAAAATTTAAAGACCACAAATATGAAGGGCAAAATTTAAAGACCATAAATTTGAGGGGCAAAATTTAAAGACCACCCCAAACGAAGGGCAATCCGCGCAAAAAAATGACAGAAACGTATGAGAAAACATCTACGGGCATAGTACCACATCCGACTCGACTCATAATTAAATCAAATGCAAGACTAAAAGCTCCTTAAATCAGCCAGAGAACAAGAAGCTATGCTTCTATATTTGCTGGCTCAAGAAGCTAGTGGTTCCACGCGTATACACATTCCTTGAGCACAGAATGTATACACGTTCAATATCCACGAGCAGAAAAGTCGACACAGTATATGCACTAAATTCCACGAGTAGAAGATTGTTGCCATTTTGGTGTTCCCCCCGGGCATTTATTTCCACAGCTTTCGCAAAGACATGTTCTTCTCCGTCTCTTTCTTCATTACCTTGGCAACTGCCATCTCAAAATCTTCTTGTGTCACGTGTACCCTCCTCTCCCTTAGTGCAAACATCCCTGCTTCTGTACAGACAGCCTGCAGATAGATAACAAGACACATCAAGAGCACGGAAAATATAAGGCAAGCAAAGATATCTCACATGGCACTTGATCAAGGAAAGCCACAGAAGTCCCTCAGATGCTAGATCACAACTACAAGTTTAATTGCTAAATAAGTAGGCTCCAAAGCAACCAAGTTGCTCATGAAAAGGGTATGCTAAATATCAATAAAGACAAACGGACATGCTATCACTACATGCCTTAAGTTCTGCCCCAGAAGCACCATTCATCTTCTCAGCAATTTTCTTCAAGTCAATCCCTCGCATCAAGTTCATCCTCCTAGAATGAATCTTCAAAATATCGAAACGGGACTGCAGAATAATGACCAGATAATTGATTAAGAAATCAACAGATTGTTCTAGAAATAACAACAAAAAGCATGCAGCAATGTGAAGAAGCATAGAGGAATGCATAGATATTGCTGTATCCTTCCATACATGTTTAAATACCTCTTGTATTATACTCCTTCTGGTCCTATTCATTTAATAGCATTAATCTGAAGGGGTAGTTACTTAGATTACCCCTATCTCTTCCTTAAGTGGGTAATAATGACTATGCCTTTTCGGAGTAATAAGGGTGGAATTGGAAAAGATAATTAATTCCAGACTGGTAATATTTCCAACCAATTTTTTTTTTTTTTGGCTAAAGTGATTGATAAAAAAGACGGAGTAATAAACAAAACTAGAGAAGTAAGCAATCAAGAAGAAGAGAGCTAAAGATCCAAGAAGCTGGTAACAGTATATTGAAACAATGCATGCTCTTGTTAACATCTTATATAATCTAAACTATGAGAAACCACACCTCTTCATTGGGATTTGGAAATTCAATCTTCCTATCAATTCTTCCAGGTCTCAGGAGTGCTTGATCCAGAATATCAATGCGGTTTGTAGCCATCAAAACCTGAAAGCCAGGAGAAGGTTTTTTTGGTTCAGCTTTACAGTCTCAGAACGATATACTTGTAAACAAGGAAATATATATGCAAGTGATCTAGCTAGCCAAACTTGCCTTAATTTTGTTTGATGCCTCAAATCCATCAAGTTGATTAAGAAGCTCCAACATTGTTCTCTGCACTTCACTATCACCATTGCCACTACCTGACTCCATTCTAGCAGATCCAATACTGTCTATTTCATCCATAAAAATGATAGAAGGAGCATGTTCCCTGAGAATAAATTCAACATAAGGCATTTCTAGAACTGAGCTAAATGGACAACAAGCGAGAGAGAAAACAAAGCACTCAGGTTAGGTTAATGTTATGTTAATACACCCGAAAAAGAAACAGCAAAGATTGTGCAAATAATTTTCCCCACTCTTCCAGAATAGGACTGGTAACAGTTTTTATTGAATTAAATGCTTCACGCCCAACTCTCAAGCAATACGATAGTTACTGACATTTGAAATCCACGAATTTTGATTCACGGAACACATGTCAGCAAAAGGAAGATGAAAACGAACTAAGACAGTTTGAATTCTAATGTAAGTGGCTAATTTATATGTGCCCCAAGAGTTTGATTTAATAAAATATTTTTGCATAATCACTTTTTAACTGATCAAAAGAACGTTTACTTCATATCATCACCCCCCCCCCCCCCCCCCCCAAAAAAAAAAAACAAACCCACCCACCCCTTTGTTTTTTGATTTTTGGATAACTGCGAAATCCATTATTTTCAGCTTTGGAACTTGGTGGATAATGAGCTCGCCCCTCTACCCTCCCTACTTAAATACCACACTTGGTTCACAGAAGGACTTGTACTTGTGACATGTACCTACCACTCATCCCATGATGTACGCTACCTTCATATCATCCTTAACTCTATGTAGAGTGTAAAATCTTCATATCAGAGAGTACTATCAAGCATACTTGAGCACTTCATCCATATCAATTATGAAGAATGAAACATGAACAAATTGCAGTAGCATATTGTAGGCTAACCCAATGTAAAGATCAAACTTGACCTTAGCAGCTTAACATATTGAGCATAAAAAATGGCTGTCCAATGAATTTGAGGGTAATAAGATCAGAAAGATACACAGACAGAATAATTTGGGAATAAACTTATGGACATTAGAGATACATTTGCTGAGTACCAAAGCAAAAACGAAGACCTAACCTGGCCATGACAAAGAGTTCTCTCACCATACGAGAACCTTCTCCAATATATTTCTGCACCAGTTCAGAACCAGAGACCCGAATGAATGTGCAATCAGTATGATGTGCAACTGCCCTCGCCAACAGTGTTTTCCCTGTTCCTGGAGGCCCGTAAAGAAGCACTCCCTGTCATTTGAAAAAGAAGAGATAGAATAAGCACACAGAAAATTGTCCAACCACTGTTATGCTTGAAGTACAGATTGAACAAATGGAGAAAACATGGTGAATTGTGAATATACCTTAGGTTGAGCTATTCCAAGAGACTCGAACAGCTCAGGATGTTTAATGGGAAGCTCAATAACCTAATGCATAAAAAGGCCAAAAATCAAAAAGATTACATGAATCTAGACCAAGGTCTCAGGATAGATCGTCAAAACTCCTAAAGGCAATAACAGAAAGAAAGGAAAACCTCTTTAATCTCTTTAATTTGCTGGTCAAGGCCACCAATCATGTCGTAAGTGGAATCAGGCACTTTCTCAACTTTCATTAGGTTGACCAATGGGTCCACTTTGCTGGGCAGAATTAGATGGAGAACGTAGCTGTCATTGCGGAGGGCTACTCTAGTTGATGGAGTAATCTTTGTAATGTCAATAATCTTATGAATGTCAACAACATATTTTCCTTCAGGATGAACCTGGAACATTACACAAAGATAAGAAGAATAAGCATATCGCAATTAATTAGAAATGTATTAAGGATATGAAAACTTATATCCAATCAACATTTCAAGTTGATAAATATTAGTATGTGGATCCACAAACAATGATAGAAACACTGAATCCTAATCATTGTGCGAAGCGCAAGGCTTTTCCCTGGAGTTCTGAGTTCTGACTGATATAGAGTAGAAATTAACAGGCTTTAAGTCAATTAATCTTTCACATTTTAGTAAGCCTAGCATCTTTGCTCCTCAACCCATCTTGTAAATCTTTTTCTTCATCTTTCATATTTGCATTAGAATCCAAACAAATAAAGCAGTAGCACAACTTTGGGCTACTAAAACATAGACTCACAGGAGAGAATAAAATCTTTATGAGTTTAGAAAAATATTCATCCTTCTATTTTTTTTAATGTACATAAAAAGAAAGAGAACATGGAGATCTATTTTTTTGGAAGAAAGGCATGCTCGAAGTGTCCAAATTTGTCACAGTAATGAAAATGTCTACAGTTATGTACATGAATTGATTTGAATGTATTTTGGCACAAACTTTATGCTTCTGTATATAAAATCTTACCATTCTCAACAGTAAAAAGCACTGAACAAGGTTATCAAAAAACGAACACTGGGAACAAGTCACAATAACATATCAATGATGAAACTTTCAGCCTACATGACAGTTGATTGTCCCCGTCAACTCAACAAACCATTATAACCTTTCATTTGTGACGATGCTCTTCAAAAGCATAATAAAAGTTGTTTTTACCTTGTTGTATTAATTTGGATTCTCATCTGTCATTACAACCACATAAGCGCTTCAAAAATATAACCACGTTTGCAAAAGGCATCCCACAAAGTTCTCCAAATGCACACTGTTACATTCTTTTTTGTTTTGGTCAGTAAATATGCGTACATGTGTGTGTATGTGCATGTGCATGCACTTACTAAGAGAATATACATTTCAAGTCAACGATTTCATAAATTTTACCGTGTCATCCCTGCCATAGGAAGCTATTCCGGTGCGAAAACTATTTCTTTAAGCAGAAAAAAGAACACAAATCAATTCGACTAACAAGAGTTATTCCATTCATCTGCAAGAGCAATTGTGAAGGGAGCAATATGGCCAGCAAACAAGTCAACCAAGCACATGACACATAAATGGTCGTGGCTACATGCATTAGGAACATAAACATTGTCGTGAGTAGTACACGCTAAATGAACCAAATGCATCCTTTGCCAAAGAAAACTCACAGAAGTGAACCAAAAGCACATGAACCATAACTGGTTGTGGATATGCATTAGGAAATAAACATTGATAGGAATAGTTTTTTGACATACGGACAGGAATAGTAGACGCTACATGAACCAAATGCATCCATTGAAAAGGAAAAACTCACAGAAGCTTCTGTAACAGCCTAATAGGAAAGCATGTGTTTGATGGATTTAATATGGTGGGGGAACACTTCAAATTGCATAGATAACAAGAAGATTTTTCTTTTTTGGGGGATAAGTTAGAAAAAAACAATGTTTAGATGGCTTACTTACTTTGACTAAAACTTTTGACTTCCCCATCACTTTAACAACTTCACCAACATATGATCCAGGCTCCTGAAGCAACTGTAATTCTTCCTTAAGCATTCTCACTGCACATACACACACGAGAGAACACATTTGATGAGCCAAGCAGAACAACATTTGATCCATAGACTGAAAAGTTCCAAATTACTACCCAAATGAAAGCATCCCCCCCCCCCCCCCCCCCACACACACACACCAACCCGGAATTATAGGAAGAAGAAGATTCTTATACCAAGAAAGGGGGAATTTACCTCCAAAACTCAAGAAATAGCATTGGTGTAGCTACTACAACAACAACAACATAATCCCACAAGTGAGGCCTGGGCAGGGTAGGATGTACGCAGACCTTACCTCTACCTTTTGAGAGGTAGAGAGGTTGTTTCCTATAGACCCTCGGCTCAAAAGACATTGGTGTAGCTATTAAGGCCCAAAATACATATGACCTTCACAACAACAATAATAGCATACCCAGTGAAATCCCACAAAGTGGGGTCTAAAAGGGTACCTTACCCCTACGACCCTCAGCACAAGCACAACCATGGCACACATGAGCTTCACATCAAATTCGTATAAAAATGCAGTACATAATAGCCCCAAAAAGTAAATACTCCCTCAGTCTCGATTTATGTGATACATTTTCCTTTTTAGTCTGTCCCAGAAAGAATGATACATTTCTAGGTTAGAAATAACTTAACTTAAATCTTCCCCTTTTACCCTTAATGAAATGATTTACAGCCACACAAATATCTATGCCTTGTTTTAGACCACAAGTTTCAAAAGTCTTCCTTTCTTTCTTAAACTCCGTGTCTAGTCACATATGAGCTTCACATCAAATATCATATAAAAATGTAGTACAGAATAGCCCCAAGAAGTAAATACTTCCTCTGTCCCAATTTATATTATACATTTTCCTTTTTAGTCTATCCCAGAAAGAATGATACATGTTTATTGTATGTAGAAATAATATAACTTAAAACTTCCATTTTTATCCTTAATGAAATGATTTACAACCATACAAATATCTATGACTTGTTTTAGACCACAAGTTTCAAAAGTCATTCCTTTCTTTCTTAAACTTCATGCCTAGTCAAACTATATCACTTCGGCTATTCAAGAAACGTCTCAATTATATCGTACTCACAACAACAACATACCCTGTGAAATCCCACAAAGTGGGGTCCAGGAGGGTACCTTACCCCTACGACCTTCAGCACAAGGACAGCCATGGCACATATGAGCTTCACATCAAATTCATATAAAAATGCACTACAGAATAGCCCCAAAAAGTAAATACTCCCTCTGTCCCAATTTATATAATACACTTTCCTTTTTAGTCTGTCCTAGATATTTAAAAATAATTTAACTTAAAACTTCCCCTTTTATAGTCACACAAATATCTATGACTTATTTTAGACCCCAAATTTCAAAAGTATTACTCCCTCTGTCACAATTTATGTGATACACTTTTCTTTTTAGTATGTCCAAAAAAAAATGATACATATCCTTATTTGGTAACCATTTAACTTCAAACTTTAACTTTTACGCTTAAAGAGATGATCTATAACCACGCAATTATCTTTGACTTATTTTAGACCACAAGATTCAAAAATCTTTCTTTTATTTCTTAAACTTCGAGCCCCAGTCAAACTATATCACATAAATTGGGACGGACGGAGGGAGTACTTTCTTTCTTAAACTCCATGCCTACGGAACTATATCACATAAATTGGGACGGAGGGAGGGAGTACTTTCTTTCTCAAACTCCATGCCTAGCGAACTATATCACATAAATTGGGACGTAAATTTGGAGGGAGAAAAGAGATAGATAGACCTTTGGAATTGAGTTCATTTCGTTGGGCTTCAAGTCGATTGAGATTATGAGTCTTTTGTCTGACCTGAAGCTGGAGATCATGAATATGCTGCATATAATATTGTCTTAGACCTTCACCAGTTTGCTTTGTCCCTTTTGCTGAACATCTATCTTCTCTCTCAGTCTCCATCATTCTCCTCTCAATATCCACCGAAGCCATTTGAATTGATGAGTTCTTGAAATTTCTTTGGTTTTGAGCTTAGTAAACAGACCAAAGGTTTCAATACTTCTTTTCTTGCTCAACAATTGTGTCCTATTTCAATTACTAGTAAAAGAAAATTAAATATTAGTAATATATTTAAGCTATAGGCACGGAGTTTAAGAAATAGAGGAAGACTTTCGAATTTTATGGTCTAAAATAAGTTAAAGATATTTGTGTGGTTACAAACTATCTCGTTGAGCGTAAAAGGTGAATTTAAAGTTAAATTATTGTCAAATAAAGAAATGTATTATTCTTTTTGAGATAGACTAAAAAGGAAAATGTATCACATAAATTAGGAGGGAGGGAGTATTTCTTTTTTCTACTACTCGCTCCGTCTTGTGTTACCGTTCGGATTTCGAGAGTCAAACAAGAAAATCTTTGACCCTAAATTAGTATGCCTTTTAAATATTTTAAATTGTTAATTGTTGTGACTTATAGTACTCCTACCGGAATAAAAAGAGTGTCTACTTAGCTTTTTTTTTCTTGGGTCAAAGAGAGTATCCACTTATCAAATTAAGAAAGAATTAATTTTATTTTTTCAGATTTGTTCCTATTAAGTGTTATGTGATCAAATTCCAATACCTATTTTATTAGGGCAGTTTAGTCAAATTATCTAGTTTTTAGGAGTTAGTATTTTCTTAAGAAGTGTGCAAATGGCTAAGTGGACACTTTTTTTTATCCGGAGGGAGTATATATTTGACTTATTCCTTTTTTCTAACAATTGAGGTTTTACATTTAGGCACATGGATTAAGGAATTCACTTACTCCTCAAAATTAAGATGTACATTGACTAAAATACCCTTAATTAAGAGGGGCTTTGAAACCATAACAAACATTAAATTTGTTCATTGGATTAAGAATGTGGCAAGGGTAAATTTGGAAAAAGAATAAAATATCTTCTTGATAAACTAAAAATCTCAATTATTTTGGACCAGCATTTAGAGGCTAAATCTTTAATTATTTTAGACCGGATGGAGTATTAGTTTTAGTGTAAAAGCCTGTTTGGATTGGTTTATTTTAGGTGCTTTTAAGCCAAAATAGTTTTTAAGTACTTTTATAGTGTTTGGATAAAATAAAAAAGTGTTTTTAACCATTATCTTTATGGTAAAATGACAAAAATAAGTCAAAAGCCATAAGCTAGAATTTCTAACGGAAAAAAAAGTTTCTCTGAAAGTATTCCTTGATCCAAATTATTTGTCTTTCAAAATTTCGTGGCTTTTGCTTTTATTTACATTATTTTTATATCTTATTAAATATTTTATTTAATTAATATTCCACAAATTAAAACAGTAGGTGAAATGAATTTAGTTTTTTGAAAGCTAATGCTTGAGATCGAAAATAATAATACATTTTTTCAGTTTACCAGCTGGTGTTTTATATTCATTTTTAGGACGTCCATTAATCAGAGTCATGCTATGTAATGTTCATTAAAGGGGAAGCGGTTCCTATCATAATTTTTTCAATTCTCTAGGCTCGAACTCAAACTTTTAATCAAAGATTGTGGGATCTTATTCATCTTGCCACAATTCCATACGGTTAATAATAATTACTCTGTGAACATATAGCTTCGTAAAGGAGAACTTCAATATTCCCCGGATTATCTTGCTAGAATACACAATGTGTCATGATAATCTTAATTAGCACTCGTAGGTGAGAGGGTTTCATTTGGTGGTGTGGGGTTAGTCTTTCATAAAATAAAATATATATTGCAACATCAACATCAACATTTAATTCGAAATTAACAAACCTAATTATCAATGCCAATGTCAATAACTTGGACAAATGGCGCCAGATATTAAACAAAGAAAAATATTCCCATGAATAAATTATTTTGATTTTTTATTTAGGAAAAAGAATTTTGTTAGAAGACGTGATCATGAAGAAAATGCCACAAAATATGATTGTGAATGAATACAACTGAACTACCCTTATATTCATTACCTAATAATTAATTTACCTATCATGAATTTTGTAAGTCTTCATAGGACCCCTTAACAGGAGGATTTATTTTTTCTTTTTATTGTTATGGTGTATGTAGGTGCACATTGATCACCTAAAATAAACCATCCAACTAATTTTCATATACCATAAGGATTAAGGAGTACTCTGGTTGATTTATTAAAGTTGGTATAAAATTTTGCATAAAATAATATGGTCAGGGATCATAACCATATTTTGTTTTTCCACTCAACATACACCCCACTCCGGATTCGTTTTTGTTGGGGTTTTACTAATAGTGTAAAAGATATTTATACATTACATCATTAGAAAACAAATACACGTAACTCTTTGTAACAATCCCTAATTTAACCTGAAAAAGAATAACATGCTATAACCGATTAAATTACAATTTTAGTGTAAAAGTACTTTACATTTAAATCTTTTCCTAGTAATTAGCTCCAGTTTGAGTTTGTCATACTTTAACCTGTCTACAAATTTAAATAAACAACCCAAAAAAGAAATAAGAAAATGTTAAGAATGAGCAGTGGAGATGCTCGATTTTCCAGTACATGGGTCGTTTGGTACACTGAATAAGGTGAGATATTCCGGAATTAAGTTCGGGATAAAGTCATACCTTCAATGGGATATCCCGAGATTAAGTTCGTGATAAATTTATACCTTCAACCAAATAAGGTATAAATTTTATCCCAAACTTAGTCTTGGAATCATAGGGGTCGTTTGATACGCGTACTAAGTTATCCCGGGATTATAATCTTAATCTTTTTAACATTCATTAACTTTGTTTTTGCATGGATTAAATGAAGTGTGCTTAAGAAAAGAGTTATAGCATCTAGGGGTGGGCATTCGGGCCATCGGATTGGATATGAAATTTTCGATTTGGATATTCGGTTTTCGGATTGAAGAAATTACAATCCAAATCCATTCGGTATGGATTGGATATTTTAAGTTCAGTTTCGGATTATTCGGTTTGGATATTTCGGATTTTCGGATTTGACTCTTGAGACTTAAGGAAAACTTATTATGATCGAAATTCATGTGTTAGTTCCACAGAGGTAAATTTAAATCTTAATTGCTCAGTAAAAAAAGCCTTCCCGTTCAAATTAGGATTAACAAATCCAAGTCATGTCCAACATAGTAAATCCATACCAAAAAAAGCATTCCGGAAAAGTGGAAATGAACAAAATAAAATCTATGGAAATGAACGAAATAAAATCTAAGTAGTCATCTAGAAAAATAACAACGAACTCTGCCGTGGCCCGTTGGTGACACTAACGTGAAACTTTTGAGACATGAGAAGTAAGAAAACCCTATATTATATTTAATTTAGTAGAGAATTGTATATTGAACTTAATAGTTTAATAGTAGGGCATTAGGTACTAATCCATTGGACCTTTAGAAACTAGATTATTAGTACTGGGCACATATGATATAGGTAGGGCTACATATAAGGTATAAAATTTTTGAATTTTTGAATATCCAAAAATCCGTAGTACTAAATCCATATCCAATCCGAAATCCATAAATTTTAAAAATAAAATTTGAAATCCAATCCATAATCCAAATATCCAAACCAAATATTTAAAAAGTTCGGATTTTGGTTTGGATTTCGGGTTGGCCCAAACTGTGCTCACTAGCATCTTCAATTCAACTTGAACCATCTTGTTAGCAACAATGCATGAATGATAAACATGACAAAATGGTCCCTTATGTTTGGAGTAAGTTCAAAGGAATCCCTTAATAATACTCTTGAGCAGTTTTAGTCCTTTAAGTTTGTTAAAAGTGAAACACTTTGAGTTTCAATCCACTATTTGAGGAGAACTGTAGGGAAAAAAAATTGAGGAGAACCAACAAGAAAGTCTCATCAAATCCGCGAAATCACAGCACAAAAAAAGTTTCATTAGAACAAAATAACAGAAGATGCACCCCAAAAAGTTGCACCAGACTCTAGAAAATAGATCAATTATAGCAGAAACTGTTAAAAATGCACCACCAAAAGTGAGTTCCCAGCAAATCCTTTTTTCTTTCACTGCTCTCATCAAATCCAACATACAAAATCTGTTAAATATTTGATGGAGATCAAAAGTGCTCACTTTTGACAAACTTAAAGGACTGAAACTGATCAGGAATATATTCAAAGGATTATTGTGAACCTATCCCAAAAATAAGGGACTATTTTTGTTAATTTCTCCCCCAATGAATATAGGAAACAAAAAACTACTGCTTCACCAGCAAAGCAAACTTTATAAGTACTCGAATGAACGGTACACTAAGTACAGTTTTGAAGCATGCAACGCTCACAAAAAAAAAAAACAGATAAATAACAGAGCTCACATTATAAAAGCAAAGAAGGAATTGTAAAAGGGCCTTGATCTAAAATTATGGCGGAAGTAAGAAGACGAAGAAAACTAATGCTAACAACAAAACTAGATACCCTTACGCCTTTTGGGCTTTAAAGTTAACAATAAAGTCTTTGATTTCATCGCTAGCAGCCCTGTCGACTGCAGTACGTCCGTCTGCATCTTTGACTGTGTAATCTGCTCCGGCTCTCAGTAGCTCTTCGATTTTTGGCAAGTCGCCTTCAGTGGAAGCCATCAGCAGTAAAATATCGACCGGGTGTATGTTTTGGCTCAAAAGAGCCTCCATCTTGTCATATGTCCCTTCAACAGCAAGCATGCCCATGTAGTTGAAGTACTGCATGAAGTAACACGAAATTCAGTGAGTTGTTTCCATGATAAACAAATTCTCTTTATGAAACTTTGGCCCATCTACAGAAGACCAGCATATTACTTCCAGAGGAATATCTCCAACCAAAGAAATTTCTCATTGTGTCACATGACAAAGTAGTTTGCCATGTCATACATGGGCTCAAAAAGTCATACACCCGCTCAAAGTTTCAGTAAAAAACACGGTTTTGCCATGTCATACATGGGGGTTGACGAGGCACATCACTGTCAAGTGGAGGTGTCCAAATGGTCACTGGGAAAGTTGAGGTGTCCAACTGAAAACTGATGCCAAGTTTGAGGGGCTATCCATGCATTTGGCCCATGACAAATGCAGCTTGCCACGTTATGGTATAACAGTGTATATCATCTTGAAATGGATCTCCACAGTTTCGTTTAGTTAGCATAAAAGGATAGACAGAATTATCAACATATCTAAACAGCTATGTTGGTCGGACTCTTCAAAGATACTGACAATTATACAGACTGATCAAAGGGTTCAAGTACTCATCTACTCAAGATACCAGGCACTTGATCTTGAAGGAATATGCCAATGAACTTTAAGCAGGGGACAAAGCTGGGGATGGCAAGGTTCTATGTACTTGCATTTGCTGTTAGAATGCTTTGATGGCATAGAATCAATAGTTGACACGCACAAAATAGAAAGAAGGGCTCTTTGAACAACTCCGGTGCTATAGAATCTCTTTCCAGAAGAGGGCTAGTCTAAAGGCCTTGCATTATGGAAGAAAGGAAGGACAACAGGAGGGGAGTGAAGAGAGTAGGCTGCATGTGACAGATTACACCATGTCGATTGTTGTTTCTTTTTTACTTTACTTTAAATTTAGCTCATCAGATTCAGTAACATATGTTATACACATAGTATTTGAATCGTTGAAAAAAGAAAAAGTTATCACACAACTGTTTTGTCAATTAGAGTTTGTTGAATGATATTTCACAGTAACTAATGTAGCTTTGTTATTCATACAGCTCATGACTTTGCTCAAAAAAGAAAAAGAAAAAAACATATACGATAAACCACTATAGTCTAGTACTTGAATCACCTACATACAATGTTAGAAAAATAGGAAGACGGAATTGAAGAAGAAAGACTTTGAGGTGATACCACTGTCCTTAAAGAGATATTGCATGTATATTCTTTAGGGAGTAAGAAGCAATTCCCTTCGGGATTCAACAAAGCCCTAGTATACTGCAGATTTTTCTTATGCTGCTTCAAAAGTGTCCTTATATATTTTTAAAATTTGAGAGAGAGACTTTTTAGAATAGTTATGCCCTATAATGAATAGATTGTCTGTTCAATTTAAGACCTCTATATATTACAAACTATCTAACATACAGAGTCAAGATGTGGCATGTTTGTTACGGTTCAACTGACCCGGCATTTTCGACACAGAGTATATGTATATCATCTATGTAAAAAATACTAAAATTTTCAACAACTATTTAAATTCCAAACGCATAATTCCAAAAGACAAAAAGGTGCAATAAGTTCAATACTAAAAATTTACTGGTCGAACAATTCTAGTTCAAATCTTGAATTCGACTATGTACCTACATAAACAGTCAGATGTAAGCATGTTTGCTACAAGTCAGATTTGGTGATAGACATATATATCACCAAATACTAAATTCCAGAACCCATAATTCCAAAAGACCAAAATCACAATATCCAAAATTTTATGGTTGAACACATTAAGCTTAAATCTTCAAGTTACGCATTCACAACAAATATATATATCATCTATGTGCAGCAACAACAACAACAACAACATATCCAGTGTAATCTCACAAGTGGGGTATGGGGAGGGTAGAGTGTACGCAAATCTTTCCCCTACCTTGGAAGGTAGGGAATCTGTTTCCGAAAGACCCTCGGCTCAAGAAAAGTAGGGCAAAAGGTCAGATAAGAATTGACGAAAGTAAAGAAGTCATGGCACAATACTATAAATAAGCATTATGAAGAAAAGTAACAGTAACGGCAGCAAAAAGTATCATCTATGTGGAATGTACTAAATTCCAAACTTATAATTCCAAGAGACCAATTTTTTTATGGTCGAACACATTAAGCTTAAATCTTGAACTCGAGTCTATACATCATTTATGCAAAAATTACTAAAATTTCAACAGCCTCACCTCCCTCCGGTTCAAAAAGAGAGTTCACTTAGCCATTTGCACGCCCCTTAAGAAAATACTAACTCCAATGCAAAAATAGTTAATTTGACAAAATTACTCCTAACTTAATAAATATTAGAATTTGATCACTTAACACTTAATAAGATTAATTCATTCTTGATTTGGTAGCATTTAGAGAAAATAAAGAAACACACACCTGCTCAACATCATCTCTATCAAAATCATCACGAGATTGACTACCATAAACACCAGCAGTTTCAGCATTTTGTCTGAAATTAAACCAACAAGTAGTTCTTGAACCACAACTTGGTCCCAATCTACTTGGTCTACACCATCCTATATTTTTCAATTTTGAAACACCCACAAAGCAAGAATTCAACTTTACTGGATATGAAGAAGAAGAAAGATTGGTTCTTGATGAAGAGAAAGTTAAGTGGAGAGTACAAGGAATTGAGGCCATTGTTGTTTTCTGAAAAAAGTTAAGCTGAAAATCAACTACCTTATCACTATGACTGTTTTTTTTGTTGTTGGATAGAACGGTGTATATTTTGTTTATTAAATTGGAGTGAGAAATGGTAACAACAACATCAGAGTGGCGCAGCGGAAGCGTGGCAGACAGGTCCCAGGATCGAAACCTGGCTCCGATAAATGTGAAAGAGAGCAAGCTTCCCAAACCACTTTTTCATTCTTTGTTTCTTTTACCTTTTTCACTGGAATAAGATTGGGAATGGCAATTATGTACTACTAAAAATAGTTTTTGAAATTAAAAATTATGTTTGAATTAGGGGTGGCAAATGGGTGGGTTTGGTTAGATTTGGATTGGTTGAAAATGGTTTGAACAAATATGGGTTGGGTTTCAATCCGCCTATAGTTCATATGGGTATAATATGGGTTGGGGGTGGGGGATAAATGAGTGGGTTGGTTATGGATTAACCTATATTATACAAGTGCAATATTATTTCAAGTGTACTGTTTATAATTTTTTCTTTTGTTAAATTAAATTAATTTTTATATATTTATAATTAAATATTATGAAATAAATTTTCGGGGGTGTGGAGTGGAGGGGTGAAATGGGTTAAAAATTATGTTTGAATTAGGGGTGGCAAATGGGTGGGTTTGGTTAGATTTGGATTGGTTGAAAATGGTTTGAACAAATATGGGTTGGGTTTCAATCCGCCTATAGTTCATATGGGTATAATATGGGTTGGGGGTGGGGGATAAATGAGTGGGTTGGTTATGGATTAACCTATATTATACAAGTGCAATATTATTTCAAGTGTACTGTTTATAATTTTTTC
This sequence comes from Lycium barbarum, assembly GCF_019175385.1. Lineage (NCBI taxonomy): Eukaryota > Viridiplantae > Streptophyta > Magnoliopsida > Solanales > Solanaceae > Lycium > Lycium barbarum. The sequence goes on along the minus strand of NC_083337.1, from coordinate 1,090,160 downwards.
TTTTGTTAAATTAAATTAATTTTTATATATTTATAATTAAATATTATGAAATAAATTTTCGGGGGTGTGGAGTGGAGGGGTGAAATGGGTTAATTTTCTAAATATAGGTTGAAATTGCCACCTCTACAGTTTGAACATGCATTTTATTTGAAATATTGTGAGTGATTAAAGCTTTTCACTTTAAAAATTCATTTTCAAAAAAATTACTTCAATATATAAACAAACAAGAGTTTGACACAGAATTGATAATAAAATATAACTAGAAATTTTATAAGAGAAGACATTTTTTAGTGTAGGATCGACATAAACACTATTACGATTAAAATAGTCTAACGAGAAAATGTTTGTTCACGTTCGTAGTTGCATTACGTTTTTTTTTTTTTTTAATCGAGATTGGCTTGATCTTCAATCTACCCTAATGAAACCCGTGAAGACTTTTTTGTCCTTTCTTTTTTCCCTTACATTTTTGCGCGTTAAAAAAATAAATGGTCATTGTAGCATAATTTGTGTAGGGGTGACACGCAATTGTTACTATATCTATTTGTCAGAATGAGTCTTTACAGACATGGAGCTGCCACCTCTCTTACTGCTTCTTTTGCTAGTACATGTAAATGAAGATGGATTAAAGATAGACTATTCTTGCACAAGCTATTGGTGGATGATATTGTGTATAGCATTTATCAGCCAGGATGGTGGGGAGCATAATTTAAAATGTATTCATGCCAATTTAATAACTCTATTAAGTGTAATGGTCAGAACTCAGAACCAAAGGACCACCACATTTAGATGATTAAGTATATAATAAAATCAAGTATGAAAAAAAATCTAATAGTGAAGCAACCATGCTAAACATAGAGAAGAGAATAGTAGCAACACATAATACGATAACCAAAACAAAGAAAACAACAAGTAATAATAAAATCAAAGAACAAGATAGTATGTGCGGAATGATAACAATACTGATAAGGGAGACTAGACAATGCTCGATTACCTAGCTACTAACCTTCTCCCCTAATCCTCAACTTTCATATCTTCCTATGTGGGGCCATATCCTTGGCAAGTTGCAAGTATGTCATGTCTTGTCTAATCATCTCTCCTTAATACTTCTTCGGCCTACTTCTACCTCTCCTCATACCCGGCATAGCCAACCTTTCGCACCTCCTCACTGGGCATCTTTGCATCTCATCTTCACATGCCAGAACTATCTCAGTCTCGCCTCTCTTATCTTGTCCACCACGGGAGCCACTCCCACCTTATACCGAATATCTTCATTCCTACTCCTATCTCTCCTAGTATGCCCACACATCCATCTCAAAATTAAATCTGATTTTCTCTCCTATTTACTACGGCAACGAAGAATCGAATTGTCACTCTATTTCTTTTTCTTCTTGAAGAAGAACTTCTGAAGTGGATATTAGTGACAGGTTGGTACTTCTTCTCCAAGTGCAGGATAATCCCAAGGGCTTGTAGGTTTTCCTCTACCAATTGAAGCTCTCCCTTCACCCTGTGAGGATGGTGTACAGGGACCATGATTAGTGGCGGAGCCACATAGAGCCGAGGGTGTTCACCCGAACCCCCTCGGCGGAAAAAAACACTGTTTTTACAAGGTCAAAATTATTTTTTATGTATATATAGTAGATGGTTGAACTCCCTTAGGCTTCTTCGTATGTTTACTTTTTTATATTTTGAACCCTCTCAGCGAAAATCCTGACTCCGCCACTGACCATGATTCATAACTATTTTAGCTACTATAGGACACTTACCTAGTAAACACTTAGATTCGGCCCTACCCATTGGGGGATCTAACCATCAAATTTTGAAAAGTATTTTCAGGTGATAGAACTAATTTCATACATAAATGGTTGTTTGTTTGGATAGAAGTGTTAAAGTTGATAATAAGTGGTAAGTAAGTTTGGTAGAAAGGTCATGAGAAGCAGCACTTTTTCTGTTAAAACTATTGACAAAAAATATAAATTTAAAAGTTCTTCTATATAAAAATGGACGAATGATGAAAGTAGAAAAGAGATAATTAAAATTTATGTTCTAAGCAGAGTATTTCCAAGATTACAAAAGATTTTAGAGGTAAAATAATAAAAGATTTTGGTCAAACTAAAGGTGCTCATAAGCGGTAAAATCATAAGTTAGAGGTGACCAACCTATGACTTTTGGCTGATTTTGACTTATACACACTTAATTTATAAATGTTGTTTGTGTTATCAAATGTGTAAATAAGCTAAAAACAAATTAATTTGACCAGTTTATTAAATTAGCCGAACACCCTTTCTAGTATGTAAAAATCTATCAATGTAGATAAAGGACTCGATCTTTTGTATCTAATCCTACCAAATTGTAGAAAATAATGTACTCCTCCTCCTTCTTTATGTTCTTTTTAAAAAATAAAAAAATCACGTTCTATTTTATTTATTTTCCCCTCAATTAAGGATTGGAGTTGTGCAGTTCTGAATTACTCGTGACTTCACTAAAGAACTCTTTCATATTTCACATGACCACCGCAATAAAAAAAAATAAAAAAAAGAAAAGAAACTACAAGTATTAATTTCATGATTAAATCTCCTAATACAAAAATTTATAGAACATATATACTTTTCATCTCCCTAGTCACTCAAGAGAAGTTAACAAATAAAAGTCCTCCGAGCTATCGTTAATCGATTTAGAATGAATATGATCTTATTATAATGTAATATAATTCGACCCGCTAATAATGAGATTAACTATAATCTCATAGAATTTGTTCTCGATATGCAATATGCCTATGGCCCAGAGAAAACAGCTCATTTCTCAGTATTGAGTTATTGACTATTACCACTTGCGTTTGTCCGAAAATTTTATGGCGGCTATAGTGAGGTGCTACTATATGTGCATACGGATATTTCATATTTAGATCTCATTTAGCTGTTATAAACAAAAGTACCTAAACAATTATTTTTATGTGCTTTTATGTTACATATAAACGAAAACAATATACTTGTTAATTTTAAAATCTCAATTGATTTTCATATCTCATTAATTAAAAATTGAAAAAACTAATAAATCCATAACTAGTTGCACCATACCGATAAAGAATTAAATATGTCATGTTGATGTAAGAATTCTACAATTGTATGTTATTGTAGGTTGTTTCGTAAATTCCAGTTTCTCAGTGTTACTATAACACTTGAATTACGAAGAATTTTGTCAAAACTTTCAGCAAAAGGGAATTTAATAGTTTTCTCTTAAATGTTGTTTAAGAGCTTAACAATTGACTCTTCTATCTTACTCCAAGTAACAACTGACTCTAAACAAAAGCTTTTTATTTTTATACATAATATATTTTTACAAAATATTGTTACACAATATTTGAGTATGCTGTTATAGAGAGGTTTTACAAAGAGTATACCGCAATAATGAATGTCACTGCTATTATAGGTAGAATAGAGAAATAAAATATAACATGAAAAATCAGTTCCGGAGAAAATCAGGCTGTTACAGTGAAATGCTGTTATAATGAATGACAATTATAGAGAGATTTGACTGTATATACTATTAGCCTGTTTGGCCAAGCTTATTTTTTCTCAAAAGTGCTTATTTTTAAAAAAGTGAGGTGTTTACCAAGCTTTTAGGAGAAAATAAGTGCTTCTAGAGAGCAGCAAAAGCAGTTTTTTAGAAGCTAAAAAAAAATAGCGTTTGCCCAAAAACATTTTTTTAAAAAGCACTTTTGATAAAAATACACTTAGAAGTATTTTTTAAAAGTTTGGCCAAACACTAATTGCTGCTCAAAAGTGTTTTTTCAATTAATTGGCCAAAACACAAACTGGTTTTCGCCAAAAATACTTTTAAAAGACGTATTTTTCAAAATAAGCTGATTTTAGAAGCTTGACCAAACATGTTATATACGTTAATTTCCTTGACTTCTTCATGTAGCGGAAGGCATAATGCAATTTACCAATTCGGAGAACTCGGTAACTTTAGCCCAAACCTTGTAACTGCGTCAAAATCTACTTAATATGTATAAATAATTTATCCAACACTTAGTAAGCTACCTTTTCCCATAAACTCAAGATTGTAGCTTTGCCGCTGTTTTTGTGTGTTTTCTTCTTTATATTTTGACTCAATTTTAGTGAAAGTTGGCAATAGGATGTTAGCATCAACACCAAAAATAATAACTTTCTAATAAAAGGTGAAAAGGACAAACTTATCATCATCCTATTCTATGTTGAAATAAAATATAATGAATGCACAAGTAGTTAGAAGTTGAACAAATTTGAAGTTTTTTAACTGCAAGCACATGAATAAGGTGATCAGAGGGCCTCCTATCTTCATTCAAGCCTATAGTTCTCACATTATTAGATAAGACATAAGGTAAAGAAATCATGTGAAATTGCACTATGAATTAGGCCTAACCAAAATGACCAATTGTCATACCAAAACAAACACTTCTTTTCAACCTATCATGCAAAGATCTGAATATAAAGCTAATGGCTTAGGCTTGACAGTTGCTGAGAAGATTGCTGCACATAATCCTCTTGTTCAGATAGGCAGCAGAGGAACCGTTGGATCCCTCGTGTTACGAGAAATCGAGTACTTCAATAAGCTGCAACTAAACCATCACAACCGCACTCGCAAGGTATGTTGCTCGAATTCTCCAAAAATGTTGCCACACATATCTGATACACAGCCATCGACATTTTTGAAGAGTTTGAGTAACATAGCTCACAAGCCACATCAAGTTTCGGATGTGGCTTCTACTAGCAGTTACTCTAGACCGAAGCTCGGGTCTTTGGTCACAAATCCCAAAAATAAAAGGAGGAGCAGTAAGCTGATGGTGCCTAGCATGTGTTCTATAGTAGAAGTTGCAGAATGTAATCTACCAACTGCTATTTCAAGATTCACTTATAGGAATCTAAAGGCTGATGTTTGAAGTTTGCGTATACAGTCAAAACTCTCTATAACAATCACCTTTTATAACAATATTTCACTATAACAACCATGCTTTTTTGGAGCCGATCTTTCACGTTATGTTATATTATGTGTTCTCTATAACAACATTTCGCTAGAGCAGCCAAAAACCACCGGAACAAACAACTTTGTTATAGAGAGGTTTGACTGTACTTAGACCGAGCTCTCGGATAGCTTTGAGAAACCGAGCTTCTTTAGGCTATTTTTTATCGGGTTCGCCCAAGTTCTGTCCATAATTCTGCATTTTACGTCCGCGATTTCCACCATGTAGGGTCCCTTCCTGTCAGGTTTCAGGCTAACCGGAGTTCCATCTACTGAAATGTTTTCTGATTCTAGTATTGGAATTTGATGTGTTTTTCTATTGTTGTGCTTCGTCTTCCTGAACGATTCAGGGCTTTTATTGTTACGCTTAGATGTTGTTCCGCTGCTGCTTGCTTCGTCACTTGATGTTCTCGGCTTCATTCTCTTTGGACTTGTCGCGCTACCAGCGATGAAACCACAAACAGTAGGAGATTTATTCTTTTGAGTAGCCGGTTTCTTGGAATCTACTAATTCTTTTGACATCAAGGCACTGACTTTACCGGTGGTTCCCACTTTAATCGAACCTCCACCGACCTTGATGGCTTCTAATGTTTGAGCCATATTTTTCGAATTTTTTCAGATTGATCTATAGCAGATATTTAGTTAGACCCTGCGAGGAAGTAGCAATCAGATGTCAAAAGTTTGTATGATGGAAATGGAATGAAATACAGGGTCAAGATTGACATGAAACCATGGTTTGCATAAATTTAGTTCCTTCTTCGACTTTATGATATTCCATCTAGACACTATTATGATAGCACCTCAAAAGAGCTAAGCGGAGATTACGAACACAGCTCCTCTAGAAAAATGCAAATATCTTAATGTTATCATCAAACACACCCTCAGAGAGCTGTAGTATCCGCAATGAAAAGGCAAGCAGTAATAACCTATGTTGCTTGAACTCAACAAGCATGTTGTAGCACCCATGTTGGATATTTTTGAAGAAATAGAGCAACATAGATAATAACTAATACTCCCTCTGTCCCAATTTATGTGAAGATGTTTGATCGGGCACGGAGTTTAAAAATGAAAGGGGACTTTTGAAATATATGATCTAAAATAAGTTGTAGATATTTGTGTGGCTATAAATTATGTCATTAAGGGTAAATGGAAGTTTAAAGTTATATTGTTACTAAATATAGAGAAGTGTCATTCTTTTTTAAACTGACTAAAAGGAAAAAGTGTCACAGTAACAGGTAGTCATTGGAGGACAGATACAAAATACAACTTCGACGTAATAGTGATCTGGAAACCATAGACCGGAGCATAACTTTTACTACCCTACAAGTTCTACTAAAATTTTAGGCAAGTTAATTGCAATTTTGGAAAATGACAACATAAAGGGAGACAAAATGAATTCTTTACTAGGCAAGTAGTCAAGTACATAGCTGGGAGAAGCTATTATTTCATCCAGCTCTAAATATAAGTAAACTGTTATCTTTACTTATATTTACAGCTCAGATATATGATATGCTGACCAAAGGAAAAAGATCCAACACGAGTAGCCAATTAACTCATCATAAAGAGAAAAGCATAAGAGCTAAATTGAAATCTAACTGCAGCGAAAGTTTAGAAGTACATTGAAATCTAACTCTCAAAGCTGCCTCATTGGGGTGGTGGCCTGATCCACCTGTCAATACCCCAAGTTTAGAACTACATTGAAATCTAACTCTCAAAGCTGCCTCATTGGGGTGGTGGCCTGATCCACCTGTCAACCCCCCAGGCAATGAATTCTTGAACAGGGAAGAGAAAAAACGGAAAGAAGAGTTGACCATCTCAGTTTCGCTAGTAGTTGGACATACAATAAGAGGCCTAAAAAAGGTGGAATTATGTGACTTGGGGGGATAAAGGGGCAGATATAAACTGAAGATTTTGGGGCCCGACTATTTTGGATTAGTTTCACTTTGGGAGTAAAGCGGTCCCTATCAAATGTGACTCGATACCCAGACTCAAATCTGAGACATTTGGTTAAGGATAGAGGAGTACTTACAACTCTACCACAATATTTGGATGTGGGTTATCAACTAAAGATAACGCAAAGACGCATGTCCCAAATCGTATTCAAAATTATAAGAGGAAACCAGAATTGGAAAAAAACACAAGAAAAATGAAACTTTGTAAAGTCAAATGAACAGATAGATCTAAACTGAATGACCACAATGCACTAAATGTAAACCTCCGTGAATAACTCGGGAACCCCAACAAGAAACTATGAAAAAGATTAGCGATAATACTAATAAGTTTAGGATTCGAAATTTACCAGGAGAAGTAGAAAATGGAGCTCTTAAAAGTATTATGAGAAATCGGTCACAAAGAAAGATTTGTCAAACAATCCCCCAATAACAGAGGTCGTGGATTCGAGCCTTAGTTATGGAGTCATTTTTATTAGAAAGCTTTTTACTCCCGACGTGTGACTTTCTGACCCGAACCCCAATTTAGTGGAACCTAATACGTGTACCGGATACCGAGTGAAGAAAAAAAAAACTATAGATAACGTAAGAGCAATGTAACACCCATATCTCAAGTAGTATTCAAGATTATAAGACGAACCAAGAATTGGATAAAACATAGACAAATTGAAACTTTATAAAGTCAAATGAATAGACAGATCTAAACTGAGTGACCCCAACAAGAAACTATGAAAAAGATTAGTGATAAACAAAGTTCATAAATAAAGATTATGAGTCAAAGTTTACCAGAAGAAGCTGCAAATGGAGCTCTTGAAAGTAATATGAGAAATACAAACCCCGCAAGAATAGAGAATAAAAGATGAAAGGAGAAAAATACAAGACCGACCATACCATCCGCAAAAGCAGGAAAATAATTTAAAGTCTTTCTTCACGGGAACTCAATTGACTCAAATTTTCAGTTTTTGTGTCAGTTTCAAGGTATCTTGTGCTAGATGACGCATCAATCTCTATGTTCTGCTGGGGCCCATGCACATCACATTTGAACAATGTACTTTAATCCCACATTTTTATATTTAAAAATAATTTATTGAGATGAATTACAATCATGCAAATTTCTAAATCTGGCTTGAATCACACTTTTTTTTTTTTTTTTAAACTTCAAACGGAGGAAGTATCTAAATGGTCAACAAAAGAAGATTTCAGAGGAGACATATCACATCGGACAGGTTAACAGGTTAAGCTACCCTTTGATCTTTTTTTTTTTTTTTTTTTTGGTTGCTTATTTTATTCATTTTACTACTAGTTCTTGTGACTTCTTTTTAATCTTTTTTGTATTCTTCAATTGGCAAATTGGAACTTTCAAAATTGGCATCGAGGTGGTTTGGCTTGGAAATATGATGGTCCTACTCCTTTGGAGTTTGGACCCAATCTTTCTACTCATGTATCTTTGGCCGAATACTTGTTTTAATTGAGAGTCCGGAACCAAAATGCCAAAAAAAAAACATTTTAAATCAAAATATTCCAACAAAAAAAAAATGTTACCAAGCTACTTTTAGCGTAGTAATTTACTGCGCTAAAGCAGTTAACGGGGACGGCTCCGTTAATTGCTATAGCGCAGTAATTTACCGCGCTACAGTGTGCCTCTTTTTTTTTCCGGCCCTTTTGGTTAACCCTTCTTTCATTACACTTTTTAACGTACTTTGACCATAGATTAATCATGCTTCGGGACCCCGAAACTTCAATATTTTATATAGAACCCTACTTATTTTTGTGCGATTAATAAGATAGGATCAATACATCAAGGAAACACAAAAGTTCGGATGGCCGTTTTAGTAGTTGAAAAGTGCTCGAACGCTATTTTCGTTTGAAGGCTCGGCGCCATTAGCTTGAAGTTCTTTACGAATACTTAAACTTGTTCATTAATAATTAATCAAAACTTAGTCAAAATGGCAGCATTCATACAAAAAAAAAACTTAATTAAACATCATTCATAACCTTGAGTAGATGAAAATACTTAAACTTGTTCATGAATAAGAAACCCAAACTTTTTAAAATACAATCATCAAAGTAAGAAAAAAACTTAAAAAAACATTCATCAATTAATGCCCTTGAGTTGATCTTCCACCACCACCGCGAGATGTGCCACCACCACTAGATCTACCACCACGAAAGTTTCCTCCACCACGAGAGGTACTTCCACCGTGAGATGTAGTTTGACCAACATGTCGTAAGGGACACTTACGCTTATCATGACCAACATAATTGCAAAATGAGCATTTTCGAGTGTATCTCCCCGGTGGAACATCCATTTCATTATGAATATGCGAGTATGCATTCTTTCTGAATTTACGGATAAATGCTTTATTTGCAACCATTGAAAATGGATCCGGTTGCCAATAACTCTCACTACCAAGTGGGTAGAACCTTCCAGCATACGTTCTTGCATAATTTTCAACTGTATATTCCTCAGCTATGTACGGGGAGGCGTTCTTTCCCATTGCGATAAAACACTTGAAGGCATGAGAACATGGCATGTGATATGATTGTCACTTTCTGCATGTGCATGTTCTTGGAATCTCACAAATTGTGTGGACGTTACCTCCTTTACCTTGGTGCACACTTGCTGTGAGTTCAAATATGCGCTCTGCAGAGTTGTACTCCAACCGGTCATGTTTCTGAGCCTTATATTTGTGGTACTCGAATAGTTTTGACGGTTTTGGCATCCATCTTAGACCTGCTGTTGCATGTGCTTTGGCCTCTTTTGATCTATTGATGAACTGCTCCACAACCTGCTTAAATGTCATTCTCACCATTGCGGTGACGGGTAGTCCTCGTGCAGATTTCAACAAGCCATTGAATGACTCAGAGTTGTTTGTTGTCAGCATACCCCATCGCCTACCTTCATCCTGGTGTAATGTCCATTTGTCTTTATCAATTGCATTCAACCAGTGGAAGGCTTCCTCATTCGCCCGCCTAATAATGTCCATCTGCAGGTTAAACTTCTTCTCCCTGATGCTCTGGGGTTCGATATGCCTTTTGGAAGTTTGCCTTCAAATGCCTTAAACAATAATGATGGTAGGCAAAGGGTGGCTGTCACCCCTGCAAATTGAACATATTGTGCAATATGTCAGCATGTCTGTCTGATATCACACATATTCCCATGCGATCCTTAATAACGTGTTGCCTTAAGTAGTCCAAAAACATACCCCACGTACTAATGCTCTCATTAGCTGCAATTGCAAAAGCTAGAGGGAATATAGCTCCATTTGCATCCATTCCAACTGCTATTAGCAGCTTTATGTCATACTTCCCGTACACATGTGTTCCATCTATTGATATTACAGGCCGACAATGAGCAAAACCATCAATGCATGGTTTGAAGGCCCAAAACACAAAATCAAAAATATTACCGGGCACACCAGGCTTCGATTCGAGCTTCCATTCAACAACCGTACCATGATTGAAGTGTTGTAGAGCCGCCATGTATCTCGGCAACTTCTTGAAAGAGCCTTCCCAATTGCCGAAGACTGTCTCATGTGCACGCCTACGCCCAAGATACGCCTTCCTCCTAGTAACAGTTTTGTTGTATACTTTCAAGACGGCTCTAATACAATCTTTAATAGGGAACCTGAAAAAGTTGAAATATCAGCATATAACAACGAGGAACATTATATTAACACCAAAAAAAAAAATAAACTTAGGCAAAGGGGATACCTTGGGTTTTATCTAATGTCGCCAACTAATACACGCGCAATTAAATTAGTATTTAGATTGCAATGATCATCTAGGAGGTTACCCATATCACAAGTGTGCTTTGTGTAGAACTTTGAAATAGTCCACATCTTTTCAGCAGTTTCCTTACCACGGAACATCCATTCACAGCCATGATATTTTCGCTTACAGACTACTAACTTGTAGTTTATTATACAAGGCTTGGAGTAGTTTTGAGAATTTTAAGTCAAGTGGAAACTTAACATAGTATTTTGGGGGAGAATCATAGCCCAAATTATTTTCCTCGAATATAATTTGTCCGTCCCAGAATAAAGAAACTCTAATTCTTAGAACATCTGCCATATTTTGAATAATTTAGGAGGAATACAAAATGCAAAAACTAGATGAAATTTAGAATTTTTTGCCTTATACGAACTCGGTATTAATAAGATTTGAAGTTTGAATATAGAACCAACGCATGCATGCAATTAGTGTGTCTTGCAGTGTTACGTCAAATAAAATTAAGTACGGAGTGCTGCATAACGCATGAAATAACTGCGTTATGTCAGGTCCCGGTAGAATAGCGCGGTAAATTACTGCGTTATTCTGTCACAACGCAGTAAAATACAACGTTATGACCCTATAACGCAGTAATTTAATGCGTTATACCGGCATAACGCAGTATTTTACTGCGCTATACCGCTGCAGTATATTGTCACCTCAACTGTCAAACAGAAAAACGTCATGATTCGAATCAAACTTTATATAACGTAATAACATTCCACACAAAATTGAGTTACTATGTCATTTTTTGACCAATTTAGAGATATTAGTCGTGTTATATCGTCCACTCCAGCAAACATATTTGAAGCAATAGGTAGGACCTGGGAATTAGATGATGATGATTTTCATTACTCAAATAACCCTAACGACAGATTCAATCGAGAATACAATAACAAAATGAGAGAAGAGTGAGATTGGCGTGTTAGGGAGGCTGCAGCACTGGAGCACAAGTTAGCGTCATCAGGGCTTAAACGCCCAAAAAAACGCGCTATGTCAATGCCTCGCGGAACTCTACAAGAGTTTAATTTGGCTCTTAATCGTTTTCGCGAAGAGAACAATAGGATGTAAATACGTTACCATAGGGTAGAATATGGTATACATGGTAGCACAAGATTTAGATCCAAGTGAAATTCGAACTGTGAAATGTCCGATGAAGATTAATATTTTTCTTATAATAAGGTAAGTAGGTAGGGTCATAAAGACCCCCCCCCCCCCCCCGAGGGTACTTGGGGGTTTGCAACTATATAAGTAGCCCTTTCTTTTGTTATTAGACTACACCATATTCAATGTCGAGTAGTAGAAACTCAGCTTGGTCTTTACTCCTTCCAAAAGAACCAAATAGCAGTGATGAGGAGAGTTCAAATCATAGCAGTTTTTCGAGCGATACCAGTGATTTCAAACTAGATGAGCTAAATCCCCACCTTCTTATAGAGCGTAATGATGATTTCTGCAGTGTGAAATATTCAGATCCGCTGGAATATTATTGCGGTTTACGCCGAGAATGGTCACATCGGCTTGCCGAATCACAACGTCTTGTTCGTGACTTGGAAAATCTCAACGCTCCAATCCCAACAAGGTACTCCTTAACCATGCCTCAAGTAGGTCCAGAAACTTGCGAGCTTGCTGTGCAAAGGATTAGAAAAGAAAACAACAGAATGCTAGCAAGACGATGTAGATTTTACATGCTAAAGTTGGCCGAAGAACAAGCATCATCAACTGGTAGAGAACTAACTGCTACTGAAAAAAGATGTGTCTTAAGAAACCGCCAATATTTTTCTGAGGACGATATTGAGGACTTGTACTATGATGATGATTAAGAATGTTGTGATTTTAGTTTTAAGTTTAATTTATGATGATGCTGTTATTTTAAAGAATATTAGTGTTAAGTATTTTCATCTACTCAAGGTTATGAATGATGCAATTTAATTAAGTTTTTTTTTGTATGAATGCTGCCATTTTGACTAACTTTTGATTAATTATTAATGAACAAGTTTAAGTATTCGTAAAGAACTTCAAGCTAATGGCACCGAGCCTTCAAACGAAAATGGCGTTCGAGCACTTTTCAACCACTAAAACGGCCATCCGAACTTTTGTGTATCCTTGATGTATTGATCCTACCTTATTAATCGCACAAAAATAAGTAGGGTTCTATATAAAATATTGAAGTTTCGGGGTCCCAAAACATGATTAATCTATGGTCAAAGTACGTTAAAAAATGTAATGAAATAAGGGTTAACCAAAAGGGCCAGAAAAAAAAAAAAGAGGCACACTATAGCGCAGTAAATTACTACGCTATAGCAGTTAACGGAGCTGTCCCTGTTAACTACTTTAGCGCAGTAAATTACTGCACTAGAGGTAGTTTGATAACTTTTTTTTTGTTGGTGTATTTTGGTTCAAAATGTTTTTTTGGGGGGCATTTTGGTTCCGGACTCTTTTAATTGAACACGTGAATAAATAATAAACTGTTCATATTAGATATTTTCATCTTAAATATTAGCTTATAAGCCAAAAAAAATAAGTTGGGCTTCTCCAATTTTTTTTTCTTTTGGGCTTATTTTAAGCACAAAATGGCTTATAAGTTGGCCAGCCAAACACTCAAAAAAGCTGAAAACACCTTATAAGTTGTTTTCAGCAACTTATAAGCTAAGCCAAACGGGCTCTTAGATTAATCACATAAAATATGGCATATTCTTTAATTATACACTTCAACTTCATTTAGATCATGCTTGAGGTTTTACTACTTATTGAGGCTAATGCACATAATTAAAAAAATTAACATATTTTAACTGGTTATCTACTTATGCTATCTACGTAATAGGCCCTTGAAAAAAATGTGCAAAAGCTTTTTAAAAAATCTTGAGTCGATAGTCTAATAGAAACACTTTATATTTTTTTAGGTCCTCAAATGAAACATGTCGTAGTTTGAGCGTCAAAATAAAATTTACCAGCAAATTTGACGGGCTATCGATGTGTTCAGCCTATCTTTCATTATGTGCATATTGTGATGTATCTTATGTCCACCTAATTTGGATATTAGAAAAATGATCTTAATTGGAAATAATAAATATTTGCTGAAGTTAACAAAGCTGCTATCAAATATCTCCGGAGATTAGCATTTTTACGTGTCAAAAGTGTTTATTTAAATTGGAGTGTTTGACCAAGCATTTAGAGGGGAAAAAAATGCTTTTGATCATTTTCGAATGATGAAAAACGTTAGCTCCTTCCGATAATTGCTTTTTGAAAGTTTGGCTAAACATATTTTTCTGCTCCAGTCACAAAAGAGCTCAACTGCACTGTTTGTCGGTCAAATGGGATGGTCTTTAATATTTGTCCCATTCAACAAAACTTATGCCTAGTGGTACATTGATTCTTTTAGAAATTGAAATCAGGTGAAGCATAACTTATGAAATATTATGATGCAAAAAAATATAAATTTACGACCGCAAAAAAAATATTTATTATGAGAGACAAAATTTAAAGACTAGCACAAAATGAGGCCAAAAGTGCAAATGACGGTTTCAAATTTATTAGTCAGACATAAACTTCTATGCTCCTCGATCCTCATAACAAAGGTTTTTCAAAATAAGCAGGTTATGGAAACTTGGTCAAATAGCTACTAAAGAAACATTGTTTTCTTTTTAATAATTGAACAAACTATTGAATAAACTCTGAGCAGATCTCCTTTTAATTTCAAATATTTCCACCTACTCCACAACTTGTTGCTTCCTTTTGGAGTAAAACTCAAAACTTTCTTCCTTCACTTGCACAATTCAAAAATCTTCACTTCACCTCCCATTTTCTTCTTCCACTATGCTCCAATGGTCACTTATGTTTGAGGGTAGTTCAAAATAGTCCCTTAAGTATGCACCGGACAATTTTGGTCTGTTACGTTTGTTAAGAGTTAACACTTTTAGTCTGTCAAATATTTTACCGAACTTGGAATAAAGGAAATTAGCGGGAACTCACATTTAGAAGTACAATTTTTGTAATTTCTACTATTTTTTCTTTACTTTTAGAGTTCAGTGCAACTTTTTTAGGTGTAATTTTTGCTTTTTTTTTCTTTATTTTTTTAGTGTTTAGTGTAGTTTTTTATGTTGCATTGATTTGATGAGGCATTCTTGGTGTTTATCATCAATTGTTTTCCACTTTCATCAAATCTAATGAATATAAATTGTTTAATGTTTGTCAGAAACTAAAATTGTTAATTTTTGACAAACTTAATGGACCAAAATTGTTCAGTACATACTTAAGGAGTTTTTTTGAATGTATCCTAAAACAACAATAACAACATATCTAGTGTAGTACACAGGTAGGGTCTGAAGAACACAGGATGTATGCAGACATTAACTCTACCTTCATGGGGGTAGAGAGACTGTTTTTGATACACCCTTCGACTCAAATGAAACATAGTTAATGTAGAATTGCAAGAGAAATAAGACAATAAAATATCAATATACAAAACAAAAACAAAAACAAAGCTAACAATATTTATCATTTTCTCTAATAATTGAACCAAACTATGGAGTAGCCAAAAAATTTGGCTCCACACCACACCACACCAGTGTAGATCTCCTTTTCCTTTCAAATTTTTTCCATCTGCTCTCTAATTTGTTATACTTCTGTTTCACAATTCAAAATCTACATTACAATATGCCTCACTGACCTCCAAAAATCAAATCCACATTGTAAAAACACTGTAAAAATCCATTATTTTTTTTCCAACATTCACAAAAAAAAAAAAAAAAAATGGCTTCCCAAATACCCAAATCTTCAAAACCCACATCAGAAAAAACAGTTTATTCTTCAAGATCAAATTCATCATCAGTTTCAACACATTTAGCAATGATTGAATTAAAACAAAGAATCTTAACATCTCTTTCTAAACTCTCAGATAGAGATACACATCAGATCGCTGTTGAAGACTTAGAAAAAATCATACAAAACTTATCAAACGACGGCGTTTCAATGCTCCTTAATTGCCTTTACGATGCAACTAACGACGTTAAACCTGCAGTTAAAAAAGAAACCCTACGTTTACTCCCCACTGTATGTTCTTCACATCTCGAATCTGCTGCTACGCATTTAACCAAAATCATCGCTAACATTGTTAAAAGGTTAGTATTTTTTTTATTTTTATTTTTTTTTAAATTATTATTATTATTATTATTTCCTCAGTTTCAATTTGTTTGTCTGGTTTTGACTTGACAGGGAGTTTAAGAAATAAATGAGATTTTTGAATCTTGTGATCTTTAACTTGACGGGTAGAATGTTGGAATTGGAAAACTTACTAAATATAGAAAATGTAGATGTTCTGACAAAAAGGAAAGTAAGACACTTAAATTGGGACGGAAGGAGTATTATTATTACTCTCTGTTTCAATTTGTTTGTCTGGTTTTGACTTGACAGGGAGTTTAAGAAATAAATGAGACATTTGAATCTTGTGATCTTTAACTTGACGGGTAGAATGTTGGAATTGGAAAACTTACTAAATATAGAAAATGTAGATGTTTTTACAAAAAGGAAAGTAAGACACTTAAATTGGGATGGAAGGAGTATTATTATTACTCTTTGTTTCAATTTGTTTGTCTGGTTTTGACTTGGCAGGGAGTTTAAGAAATAAATGAGACTTTTGAATCTTGCGATCTTAAACTTGACAGGTAGAATGCTGGAATTGGAAAACTTACTAAATATAGAAAATATAGATGCTCTGTCAAAAAAGGAAAGTAAGACACTTAAATTGGGACGGAAGGAGTATTATTATTACTCTCTGTTTCAATTTGTTTGTCTGGTTTTGACTTGGCAGGGAGTTTAAGAAATAAATGAGACTTTTGAATCTTGTGATCTTAAACTTGACAGGTAGAATGCTGGAATTGGAAAACTTACTAAATATAGAAAATATAGATGCTCTGTCAAAAAAGGAAAGTAAGACACTTAAATTGGGACGGAAGGAGTAATATTATTACTCTCTGTTTCAATTTGTTTGTCTGGTTTTGACTTGACAGGGAGTTTAAGAAATAAATGAGACTTTTGAATCTTGTGATCTTAAAATTAACAGGTAGAATGCTGGAACTGGAAAACTTACTAAATATAGAAAATGTAGATGTTCTGACAAAAAGGAAAGTAAGACACTTAAATTGGGACGAAAGGAGTATTATTATTACTCTCTGTTTCAATTTGTTTGTTTGGTTTTGACTTGACAGGGAGTTTAAGAAATAAATGAGACTTTTGAATCTTGTGATCTTAAACTTGACAGGTAGAATGTTGGAATTGTAAAACTTACTAAATATAGAAAATATAGATGCTCTGATAAAAGGGAAAGTAAGACACTTAAATTGGCACAGAAGGGGTATTATTATTACTCTCTGTGTCCCAATTTATGTGATGCTTTTTCGTTTTTTGAGGAGTCAAGTAAGAAAATCTCTGACTGAGATTTATTCGTATGCCTTTAAATATTCTAAATTGTGAATTATTGTGACTTATAGTATTCACTCTGTTTCAATTAGTTGTCTGGTTTTGACTTGACACGGAGTTTAAGAATAAATGAGACTTTTGAATCTTGTGATCTTAAACTTGCTAGGTAGAATGTTGGAATTGTAAAACTTACTTAATATAGAAAATATAGCTGCTCTGACAAAAAGGAAAGTAAGACACTTAAATTGGGACAGAAGGAGTATTATTATTACTCTCGGTGTACCAATTTATGTGATGCTTTTCGTTTTTTGGGGAGTCAAATAAGAAAATCTCTGACCGCGATTTATTCGTATGCACTTTAAATATTCTAAATTGTGAATTATAGTACTCACTGTGTTTCAATTAGTTGTCTGGTTTTGACTTGACACGAAGTTTATGAAAATAAAAAAACTTTTGAATCGTGTGGTCTTAAATTAAAAGATATGTAGAATGTACCAAAATGCCCTTTAGTTTTGTGGTTTTCAACATGCTATGTGTGAAGTTGAAATTAAATAGTTGCCAAAAATGGAAAGAGACATTCTTTTCGAAACGGACTAAAAAAGAAAGTAAGACAAACAAATTGAAATAGAGGGAGTATTGTCTTTTTAAAATTGATCTTATAGAGGAATTCACGCCAAGCACATCTAATTTGTTTTCGTCATTCTTTGTTAAAAGGTTGAAAGATTCGGATTCGGGTGTTAGGGATGCGTGTCGCGATGCGATTGGATCGTTGTCGTCGATGTACTTGAAGGGAGAAGGTGAAAGTAGTGGAGGGGTTGCGTTATTTGTGAAGCCGTTGTTTGAGGCAATGAATGAGAATAGTAAAACGGTTCAAAGTGGTGCTGCTTTGTGTATGGCGAAAATTGTGGAGTGTGCTTCGGAGCCGAAGCCTTTATTGGCTTTTCAAAAACTATGTCCGAGGATTTGCAAGTACCTTAACAATCCAAATTTCATGGCAAAGGCTTCTTTGCTGCCTGTTGTTTCAAGCTTATCACAGGTTCTTCTTCAAGGCAGCTATTTGCTTACCTGAATATTAGTCTATGTTTTTATTCACTTATGAAATGTAGTGCTTATACTCTTGATATTAAGTTGGAGGCAGTTAACTTTAATGCTGGTGTTGTAGATGAATATAGAGTAATAAATGAATAGAAGTGTTCCTTCTGTGATAGCTTAAGGGGTTGTTTGGTTGTTGGTTAGTCATGCATGTATGAGTAATGTAGGGATTGGTGCTGGTATTAGTTACGTAGGTATTACTAATGCAAGAATTAGTTTCCCCTATATTAGTTTCATTTTTGAAATGTAGTGCTTATACTCTTGATATTAAGTTGAAACCAAGTGAACTTTTGTGCTGGTGTTGCCGGCTAATATTGAGTAATAAATGAATAAGCGTGTCCCTTCTCTAATAGCTTAAGCTTTATATGAGACAACTCGCATAATTCAATGTATTAAATCTCAATGCTTCTCTGCACCGAAGGGTGTGGCCTAGTGGTCAATGAAGTGGGTTGAGCACTATGAGGTCTCAGGTTCAATTCCCAGAGGAGGCAAAAGATACTAGGCGATTTCTTCCCATCCCATCTGACCAAGGCTTGGTGGATAGAGTTACACGGTGCCTGTGCTTGTGGGAGGTAGCAGGTATCACATATACCGTGGAATTAGTCGAGGTGCGCGCAAGCTGGCCCGTATATTTGGTCCAAAAACATGGGTGGGCACATGATGCCGTGTGTTGCAGACTTGAAACAAATAAATAAAAGTGTCATTTTTTCCAACAATTTCACGCATTTAGGCTAGGGGGTGCTCAGAGTTCAAAACTCGCTTGCTGTAAGATGTATCTATGCTTAATCTGTTCAATTGGAGTAACTTGACTACTGTAAATAGCACTGATCAATTTTTTTATTTTGTTAGCTCCCTAATCCTAGAATAGTCTTTTGTCTGTATAGGAGCTAACTAACCTACTTTGTAATCTTTAGCATCTGCTTGATTCCTTGTTTTAATGAAACTTCTTACTTCATCAACAGATGTATCTGTTTGCTGTATATTTATTTCAACACTTAAAGTGAGCAAAACACTAAAAACATTCTAATTTTTCTTAGTGATGTTTAGCTACAAAATGAGAAATCAAATACCATTACCTAATCCTTCCCTTCAGTACAATATTGAGAGATTGACTATAGGCTTTTTGGGAGGAATTAATGAAAGCCAAAATGCAGTCTTGAGAAGGACTATGAGCCTGTTTGGATGGGCTTATTTTAAGCAGCTTATAAGTTGTTTTCAGCTTATAAGCTGCTTTAGAGAAGCTAAGTCAAACGGGCCCAATTATTTTTTTGAGCTTATTTTAAGCACAAAATGACTTTAAGCTGGCCAGCCAAACACTCAAAAAAGCTGAAGACAGCTTATAAGCAACTTATAAGCCAATCCAAACGGGCTCTATATGGCATTTCCAATGTACTATTCACGTAGTGCCCCATGAGGAAATGATGATTGCAATGCCCAATGTGTCTGCTTGAATATTGTATGTTTCTGGAACTGTTTCCTTGCCATTATCTTTTGAGGTCAAATGCAGGCACTAGTCAGTTACTCCCGCAATCTCAATTTATGTGATGGTGTTTGACTAGGCACGGAGTTTAAGAAATAAAGAAAGACCTTTGAAACTTGTGGTCTAAAGTAAAGCATAGATATTTGTGTGGCTATAAATCATCTCATTAAGGGTGAAATGAGTATTTTGAATTCAAATAGTTTCTAAATATAGAAAGGTGTCATTCTTTTTAAGACTGACTAAAAAAGAAAGAGTGTCACACAAATTGAGACAGAGGGAGTATTATATACAATAATCTATATGTATTCTGCATAATTAAGATAGCATTTCTGCATCTCTATTGGTTCTCAAAACACTTATACCTCTGACCTTGTTTCAGGAAAATGAATATTAGTGGATTTAGTTGTTCCCCCAGCTGCATGTATCTTTAGGAGTGCATTCAATTATGAATTATTGTGCAATTAGCATAATTTGAGCATGTATGTGATGATCAGGCATAAGTGTGAGTATAGATAGATCTAAAGTAACTAGAGGGATTAGTCGGGGCTCAAAGAGACTCGGACACCCCGCGCTAATAAAAAATAAAAGTAACTAGAGGGATGAATTGCGTCTAAAAAGCAAAAAACACAGAGAAAAACATTTATTTTTGTAGTTAGTTAAATGATACTTTTGAAAAGGGCTGTGCTTTCTAGGACAAGATTTCTTGAAGTGGAAAGAATGATTTGAGATACGACTTTGACAGGAAGAATGTCCCATGGTTCCTAAAAATATACCCCTAAATAAATATGATGGTGTGAAAATAAAGAGACGGCCCCAAATTTGTGAAATGCTTTAAGAATAAATTCAAATTTCTCACTGGTGCATGGATCAATCAGATCAAGTTATATTGAAGGACTTCTTTATTCTTTTCTTAGTTTTTGCATAAACATCACACCACAATGAGGATTTCTCTACTCGGGAACTCTAGGCTATTCCTAAGCTCTTGGCTCATGACCTTTTGGGCCATTCTAGAATACTTGAGTCTCCGAAGTGAAGAGAGATACTGTTTAGTTACCCTAGAAAGTGAAGATAATGTTAAGGTGTCAACTCTCAAGATCCGTGACCAGCAAGGATTCCATGTTCTGCGTATCTAAAAGAAGTAGAGTAGCCGAGTCCTAAGCTTGCAGAATAACAACAGAAACTAAATCATCATTGTACATTGTCCGCATACGGTAAGTTCAAAAAGCTTTTGAGGTATGAACAATGCTAGGTATTTGTAACACAAGCTATAAAATCAAAATCGAATTGTAGTATTATACCACAGTTTTTGCA
Organism: Lycium barbarum; assembly: GCF_019175385.1. Taxonomy (NCBI): domain Eukaryota; kingdom Viridiplantae; phylum Streptophyta; class Magnoliopsida; order Solanales; family Solanaceae; genus Lycium; species Lycium barbarum. The sequence continues at coordinate 1,069,145 of NC_083337.1, read as the reverse complement.
TGTTTTAGAGGGTCATTAATTTGCCAATTATACTGATCGGAGAGAGAATAAGGACATGTTTGTTTTTGCTAAAGGTATTTTGTTAAGCGTACTTATAAAAAAAGAAAAAAATATGTGTTTCGTCAAGAATGTGATCTGGTTATACCTTTTCTTTATAGGAATGTGGTCTGGTTTTACCTGATATATCTATAGTTCTGTTATATTCATACATGTTTGGCTGCTTGTACATTATTCTTCAGCAATGACTTTTGCTTGCTTATGGTAGAAGTGGCCGAGATGACTCATCTTTTTTATTAGATTTATTGTCCTTCTCTGCAATGTTGGCAAAACCATACAAGTATTTGAATTTATTTTTTTTCTGAATTTTTGATCTCTCTCAATTCGAAAATCCAGGATTTGAATTGATGTCCTCTCAGTGATTCCTCCTTTCTCGTGCATGGTATTTGGCATCACATATAATGAAAGCTTACGTGTCATCTTTAAAGTGGTTCTGGCGATATTTAAAGCCTTCAGATAATATATTATTGCAGGTAGGGGCCATAGCACCGCAAAATTTGGAACCGTTATTGCAGACCATTCATGAATGCCTCAGCAATACTGATTGGGCAACTCGTAAGGCTGCAGCTGATACATTAAGCGCCTTGGCGTTGAATTCAAGCAACTTGATAGCAGGGGGAGCCACTTCCACTTTAACCGTGCTTGAAGCTTCTCGTTTTGACAAGGTACCTTCCTGTAGTAATTATGTAATGTAGTGTTAGGGTAACTTCCTAAATTAGTTTGAGGTGTAACTATAATCCTAGTTTGGTAAAAGCTTGGTTAACAATAATGAGATCATGTCTAGCCAATGTAGTATGGAGGACTATTCCCATTTGCATATTATGGACTGTGTGGCTGGAAAGGAACAAGACATGCTTTGAGGGGAAAAGATTGCAGATTGATAGAGTCAAAAACAAATGTATCAAAAACTTGTTTTTTTTTTTTTTGGTGTTATAGCAGTAATATAGATAGGATGGACCAATATTTGGACTTTTTGGATCTTTTAGGGGGGCAATGTAGTATGATTGTGGAGATGTGATAGCTCTGTCTTGTACTTGGTCCTGTACCATCTTGGGACCATATTAATAAAACTCTTACTTATCAAAAAAAAAAAAAAAAAGATCATGTCTAGCCAATGTTGCCCTAGTTTGGTATAAGTTTGGAGCTGAAGGCCAAAATCGAAGGTGCTAACGTTGGTGGATGATCTGTAAATGGTTGTACCTTATGTATGTCATGTAATGCAATAATAACACCTCTGTTGACACAATTATCATGGAGCATCTCCATATGAAATATACACTGGATTCTGATGAACCAAAATGAAAACTTGAATGAGATTAGATTAACTATAACCTTGAACTTGAAGTTTGAAAACAGATGGCAACGATATGCTAAATGTTAATTTTGTGGCTACATTCAACTCATCAAATAAGTATATGTTTTTTGTTTGTCATTAGAGGTAATTTTGTTCGTCATTAGAGGTAATTTTGTTCTTGCAAATCTAAAAGGTATTTGGGTTTTCCAGATAAAACCTGTGAGAGATAGTATGTTGGAGGCTCTGCAGCACTGGAAGAAAATTGCAGGGAAAGAAGATGGAGTCACAGATGATCAGAAAGCTTCATGTCTTGGTAAGCGGGGAAGCATGAGCTTTTATTTGCTGCTATAAATCTGAGAGATTTATTTCCTGCTTTAATGGGAGTGTCCTTTCAGATGGCGAATCTTCTGAATCTGCCGGATCGTCAGAAAGGAAGGACCTCCGAAATGCTGGTGAGTGGAATGCGACTTTGGTATAGGATTCATCTAAAACTTTTTCAAATGATTTTATTACCAAAACTAAGGATAACAACTTTTCTGATAAAACAGTGGGCATATTAAAGAAGAGAGCTCCACCTTTGTCAGACAGAAAATTGAACCCAGAATTCTTTCAGAAACTTGAAGAACGGAAATCAAGCGATTTGCCTGTCGAAGTGGTTGTCCCTCGTCAATGTCTTAATGCATCGAATGCACCAACTGAAGTAGAGTCTGAGCCAGACAAAGCAGAAACAGGACAGAAAATAGTAAGGACAAGCCAGCTTGATGCTAAGAACAGTAACACGGAAAGTCAAACTTCTGGGGTAAGTGGCAGAGAACATGATACTGTTGATGAGGGAGATTTGAATCAGAGGGAACAATCCAGTTACCGTGCTGGTTTTGCAAAAAATGCTGGCCCACCTGAAGGATTTATGGCTATCAAAGGAAACTGGCTTGCTATTCAAAGACAATTGTTACTTCTGGAGAGACAACAGGCTCATCTGACGAATATGTTGCAGGTTTGCCTAATTAGTTATTTTTTTCCAAAAAATGGTTTCAGTAGCCACTTCTCTACCAATAGTTCTCCCAAAATTGCAGGATTTCATGGGTGGATCTCACGGTAGCATGGTAGCTCTTGAGAACAGAGTCCGTGGCCTTGAAAGAGTTGTTGAAGACATGGCACGTGATTTATCTCTTTCAGCAGGTCGAAGAGGTACTACTTTTACGGCGAGATTTGATGAATCTCTTAATAGGCCGCCTCTCGGGAAGTATAATGGCTTCCATGATTACTCTAGTAGTACCAAGCTAGGTAGAGGTAGTGAAGGGAGCGTCCCATTTGGAGAGAGGTTTGTACCATCTGACAGTAATTCATTGGGTATGAGGGGAAGGAGTCCACCACGTAGATCTGATAATCCCGATGCTTGGGACTTTCATTCATATGGTAAGAATGGGCAATCAGGCTCTAGGAAAGGATGGGCCAAAGGAGCGGGGCCGGTTAGGTTTGGTGAGGGACCTTCTGCCAGAAGTATCTGGCAAGCTTCAAAGGATGAAGCAACCTTGGAGGCAATCCGAGTGGCAGGTGACGACAATGGAACTGCTCGAGGTACTAGAGTAGCTATTCCAGAATTAGAGGCTGAAGCACTAACAGATGACAATAATCTGCAAGAGCGCGATCCAGTTTGGACTTCCTGGACCAATGCAATGGATGCATTTTCTGTGGGTGATATGGATTCAGCTTTTTCTGAAGTTTTGTCTACTGGAGATGATTTCTTGCTTGTGAAGCTGATGGATAGATCAGGCCCGGTGATTGATCAACTGTCAAATGAGGTGGCAAGTGAGGCGTTGCATGCTGTTGCCCAGTTTCTTCTGGAGCCAAACTTGACAGACATCTGTTTGTCTTGGGTCCAACAGGTACAAATTTCTCTAATGCCCTCGTAGCAGCTTTCGTGGCTTTATGTTAATATAGTTTTCTTATCCCAGAGTGAGTCGTGAAAGTAGAGAATCTGTGCAGATGATTGCTTAAAAAATTCATATAGTTTTAGTATGATTTACTGTGACTAATAACCTATATTGATTAGTATCCTTTTGTTGGTTTGAGGTAAAAACATATTTGGACGTATTGTTCGGCACTGCCTTTCTAATTCGTTTTTTTGATACTATTAATGTATCACGACTGAAGGAACTTAATCTATGGGTAGAGATGCCATGCTGTTTGCTCTTGTCTGACAGTCATGGAGATATGAGGAATACTATTTTGATTATTAACCTGTATCAACATTTACTCCCTCTGTCCCAACCGATCCTTTAAGAACAGTGCTATCTAATCATGAATATTTTGTTATATTTATTACATTTGAAAATCACGTGAAAGCTTGTACATTCCCTTGTAATTAAAGAATTTCATAAGGACTATTGAAATTCACAGTTTTATTTATTTATTTAGGAAGGTGGGGTGTGAGGGCGGGGGGGGGGGGGGGGGTGAGTTCTGAAATTCTTCTCACTCACTTTTTTATTTGTGAAAGTTGTCTGTTGTTTTGAAATTGCACAGCCTAGAAAGGGAATTTCTTGCTTATTTTGCTCTCTTGACAGTGTGCCTTATTTTCTTGGCTTTCAATACATGTACTTATTTTGGGGTATTGTGTGTTCAATTAGGTAATCGGCTCTGACTAGTTCTTTTTGCTTTCTTGCTTTCATCAAGAAAATAAGCCACACTATGAAGAGAATTAAACAAATTTTTCTCTCCCTTTTGGATTGAGCTCAAGTAAATTTTGACTTTCCTGTAACATGTTGATAAATAAGATACAATCTGTCAGTTTTCCTTTTAGTTTGCCGCTGGAACTTTTTCTATTTTATCTAATGGAAAATTCCTGCTCAAACTGTTCATTTCCTTTTCAATATTATGCAGTTGTAAGATAACGGGAACTGCATCTTTACTGTAAAACTGACAAATGATACATTTATCACATTAATTGTATCTAGGAAGGGGGACTCAAATTACATAATACTTCAAGTATTACCATCTGGTGCTTAACCACTTAAAATCTAAACCTAAACCTTCTATCATCCATTTAGGCTTTTAAATGCTGTTCCTCTGGTGAATTATTCAATTAGGTAGGTCGTCTCTGGACTGCCAAACCATTCTGCTTTTAGTTTGTTTTTGGTTTATCTTTTGGAAAAAAATTGTGTTTGTATAGGGTACTGAACGAATTTGTTTTGTTTGTGCTGGAAGAATTGTTCTTGGAAGGGTAGCGGCTGCGGGTTCCCATGTCATAAAAAAAAAAAAAAAAGAATTGTTCTTGGAAGAGCCTTTTGGTTGCATTTTATTTTCCAAAAACCAATTTTCGGATTATATGCTTCTTCCAGAAATCATCCTCTATTGCATCTATGAAGTGTGGACCACTTAAGCTGAAGTTTAAATGGAATTAGCTTTTTATACCGACTATATCATGTCCCTTTTTTTCCCATTGTATTTTCAGTTGCTAGAAATTGTCATAGAAAATGGATCCGAGGCAGTGGACCTTCCAATGGAAGTGAAAAAAGAGCTGCTGTTAAATTTGAACGAAATTTCATCATCAGTAGACATGCCCGAGGATTGGGAAGGTGCAACACCAGAGCAACTGTTACTGCAACTAGCATCTGCTTGGGATATTGATCTGCAAGAGCTGGAGAAGTAGTTACCAGCTAAGCTGATTTGCCTGTTGCATGAAGTTAGCGTCTTGTGAATTTTCTTCCAATCTCTCCAGCATTTTTATTTGTATAAGTGTTTCACATTTACGATGAAATTTATGAAAATTGACCCACCACTTCTTATTCTGGATAAAAGGAATCCTAGGCAAGCTCAATATACTTGGAAGCAACCCTTTTCCCAGTTATTCTCGCGTTGCATGCAGTTAGTGTCTCGTGAATTTTCTCGGGGGCTGGCTCAATTTACTTGGAAGTAACTCTTTTCCCAATTATTCGCTCGTTGCATGAAGTTAGTCTCTCATGAATTTTCTCTGGGGCTTGCTCAATTTACTTGGAAGCAACTCTTTTGCCAGTTTACTAGTTCAGTTCGAAAACATTTCTGCATTGATTGATATTTTGAGATTTGAAGTAAATTGCAAAGCTTTATTCTTGTAATTCGTGTACTTTGGCAGTCTGCTTTGCTTGCAAATCACAATTTTGCTGTGATCTTAATGAAAATTGTACTCCTAGTGGCAGATTGTTCTCGCAGCTCCAATAGTGAAGAGTGGTCCATGCAAGTTAAATAAGGCTTATATTTTTCATATATAGATAATTGTCCATTTAACATTTGATAGAAGTGAACTTTGGCCATGTATCTTTGAATAGACTTGAAAAGCTACATGACTTTAGTCATCTATATGCATTATATATACATTTGCCTTATAAAATTGTTAACACAATGTACAAAATCTGAAGAAACTTCACTAGAAAAAAGTGTTGATAATGCTTAGAAGGCTTTAGTTTTTTGATGTATCAACATTAGCTTCATTAGTTTCAATGTTATCTGTTTGCAATGGGGATTTTGAAGTGTCTTCTCCAGCTTCATCATCATCATCCTCGTCCTTCTCCTTTTTCTTGTTTCCCGATAGATATGCCAAAGCAGTAACTACATCGCTGATCAACGGACGAACACTGGCTTCCTGTTGCAGGCACATTGCTGCAATTGCTAGAGCTTGGTATAGACCCTTTCTTGGATAGTTCCCTTCCAGCAATGGATCCACCATTAAGTGAAACTTTTTCTTGTTTCTGAACAATGGTTGTGCCTGCCAAGCAATTGGTATAACAGTTTAACTACACGGAAAGCATAAATCTTCTTTATACTATCAGGTCACCTAAAAGAAGATAAATACGGGTAAACTTGACCTAAAAGAAGATAAATACGGGTAAACCGCCTTTGAAAAGTCAGCAAGTTGCCGACTACAATAGGTTACTATCCGTTGATAGTCAGTGTATATAAGTTTGGCGAACGGTAAGCAGGGGCGAGTCTACAGTTCTAGCTGCAAGTTCGGCTGAACCTAGTAGATTTGGCTTGATTGTCTTAAGAAATTCATTTAATATATGTCCAAATTATTAGTTTAGATCCCATCAGTAACTCAAAAGGGTTGGAATCCGAATCTATAAACTTCAAATCCTGGATCGCCCCTTGAGTAATATTTGTTGCTATGTGACAACGAGGTCCTATGCTTAATTTGTGGAAACAATATCTTGTAGAATCATAAGATAACCTATTGTGGTTCGGCCCTTCTCGGCACCTTCCTACAGCGGGCAATCTGTGCACCGGGCTACTCTTTTTAGTGTATATAAGTTTGGCATGGTTCATAATGTAACAACAAAGTTTTTAAGTGGAAAAGTGAAGACTCATCGCTTAATAAGCATTTCTTAGTGACATTGAATTCTTGTAACTTACCCACAGAACAAGATTCTGTTCTTCACTTGGTTTTGAGGTGTCAATGACTCTTCTTCCTGTGATCATCTCCAAAAATACTACTCCAAAGCTATAAACGTCGGATTTCGAGGTCAATTGTCCCGTTGAAGCATACTCAGGTGCACAATAACCATAGGTTCCCATGACCCTAGTAGACACATGACTCTTATCACCAGTTGGACCTAGCTTGGCAAGTCCAAAATCAGAGAGCTTTGGATTGAAGTTCTCATCTAGAAGTATATTAGATGCTTTAAAATCACGGTAAATCACCGGAGGATTAGCTTTTTCATGCAAGTATTCAAGTCCTTTTGCTGCTCCTTCTGCAATTCTCATCCTTGTATCCCAATCAAGTGGTTTTTTACCCGGACCAATTTCTGCCAAAAAAGGTGATTATAGTCGGTCATTAATCAAAACGTTTGAACTTCTATACGCTGACGGTGTACCGTTCAGGATTATATTAGTGGCATTGTTATTATCAATGCTCAAATATGTTCTTTGAGACAATGTTTTAAAAATGTAAAACTATGTTGCTCGGACTCTCCAAGGATTCACCAAAAATGCACTACTTTTGGAGGATCCAACACCCTGTCCACATTTTTTAAGAGTCCGAGCAACATAGATGTCAACTACTTGATGGACATGCGTATTTTAAAGTTTTTGTAAGGAAAGTAAGAAGTGCTGGCATATTAATACATTACCAAGAAGGTGATCTTCAAGTGAACCATTTGCCATGTATTCATATACTAGTATTCTTTGGTCACCATCTGAACAATATCCTACCAAATTGACAAGATTAGGATGATGAAGAAGACTCAATATCAGAACCTCCACAAGAAACTCTCTAGTTCCTTGGAAACCATTCCTGTCAAGTTGCTTCACTGCAACATCCTAAAACAAAACAATAAAATAAGAACAAGAAGTTAAACCTTTAATCAGAAAAATCATTTAGACTCCCTAAATTTTTTCTTGCTATTGTGGAGTTTGAAACAAAAACAACAATAACTACGCCTCAGTCCCAAACAAGTTGGAGTCTGAAACAAGTACTCCTACACTGTCAAACCTCTCTGGATATTTTTTAGTTGCTATAGCAAAATGTTATAGAGAACATATAAATATAACACAACATGAAAGGCGGTTCCAAAGAAAACTTACATGTTATAATAAAATGTTGTTATTGAGGATGATTGTTATAGAGAGGTCTGAGCGTATATAATATTGAAGAGAGGGAGAAGGAGAAAAGAGATGAGAGGAAATTAAAGTACTAGATTCTTGCTTTCAATGTGGCCCTTGTACACTCTTCCAAAGCCACCTTCACCAAGCAAACGATCGTTGTTGAAGTTTTGAGTGGCAAGCTTCAACTCCAGGTATGAGAAGATTTCAGCAGAAATGTTGCCTTTTCCAAGTTTTGCTATTTCTTCTGCTATGTACTTCCGTCTGCTGCTATCTGCACACCAGGTTTACAATCTTTGATTTGTAAAATGTGAATTACAAGGATGTTTATCATGTGAAAGCCGGAGAAAACTGAGGTTATTCAATGAACTAATATCAATACAAGCATTTCATATGGTCGACTATTTTTATGTTGGTTGTTAATCTATCGCAACCCTTTTTAATGAACTTCCAACACGAGCATTTCCTACAGTATTTGGTTTGACTATTTTTATGCTGGTTGTCAACCTATTTCCAACACGAGCATTTCATATGGTGGTTCGACTATTTTTATGTTGGTTGTTAACCTATCACTGCCCTTTACAATGAACTTCCAACACGAGCATTTCATATGGTCATTCGACTAGTTTTATGCTAGCTGCTAACTTATAAAAACCCTTTTCAAGGAACTTCCAACACAAGCATGCATTGATGTGATTATTTTATGTTTGATGTCACCCAATGAAATGCATTTGATTCTATTATCAGGCCCCTGACTATTGAATTTATCAGCAACTAAGTTTATTATGATGGTTATTCAAGTCTGTTTTCCTGTTAGAATCCAAGTACAGAAAGGCAAAATCTTGTTCTAGATAATAGGAAATCATGCAAAAAATTTAAAAACTTAAAGACAATGCAATTCCAATTAACTTTTAACAAAAAAATAGATGAAACAAAAAGGGCACAAACATTACCAGTTCTAAAAGAAAGATTGTCAAAGGAAGATTGAGATTTGTTGTTTTTGTGTTCTTGATTGCTCTTTTTCAAAGTCTTTTTTTGAAGGTTTTCCTCATTTGTCACACAACATGTGAAGCAATTCATCTTCATTTTCATTTTCTTCTTCTTACCCAATGTCATACCTAATATTCACAACAATCATCAAAAATGAATTTCCCTCTTTTTTTTATGTCAGCGGATTTCGCTCATCAAGTTCTTGTTTGATAGGCCGTTGTCAGAACACCACAATATTCGTCTTTTTGGGGTTAATGTTCTCCGGGATTGATCCAAATATGTTCTTACTGTTGCCAAATTTAATGATGAAATTTTCAAGATAGGACATCAATAGGAACACATTAACAAATTTGATAATCCACATGAAGATTTAGAAAAAAATAAAAATAAAACCCCTTAGATCCCAGAAAGAACCAGTTTTCTTTCTGGTCTTCCAGGGAATCAATATTTATTTATTTTTTTGTGTTTTTTTGTTTGCCTATTGGCAAAAATGTTTGTTCTGTTTCCTTGCCCTTGAGACACAACAATTTGTTTGGTTTGAAAGGAATAGTACCATATGCATTTTGTTCACTCATTGGAGATTATTACACTTGTCAGAGAAATATTTCTCTAAAAAACAGGTAAAAGCATTTTTATAAGACTTTTCTATAACTAAATGAGCTTAATATATCTTTTTCTCTTTGGAACAAAATAAAAGCCCCAATCTTACCCAACACTTATGAGTAGGGTCCTTGAAATATTCTCTCTTTTTTAGCCATCTAATATTGGGCACCAACTAGCCAGACTAATTTAGCTTCGTGTTGTGTAGAAAGGAGGAAAATTTATTTTTCATTCTCAAGATTCGAACTCGAAAGTTTTAGAGCATGACCGTGAAACCATCCTCGCACATTTTTTCTGTCACTATTGTCATTTTCTGTGTGATTTTGTTTTTGATATGTCGAATGCCTATATGAGCTAGTTTGCAAATGTGTATATATCTAATTATCTTATCTGTGTATGAGCTAATATTTTGCAGATGTGTACATTTATGTTGCCGTGTCTTCACTACTTGCTTGTCTTCTTTCCTATTACTTTACTAGTTTACTGTTATCTTTTATCACTAAATGACTATTCAAAGTATCAAAAAATTTAACGACAAACGTCAAATTATAAATTGACAGGATAATTATTAGGCATAATATATAAATAGGCCCTTAAACTTGACTTCAGCTGGCATGTATGCCCACCAACTTTGGGTGATAAAGTTGAACAAGTAAACACAAATGCTGACCTGTCATTGATTTGGCACTGACATGACCCTCCAATATTTATGCGCCACGTCAGTGCCATGTCATCATTTGTGTTTACTTGTTCAATTTTATACAAGTTGAGGTGCCTACTTGTGCACACCTAAAGTTATAAGACATACTTGCCAGCTGAGACCAAGTTTAAAGGTCTATTTATGTATTATGCCTAATTATTATTACTCGTAGAATGACACAATTAATCACATTTACAATCGTTAAAAAAAAAAATACAAATAATGATGTCGTGCAATAGCACGGGCACTCTCCCATCTAGTTACTAAAGCAAACTGATAACCACAATTCAATATTTTCCTATTAGAAATGGAAAAATAGATCTGCACACCATGAACAAATGCAAAACATTATACAAATTTACCCCTTTTTGTTGCTCATTTCTTTCGGACGGGAAAGAATTACGAGAAACAATCTATATGATGAACTTGATATCGGGATTCCTTATCGATTTGAGCCACATATCCGCCATTACACGCGAGGATATGCTCCACAACAAATCTTGGCCTTTTAGTGGTGAACTTTTCTTTACTTTCTTCCCCATTTTACCAAGTCCATAAGCTACTAGCCATTGCATTGCTGTCAATTTCTGTTTTTCCGTGTCCCACGAGTTCTTCCTCTCTCCGCTCTTAACTTTCAATCCACCAATTGCCAAACATGCTATCTTAAACTTCTTTTCCTCATCATCATCATCAAAGATGTTCGTTTCCTCATCGATACGAACTGCTTGAACTAATGCAATCATAGGTCCTCCAACTGCCTCAAACTGCCTCAACGGGTCCCTCAATTGAACCACAACCAAAATCATTATACTATCGTTCTTTTTGTCATCTTCAGTCCAGTCTTCCAGTGGAACTGCAGAGTCGAGGGGGTGACCATCATCATCTTTCTTTGGGGAAACGTCGAAAGGGGCCTCTTCTTCTGCGATATCCGCCTGAATTTTCAATGCTTCGACTGTCATTGCCTCCATTTTCTGCAGTGTAAACGCGAGAATCTCATCCACTGTCAACGGTTTGTTACTTATGTTCCAAATCCCCGTAGAAATCCTCTCGTTTCTACTCGTGTTCATTGCTGTTGCCATTGATTTCACAGCTGCAACTGTCCGAGCAGCACTCGAGCTGGCCCCACCATCTTTATTTCTCCCTTGAATAATCGCTGAACGAATCCCTTCAAATGCTATCTGCTCAGCTGTTTTGCCTACGAGTTCTTCCATTGGCATCATCGATAAGATCTTAGACGTAAATTCTTCCAGCCCAGTAGCTGCCATCTTCTGGAATAACTCGAATCCATTTACAGACGACGAAATTGATGGAAGAACTAATGGTTTTGACATCTGCATTGCAAGTTTTGGTGTGTCTTTTCTTAAAACAATAGCATTAAGAGGATTCATAGCTACAAAAAACCCTCCATTTCTTGTTTGAACAACACAACCGAGCCCCTTTGCAAGATCTGGTATATATATGCCCGATTCTCTCTTTTCATTTTCTTCATCTCCTCCTGTTGAAGAATAATACAAAGTTATAGGAAACCAAATTGTTCAGGATTTGGCATTTGGTATTTATCTAATTTATGTCTAAATAGGATTTGTAGTCCTTGTTATATATAGGGATAGGTTTTCAGTTTCTAGTAAAAGTAGGTATCGTACTATTATAAATAGGGGTGTTCCTAGCTATTTTCATGGAGTGGAGACAAGAAGGAGAGAAGAACTGCAGATCGCACTACTAAAATAACAGGAACTAGCGAAGGGAAAATTCTGTACTACACGGAAAAACCCGTCGCTGATCCTATTAAGCGATGAATTAGCGTCTGTTAGCTAAAAACAATTTAGCAACGGATTAGTGACGTATTTTATAGCTAATTTTAGTTTTTTTGTTTTTGTAGTGAGAGATCAAGAAATTTATGAATAAATATTTTTCTTACCTCCTCCTTGCAGCTTTAACGCGGGGATTTCTTGATGATTATCCGTCTTGTTGAACTGGTTAACGCCTGAATCTTCAAGCATTTGAAGGAATTCCCTTGTTACGTTTTCCTCATCCGCATCCAACCTTTGCGAGTCGTTGTCATCCTCCTCCGTCTTGACTCGGTTTTCGTCTTTAAACATTGATTCAAGTGCTTTGATTTGCTGTGCAATAGAATCAAGTGCTGATAATCTCGTCAAATGCATCTGATCATGCACGATTTCTTTAACAACCTCGTGAGATGATACCGATTTATAATCAGAATTCCCTTCTGATCGCTCTTCTTCTTCTTTTTCTTCTTCCTCTTCTTCCACTTCTTTTGTTACTTCTTTTTTCTCTTCCTCTTTATCTTGAATTTCAACTCCTTTATCCACAACATCGAACTCGGGGAGATCAAGATCCTCTGCTTTCGACTCTGGTTCTTTCGACTCTGGTTGTTTTACAGGCTCGTCGTCTAGATTTAGCTCATCAATCCCTTGAAGATTTGCTGGTGTTGTTCCTGTTTGTGAAGGAGTCCAATTAGATGAACTTAAGCTAGACATTCGTGGACTCGGAACACTAAAAGATGATTTCGATTGCTTTCTAGCAAATGAAGACGAAGATGAGTAACTCTTAGCGTTTTTCGTTCCCCCTTCAGCCTGACTATAAATCCCAACTCCACCATCTTTCTCCATGATTTGAAATCCCAATTTTAGTACTAACTCTCCGCCTTTCGCCTTCCCTAAAAGAGTAAAAGTCGTGTCCCATTGGCGAATACGGTTCCCTTCAAAGCTCTTTTCTATTGACTCCTCAATCATTTCACTTAAATCAACCACGTTTTTTCCGAAATCAAGTTCTTCAGCATCCACTGCAAAGACATATATCACAAATGGACGGGGCTCGAATTTAAATCGAGCCCCACCACTACCACTACTAGTACCACTAGTAGGGGTATAATAAACATGACACCTTATAAAAAGTGTCTCTTCAAAATCAGCAGCTCCTTGTGAAACTCTAGATGGCATAGTTTGTACTGCTCCATCTTTAGTTTCCTTTTTTCGAACACAAACTGATAGTCGAAGACCGTTCATGGACGTTGGTAGTCCTTGAGCGGCAACGACTTCGACTGAGAATAAACAGCTCAGTTTTTGCTTACCAATGTGAGCCAAAGCCCGAATCGGTTTCCAATTCCATAGGCCTTTTTTCTCTGCATCCTTGCTGTCCAACTTCTTATTTAACTTTGTGCTGCTGCTGGTGCTTCCAGTGTTTTTTTGTTGTATATTGTCCTCGCTCTCGATGTCCAGTTTAGGTCGAGAACGCCATGGTGACAATGACATGCGCCTCGACCTCGGCTTAGGATTGACGACAAGAGGGTCAGTTTCGTCGTCATTTTTAAGGGATTCGACCGGAGGGACAGAATTTCGGGGGAGGACGAGGGAGGCGGTTCTTCGGGTTGTTGTACTAGTGTGTGATGGTGGTTGATAGAGGGTTTCGCTAAGTGCTTCGAGTTCTTGCAATAACTGTGTATTGGAATTCCTTCTACTAGTTGAGTAATCCGCCATTTGGAAATGAAATAGAATGCAAGAAGTGTATGATACAACAGATAACGAAGAAAAAAAGTTGAAAGTTGTCTTTTCTTTTTGTTTTGGAGAAGGTTTTGTGCAGTAGTTAGATGATTGGCTAGAAATGGTGGAAGAGATATGAGGGGAAGGTAGGTGAGAAGATTGATGTAGGTATTTGAGGATGGAAAATTCTGTATGAATGGATTACTTGGTGCTTTTTGAACCAGGTATTTGCATGGGTTTTGTATGTGAAGGATAAGGCAAGAACGTTTGTCTTTTTGTCTATCCCCATCACAAGTAGGGATCGAGCTACATCATTAGTTATTGATCCGACATAATAAAGTAGTTTTGGTCCATATTCTATATTTATTTGTGTCTAAAAATTTGACTTAATATTTGAATAAGTTTTCGGCCGAGTTGTCATTTTTAGTGATTTCCCCTCTTTTTATTTGTTTGCAATTTATGAATCTTTTTGAACAAATTGAAAGTCCTATGAGAAATTATTAGACTATAATCTAATATTCTGGACGTAAGACAAAAGTCTAATATTTTGCCAGTTTCAAATGCTATATTTGCATAGCTTTTAAAAATTGTGACAAAATTTAAATGATGGTCTAGAAAAGGGACATTTGCATAATCAGCCTATATATAATCTATTCTGAACCAAGTAAGGTGTCTGTCCTCGGGGAGGATCCATAATATAATTACAAGGGAGATTTCGCACAAATGTCCCTATTTTGGGGTGGTCTTTAATTTTTTGTCCTTCACCACTTTTGTCGCATCATAACTTAAATTTCGCTCGGCGTTGTTTACGTTTAGCTTTAACATATGTATCATAACATCCCACAAGTTATGCCAGATAAGGCAAAATTTTCAAAGCTCAACATTTTAAAACAACATAACTTTAAATTTCGCTCGGAATAGTTTACTATATGTATCATAACATTCACACAAGTTATGTTGGAAAAGGGCAAAACCTTCAACACTCAACATAATTTAAAAAATGCTACACAACTTATGCCGCATAACTTAATTTCTACAAAACTTGTACTGAGCGAGACAAAAAATGTTATATAATTTACGTCGAGTGAAAGTTAGAATACATTCATTAACTAAGCAGCAGGGTCAAAAATTAAAGACTACAAATATATGGTGCAAAAGCTCTTAGACTAGCGCATTTGAGGGCCAATCCGTGCAAAAAGTCGATTTACAAGTTCGACTCAAGCCAGCATATATAGCACAGGAATAGAAAAACCATAACAACAACAACAACAACAAGCCCAGTATAATCCCACCATGTGAGGTCTGGGGAGGGTAGAGTGTACACAGACCTAACCCCCATCTTGAAAGGTAAGAATAGAAACACCATACGAATAAAAAATAGAATTTAACCCCCTTGCTTTTCGTACAGGTTAGGAGGAATCGGTTTTATGTGATCGTTACTCCCTCTATTTCATTTCATGTGTATTGTTTGATTAGGCACCAACTCCCTCTATTTCATTTCATGTGTATTGTTTGATTAGGCACCAAATGTAAGAAGTTTGAATAAAGATTATTAAAACCTATGGACTAGAATAAGCATAAACATTTTTGTGCTATAAATTAGCTCATTAAGAATATAATAAAAAAATTTAAAGTGAATTGTTTCTAAGCAGATTTAATTAGCGTGGGAACTTTGCCACGAGCTTATTTTAAGTTCCATACATATGAAAAAGCACTTGGAAAATTAATGGGTTTTAAGATCTCCAAAATGTTTTGAAAATGAGACATAATGAGTTCCTCGTGAGCATATGCATTTTACAATAGCTTTGCGGTAAAACTGGAACAAAACTTTGAGCATCATTGTGAATTAGCATGGACCATAATCTATATGTAGACCTAATGGAGAAAAGTCCTAGAGCAACTGTAAAATGTCCTTTTTTTAATGTGTTGACTTTTTCATGAATATAATCCTTGCAAATGTGTATATTCTAAATCTAACGTCTTCAATATTTGTCTTTTCTTCTTGTCTAAGAGTAGAACAACCCAAAGGATAGTGTATTACATCAACCTGTTAATTTACTAATTTTAACATTAAAGACAATAGTTTCATACAGATAAAACGTTCACCTAGTAAATTAGCAGCCACTTAAATAAATTTAAATTCGTATCAACTATTTACAGAGTTTATTTTCTTAATCTATTGATTAATGACAACTTCATGCTTCAGGAATTTTCTTAGCAGCAGCAACTAATATTGCACAGAAGTTGAGCTTGTTTCAAAACTTTTAACAATTGAACAAACATCAAACTATCCATTGCCTCCATGTAAATGGATATAAACCTCAATTATTTTGGTGATTTGAAGGAAAAGACAAACTATAGAGAAGATTAGCTATGAATCTCTTTCTAGACGTCGAAATTTTCTTGCATCTTTAGCCTGCATATCCTGTGATTAATCAAATAAAGCTAAACATCTACCAATAAAAATACATTTACTAAAAAAATCGATCACGATTTAAATTATGGTCACTACAATCTTCCCAGCCAAACGGCCAAATTACTACGGTTATCCGAGTAGATACCATCAAACAAACTATAACCGATTTAATTGGTCATTGCAGTTTCACAGTGTGAATTTGTTCTTACTTACACATGCACGGCTTAAGCTTTGAGACAAGCATAGGACTACTGACAGGAACATCCAGGTATCATTCCTCACTGACTGTCTTTAGCACATGTCAATCAATCTACACGAGTTATTCTTGATTTGATTTTTATCAAGGTTGTACCTTTTTTCTCCTCCACTTCATAACAAAAAAGAGTTACTTCCGTTGTATGAATTGTGACAGTGTGCACACCGGATTTGCGCGAGTCAAATCAGGGTTGCACAACATCACAAGTCATACCAATGCATGTAACTCCTTTTTTTCTTCTAAAATGGAGAAGAAAAAAGGTACAATCTTGATAAAAGTCAAATCTTTGGATGCGACTCCTTGGACCATAATGAGGATGACAATTACAAAGAATGCAGCAAACACTGTTATGTACACTATTCACAAGTTCTCCACGAAGATGGGACAAGTATATCAAACAAAGTAAGCCTATGAACAAGTTCCTTTCACAATATATATTTACCATATAACTAGACTCTGGTATACAGTTATCTTAGTAAGATATTGTGATTGAAGGGTTGAATTTTACAATAAATCTCAGCTATATACTAAACAAGATAAGCATCATATGTATAAATAGCAGAAAATATCTTAGGTAAACTACCATATTACGGACTAGCAAAGCAATAGCACTCCAGAAGGATGCCTAACAAGAAAAAGACGCCATTTTTAAGCAAAAAACATAATACCCCACTATAGATATGGTAAAATTAAAGCAAAAAATAGTTTTTCTACCATATAAACTCAATCCTGTTAAGCAGAAGAGAGTTACAAAGTAAACAAGGAATCCCTCAGAATAAAGCTTTTCATCAATGGTCATCAGGCCACTACTTTTAAATTATTAAGCTAATTCATCACGGGGATTGAAAAAACTACTGAAAAACAACACACTTTATAACATATCACAGCAATAATTTTCTTTCAAGATGAGGTAAATTACCATATTACTGACAAAGAAAACATCAGTTCTCCGCAAGGATGGTGCCTAACAAGAAAAAGATACTATTTTTAAGCAAAAATGTTGTTTAGACATAACATCAAGTGCCATTGTACATGCAAATTAACACGCCACAGATGTAAAAATAAAGCAAACATATCAAATCAATCCTGTTAAGTAAACAAGGAATCCCTCAGAATAAAGCTTTTCATCAATGGATATCAGGCCACTACTTTTAAATTATTAAGCTAATTCATCACAGGGATTGAAAAAACTGCTGAAAAACAACACACTTTATAACATATCACAGCAATAATTTTCTTTCAAGATGAGGTAAATTACCATATTACTGACAAAGAAAACATCAGTACTCCACAAGGATGGTGCCTAACAAGAAAAAGATACTATTTTTAAGCAAAAATGTTGTTTAGACATAAACTCAAGTGCCATTGTACATGCAAATTAACACGCCACAGATGTAAAAATAAAGCAAACATATCAAATCAATCCTGTTAAGCAGAAGAAAGACTGAATAAGTAAACAAGTAATCCCTCGGAATAGAGCCTGTTTGGATGGGCTTATGCCTATAAGCTGTTTGCAGCTTATAAGCTAAAAAAAATAAGTTGGGGTAGTCTAACTTTTTTTTTTTGGCTTACAAGCTGTTTTCAGCTTATAAGCTGCTTTAGATAAGCTAAGTCAAATGGGTCCAATTATTTTTTTGAGCTTATTTTAAGCACAAAATGACTTTAAGCTGGCCAGCCAAACACTCAAAAAAGCTGAAAACAGCTCATAAGCAACTTATAAGCCAATCCAAACGGGCTCTAAAGCTTTTCATCAATGGATATCAGGCCACTACTTTTAAATTATTAAGCTAATTCATCACAGGGATCAAAAGAACTTCCGAAAAAACAACACACTTTATAACATACCACAGCACTTAAACAAAACTAAGATAAGGTCAGTTATCCTATTACACTAGAAGGATTCATCTAGCAAGAAAAAGACATCATATTTAAGCAAAATAAGATTGTTTAAACGTAATATCGACTGCCATTGTTCAAGCAAATCGACACTACAAGTTTTGTAAAATTAAAGCAAAAACTATCTCCTGTTAAGCAGAAGAAACTGAATAAATCAAGAAAAAGAATCCCTCAGAACAAAGATTTTCATCAATGAATATCAGGCCACTACTTTTAAATTATTCAGCTAGTTCATCACAGGGATTGAAATACTTCCAAAAAAAAAAATACATTATAACATATCACAGCAATAAATAATTTTTCAAATAAACCTGTCACAATGTAAATAAAGGGGGGTCACTTGTTATCTATTAATCAATAATTGGAACAGATAATTTGAGAAATTTCCAAATACCAAAAAAAAAAAACAGAATCTTACTATCACAAGGGCTAATGTAAGAAAAATAATGCATCCCTCAGAATTGATATTTATCTTCATTAAAGGTCAGTCTACTTTTAACGTTAAATATAGAAATCACTCATCACAGGGATTAAACGAAAAACAAAAAAATCAAAAAAAAAAAAAAAGAGAGCTGAAAAAAAAATGATATACTTCCTTTTTACAACTTTAAAAAAAAACAAGTATTCCAAAACAGAACAGTAAATATAGACATATGTCTTACTGTAAAACTCGATGGCAGTAAATTTTTCACTAAACATAACATAGCTGTTCCCCGGTATTTACACCTAACTAAACAATTTAGTCCAAAAAACAACAAATCAGAGTGAAAAATTGCAAGACACGTGTATTTCTTTCATTGGTATAAACACTTACAGTGAGATTTTAAAAGAAGGGTGCCGACGGCGATAATGGAGTAGAGGGTTTCGTTATATAATGGGGCAGAAGTGAGGGGTCAGTGGCACAGTAAGCCCAAATCTTGATAGAGGCCCACCATCTTTTTTGGGCCACCTAATAGTGAAGGCCTAATAAGGGGGAAATTTGCACAAATAGATATTGGGGTCCTTTGCACGATCGTCCTTCAAAGACACTGGTCTTTAATTTTTGCTCCTCATATTGTTGATCTTTAAGTTTTGTCCTTCGTCTAATACTTAAGGTTCTACGTTCAAATTCAGGCTCAATGGAAAAAAAATCGCAAGGCAGAGGTTTGTAGCAAAATTAGACATATTCGAATAAAAATTAGGCCTTACAGAGGTTTCTCTTAAGGCAAACTTTTATCCAAAATTAGATCTAAAGGCAAACATCTACCTTAAAGCCCAAAATCAGGTCTATTACGGCAAAAGTTAGGTCTTACAGAGGTTTGCCTTAAGGTTGACTTTTGCCCGAATTCGGCCTTATAAGGTTCAAACTCTAGCTTGGTATTTAAATTGGGTCATTTGCACTTTTGGCCCTATTTTGTAGCGGTCTTTAATTTTTGTCCTCATAACAAACAACTTGGTATCATGGACGACTAAGAGAGTGCCTCATTGAAGGACTGAAGCTGTCTTCCATGAGACCATCTGTTATATCCCGTATTTTGCACGTTCGGATAAATTGGGGTAATCAAGACAAGTTAAGGATAAGGCTACAATTTCATCTTGTTTAACATATAAGTTTTTCATGAAAATATTGACGCGGAAATATTGAGGAAGGCTAAGGGCAAAATTGGAAGTTTGGGGAATAAATTTCATAAATTGCAAATTGTCATGAAATAAAAGTGGGCTTGGAATAAAAGAAGAAGAAGAGATTTTTGGGCTTGGAATTGGCCAAGGGGGTGGCCGGCCACATGCTAAAATGGCCCAAGCCCATTTGCTAAATTAAGCCATGTGATAAATAGACAAAAGGGGGCCATAATTCAAGAATGTTCAAGAAAGCACAAAACAAAAGAAGAAGAAGAAGAAGAAGAAGAAGAAGAAGAAGAAGAAGAAGAAGAGAGCAAAGGTCAAGGGCCATTCGGCCATGACCATGGGAAATTGGGGTCTTCAAATTTGATCCCAAAAATTATTTTCTTCTAGTATTCCTACTAATTCAAGGGTCCTCTCCAACGTGGTGTAATCGTTGAAACAAGAAAACTGCTCTTTGTTGCAAAATCACAACTTTAGCTAAGTGGAGAAGTTGAAAAGAAAAGGTAAGATTTAATCCCTTTTATATGTTATGAAGGGTTTGTTTATGTTGGAATATGTAGAAATGGATAGAAATTATGAAAATATGGAAGTTTGTATGGTGGTGTGTATATGCATATGGGTCGTGTGTATATGTTGTGTGTAGGAAGGATGGGATAATTTCTATGTAGTAATATGATTGTTGTAGATATGTATTTTGTGATGGAAATGAGAATTTGATAACTTAAATTGATGTTGGAATTGTTGGGCTGATTTGGAAGCCAATATGATGTTAGTGTCATTTCTTTAATTGTGAGAATAATGTTGTTAGAATGTGTGTTGTTGGGATAGTTCATGAATTTGGAAGCAAGAAATGCATTAAAATTGTTTCTAGGGAAGTTGGGGAGTTTTTGGGTGAAGTGTGGTTTTGGTGGAAATGTTGGAATATTGTGTAGATTGTTTAAAATATTCTTGAATTATGGTTGAATGATCTTGAATTAGTAAATGAATATGTAAGCATTGATATTGACTTGAATGTACGTAGTTGGATTGAAAGTTGATGTACTATGTGGAAAAGAAGATTACTTATGTTAGAATGCATTTTGAATTGGATGGTTGATGTTGTTAGTATGATTCTTGGTATTGTTGTTGATGTTTTGGCCGAGTTGAATTCTCGGGGTTGATGAATTTATAGGGGAGGTGTTGTCCAAATTTCTGTAGACAAGTATGGATTTAAGATTTAATTCTTAAAGGCTTATAATGGATATTTGGTAATTGTGATCAATTGTAGATTTTGGAGGAAACGGGATTTGAGTTTGGACAAGCGTAAAAGGCAAATAAGGTATGTAAAGCTCTACTTTTTCTTTCTTTGGCATGTCCTAGTTATGATAGGCTATGATGCGAACCTCGGGGATCACTCTACTCCTTAAAATCCGAGCTTAATTTTGACCCTTATTCATTCAATGAAATTGAATCAGGTTTTGTTGGAAAAATGTGTTTAAACACCTTTTTACTCCAAAAAGGGTCTTGCGCCATAAAACGTTCATAACTTTCACAAAGAGAATCGGAATGCCCCGAAACTTTCGTTGACGCCTCCATAAGTCCTAATGTCCGTAATTTATGTGCGCCACCTCGACTTGACCCGAGGTGGGCCCACAATCTCCGAAACCTTCTTGTATTGTTTTACTTGACCTATTTCCGTACTATGATTAAAAGAAACTTTTGGTTATTGTTCCGACTACTAAACGATAGTTGTGTTAACTATTCCATTGAATCCTATGATATTTTGATATGTACAAATAATCTCAGCATTTTTACTTTGACATAATCCGTCGCAACATCCAAAGGGTACGTACTATGACTATCGTCTGATTTCTTTTCTAATGACCTACCGTTCGGACTATTCCATCGAGTCTTTCCAAATATTTTATGATGCATATAGTTTCTCACTACTCTACTCGTGGATGCCTCAATGCTTCCTTCACTGAGCCCGGGCCAGGATATGTTATCACGCGTATTCCACTGCATTGTTCGTCGTGCCTCGATGTGAGGGGGCAGGTATGACACGTACATGGGTTTTGGAGTTATGCTGTACCATGTACATATATTCTGACATTTGATGATATGATATGATATGTGCACACTCTGATATTTGATATGATATGGCCATCTGATATGTTATGATATGTTACGGAGCTATTCCCTACTCTGGAGTTATGCTGTGTTGTGGCGCCAGTGACGGGGTGGCGACCACGTTCTATCCACCGTGTCCCATAATGGGGCCGGATATGGCCTGTGTTTTGACATGCATTACCTATGTTTTATGAGTAAGCATCTTGATATTCCGGTTATTGCATTTATTTTCTGTACTCTCTGTTCAGGTTATGATTCTGTTTATTATGTTTCATGTTTTACATACTCAGTACCTATTCCGTACTGACCCCCTTTCTTCGGGGGCTGCGTTTCATGCCGCGCAGGTACACCCAGATGATGTGGAGTTATTATAGAGGATGTTCCAGCAGAGTTGGCAAGCTCCAATTATTCCTGAAGTGCTGCCGAGTCAGAGTTAGTGTGTATGTTTTCTCTGGATCGATGTTAGAGACTTTGCAGACAGAGTCGTGGGTATAATATGTCAGTTGTATAAGCGGCTTCATCAGCCGATATGTCATTTTGTATTATGAGTTAAATTCTATGTGATCACCGATTCTGTTTGATTTGGAAAGCATCGAAAAGAATATTTTGAGAGGTTATTATGTATTTTATTTTTATTTGATTTAAAAGTCTAATAAGATGTTGTGTGTCCCAAAGGTCTGTGGGTTCGCTCGGCTCCGGATGTGGGGTCGGGTGCCCATCACACCCTAGCGGAATTAGGGTGTGACACCATCTCAATATATGATGCTTTCTCTATCTCATTTGAAGTGTCTTAGTTTGAATAAGCATGGAATTTAAGAAACAATGGTAGACTTTTGAATTCTATAGTCTTAAATTAAAGATGTGTGGGTCCTTTAAATCTTGTGGTCTAAAAATTGCCAAAATTTACTAAATATAGAAAGAGGCATTCTTTTTGGGACAGACAAAAAAGGAAAGTAAGACACTTAAATCGGGACAGAGGAAGTAGATATTATGATGGTATCATGGAAGATTGAGGAGTGTCTCATTGAAGGATTGAAACAGTCCCCCATGATACCATCTCAGTACATATATATAAGATGATAATATCATAGAAGTTTGTTTAGGAGAGTGTGTTTTTTGAATAAATGAACATGACCCTCTATGATTGCCTACGTTTTTTTTTAGCCGAGGGTTTATCAAAAACAACCTCTTTATCCTATAAAGGTAGATGTCAGGTTTGCGTATATCCTATCCTCCCAAACCCCATTTGTGAGATTACACTGTGTATGTTGTTATTGTTGTATGAGTTTCATAGAGGATTGATGAGTGTTTTTTGAAGAAATGAAAGAAGTCCTCTGTGATACTATCATGATATAAGAGATAGGAGTCATACCATGTTGGTATCATAATTTTGGGGACATCCGGATAAATAGTTTTGGGGCATGACAATAAGGGGCATTTTTGGATAATTATTTTGCTCGCAGGGGGCATCTACGTTCTTTTTCCTTTATATTTTCGTATCATAATATTTCATAAGTTATGCTTCGCGCCCTTAATGAATTTATAACCCCAGATATAAGTTCGATTTTGAAGAGCAAAAATTAAACACCAACCACTTGAAGGGAAAACCGTGGAATTTCTTCATTCAAATTTTGTCCTAGCTTTTGATATTTGCACGTAGTTGGCCGTGTTAAATTAGTGAAAAATGGGCTAAAATATCCTCTGTTGAGCAATAGAGATGATAAAGAAGTATCGAGAAGCGAAATTAAAACTGGTGAACCGTAACTTGTAAGTCATGACAATCCGATGCGACTTCATATTATATTTAACTTAGTTATCATGTTGGATTAACATCAATCAAACCGGATTGTCATGATTTCAAAGCTATAAAAAATAAAGAAAAAAAATACATTTCAAAATTGTGCATGCAAGTCATGACCTAGTAGTACAACATCATGTTATATTCAACCGACTTGTCTTATTGAATTACTCAAAAATCATATTGAATATCATGATTTCAAAGCTACAAACAAGAAGAGAAAAAAAAAAAATTACTTTTCAGAATTGTACGACAATTTGGTATGACTTCGTGTTATATTCAATATAGTTAGTTTAAGGGTATTCAAAATAAAAGAATTAAAACATACGAAGAAGCTAAAATTCAATATCTGCATAAAAAATAATTTGACCTTATATACAATATAATTTCCGACGAAATTTTTTTGATAAACCCCGTGTAGTTTCACGTTATACTCAATCTAAGTGTACTAAGAATTGGATTTTTGGTCCTTTATATTTTTTTTTTCCACATTTATGATCCTTTTGCATGAGATATTCATCTTTTACACATAAAAAATTAAAATAAAACACATAAGAGATCTGAAAAAATCATTTTCTTAGTTTTTAAGTAAGCTGATCCGATAATTTTATTTTTACAAAATCAGTACATAAAATGCTGAGTAAATGAAATCTCTTACCGTTTGAATATAAAAAAAAATGACCATTTCATATGTCTTATGCGTAAAATACCAATCTCGTAAAAAAAAAAATCTCATAAAACTAAAAAAAAAGAAAAAGTTTGTAAAGTACTTAAAAAAAAAAAAACCTTGTTAAAAAATGTGAAGCCTTTTGTTTGAAAATAGAGTTTTTGTCCTTTTTTCGCAAACGAAAGAACAGCTAAATAGGTAAAGACGACCGACGAGGGATGAGGCGGAGACCGGGAATCGGAGGCTTACAGGGCGCCGCCGCAGCTAGGGTTTGTAACCTAAATTCACTTTTTTCTCAAAAATTTAGTTTTTTTTTTTTTTGTTTAATAATCTTTTTTTTAATTATTTTTGCGATCTTTATTTGAAGGATCAATATCGATTGTTAGGTGAAAATGTGGCAAAAATAAGAACAGATCTTATGAAAGAGCAGCTCTCTACTTTTCGATCTCAACTTGAAGACTTCGCTCGCAAACACAAGGTTTGACATTATTTTTTTTAATTGTTTAAGAGCCTGTTTGGATGGGCTAAAAAAAATAAGTTGGGTAGCTGTTTTCAACTTATAAGTTGCTTTATAGAAGTTAAGTTAAATGGGTCCAATTATTTTTTTGAGCTTATTTTAAGCACAAAATGACTTTAAGCTGGCCAGCCAAACACTCGAAAAAGCTTAAAACAGCTTATAAGCAACTTATAAGCCAATCCAAACGGGCTCTAAGTTACTTTTGGTTTCTCATCTAATAATTAGTTCCTCCGTTACGAAGGTGGAGCCAAAATTTGAAGCTAACGGGTTCTGAATTCTAATTGTTCTTAATTTACTGAGATTTAAAACATATTCAAACAGTAGGGGATTTGGATTTGGCTTCTGGGTCGAACTCGTCGCACGGGGCTTGTGTAGTGCGAGTTACCGTTTGCGAGCTATTGGACAGGAGCTGGGTTTACCTTGTGTGCACCTGAAGGGTAGCGGCTGCGAGTTCCCATGTCATTAAAAGAAAAAACATATTCAATGAGTTTTACGTCAAATACAAAGTCTTAACAAAGCTACTGGGTTCGGCCAAACAATTAACCGACACTCTAGTTCCACTTACGCTCCCTTTGTACTCAGTTGAATGATCTGTTAGGAGTATGATGGTTAAAGCATTTGATTTTGTGTAATAAGACATCCAGTCTTTTAACCCTCTGTTTGGATAGTCGTTACCCATGGTTACATAATGTACAGTAGCATTGTATTGTATTGTATTAATGAATATAATGTTTGGATAGACTGTATCGTTTGTTGTGGTTTAATGGGTAAATGAAATTAGTAACCACGCAAAAATCACCGAATCCGTGGTTACAAAAATTGAGTTTTTTCATGGTTATGCAACAATGGAGTTACAATGGGTTTACAACACCATACAATATAATTCTAAGAACAATGGAAACAAACATGGCAACAATGAAAACAATACAATAATGAACCATGGAAAACAACCATCCAAACAGGGGAAAGTCTCTAAAATAAAAACCTATGTATTGATAGATTACATAAAGAAGCGTATTGTGAATCATAAATTCTTTTGTTATTAGAAGTACTTGTAATTTGTAAATATTTGAAAAAAATATAGCTAAAGAAAAAACTATATAATTACCGAATAGTAATGGTTTCATTTATATAAGCTTGTTAGAAATATACTCCGAGGAAGCATGTATGTCTCCAAGTTATATTAACTTGGCCATCTGTTGATAATTTTGGAAAAGACATGAAGAAGATGCATTTTCAGCTATTTATGGTCAACTTAGATGTTATGTGCGGTTACCTTAGCAAAGGGATTGCAATTGAATTCCACCATTTGTATTTTTCTCAATGATAATGGTACTAGAGATACAATGTAGTTATATTGTCAAATACGTGATGTTTCTAGAGTTTGGGCAGCAATCAGGCTGGTTGAGCTAGATGGATATTTTTCTCTCTCTTTTCTAGCCGGAGTGTTGTAAAAGAGGTTTCCGCTGTGTGTTCTGCTTCTTTGGTACTTCCTAATTGAAATTTATCTACATGTTTTTAGTTGTTAAACGACACATTTAAAATAAAAGAAGAAAGTTTTGGTTACTCCCTGTTTTATTTTGCAGAATGACATTCGCAAGAATCCCGCATTCAGGGCACAATTCCACGAGATGTGTGCTAAAGTCGGAGTAGATCCTCTAGCATCAAACAAGGGTTTCTGGGCAGAATTATTGGGGATTGGTGACTTCTATTATGAACTTGGTTGGTACAACCTCCTCAGTAATATTGGTTTTTGCAAGGCATGCTTAGGAATTTGTTTTTAAAGGTGCATGAGAGGAACATAATATTATTTCACACTGCAGTTTGAGTGTACTAAGTTCCGGTGCTATATGACATCAAACTTAGATCAGTATTCTATCTAGTGGCCTGTGTCTGATATTTTGAGTAGATCGTGCTTAATTCTTGTCTTTTTTCTTTTGAATATCCATAATGGTTAAGTATTATTATTTGTTGATAAATCTACAAGAACTGGCCTTACATGAAACCACCTGTCTAGGCAGGGGTACAGATTATTGATGTATGCCTGGCTACTAGACCCCACAATGGAGGTTTGATAAGCTTGGATGATCTCTGTAAACTTCTTGGTCAGAGAAAGAAAGCTGTTCGCGAGACAATATCCGAGGATGACTGCTTGCGTGCTATAAGCAAGCTGAAGGTATTGGCTCAAACTTTTATGTTTCAGTTTGCAGCAACCGCACAAAAGATTGAGCAACTGATACTGAAATATACCAAATCATCTTTTTCCATTTAACTTGAATAGCATATTTAACATTTTAGTGCTTTGCGCATCTAATTATGAAGATTCTTCATGTTCCACCTTTGGATACCAGGATATTTGATTTTGCTAGTTCCTCCATGTAATAAATAAAGTAGAAAAAAGAATCTGTACAACAAACCACCCATGTCACAAAAAAAAGATAGTAAGCTGCGGGTCAAAATGTTCTGTCTGTTTTATTAAGTTTTTATAGGTCCTTAGAACATGAAGCACCCAAGATAATGGTGAATATATATATTGCAGGTCATCATTGCTCATGCAATTCCCCTCATTTAGATGGAAGATAGGAGTAATACAAAGCTGTCTAGAAACATGATTTAAAGTTTGTCATTTGACTTAGTAACCATTCATTCCTTTTGAACTGGTATGTTTTGATACGGTTGCTCGAACTACAAACGCTAACATCTAATTGCATCTTTCAGGTATTAGGTAGTGGTTTTGAGGTGATTACAGTGGGAAAGAAAAGGCTCGTCAGATCTGTCCCTACCGAACTGAATAAGGATCACAATGAAATTTTAGAGCTGGCCCAGGTATAACATTTCTTCTATTTGTTTCCTCCAGGTTCATTTAGTTAGGTAATTTCTCTCTTTGGATAATTTTGTTGTTAGGTAATTACCATGCAGGAAAAATTGCCACTTTCACTTGGGGGTCGTTTGGTTGCTGGTTAGGAAGTGAATTATTCATGTCTTAAAACCATATCTAGTACCATGTTTGGTAGCATTTTAGTTGATATGTATAAAATTTAACACACCAAGTACAGTATTTGGTTACCAGTTTATAATCCCGCATAATTAACACATACTCCCTAGTCCCTCCGTCCCAATTTATATGGTGCCACACGGAGTTTAAGAAAGAAAAGAAGAGTTTTAAACTTGTGGTCCAAAACAAGCCTTTGATATTTGTGTGGTTGTAAATCATTATAAAGTTAAATTGTTTCTAAATATAGAAATGTGGCATTCTTTTTGGGACAGACTAAAAAGGAAAGTGTGCCATATAAATTGGGACTGAAGGAGGATATAAGTTATGAAGGAATCTTTGTATTATTTTATGCAGGGTAGAAGATGAAATAAATTAAACCTGCGTAGTTAATCCCCACATTACTAATAACTGCATAACTCTAACTAGCAACCAAACAATGCTTTTAATTTTTTCATTTGCTTTATATTCAATTTGGCTTTATTACTTTGCAATTGCAGTGGAATAAGTAAGAAGATAATTTTGTTGGGATTCAAGGTAATCTCGTAATAGATTCACATAACATGAAAACATTAAATGAACGTTACAATACACGTGACAAATAGACTTGCACACCAACTACAATTACACCAGTGCTCCTCTCAAAATTACCCAGGCTTATTCAGCCAAAACATCTTATTTCTTCTTTAATTATTTGCTTTTGCGATGGAAAGGAGGATGAGTAGGGATAGGCACAAGATTGAAATGAAGTTGAGTGAGTCTAAGGAAATACTCATTGTTACTTTCTCGAAAAGGAAAAGAAGTTTGTTCAAGAAAGCGGGCGAGCTTTCAAATCTGACCGGAGCAGATGTCGGTGTTCTGCTCTTTTCACCAAGTCGAAAACCATACTCCTATGGCTCCACAAGTTAGAAAAAATAACGGATAAATTTCTTGAATTGAAACTAGACAAGCGCCAACGTGATCATGCTGATGTGGGCAAATCAAATGTCTTTGAGGCGTTTAATCATAAAAAAATATTGAAAGAGGAAATCTCATGTTATTGTTTTCTGGTGCCTTTGCTGCAGACCCATGGTTTCGTGACAGTTGATGAGGTACAAAGACGCCTAAACTGGTCTTCAGGTCGTGCAACTGATGCGCTTGAAACGCTGTTAGAGGTAAGTTTTTGATGTCATTCCTTCGTTCCTTCCGTCTTTTCCATCAAGGCTCTAAACATTTCCGTGACATTTACTTGATAAAAAAAAGGCTCTTACATTTCCTTCTAGATTTTCTTGTGATTGGAGCTAACAAATATGGCTCTCATGCATCCTACAGGAAGGGCTTGCCATGATAGATGATGGACACAGAGATGGCAAACGTCGATACTGGTTCCCTTGTGTGTCCTCTGTCTCCACCTATGTAGGGGCGGACACTCTTTAGCGTTTTCCTTCTTCAGATATGAGAATATTTCGCTTTGCACCGCGAACGTGGAGGATTGATTCCAAATAGAGATGCTACTTTCTTATATCTGTTTCCCGTGGTCCGACAAGCTTTTGATTTGCAGATATTGCATATGTTAGTGTGTTGCCCTATTTGTGTTATCCGTACTGTGGAATTATAGTGTTGAGTCATTCATTGTTGTACGAATCTTGTTTCATATGTCTGATACTGCTTGCCTGCTGACTGAGCTTTCTCCAAAATTGAACTTCATAGCATATTGTTATGGTGTACACTGCAAGCCAAGCTGGTACTATAAAAGTTGTGAAGAGTTGATAGTATTGAAGAAACAAATTTCTCTTGGTGTTTGCTGGAAAGTGTTGTTTTTACGTGTCACGAGTTAGTGATTTCGTTTGATAAACAGTGATGCTTCATGACAGGTGAAGAAAGTTTTTTTTTTTTAAAATATACCAACATGAAAGGAATCAAGGACGGAATCCGACTTTTAATTTTCAACTTGGAATATTTAACACTTCGTACTGCAAATTTGCAAATCAATATGTAAAGGAACATCTAAAATCCTAAGATAAATATACCAGAACTCGTCCAAGGAGCCACTAATTTATTTATATCACCTATGCACATGTGTGCATCCTTACCGTTTATCTAGCAATTTTAAATAGCAACCTTTGAAACTTGGGATAATGAGCCCGCCTCTCTCTACCCTTCTCCATTTAAATACCAGGCTTAATTCGCATGGTGCAAATAGGTTATTTAATGCTAAATTCATTGGACTAAAAGTTGAAGGTTGTAGGTCATAATTGATTTAAAACCCAGAAATAGCACCTTAGCTGCAAATTCAAATGCTGAATCAAGACAAGATGCCATGAAGAGTAACACAAACTAAAATTCTATTCATTGAGACAATGCTGTTCAATTCAAAAACAAAACAAAATAAGAAGTGTAGGTGTGGCCGTATACAGTAATTCACGTAAGAATCCAGCTCTTCTCAGTACACATAGTCTCGAACTGGAATTGGAACCGCAGTTATAGTGAAATGCCATTACTCGGCTTTAGACGGGAAATGATTTCCACCAGTAGCGATCTTATAAAGGTAAAATCCAGTCATTACCACACTGCAAAACGATCAAAATACGCTTCTAAATCAGATCAGCATTATTGATTTTTTTGACAACATTTTTCACAAGATTCTTATCTATGAACAGACAGAACATCCACCAATCATTAATGAAATAGGAAACTAAGCATGAAAGTGGTAATGTTGTCCACCAAGACTTAAGCAAATGACAACCAATTACACACACGCACACACACCTGGACTAGTCTACCGGATACATGTTATCTCGCACCAGCACAAGTAAAGTAATTCTGTCCACAAAGGCTTAGGTGGATGGGAATAAATCACCTACTGTTTTTGTCTCTACTGAAACTTAAATTGGTTTTTATCCAATTCACTGACGACTAGATCATACCTTTCAATTTTCGTTGGGATATCATGCAAATAGGCACCACCCCTTGCCTGATTTGCTTTGTATTTCATATTGATCATTTAAAGGCAGTAGTTCTCCCCAGACACTGAACCTATAGTTCCCTATAGTCCCCTAAAATGAAAAAGAGACACCACTGCATACCGAAAGGATAGAGGCAAAGGTTCAAGCTACTATAAAGCTATAATAACAGGTCAAATGTTCAGACAAGTAGAAAGTATGTGATTACTGTTAGGTACATCCTCCGTCCTAAGTTATTTGACACTTTCCTTTTTAGTCAGTCCCAAAAAGAATGACACCTATCTATATTTAGTAACAACTTCAAACTTCTCATTTTACCCATAATGAGATGATTTATAGCCACATAAATATCTATGACTTATTTCAGCCCACAACTTTCAAAAGACTTCCTTCCTTTCTTATACTATGTGCCTAGTCAAACACCCTCACATAAATTGGGACGGAGGGAGTAGTCTTTAGCACTGTTGCTTGGACTCTTCAAAAGTGCCGCCGGGGTGTGATCCTCCAAAAATAGTGCATTTTTTTAGGATCAGACACGAGTGAGGCCACATTTTTGGAGAGTACGAGCCACATAGGTTTTTGGTTGCTATTATCCATGAATACATGAAGCAACTTCAGTAGGCATGTTTTTTTTTCGTCTTCCTTAAATTCTAACAAGAGTCCTAAAAATAATTGTAGAGTAAAAGCAGAGTCAGATAAGCTAATTACTCAGTCTACAAATAAAATTGTCAGATGATCCATAGGATATGAAAAGAACTGCTGAACTTGTGAAGAAATTCAATGTTACTCATTTAACAATAGGTTAGAGATGAGAAACTTTCTTTCTGACTATTCGCTTTAGACGAAATCTGAGAAATCTTCTTCTTATTACAATTTACAAATAGACGATATCTGTGAATTTGCAGTGAAAATGTTGAGTGTGTCAAGAGGTCAAGGACAATACTTAATTTAACTATTATCAGACAGTTTAACTGCCATTTGAACTTTCAACGGGAGTCACGAAAAATGAAGAAAAAAATGTAGCATCTGACGTTTAGGAAATTTGACATTTTTAACTGCACTTAGCAACCTAATGGTCAGTTTGTACCCGAGGTAGTACCATAGACATTAGACAATGATAGAGAAACTTTACATATTATGATATGTAAAACTGTTACCTTTCTCCAAAAAATAAAACCATATATGCTATGTACTATGTATCAAATGAATCAAGTCACCAAATCTAATAAAGTATTTTTATGAATAAACTAAAAAGGTAGATGAAATACCGAAACCAAGAAGCAACTTAACAACAAAACTTGTATGGAATTGTTTATAGCTGTGGTTACCTGAGACCAGCAACAATGCCAGCTGGCATTATCTTTGAAGTTTGCAAGTACCGCTGTCCCATGACCCATGTTAGCACAGCAGCACAAACTGTTCCAAAACAAATTTAAGTTAGCAGAGGTACTTTTTCCGCCAAAATAAACAAATGAAAATTCGATGTGATCGTAAGAAAATGAATGAAGCTTTCATTTTTATCTTTCTGGATCATAATATGATATGCTAACATCAAACAAACAAAAACATAACACACTTACCAATAGAACTATGATGAAACAGCATGATAAGCTACAACAGAAGTAGGAAAATTTAAGAAATCTGGACATGGTGAAAGAGTTTTCTTTTCAATGCTCAGAAATATTTGAGTTATTTGTCTAAACTTCTTTTAAATCGCATGTGGAACAATTGATTAAAGTCCTAAACCTAGCGCATGATAAGCCTCAACATACGTGAAACAACATGAAGTTGGTGACTTAATGCTCAATCGCAGCTAGAAACTAACAATGCTAAAATTAACTTTCTTGGTCATAATATTAAGATTGAACTCGAAATTTCCGACTGCTGGACATCCAAGACTATCAGAGGTACCCAAACCTAGGATGTCCTGACTCCTCGTGGCTTTGATGAGTTGTTTTTTCTTTAGAAGCCTTCTTTATGCAACTCTTCAGCTGTATTAAGAGCTAATGATAAAGTGGTAACGGGTAAAATTGCTTTTATTTCCCAATGATTATCACGTTTTCCACGTTATCACTCTGGCTGTGGCGTTCATTTTATCTAATAGGGGATAATAAGCAAAAAGAATATGTGACAATTTTCACTTTTACCATGGATATAGCATGATCAGCATTGCACATTACTTAAACAGTGGCATTTCAACAAATAAAATTTTAAGATAAGGATACATGGAGGCAAATCACGGAAAGATACTTAATCATTTTCTTTCTATTTGGTCTAGTTAGTTCAGAACTAGAATTGATAAATCCTACATGATTCAGTACTTACTTGAACAAAATTTATCCATCAGTACTTACTCGAACAAAATTTATCCATCAGTTCTTCACATGTTTAGCATTCATTGTTCACTTCCCATAGCATAACAACCAAGAATTTCTCATTTCGTAGAAAGGTCCAATTTTAATGCTACCAAGCAAGTAGAAAAACGAAATGTAACATGAAACATAAGCAATTCTACCACGACAAGTTGCTAAACAACTAGACCATCAGCCTATAAAAGAATCAGAAGAGGAATAAAAACAATCCCATTCCAATATCTTATCCTTTGCTGCAAACCATACAGCTCACATAGACTTTATAGCACAGATACACATTCTTTAGATCTAAAGCAGAGCAGCAAAAATCAGACCTTTATACAGTAAATAAGACCAGGCCTCACAACTGTATCAACATGTCATTGGAAAAAAACCACGGGCAGTTCCAAATTTAGGCTGCAGGTTCTGATAAACACACTGCCTTCAATTCCAATAATATATACTCCATATGATTGGAAAGTTTTATATTGATAAAGAAATAGACTTTGGGCCTAACTCAGCCCAAAAAACTAGCTCACGAGGTAAGAATTGTCCAAAACAATACAAGGAGACCAAGTACCATCTGGCGCGTGGACAATATAAGATCGACCAACATCCAATAAACAATAAATTGAAATGAGTTTGGCTCTGATACAACGACAAACTCAACCCCAGAACTAGCTCATAAGGTGAGGATTGTCCAACGTCGAGATCCTATGTAGGACTCTAACAAATATAAAATATTTATCACATTTGCACTTACAAAAGAGTAAAGGGTATACATTTCAACTTAAAACAATTTCAATTGTTCTATGCATGCAATTATTAATAAGGGAATGAAAGGGCCATACCTGTTTCAAGAATCAAAGCAAAGTAAGAATTTTTACGCTTGTGAAATGCTTGAAGACTCAAATAACCAGCTAAAATAAGCAACAAACCAGTACCCAAACCTCCACCAAGTGAAGCTATACTTCCTTTTTTAACATATCCAAAAACTCCACCACACACAAGAATTAAACCATATGGGATTGTAAAACAAAAATCATGCATTTTTACCAAATGGGGTTGTAGAAAATATTGATATTTTGATGAATTTAGCCAAGATTTGAGAGATCAAGAAAGAAAAAAGACTCGATTTTTAAACAATCTTGATGCGTAAAACTTGAAACTTTCAAGTTCCAAGTTTTGGTCAAAGGCCAAAGGTCTTACCTAACCGCCATTATTTTTTTTGGTTTTAATGGTCTAAATTGTCCTTCGGATTATTGTTGAATTACATTCATGTCTGGTTGATTTACAGCTGAAAAGAAGAAGTATGTGAGGGTAATATTGTCAAGAAATATAGCTGCGGGCAGTCCGCACGCCATTTAAAATTAAAAATAATTGTTGGCACTTTTCTTTCTAGAAGAATTAATGTAAATAGTCGTCCATCCAAATACATAAAAAAAGGGAAAAGAATAAAAAAATGCTTCTTTACTTTGAAAAAAGGACTAAACAAATCCTATGTAATAAATTTGGATAAAAAAAATCCCTTCCGTCATTAAAGTTTTGCAAATACACCCCTTTCTTAATGGAAAACCCCAACATAACCCGATTTCATTTTTAAACTCGCTCTATTTAAATCCGACCCAATTACATAAAAAATCCATATGCGACTAACTTGTTCCCTAATCCTACATCTGGAGCCATTGGACACAGAAGCGGATAACCCATATGAGTTTTTTACAAATGGAGGATAATTTTTTTCCCCAAAATAGAAGGGTATTTTTTCATCCTTTTCCCTAAAAAAAAAAAAAAAGCTGACGGACGTAAAATATAACTCATATATAATATATGTATAATTGTATCTAATCAATATGTAATTTATGTAAAGCAAAAATCATGCATTTTTACTAAATGGGGTTTTAGGAAAGATTAATATCTTGACGAATTTAGCAGAGATTTGAGAGATCAAGAATAAAAAGAAAGTGTGAAAGTTTAAACAAAAGAGAGTAGTTAAAAAAATCCAGAGTAACGCAATAAATTATTGCGTTATTGGACTTAACTGTCTCAGTTAAATTCAATAAGCAGTAATTTACTGCGCTAAGGATACTTTGATATCACTTTTTTTTTTTTTAGAGTATTTTGGTTCACTTGCGCTTTTTTTTGGGTCATTTCAGTTCCGGACTCAGTCGGTAGCCATTTGACCCAGTGTACTTGTGACCCTGCGGGCAGTCCACGCGCCATTTAAACAATTTTCTGTCTTTTCCAAAAATACACAAAAATGGTTTGTTTATTGCAAAAAAATTGTCTGTTAGGCGATACCTCTTAACATAAATATTACTCCAAATCCTGAAGTGGGAAAGGAGAAGGGGATGTCCATTGTTGTGAGGCTAATGGTTTTATGAGTTTTTTTTTTTTTTTTAAAAAAAAATTATTCACAAAATTAAATGGTGTTTTCATGTTCAAATATAACTTCTAAATTATTATTTTCCCCCTTCAAATATCAACCAATTTATGTCCAAGCGCTTTCAAAACTGCGAATTCAATATGATTACGCAACACTTATTCCTCAATAATGGTTCTCAAATCTTCACTTTATGCCTATAAGCCCCAATTGCATCGTAGACATTAGAAAGAGAAAAAAGGGGTTTTTTGTTATATTTATAGTGTGTTATAAAATATATATATGAATGTCCATATAGCCTAGGTTTTCCACATGTCCTAAATAAGAATAGGTACATGTACATATAGTGGCATGTATGAAATGAAGAAAATGAAGCAACACAAGTTTGATTTTAACTCTTAGTGTTGTCATTGATGACTTCATCAAGAGATTTACCATCTCTATAAATAGATGGTTAAGTTCTCAATTTGTAAATGGATATCAACAAGAAGTGAAATACAATCTTTCCCTCCTTTCTACAAAGTTCTTAGTTTGCTTCTCTTGTTTATTTCCAAATATATAGTTTTATAACACGTTATCAGCACGAGTCTCTAATCTTTTATTTGAGTTTAGCCCATATCGGTACTACCGTCTTTGTGTCATCCATGCCTTAATGAAAATTAAGGTATTGTCCTACTCATCTAAAATAATATACTTATGCAGAAGTTTTTTGTTATTTAAGGGGTTGCAATTATAAATCATCCGGGAAACGGTTCACGACGGTGTATGTAATCAAGTATTGTTTGTAATTCTTCATGAGGTTTGGGTATCTAGTAAGTTATACTAGTATCTTATAATGAAAACAGTTTCCATCACAGGTAAAGTGATTTGAGCCTTTTGCTTATTATTGTTGGTTTAATATTTTTAATTCACTTCTAATGTTACATGCTATGTTTATATATGCGTATGTCGTGGTTAATTTGGTACTTGTTTTTAGAATGATCCCAGAAGTGACATTCATACTTCACAAGTCTAATGTATCACTACATTTATTTGTATTTATGGATCAGGATCACTAGAAGTGATGATTCATACATAGGCCTCCATATTGTGATTTATATTGAAAATATGTTAGAGAAAAATCTCTACATTATATGCATATCTCGATTTGCTCCTGAAGTAGCAATATCTTAAAAGAAATTTTAAGCTATCACAATTTGATATGCTTAAGGCCTGCACGTTCAGATGATTGTGTTCCATTTTTGAAGAATGAGAACTTTTGATATAAGCTATAAATATAGATCCATTCCCTGAAGTGAATGTGATAATATGTAGTAAAGCCTATAAATATAAACATGCATTTGATTGTGAAAATATCATGATCCATCTCCAGAAGAGGTAGAATAATTGAAAAGAAATATTCTGAATATTATATGCTTTTCTCCCGAAGTACTAAACTCATAATTTTGCTCCACGAGTAGCAAACTTTGAATTCTACTCCAGAAGTAGTAAGCCTATGTATTTTACTCCTGAAGTAGTAAGGTTTTTAATTCTACTCCTGAAATAGTACAACTCTGAAATCTACTCCCGAAGTAGTAGAATTCAGAAATTTACTCCTGAATTAGTCAACCTTTAAACTTTACTTCCGAAGTGGTAAAACTTGAAACTTTACTCCCGAAGCAGTAAAACTCTGAAACTTTACTCCTGAAGCAGAAAGAATTACCAAAATATCTGAGAAATACTCTGAAGCAATGTCTTCTTGTGTTTGAGCAAAATAACGAGCTATTGATGAGCGTCGTATTTCAAACACATTTAAATAATCAGGTTTCATTCCCCGAAGTGAATGAACAAATACCACAACTTATCTCCTAGAGGGATAAAATACAAAGAATGTAGATGTTATATTTTTGTGGTATGAAATTCAGACATTGCTACACGTACCTGTCGTACGTCGAAACATATTAAAGCATCATTTTAAGGAAAAAGGAAGCAGAGTAGAATGCTTTCTCCTATAACCACATTAATACATTATGGTTAGTTGTTATTGATTTCCTTGAAGGAAATAACAATTAATTTATCTCTTTATGAAGGATTTGATTATTATGTATTTGAGTTTAGATACAAAATACTCAGTTAATGATGAATCTCCCTGAAAGAGATGTTTGAAATATTGAAGTTTAGAATTCAATGTTTATTTCGTGACACCAGTAGTGTCGAAATTTGCTTTCATGGTACCAGAAGTATTTAAGAAATATTTGGTAATAGAAATTAATGATCAAAGGCTCCAGAAGAGATAATTATTTATTTACAAGTATCATGACACTAGCAATGTCCAAATAATATCCGATTATGATAAATAAATTGAAGTCTCTTGAAGATGTTATATATGATAATACCATTCATCGTAGATCATAATTGGTACGATCGGACACTGTAGTAGACCTGAAGTTTACTAACAATAAAAATGGTTATCATATTGAGACTACAAATGATCGGAATATTAAATATCTTCAAGTTACTATGGGTAAGAAATACACAAGTGAAATGTTACCCGAGCATGATGAGATCATATACCACGATAAACCAGAAGTTTATTAATATACAATTTCATGCAATAGTAAACCAGAAGTTTATTAAAAGAAATAACACTCGTCATAGTAAACTTGAAGTTTACGGGTACAGATAATTTTATCAGTTGACAAGACCATTTTGACCGTCCTGATTTAAATCTGATGTGCTAATTGAGTATTAAAAACATATTGAAGAACTAGAAGATTCTTCAAGAATTTGTTTGTGTTGCTAGTTCTCATGATAAGTTGATTACACCAGCTAATGTTGGGACTGAATCCCCAAAATTCTGAAAAATATAAAAGGTGAATGTGAGCCCCTTCACCTGCAATGTGATGTCTTAAATAGATGCATCTATGAGACGGTCACATGTATGTTTATTGTCAACTGGCAGTTTGACATTTACGAAGTTGCTTGCTCAAAATGATTGAGTTGGAAGCACAATTTTCAGAATATGTAATCAAGACAATCATCTTGATAATGCTGGTTTATATCTAAGTTGGTTTGGCATTAGATGCCTCCATAATATAGCCAAACCATTGCTTATGAGAACAGAGTTTCATATGTTGGTCTGAGATATGATATATTGCATACAACAGCACTTGTGTGCTTCAGATCAATAAATTTTGATAAATTCTCCCCTCATATTTGGTTCAGGGTCAGGAACTAGATATTTCCATCTTTTAGCATTTGATGTGCGGTACATGATTAATGGATATACCATGATGCACACAGATGGATTTTCCCAAAGAAAATGGGGACATATGTCACTAAAATAAGGGGGAGAGAATAAGCAGCTAAAAATATGTTGTGAATTATCATCAGTATGATCCTCAGATAATTCATCAAATGCTGGAAGCATTTGCTGACCCAACTATTTCATATTTCATCTGCAAAATGCTCCTAATGTCCCTGAAGGACAGAGTCTACAACATGCATAGAGCATGATAGACCAATTGGTTCCAAATATAATAATCCTTGAAAAAAGGGAGGAGCAAATGATCAAAATAAGGAGGCAAATTGCTCTTGAAGAGTCGACGACATAACACTTCATGAAACCTTATGCGAGGTTCAGGTACCTGAAAATAATGAAGTGATGAGATCTCAGTAAGTTATGTCGAATTGCGAACCGATATAACATGATATCTTGTCGACAATATTTTGATACAATATAGCGCGCAATATTGTATAAGGTTGTGAGGATTTGATTTATACGTCTCTTAAAGCATGTTGATGTGGAAATAATTACCAAGTAAAATGATGCATCTTGATAAACGTAATGTTTATTGGGCCAGCAGTCCAAACATCAGAAAATGTCACATTATTTATAATGATGGAAGTTGTCACAACCTATATGGCTTACTTGATAAAATTTATATGAAAATTTCTGAAGGATTCAAAATGCCTGAAGCATATACAAATTCTTGGGAAACTTGTTTAAAATCCTTAAATGGATTAAATGAATCAAGGCTGATGTACTGAAATCGCCTTAATGAATATTTATTGACGAAGGGTACAAATAAGATCATGTTTACCCTTGTCTCTATATGATAATCAGAACCTTTCAAATTATTATGCAAGTTGATGACTTGAATATTATTGGAGCTCTTGAAGAGTTTCCAAAAGCACTTGATTATATCTGCTGAAATGAGAAAATTGAAATGGTCCTGAAGTATCATATATTTGTGCAGTTGGTGCATTTATATATCTTGCTATAACTACAAGCATGATATAATTTACTCCAATATGGAGTTATTGAAATAGATCAACTGCATATTGCAAATGAAAGCCCTGACATGAATGTATTTGTCCTAACCAATACTGTCAAGTGTTTTGGACATACAGGGCATTCATCTAATCGACATAAGAATTCAATCCAGATGTGTTATCTATTTCCATGAAGGATTGTTGTCATGACATTCAAATCATAGAAAGACAACAACAGATTATGAAGCAAGTCATGATGTACTTGTCCTGATTGCAACAATATTATACGGCGATGATGCAACTCTATATGAGAAAGGAAGATGCAAATCATCAACCAGTTCGTCAAATGATAATTTAACAGATCTGATAAAAGCTCTGTCAATCTCAAGATATGATAAGTTGGTATACAAGATTTGTTACATCATCGTCAATAATTATGTGATGCTTTAATCAGGGGGAGCAAATACGCACTGTACTCTTTTTTCCCTTGACCAAGGTTTTGTCCCATTTGGGTTTTCCTGGCAAGGTTTTTAATGAGGCAGCTCTCAAAGCGTATTACTAGATATGTGTAATCTTTTTCCTTCATTAGGACTTTTTCCC
This sequence comes from Lycium barbarum, assembly GCF_019175385.1. Lineage (NCBI taxonomy): Eukaryota > Viridiplantae > Streptophyta > Magnoliopsida > Solanales > Solanaceae > Lycium > Lycium barbarum. Next base: position 1,028,648 of record NC_083337.1, on the reverse strand, counting down.
ACGGGGTTTTTTCCTAATAAGGTTTTAACGAGGCACGTCATCTATTAATGTTTTAAAGCAATCCGGGCGCATGTGGTATAACTGCCTTAGTGAATATTTGTTAAAGGAAGGCTACACAAATGATGCAATTTGCCCATGTGTTTTTATAAAGAAAGTAATATCGGAGTTTGTTGTACTTGCTATATATGTTGACGACATAAACCTTATTGGAACTCCTGCAGAGCTTAAAAAGGCAATTGATTATTTAAAGAAGGAATTTGAGATGAAAGATCTTGGAAAGACAAAATTATGCCTTGGTTTGCAAATTGAACATTTGACAAATGGCATTTTTGTCCATCAATCTGCCTATACAGAAAAAGTGTTGAAACGATTTTATATGGATGAAGCACATCCATTAAGTACTCCGATGGTTGTTCGATCACTTGATGCGAATAAAGATCCGTTCCGACCTCAAGAAAAGAATAAGGAAATTCTTGGTCCAGAAGTACCATATCTTAGTGCAATTGGTGCACTAATGTATCTTGCCAATACCACAAGGCCTGACATAGCATTTTCAGTTAATGTGTTAGCGAGACATAGTTGTGCTCCTACAAGGAGACACTGGAACGGAATTAAACACATATTGAGGTATCTAAAGGAGACTATCGATTTGGGCTTATTTTATTCTAGCAATTGTAGTCTCGATCTTGTTGGTTATGCCGATGCAGGGTATTTATCTGACCCACACAAAGCTAGATCTCAAACAGGCTATGTATTTATTTGTGGGGGCGCTGCCATATCTTGGCGATCTACAAAGCAGTCTATTGTGGCTACCTCATCAAATCATGCTGAGATAATAGCTATTCATGAAGCGAGCCGTGAAGTTGTGTGGCTGAGGTCAATGATACATCTCATTCGAGAAAAGTGTGGTTTGAAATGTGATAAAATACCCACAATCTTATATGAAGATAATGCAGTATGTATTGCCGAATTGAAAGGAGGATTCATAAAAGGAGATAGGACAAAACACATTTCACCAAAGTTGTTCTTCACACACGAGCTCCAAAAGAATAGTGATATCAACGTGCAATAGATTCGTTCAAGTGATAATATGGCTGATTTGTTCACCAAGTCTCTACCAACCGCAACTTTCGAGAAGATGGTGCACAAGATTGGAATGCGAAGACTCAAATACTTGGACTGAAGTTCTCATCAGGGGGAGTTAATACATGTTGTACTCTTTTTTCCATACAAGATTTTGTCCCACTGGGTTTTTCTTGTAAGGTTTTTAATGAGGCAACCAAAATGTATATTATTAGAAATATGTACTCTTTTTCCTTCACTAGAATTTTTTCCACTGGGTTTTTTTCTAGTAAGGTTTTAACGAGGCATATTATCTATCAATGGACATCCAAGGGGGAGTGTTATAAAATATATATATGAATGTCCATATAGCCTAGGTTTTCCACATGTCCTAAATAAGAATAGGTACATGTACATTTAGTGGCATGTATGAAATGAAGAAAATGAAGCAACACAAGTTTGATTTTAACTCTTGGTGTTGTCATTGATGACTTCATCAAGAGATTTACCATCTCTATAAATAGATGGTTAAGTTCTCAATTTGTAAATGGATATCAACAAGAAGTGAAATACAATCTCTCCCTCCTTTCTACAAAGTTCTTAGTTTGCTTCTCTTGTTTATTTCCAAATATATAGTTTTATAACATAGTGGCTATTGTTGCTTCCTTTTTAGATGTTGAACTACTTCTTTTTAGTAAATGAAATATATAGAATGGTGATCAATTAAATATTGCAAAGTCCCTATATTTATCACCGATCAGGATTGGACTATAATGAAATAATAACAATACTGATAGAAAGTGACAAATCCTAATGAATTGACCGTAAAAGTGGCTCTTAGCAAGAATTTACACTAGGATAATGACTAGGAAGAGTTGAAAAGCCTTATCGCATTATTAGAGGCGGAGCTAGAATTTTGAGTTTATGAATTCTAAATTTTAGAGAAAATACTTCCTGCTAGGTTCTAAATAAATTAGTTACATACTAAGTGAATTTTTAAACACAAATACTAGTCAAAGCTACTAGATTTTGCCGAACCCAAAGGCAACACTATAGCTCCGCCCTTAGGCATTACTATACCTAAGGGGAAGGGATTGCAGTTAGATAGTAGGCGATGGGGGAAAGCAAGCTGAAGATGCATAAAACGCCATGTTAGAGGTAAGCTGATTTGCCACTTTAAGAAAGTATTTTCGAACTAATGTCACTGCTAGTCTAGTGTCAGTGTTTTTCGAGTTATTAGCTGCTTCCGGAGCAATAACTTAGATAAGTCAGAGACTCTAGTAAAAGAACACGGACTTCACATCAATGCATTCAACTGCTTTTTGTATGAAATAAAGTATACCACTTAAGTGATTTGTTTGATGAAATACAGATGTAAAAACTACTGCAACTTGAAATTCTTTTCTTTCTGTACGAAGTGTAACTTCCATATCTTGATGCTGATATTGCATTTTCCTATTTGGTTGCCGAAAGACCAGGATATTAGACCAATTCCAGCACCAAATGACAACAAAAGTACAAACAACCACCTGATTATGTATCTACATGCCTATAGAATTCAGTCAAACGCAGGGACTAAGAGGCCATAAGAATCCTTCTCATTTCATGGTTACCTCCATTATTGCACCCTGAACCAATCAACGAGGTTATCCAAACCTGATCGGACCTCACTGATTCATCGTCCTCGTTCCTATGCCAAGTCCAACGGGCATGAGTTGAATTAACCATCTTAAGTTCGCCATGACCAAAGCTCGCTTCACGGAAAACCGACCATTCTGGTGGGGGTTGTTTGTACCTGTTGAAGGTGCCAAGTCAAATAAACTTCATTTCATATTTTAGGTTTTTAACTAACTATTCTAGTTTAACCACAGTTATCGACACGGAGAAGAAAAGAGAGTCCTGTAGCTCGGACTAGTAGCGCTTTAAAACTTCTATAACTCAGAATGAAGGGGGAGGCAGGAAACTTCTCTTTCCTATGGGGTAGTGTACTTGATTAAGTTTCCAGATCAGTTTAACGTGAGCTTTCGGCTTCACAAAGCCTGGAATAAGGGTGTGTTTGGTAAGAAGGAAAATATTTCCCCTTAAAAATGTTTTCTTGAAAAATAAGTGATTTTCTTACTTATTTTATGGTGTTTGATAAGTAAAAAAATAGTCTCAAGAGCATTAATATGTAATCTAGGAGAACAGTATAAGAGTGGGGGTCATGGGCGGTAGGGGTAGGGTTGTTCAGAGGTGGTGGGCATTGGACGTGAGGAGGAGATAATAAGCTTGTAATGCCACTACTTGTTTTCTCTATTCCCACAAGGGAAGGTGTTTTCCTGATTTTTAAGGAACTTGTTCCCCTAAAGAAAATGTTTTTCAAAATAATTTGAATTTGTCCAAACAAACATGGAAAAAATGGAAAACAATTCAGAAAATGTTTTCCTTTTATACCAAAAACACCCTTAGTGCTTGCCTTTTTACATTTTTACTTTCTCCTTCATTGTCACAATCACTCAACCACAACAGAAAAAAATCTTGAGCTAAATCCAGGGACAGAAAACATTCCAACTCCACACGAAATACAGAGACCATTAAAGAATTTCAACTATTTGGTGCTACAGCCTTGTCATGATCTGGTTAATGTGTTCAAGCTGACAAGAGAAATTACTACAAGAACACTTTACCTGTGAGCCAAACCTTCTCTATTTCCTCCATCGCCAATTGTAATGTGGACAGCACCACATGGATCAGTTTTACCCTTGTAAACTCGTTTCTGTTGTCAAAGAACTACACAATTAGGTAAAAGAAGCAAAGGAGAAACAGTATAAGCAATGAAGGCATACCGTGCGCTCATAAGCATGGACATGCCCACTGAAAACTATATCTGCACCAGCAGCATACAGCAAAGGCTCCATAGCTGCCATCATGTCATCACCTTCACATTGATGGGCTCTATTACTATTATACCATGGCACATGGAATAGCACAACTAACCAAGGTGTTCTTTTACGATCCACTTTTAGAAGATCAGCCTGCAGCGATGAAGGTCCATAATTGAACTAATTAGTAAGTAATCACTGTGATATTCAAAGAAGTATGGAATGCGAAAAGATTCTTAGTTTTCTCCTTATTTAATAATATACTGATGAAGCGATAGCTTTAGATTAGGCGGAAAACTTCTAACAGTAATAATCCAGAAAAAGTATATTCTTAGGGTGTGTTTGGTATGAAGGAAAATGTTTTCTTGGAAAAAAAGTGGGTTTCTTACTTGTTTTTTCGTGTTTTGTAAGTAAGAAAAACAATTTAATCCAGAAAGCATTTATATGTAATCTAGCAAAAACTATGGGGCGGGAGGGGTGGGGAGTGGGGGTTCGGGGGTGGTGAGGGGTGGGGGTTGGGGGCTTTGGGTGGTGGGGCGGAGACAATGAACTTGGAATGCCACTTATTGGAACTTGTTTTCTTTACTTCCATTTGGGAAATCATTTTCCTTATTTTTAAGGAATTTGTTTTCCTAGAGAAAATGTTTTCCAAAAACATGACAAATCAAACATGGGAAAATTGCAAAACATACCTCCATACCAAACACACCCTAAAGTCTTAAGTGTCTAACTGCTTAAAAAGCTACATGCCTCAGGTCATTCACTCTTCACTACATATACTAGGCTCTTTTTACGTGTAAACTCCAAAGTTTCTTAATAAAACACTGCACAAAAATATCTAAAGATCTAAAAGTATAAACAACAAAAATATCTTCTGTTTCATATTGGCACTTTCTAAGGATTGGAAATTTCCTGAAATGTCTATAAGTGAAACTGTAAAACAATAGGAAATTACTCCCTTTCATGGTGACTTCTATACGAATCATAAATTTCTACAAACAGATATTTTCCATTGTAGGAATAAATGAGAGCTCATCTAACCTTCAGCCAGCTATATTGATCAGAGTACTCATCATAAGCAGTATATGAACCGAGCATAATGATATGAACCCCAGCAACATCAAATGAATAGTAGAGATTTGAAGTGGACGCACTCTCCTCAAATGGCATTTTCCACCTTGAGTTATAAGAGACGAACCCATCCTCTAGAAACAGTATCCTTTCTTTTTCATGATTCCCTTGTGTTACCATCCATGGCCTAGAACTAGCGAGCGGCTGAACGAGTTGACCAAATGTGTCCCACCTGTGTTGTAAATAATCAGCATAAGAAAGGTCACCAGGGAGCAAATGAACATCGTATTTGCATTGGTCTATGTGGTCCAAAGTTGACTTGGTCCATTCAGTCTGGCCCAAATCACCAGCCACAGCAAAAGTAACTGGAAACTTAGAGGGTGGAGTTTTCATCTGGAATTCAGGACCTTTGCCTCCACATCTATAGAAGTACGTGGTATTTTCTTGCAATGGTCCAATGACAGTGTGATGTATCTTCCCCGAACTATATAAAAGATAACTATACTTGGTACTTTCTCCTTTATCTATAGCACTATATTTTCCGGGGGATGTTCCATATTCAACAATAGAAGGAGAAGACCCGTCATTGGTGACCCATGTGACCCGCATGTGTTTGTCCTTAGCTAATGAGATGTGAACCTGCAATGGAGAAAATCAATTTCCTTGATAAAATCCACACGCTCAAATCATGAACCCAAATGCAAAGTATATCACTTTACAGATCAAAAAAAGTTGAACAAACATAAATGACACAAAACTATACAGTTTTAGGCAGCTTAGAAGCTTTACCAATGTCATCGAATGGACCTAGGGCATACCAGGGCTAATTTAATTATACTTGTCATAAAAAGAAACACATATAATCCATTGTAGTAATTATATTTGTTGCCTCTATGAAGGAAGAAATATGGACTCAAGATTAGTATTGAGCCTCTTAAGGAACCCAAAGATGGTGGAATCTATATAAGCAGACCCACTGATTGTAAAGACATAACTGAGCATTCTATGGAAGCGTAACAAAACAAAACCAAAAATGATCATTAAAAGCCAACAATTTTCCTTTCTTTTCTTTAGTGATAATGATAAGTGTCCAGGCCAGCTTGTGCACACACTTGCTACTTCCCCGGCTCCGACCAATATAGGTACCAGTAACTCTGTCTACCAAAGCTTGGAGAAATGAGATAAAACCATCCACAATATGCGTCTAATCCAAACAGCCTAAGTTACACAATTACACTCTTATGACTAGACTAAAGTCTGGGATCTAAGTTACATACTTACACTTTTATCACTAGACCAAATCCCAAGAACCAAAGTTACACACTTATACTCTAACCCCTAGATCAAAGTCCACGGACACAAGTTACGCACTTACACACTTACCTACCTTTTTTGCTCTACTCTGGATTTAAACCATGGTCTCCCTCCAGATTCATTAATCACTAGGTGCTAAAAGCCAATTTATTCTAACAAAGGAAAAGGTCTAAATTTTCCCATGTACTATCTGAATTGCTCAATTTTGCTCCTTCGTTAAGACTTTTGGTCCATTCATACCTTTGCCTTCTGCATATTATCTCGTATTTATCTTTACCTTAATGAAGCTCTAGCATGAAATAGGTGGACTCCACGTGTCCAAAATACTTGGAAGAAAAGGTCTAAGTTTACCCTACAACTTCTATCTATAGTTTAAAATTACTCTCAGGTATGTCGGAGTTCTCTGAGGAGTTGAGAGCAAAATCAAGTCCCTTACCTAAGAGCCAGGTAAGATTAGACCAAAAGTCTAACGAAGGTCAAAGTTGCTCAATTTCGGAGAGTATAGACACAAATTCAACCATTTTCCCTCCAAACAAAGATAAATTTTACACCAGACAATATGATGTTTCCTTTTTGTTTTTTCACAACAGCAAGATGGATCCAACTCCACCTATATGACCTAACATAAAGGATAGCTGGTTCCAAGCCCAGATAACAAAGAAAGGTAATCCCACAGAAAAATGGGTTCAAATACTGCCTGAGTAGTAAACTTCCGATTCATTTTCCACAAAATTAGAGCGAAAATCAGAGCAAAAACAGAAGAAATGAACTTTCAGGGGTCGTTTGGTAGCTGGTTTGGAGGTGAGTTATCCGGATATTAACCCCTGCTTAAGTAATACAGGTTTAGGTAAGTTATTCATGTATAAAACTGATACGATGTTTGGTTTGCAATTTAGAAACCCGCATAACTAATACATGTAGCATAAGCTATGAGGTAATCTATGTATTATTTTATGCAACACAGAAGGTGGAATAACTAATAGTACATGAATAACTAGTACATGTATAATTAAGCACTGCATAACTAATCCCTGCATAAAATAACACATAGATTCCCTCATAACTAATCCATGTATTACTAATACTTGCATAACTCTAACCAGCTACCAAACGACCCCTAAACTTCCGGGTTTAAGCCGATTCATTTTCCACAAAATTTGAGTGAAACTCAAAGTAAAAAAACAGAAGAAATGAACTTTAAGTTCCACATAACCAACGAGGTAAAATGGGAGAATCATTTAACTTTGTGTATAATATTTACCTGCTGAGGTTGTGAAGAAGGTAGAAATTTATAAGTGTAAATAATTATAGTTTGTGTATAATCATTTAATAGGGGGTTGTGGAGGACTCAAATTAGGATAGAAGGCTAGGTGGCTTATTCTTTCACCATAGTAGTTGTAGTTTTGCTCATTTGTTTATTGCCATTTGATTTCTGCATTTGATTGCTGCTTATATTTGTTGGGCCGTTGTACTTTGATTATCTTATTTATCTATAGTAGTTAATGCTCCTTTCTTTCCGGACTGTTCTACCATGACTTTTTCGTTTTTGTTATTCCTTGTTTTCATATTGTTTTCGATATGCTTGGCCCTGTCTGACCTTTTGTCTTGTTTTCCTCTCTTGAGCCGAGGGTCTTTCGGAAACAGCCGCCCTACCTTTCAAAGTGGGGGTTAGGTCTGCGTACACTTTACCCTCCCCAGACCCCACATGGTGGGATTATACTGGGCTTGTTGTTGTTGTTGTTGTTGTTGTTGTTGTTGTTGTTGTGTATAATCATTTAAGTTAGATGAAGCTGGCCGGTTACAGCAAAATGGATTCAAATACTGACCCGAGTAGTAAACTTCCGAGTTGATTCAAATTGACGAGGTAAAGGAGAGAATCATTTAACTTTGTGTATAATTTTTACCTGCTGAGGTTGTAAAGAAGGTAAAAATCACAAGGGTAAAATGATTATAATTTGTGTATAATCATTTAAGTTAGTTGAAGCTGGTCGGTTACAGCAAAATGGATTCAAATACTACTCGAGTATTAAACTTCCGAGTTGATTTCTCAAATGACTCAACTAATAGTTATTATCTTAGAAAGTCACTTTTTTTGTCGAAGGAAATAAAAACAAGAAGAATGGTGACTTTCTGAAATAATAACTATCAGTTGAAAAAACCCGCAAACTTCCAAGTTTGATTTCTCAGATGTTCACTCAACTAATAATTATTATCTCAGAAAGTCACTTTTTTTTTTTTCTAAAGGAAATTAAAAACAAGAAGAATGTTGACTTTCTGAAATAATAACTATTAGTTAATCGACCATCTGAGAAACCTATAAACTTCCAAGTTGATTTGTTAGATGGTCACTCAACTAATAGTTATTATCTCAGAAAGTCACCCTTTTTTTTTTAATCAAAGTTCGGCTTGACTTTCTAAAATAATAACTATTACTCCCTCTGTCATAAGATATGCGATATAGTTTGACTATGCACATATTTTAAGAAATAAAAGAAGACTTTAAATCTTGTAGTCTAAAATCAGTCAAAGATATGTAAAAGCTAAAGTTTAAAGTTAAATTGTTGGGCAAGTAAGGAAATGTATCACTAAATAAGTCAAAGATATGTAAAATTTAAAGTTTAAAGTTAAATTGTTGGGCAAGTAAGGAAATGTATCATTCTTTTTTGATAGACTTAGAGCCTCTTTGGATGGGCTTCAAAAAAGCAGGTTATAAGCTAAAAAAAAAAAATTGGTGTAGTCTAACTTATTTTTTTTTAGCTTATAAGCTGCTGCTTTAGATAAGTTAAGTCAAACAAACCCAATTAATTTTTTGGGCTTATTTTAAGTACAAAATGACTTTAAGCTGGCCAGCCAAACACTCAAAAAAGCTGAAAACAGCTTATAGACAACTTATAAGCCAATCCAAACGGGCTCTTAAAAAGAAACTATATCACATAAATTGGGACAGAGTGAGTAGTTGAGTGATCATCTGATAAAATCAAATCAAACCGATTCAATTTCCACAAAATTCGAGCAAAAATCAGAGTAAAAACAGAAGAAATGAAACTTTAATATAAGTCAACATAATTAACCAGGTATATATATTTTTTACCTGTTGAGGTTGTGAAGAAGGCTTTTTATCCCATGGTAAATGGAACATTTTCCGAGGCGGTGGCCTGATATATTCGCCGGCAAATACTTTACCGGCGATAAACAAAATAGCCGTAAGAAAAGGTAGTAATATTTTCATTGTTGAATACTAATGACTGATTTGGTACTGCCAAAGTGTGTGTATATATATATATATATATACCAAACTTTGGAATCTTCTAATCCTTTGTTTCCTTTGAGTAATTAACAATCTTTAGCCATTTTATCCTTGTCTTTTTTGAAAATTAATATGGGGCAAAGATTTCAATTATACTCTATGATCATGTAGTTTGACTATTTAAACTTGTGTTTTTTAATATGTTTAGCCTTATCCCAAACACTGTTAACACACCTAATTTTCACTCACAGGTAACTTACACGTACCAAATTTTATGTGTTTTTAAAATCTTATATTAAAGATCCATAAATTATGTAAAAATTGTGTATGTTGCAGAATAAGATTAGATTCATAATTTGATTAAATAAGAGAACATAATTTTTTCATGTAAAATAATAATGTTATTAGTATAAGGGACAAACTTGTTCTTATAAATTTGTTATATAAAATTAAAAAATATGGATATTTATATGAATTAGGAAAAGACTCAAATATGTCGCTGAACTACTAAATGACTCATACACGACATTCGTAAAATGAAGGATTTACATAATGTCATGTGGCAAAATCTGGTAGTAGTAGAATTTTGTTAGTAAGTAATGGCATATATGATCTCAAATGATAACGGTAGTGGTATTTTTGACCCAAATTATTAATGAGTGGCATGAATGAACCTTTTATAATAGTTTGATAGCAAATTTGAGCTTTTTCCAAACTTTATAATTTAATGTCATAAATATGCCTAACATTTGCAGAGAAAATGACAAAAATGGTCTCTTATGCTTAAGGTTGGTTTAAAATAGTCCCTTAAATATGCACTTCAAGTTTTGGTCCTGAGTTAACATTTTTAGTTTGCAGCAATTTTTACCAAAACTCTGTCTGTTATCAGTCTCCTCCAATTTTTACCAAAACTCTGTCTGTTATATTTTACGGGAACTATACCAAAAAAAGAAAAAAAAAAGATTAACGGGAACTCACATTTAGAGGTACAATCTTTGTAGGTTTTGCTACTTTTAATTCTACTTCTAGAGTATGGTGCAGTTTTTTAAGGTGTATTTTAAAAAAAAATATATATATATAGTGTCTAGTGTAATATTTTGTGCAAATTTTAGGATTTGATGAGACTTTTTTGGTGTTTATAGTTAAATCTTCTTATTATTTTTGTCAAATCTAACAAATAGAGTTTAATAAAAATTTATGGAGACTACAAGTGTTAACTTTTGACAAATTTAAAGAACCAAAATTTGCATGACTATAATTAAGGGTCAATTGGTATTGTAGTCTTTGATAAGTTTATTTTATAGAAAAGGGTCAATTGGTATTGTAGTCTTTGATAAGTTTATATCTTTCTTATAATTTAAGAATATTACAGGAAATCTTTATAGAATCATTTTTTTTATATTCTAATCATAAAAGGTTATATTCACTCATTTCCTCAAATAATAATATATCTGAACTAGAAGAGCTGAAATTTAGGCTAATGCTTATCAAATTTAATTGCATCATACAATTAAGATGTTCATCCACAAGTCTAACCATATAACAGAATACATGCATTTCGTCACTTCAAAACAATACGAAAAAGGATAGAGGAACTTTTGTGTTAAAAGATTAGGCAGACAAGTTTGTTGGAACATGAAAGTGACATGATTAAACTGCCTAGGCTTGCAACATGAACTCTTTCATGTAATAGAAGGGTAGCTTTAAAACTTTTTTAGAAGACAGAAACCTTATATTGCTCTGACTCTTCAAAAATAAAGCTAAAAATCTTATGTTATTCGAAATTTTTAAAAATAGCGTTGAGTTGTCTGTCAGATCCTTCAAAAGCTACACATTTTTTAAGGATCTAGCCATATTTTTGAAGGATTCGAGCAAACATAGGAAGCAAAAAACTAAGTAGTTTGTTTAGTGCAGTTGATGCATATGCTTCAACCGGTTTATTTAGTGTGAGAAATCAAAGAGATCAAGGGTCAAATTCCAACCTACACCGAAAAAAAAAAAAACTAGGTGGTTCTTTCATATGCCTAAGTTTTAGTCGGCAAAGTTATTTGAATGGAAGATAACTAGTATTCAATGAAACAATCGAGGTATGCACAAGCTGATCTGGACAACATCATTTTAAAAAAAGGAGCTATTTTGAGCTTAATTAGATCTACACAACACTTGCATTTTGCAGCTTAAACATACATAAAACGCGCAACTACAATCACAAAAACTTGAGAATTTGAATAAAAGGTGTCAGCTACAACATAGGCATACATATGGATATTAGGTGATTGGTCAAGTAGGCAAGTTACAGTATCTTCAACACCTTACCAAAACCTAAGTTCCACAAAATGTGAAAAAAAATACTCCTAATACTAAAAGTTATATGTAGACCCAACACAAGCCTTAAATAATCAAAATGCTTGAAGTCATATCACAATTAGCTACACTCGTATTAATAGCCTAACTAAGCCAGTCCGGAACTAGATCTTTACCTCCTTGGATGCTTGATAATCATCCAATGACATCATGGTCATTTTCGGAGATAATCAAGTCATCCACATAGACTAAGACGTTAAGTTGCATACCTCCTCGGTGCATCGTGAAGGGAGAATAATCCGAGTACGACTATTTGAACCCATATTTCATCAAAGCACTTGACAATTTCGCAAACCAACACCGAGGGGCTTGTTTCAAGCCATACAAAGATTTCCGGAGTCGACAGGCTCGGACCAACAACACGAAATCTCGGTGGCAATTTCATATAAACTTCCTCCGTAAGGTTACTGTGCAAAAAGGCATTATGAACATCCTGTAATCAATTCCTTCCTCCTGTTTATTCCCGAAAATGACTAACCAAGCTTTATAACGCTTGATTTTGCCGTCAGACTTGTACTCGTTGTAACGAGGGATAACTTTGAGAGTGGGAGTCGTAGGTATGTCTTCTTGGGATACCCCTACGAAAAGAAGAGTTGAAGATTGTATGACTTAGAGAACGATGAATATTTAGTCTCAAGAGATATGGACCTCTTATATTCTCTCTCCCCCTTTACTTTCCACAAGCAAAATGAAGAAGGGTTTAAGCAGTATGTCTGACCGGATGTTCAGGTGGGCATACTAGTGCGATGTAGAGGGTTGTTTCCGAAATTTCAGGGGAAATTTTATTTATGGGTGTTGTAATTACAGATACGACGTTTTGTAATTACACATACGGCTAACTAAGTTCTACTCAGTTTACACCTTTGAACCAAATTGTTGTCAGAAGGTCTATAGTTTGGACTGATGGAAAAATAATTTAAATTCAAATGTTGACTTGATTCATCTATAAATCCATAATGTAATCCTTATTATTTGACGTAGAATTGGAATTTGTTTGATAGAGAGAAGACAAAGAGCACTTTGATGCTAGTTGAATGATGAAGTGATGTGGTGGACGGATGGAATTCCTCCATCTTAAATCAAATATCTCGAGTGAAAGAGTCCTGGAAACGAAGAAATTCTTAGTGGGGAGTCCTTCCACCCTAAATATGCCTACACATCACAATCTGAATTAGTCGGGTTAATAGGTTCCGAAAACCAAGAAATGATGAGTGATGAACTAGTGCAAAACAAACTAAGTAGAAGACAAACACCCTTAGATTTCTGTTCTGGCCTATCGACTAGAGAGTTGTAAAAATGGACGACCAACAAAGGGTTCACAAGCTTGTTAATTCCCAGCTGAATAGGATTTCATACACACCTCTTGAGACAATTCCCTTTTAACCATGATTAGGTGTGAGAAATTTCTATACAAAACATATGTGATTCATCAATTGGTCTGATATAAATACCCAGCGTTGATAAATTTTTACCTCTTGTTTATATATCTCATGCTTGTTGAACACCCTTTTGTTTTACTTTCTAAACCAAGATTTGAAGTCTAGCAAGAAGCAGAACTTGTTAATGACCCCGGTTTTGAGTCAAATCATAATACCCTCCATCAATGTTGCACATCTTTTTCTCTACTATAATGGGTTCTGTTCCTTCTTTAACGTTGTCCCTAATGTATAATCAGGCTCTCTGCAAAGACCAAACAGGGTATAGTAGGCTCAAAATATCAATAAGTTTCTCCTTCACAATAGTGTAGCACAATCACATTTAATATTCATGGCTGCTGATTCATGGCCGCTGAGTTACAGTATGCTCTTAAATAGCATTTATTCTCAGCTCTGGGAAGTTGGAACAAGGGCTCCCGAACTAATAGCTAACTTTCCGCTTATTAGATCTAACAAATTTAGCTAGGAAGTCAAAAGACTTTCTAATTATCAGAAGTTGAACGCGTTAAGGGGTGATCATAATGCTGCTATGCACTCGACTTCAATCTTTGCATTCATTGGGAGTGCTGCCACCTGATAAGTTGCCCGAGCTGGTGCAGGAGATGGGAAATCTGCAAATAGCTACGTTAGAGTTACGTATTCTCACATCGTATTGAATACATGAAGTAACATGCTAAAGCAGACATTCTTTATAAAGTGCTAGTTTTAGTCTATAAAGTGGACAAGTATTTAATACTGTATTTCCTTCTCTTGCATGCAAAACAGGCTTTGATTACTTTCTGCTCTTTCTTGCTTCGGTATAGTTTCTTCTCAGAAATTAGCAATTCCAACTATCACTAACAACAAAAATGACCATACTCTACATACACTTTGACTTGGAGAGTTCAGAACATTATATGGTCACTTTTCCTATTCTAAAGAACATCAATTCCGAGGTTTCTAACATAGCTAGCACAAACCAAAAGTATATACAAGCAGAGCAATCAAGTGCTGAAAAAGTTTTATTACGTCATCTGAGTACATATGGTCCATTACAAACAATCATGGTTGCTAATCACTTCTACCTTCCGAATTGTCACATATGCAAGTGCAAACCAGTAGACCTTCAAATGTTTTAGGCCAAGTCTCTCTGATATCCCTAACATAATTACCAAAAGGAAACTAGGAAGGATTTAGAATGAGCCTTCATGAAACCAAACAAGAAATATGCTATACTTTTATTGTGCTTAAATTTGTTCAGGTTTATCCTTTGTTTTTAGTTGAGTGTTCAACTCTTCAAGATGAGCTTGCTAGTGAGAAACAAAGGAAAGAATGTCATACTGATGGAATGCTGCAAAGCAAAACAATATACAAAAACTGAAACTAGTTTTGACAGTATCATGACTCACATTTAGCATAAATCTCATTCACTTTCTTGAAGTCGTTCAGATCAGCTAACCTGTAGAGAGAGAATTATTCAAAATTAATAATCACAATTCAAGACTATAATGAGAGCAAAGCCCTACGGGGTGGGAGAATAAATGACAAAAGACCATACAAGATAGTTGTCTTAACAACTGAGGAGTAGCTAGCGCCACTTTCTTTAAGTATCTCCCCCATATTCTTGAGAACCTGGATATATAGATATTAAGCTCAAAGATCTTAGAGTCAGCATTTTGAACTAAAAGGATGGAGTATTGACAACTAAATATAAAGCTCAAATCAAGAGCTGTTATTTGTCGGCAATCTACTTTTTTTTTTTTTTAATGGAGAAAAATGAGCAATTACAAGAAAATGCAGAACAATTTGTGAAGTTGGCTCTGCACCTGCCAGGCTATCTACTCTTCTTTTACGTTAAAACTTTTAAAAACAAGCTCTAAGTTATGTCTTATCACCACAAAGGCAAAGGTCAAATTATTCAATATGATGATGGCTTTAACTACCTCTTTAAATCACGCACAATTCGGAATGCATGACTACTCAGAATTATGAGGGTTGAGATTCATATAATATAGAGTATAAAAAGATGGGGAAATTTCAATAATGTACAATCTAGCATACAAAATTACACTTGCGTAGCCATATTTTTAAATTACACCCCGCATAGCCACTTTTTCACGATATACAACATTATACAATAATATACAACTTTATATACCTGGAGTAGACAATGTATCAACCTTGTATAAAAGTGTATAGTGTTTATACTCACTTTTGCACTTGTATACAATATCATACAAACTTATACAAGAGATGTTTACATTTACATATGAGGAGTTTATATGACATGTATAATAGGTGTTTATACACACTTCTACACCGTATAAGAGTGTATAATAGTGTGGAAGCTGCACATATTCTAAATTTGTAACAATCACTGATATTTGTGTTATACATGTAAGCTATAAACTTAGGAATATCACATGAAACAATTCACTACATACAGTTGCTTTCAGCAACGATAAACAAAGCCACAAAGCAACAGCAAAGCTATAAAAGTTGGCTAGCTCGGGTGAATAAAAAAATATTGGCTAATCCGGGTAAATATTTTCTTCAAAGTGTCATGCAGTGTTATTTTCCCTAAGCACCCTCCAACTGTCATGAGAATGATATCTTCAGATCAGGAGTGGCAAACGGGCGGGCGGATCGGATATGGGCGGGTCAAAAACAAATTAAACAAAAACGGATAAGATACCCAACCCGTCCATATTTAACACGGATAAAAGGTTAACCAGTGTTTCAGGAATAGACAGGTGAGACGACTCCCAGAAAGCACAAACTTATGACAAAAGCAGACAAATGGGTATTGATAATAGGGATGGATATCCATGTTATCCATATGGATATCCATTTTTAGCGGATAATATCCATAGTTGATCCATTTTTTAAAAGTCAGTTATCCAATCCATATCTAATCGGTCGGATAGGATGGTTACTAGTTCTTTTTAACCATTTTGCCAGCCCTACTTCAGATACATAGTTAAAGTTGGAGAAAGAGTTCCATTCTCAAATTTCAAACTATCACTATTTAGGATTAAGCCAAGAAGTCTACTTTTGGGCAGCACATTTCTTCACTATGATTTGCAACTGTAGGCAAGATTAATCTTCCACAAGACGATAACACATACAAGCCCAAGAGGAAAGAGTCATACCACATAACACCACATGCACCTCCTAGATTAGTTTATTTCCAAATAATATCCAATAACTATTAAGTGGAGCCACAGCTTTCAAGTACTGATATTAGCATTTTAATGACAAGTCACGGCTAAGTACAAAAATACCTGCTCTGTTTGATCCTCCACACTTTCTGAGACAAATTTCCCAGTCTGCATTCAATCATAAGTTAGTTAAAGATAGCATAAAACAAAGGCACCTGATGGAATTTGTACAGCATTTGCAATAACTGATGCGATAATAGCACAAACCTCTGGAATAAGACCCAGACATCCAGAGACGAAAACAAAGTTATTAGCTTTGATGGCTTGAGAGTATGGCCCTAGTGCTGCCGGAGCCTTATCAGTGTGAACGGCCTCCTTTATACCTAACGACATACAAATGTTCATTAATAAGGTAAAGAACTCTTTGAGAAATGAGTTAGAAAATAGGAAATTTGATGATGTGTGTGTATGTGTGTGTGTGAGAGAGAGAGCGCAATTTCTCTAAACCCTTGTATATTTATAGATATAATGATGCCTTAACAACTCCGAACCTCAAGGACTGACTTTTCCCACAAGTTCTATTCACCAACAATACAATGAAAGGCTAATTACAGATCATAAGTGGAATGGCAACATAAAAAGTAGCGGCAATCAACAAGATACAATTATCGAGTAAAAATTCTTTACACATTCAGCTTATATAACTTGAGAGCATTATCTAGTTAACTTGTTACTTTATCAGTTGTATCCCATTCACCTGCAGAAAGCAATTAAGTGTCAATTTTTCTGCATACAAGCATGAAAGTTCTTTTTTTCCCGGGTAAGCTAATATAAGTGTTTCTTTTTAAAATTTGAAACATGCAAGGTAAACAAAAAGAACATATTGCTTTTCTGAATAAAGATTATGGTCTATATTCAAAGTTGTAAACTGAACTCTAAGCTCAATTACAAGTCAGAAACACATTGCAAATTCCATAGAACTAAATACATAAAAATAAATAATCAAACAAAGAAAATGTCATAAATCACAAAACAATTCTGTAGCACAACATCAAAAACTATATCTCAAATCCAAACAAGCCCGGGTTTATTTTTCCCTCTATATCCATTCAGAAGCAACAAAACTCATCCATCAGCTAAAAAAATCCCAAATTTTATTAATATCTACATCAATATTAGATAAGTAAGCCTCTCCAGACCATACAAGTGCACGTCGAGCCCAGGCAAAGGTTTTTGCAGGATTGTCCTTCACCGGGGGTGGTCTTTAATTTTTGTCCCTCAAATTGGTGGTCTTTAACTTTTGCCCTTATCTGGTTTGCGAATTTTTTTTTTTCCTGAACTGGGGTTCGAACCTACAACCTCAGGTATTAGGCGAAGGGCAAAACTTAAAGACCACCCCAAATGAAGGGTAATCCGTGCAAAAAAAAAAAGTTTTATCAACCGCATCCACTGTTTGTTCAAATTCTTGGTAATTAGTATTCGGAAGAAAGATAGTATGAATCCTATTTAGTCTAACGCTCTCTTTCAAATTTTCTAGCGAAGTATTGTTTTATCTCCTAATAGCCATTCCCCTCTATTGGGCAGTACCAAAAACATAAATTTAAACAAGAAATGTAAGTAAATAAACAAAAAAAAAAAAAGATTCCATTTTTCTTTCTATTTTCCCCTCCTTGTTTTCTCCAAACCCCAAACGTAACTGTAATACTGAAATCAAGTATAGTCATAATTTGTTTTTCTGCCACATTTTTTTTTTTTTGAAATATGTAATGGTGGTTTTGGGCGGGGGGGAGGGGGGGGGGGGGGTTGGGGTGTGACTTGTAGCCTGTTTGGACGGGCTTAAGCTTATAAGCTGCTTTAGATAAACTAAGTCAAACGGGCCTAATTATTTTTTTAGGCTTATTTTACGCACAAAATGAATTTAAGCTGGTCAGCTAAACACTCAAAAAAGCTGAAAATAACTTATAAGCCAATCCAAACGGGCTCTTACTGGTATTAGTGGAAGTGCTTAAGCAAGCAAAGGGTTTTGATTGAGTTAGTGAAGACACACTAAACTTTGCACCAGCAATTGATACACAGCCAACTCCGAATGCTAAGGGAGCACGGCTGCGTAAGGCAGCAACGTCCATTGCTGGAATTTGGAAACGACTTGCTGCGGCTGCCCACGTCATTTTCCGATTCTGCTAATGTTTTTTTCTTCTCTCTGTGACCTTTTTCTGTTTCCTTATTGGCTTTGGCTTAGGCTTATTATTCCCTTCCTTATGGTATGGTGGTATATTTTAGGAATGTGTGGCATGGGCCCTAAAGGTAATATCTAGGCCCATTTATTGTGCAGCTCTCTTGGAAAAATAGCACGCACTGCGGCACTGGTCATCCAATTATCGAAAATGGCTCATCTATGCTATTCGTCAGTAATTTTGGCTCATTTATGTCATAGTTGTTATCAAAATGGGTCATTCATGTCATTTTTCATTAATTTGGGTCGGATTTTTTTTATTAATTGGAGATTTAAAATTAGGCTGGTTTAATTAAACAACGTGAACCACTAATTCGAAGTCACATGTCATATTTGGTATTATAAAACTGGTGTTAATAAAAAATGGCATGAATGAGCCATTTTGATAACGACAATGGCATAGATGAACCATTTTATTAACGGCGATGACATAAATGAGCCAAACTATTGACGAGTGGCATAAATGAGTCATTTCCGAACCTTTTCCGATTGAAAAATAAGAACGCTATCGGAGCACGGCTGCGTAAGGCGGCAACGTCAAGCGACGACTTGCTGCTGCTGCCCACGTCATTTTCCGATTCTACTAATGTTTTTTCTTCTCTCTGTGACCTTTTTCTGTTTCCTTATTGGCTTTGGCTTATTATTCCTTTCCATTTGGTATGGTGGTATGTTTGGCATGGGCTACCGGTCCTATAGGCCCA
This sequence comes from Lycium barbarum, assembly GCF_019175385.1. NCBI lineage: Eukaryota > Viridiplantae > Streptophyta > Magnoliopsida > Solanales > Solanaceae > Lycium > Lycium barbarum. Next base: position 1,009,219 of record NC_083337.1, on the reverse strand, counting down.
AAGGTAGTATCTAGGCCCATTTATTGTGCAGCTCTCTTAGAAATAGTACCCATTGGCCGTTCATGCAGCCATTTATCGGCACGCAATTGAAAAATAATCACTATTATGGAGTTTCAAATTATAGAAAAATTTCATGATGATATCCGAAAGTTTTATGGTAGAATTTGAGCTTCGTTGACAGTGGCTATTTTTAAATTATAGAGGCTGAAAAGTGCTCATTTATGGATTTTACCTGGAGCTTGTTGCTACGTCATTTAGAAGAAAAAAAAACGTTTGTTGGCCACTTATAGCAATGAATGTTAAAATATATGCAACGTTCATTTAAATGAAAACATAATGTTATTACACTATTCAAATATTAATAAAATTAGGCAAAAAAAGACTGGTAATATTCCACTTTTTCTTTTCATTTCCTTTTTTTCTTCAAGAACCGAACTTAAATGCTAATATTGAATCAAGTAAACAAATCTAATTTATGCTTAAATAAATTGGTTGCATCATATATGATGTATATATGCTTTGTCCATTGGATTCTCTCAACCTGGATTTTTAACAAGTTCATATGAATCCCTATATTATTCTTCAACATCGAATGGATCAAATTTCAACCTAATCTATATCATTATTCTTTGAATATTTTAAGTTCCATGCCTAGATTAAATTAGTGAAACTCTTGGTTTGTGAAGCATGATACATTTGTTTAAGTGCCTAATGCAAAGAAATAAGCAACTCCTCACATTTGATCCTTAGAAATGTCATAAAGCCAACACTAAACTTTACCTGTTCATTCCTACTGAAAAGCATGAACTAATTAATAAGTAATCAGAAAAAAAATCACAAAATCTTTGACCTTTTTTGTCTTCTGGAAGAAACCCCTTTGTTTAATGATCATGAGAAGCATGAATTAATTGATAATTAAGCAAAGTCATATATCGTGAAACACGACAATTTGATGGCTTCCCTTGTGAAAACGAGATCAATTCTATCATCTATGCACTAGCAGCACAAAAGGTTTTTACATAACAATGTTAAAAATAATATGTAAAGATACTTCATAATAATTACTTTCATTCGGCTTTATGATCTACATTAACTGTAAAATATTTATTTTCCTTTTTAGTTTAATAATATCCTATAGAAGATTTGTTTTCTTTCTAAGTTTATGATCTATTTTAATTATAGAATATTTATTTTCCTTTTACGTAAGGCCATAAGAAAAATAACATGTTCCTTTGATATTATTCCTTTTAGTTTTATGTCAAGGTACTTCCACTTTGTGGGGTTTCATTGGATATGTTGCTGGCGTGAAAATATGCTAGTAATTTATTGTCTTTTTCTTAATGAGAGTAGATATTTGAAAATCTTTATATTCACATCCGTGTTTACGTCAAAGTATAATGATTTACTGTCATTAGATAGATGAACATTGAGGTAAAAATTGTATGTTAATTAACTATGATTAAGAGATAAAATATATGTCACATGTCATTTATTCATTGATTTGACGGAAATATAGAGTGCAAATATGTTTTCTCTTTCTTTCCGTGTCTTAAGTAAGTTTTTTCTTTCTTTCTGTGTCTTGATTGCTCAAAACACTACAGTATTTATCTTCCCCGTGAACAATTTGGTGTTGGGGTCAATTTATGCGCATCTCAACTGTTTCACTGGATGCCTGCTATCTCCACCAGCATTCAATTATTTCACCGAATACCTGCTATCTCTCACTAGCATAAATACCGAGTAACTTTACCCACCAAACTAGTGCACAGATGTAACTGTAACAAGAGATCTATGTTCCCAAAATTACCTTTCATAATCTCCTTTTCTTATTTCCATCATGCCAATTCATACCTTTTAAACTATTCTCTTGCAAAACTATTTTCTAATATGTAAAATTGCCCAACTTATTATATACTTTGCATGTCGAGCAATTTGATTCAAGCAGATAGTGAAGGTTATTCTAATCATATACACTCTTGATCAAATAAAACAACATTTACTCTCTGTTAATCTTTGTCAAAAAGAACCACATGATAAGATCTCATGAGGTGTTCAAGTCTACAAAACAAAAGATACAACTAGCACAATCAAAACCCAACTACTATAATACTATATGTCTAAATTTAGAAACCATGAATCTTGATTTGTTCCTTCTTAACAATATCAGCATTCAAAAGGAACTGTGTAACATTCTTTCGTTGATCGCCCTGTAACTGTATCACCTTCCCGAGCTCCTTGTCCTGCACAACATTGCCATTGCAACAAAACTCTTTCTTGAGGACTTTAAGTATTTTTTCGTAACTAAACTCCTTCTTCAACCCTTGGATCGTCGTCACGCTTTTCCTATTATTCCTTTGTTGTATGCGAATACGCACATACTCCTTAGCTCCAGGGGCACCTACCTCCTTAGCCTCCGCAAATGGATCAAAAGTTGTTGGGAACTCAAGGCCCGTGGAACCCGAGGCCTTGGGGCCCGGTGATCCTGGGCCCTTGGCCTCGGCGAATGGATCTAGTTTTTTTTGTCACAATACTAGAATCTTCTCGTATGTCAAGCGTACTCACCATTCATATATAATCAAGAAAATTCATTTTTGTTCTATTTACACAATATAATTTTCCGGCAAAAAATATTCAATTGAACCCTCTTGCCTCCCTTTAATTCCACCCCCACCTACACACTTATTCCAAGGTTTCATATCCGAGTTCTTGGAACAAAAAACTTTAAGATAAGAATCATTTTACTTCTTTAGTAGATTAACCCGACACAAATCTGATATATTGGGTCGTAGCATTTTTGTTGCTGGATGATTAAATGAAGAAAAAGATATTTATGGGATAGGTACTTGATAATATTTAAATTATTTCACCTGCCACAATCGGCTTATTATCACAGCTAGGGTGTACATGGATAGGGTTGGTTTGGGTTTTTCAAATACCAAATCAAACTAATTGTGTCGGGTTTTTAAATCTACAAATCAAATCAAACCAATAAAAGTCGAGTTTTTCAACTTCGAATTTTTCGGTTTTCTCGGGTTTCAGGTTTTTTCTAGTAAAGTCTTCATATAAAACATATAACTTGTGCTTCAAATATTTCTTTAGTCCTAGTATAATACAACTATCTAATTTAGGTGTTTCTTAAGAAAACAACACAAACTGTGCGATGAGTGATGACATTGTACTAAAATATTTAACAAAAAAAGATAATGAAATCGCTATGCTATAATGAAAATAGTCAAAATCTAAAAGTACTAAGTCATGCTAAAATAAGTATAGTTAATAAGTATTAATTACATGACTAAATATTATTAAAGAAAAACTAAATTCAGTTATGTATTTTCACTGTCTAAATCAATATAAAACTAAGAATAGATATTCAATATTATTTTTACTCCTAGTGTTAGAATTGAATTTCTTTTGTTAGCATTGGTATTGATTTGGGCTTTATTTGAGTCACTAATATCTATGAGCTGTAAAACTTAATGGATCATTCAAAATTTTAAGTCCAAGCTTGAAATAATACGTGAAAAGACAAAAACTATGAAAACATTTGAGAAATATTTATAAAGTACATTACAAATAAATGTTTTTATGTATAAAATATTTCTAGAAATTGTATACATGTAATGTCGGGTTGGTTTGGTTCGGTTTGACTTTTTTAGTTAAAACCAAACCAAATCACTAGTCGGGTTTTTTTCTCGATTTGACTCGGATTGTCGGTTTGGTCACCAGCACATATATTAATGAACTTTCAAGATTTACGTACAGATGAAAAGGAATCGCACTACTTTTTACTTCTAACACCACCAAGGCTAGCTCACATGGTCTAAATTAGTTCGTTGGATATTTGTCATCTTTCACCGACATAAGTATCTACGAACAGATGAAAAAAACACTTTCTACTTAAAAAAGATCTTTGAGACCACCACCATGATTCAATTGATACCCAATACAACTTTTTTCATTACTAATCAAATCCTATTGCTGATGCTATATGATCATTACCGCCATCATCTATGACCACTAAAGACCTTCGGATCAAGAGAAAACATGAAGTAAAAAGACCAGATAAGGACAAACTATTCAAAGCAATATGAAAATGAAACTAACGAAAGCAAAAACGCCATGATAAAGCAGTCTGAAAGAAAAGAGCAGTAGCTACCACAGACAAATAAGAAAATCAAATAAACAACAGTTAGTAGTAGGAATCAAAGGTCAATAAACTAAGAACAAAACTGTGACTACTGGTACGAAGGGATAAGCGGGACTGCCTACTAGCCTTCTATCATAATCTAAGTCCTCCATAGCCTCATATTAGGGTCATGTCCTCGGTAAGTTGAAACTGCACCACGTCCTGTCTAATGACCTCTCCTCAATACTTTTTCGGCCTCCCTCTACCTCTTCTGAAACTGTCCATAGCCAAACCTCTCACACCCCCGCACTGAGGCATATTCGTCTCTCCTCTTCATGCCCAAACCATCTTAACCTCTCTTCCTGCATCTTGTCCTCTACCGATGCCACTCCTACCTTATCTCGGATATCTTTATTCCTAATCCTATCTATCCTAGTATGCCAACACATCCATTGCAGCATTCTCATTTTCGCAACTTTCATCTTTTCAACGTGAGAGTACTTGACTGGCCAACCAAATTTTCTTCCGCTCCGAATTCTCAAATTGTTGACGCAATGACATAAAATGATCGTTCACTATCTATTTTTAATTGATTACACCTGTACTAACTACATCTCCAAACTTTCAATTTTAAGTCAATTTTCCCAACAAAAAACATTACCTAGTTATATTTGTCTGTAATATTGATTATCACTTTATATAAAGAAAATCTACATATACCTGATATTTACAGCAAATTAATGTGTAAAAAAGTTGTATCATTAATCAGCATGCTTTACCATTATCCTTTTAAAAAATTGCTCTACTTTGGCCTTTTCTAGTCAGCCGATGTTTTGAACTGAACTCATCGATAGTTCCTAGGCAATGAAAAAAAAAACAAAAAGGAATCAGCAAATGAGGAAAACACGTGTGTTTTTTATTAACTTTTGGAAGCTTTCCCACGCCTAAAACCAACTAATTTTGCCTTTTTAAGTAAACTCACTTAATGCAACATCCGCGTGACTAATTGCACTAATCATGTGAGTTTAAAATTTGTAGTTATCTGGTGTAGGTGAGTGTTTTGTATTTATAGAGGTGATGTTCATGAGAGGAAAGACACGTAACAAAAGAACAAGAGTGCTACTAATATAAAAACTCTCTCTCTTTTCCTCATATGATGAATGATCAAAGACACTTTTTGATAAGTCTTTCAGTTCAGTTCTAGCAATTCATTCATACAAGTTTTATACAAACTTGCAAGCTCCATCTCTTCAATTTAATTTCTCACTTCAAGAATGTTTGTAAAAAAATATTCTTGCAGGGGTCATACGTGCTCCCATTGTTCTACTTTTCTGACGTCTAAATCATTTTCGGGTTTACTCAGTAATTTTCAGACCCTTCTAAAGCTATAACCGCTTTATAGATTTTTTTTAAAAAATTTGAACTGCATTTCATGGAACAACATTGTACTTGATAGGTAGACCAGATTTTCTTGTTAGTGTGAACTCGATTTGCTTGATTCACACACACACCCATGAAAACAGGTATTTTTCTTTTTCTGTAGCTAAACAATAAAAATCCTTCGCTAATAGCGAGGTATTATCATAAGATTATGTAAGCTATGGGCTATTTAGCAACCAATTTCGGAGCTAGTTATCATCAAATGCTTGAAGATGTTAAAATAATGTGATGAGAATAGATTTGAGAAAAGGACTTCCATTTTTAGTCTTCTGTCTATTTATTTTATTTTCCTGAAAACATTAGAATAAAGCTAATTGAAAATGAAGTAAATTATTAATTGTGTCATAAAAACCCATATGGCCAAGCCCTAATCGTCTCCCAGATGATCATATAAAATATCTTACAATATAGTGGAGGCAGTTACTTAATATAGACAAATTTGAAAGCTAATTCAAATAACATATAGTACTACTACCCGAAAATTTGGATGTAATGTCGACTATTGTATTGCCCTTTTGACAATCAACCAAAAAAAAAGAAAGGATATTACACCTTATATACTTAACATCTTAATTAAGATTAGTTACCAGTCAGATAAATAGATTTATGCCATTTGCAGAAAGCCTGGAGAACGTGCCATGACGTCTTTTAGCAGAACCTCGTGGTATGTATAAATGAAAAATATTAAACACCTTCTTTAATTTTTTTATTTGTGAAAGTTTGTCTATATACATAGAGTTAATTAGGGTGACTAGATTATTTTGGCCAAGCGAATTAATTCAAGTCGTTATTATCAGAGCTTCATCGAAGTCACCTTGAAAATTTGGTTTTTGTATTTGTAAATTGAAGAATTTTTCTAATATTAAAAGGTTAATAGGTGATAGAGCGTTCTCTAGTTTCTCTAATCGGTATTATTATTATTATTATTACTCTTATATTATTTTATTTTTCGATTTATTATAAAATGTTGTTTCCTTTGCTTTAGTTATCCTATTATTTGTTGTTGATACTGTCCCTTTCTCTATTATTTTCAACATGACTACTTCTCCATTGTATTTCTTTCTCATACCTGATTTTATATGCTTTACTTGAGGTGAGGGTCTATCGGAAACAACATCTTCACAAGGTAGAGGTAAGACTGCATACACACCACCCTCCTCACATCACTTGTGGAATTTCACTGAGTATGTTGTTGTTGCATATGCAATATGCATGTAAGATGCTTCTTAGTTTGACAATAATCTGATTCTTAAGATTTATAGTCTAATTCTACGTTTTTTTTATTTAACATATTGAAAAATATTAGAGATGGAAATACAAATTCAGTAGGTGACTTGTTCCCCAATCACATCATCAAGTTTTTTTTTTTCAAAAAAAAAAAAAAGAAGGAGAGTGAATAAAATGCAAATGAAACCTATTATTTTACACATCTATAGGATAAAAGTGAGGTCTTTCTCTCTCCTTTTAATTGCTTACACATTTTTCGAAGCTTGATGTTTATAAGCTGCTTTTAAGCAACGGCAACATTTTTAGCGGAAAAAAAAAAAGAATTCATTTTTACTTCATTGACTTGATTGAAATTTGTGTTTTTCAGAAGGTGGCTTCATCGCCAAAAAGCCAGTGGATTAGCAACACCCATCAACAATGAAGAATTTCAAGAAGAAGACATTTGTGGTTGTAATAATAATAATAATAATAATAATAATAATAATAATAATAATAATAATAATAATAATAATAATAATAATAATAATAATATTGTTAACGAGAAAAATCAACTCCGTTCCAAGTTCATTATCAGGTACTAAAGATCCAAGAAGGCTAATTCCCACAGCAGTCAAGATGATCCCAAAGTCAAAAAACAAGAATTCAGTACAAGATTCCAAGACCGTTCATCACTTTGCCCCAGTAAAAATACCTGATTGGTCAAAGATTTATGGGACAAGTTTAAAGAAAGAAATTGGTAATTTTGTGACAAATAATGTTAATTTTGGATGTGATGATGAAGAAGAAGTTGAAGAGAATGCGATGCCTCCACATGAATGGCTTGCTAAAAGCTTAGGAGAAGGCAACTTCTTCTTTTTCAGCGTGTGAATGTGTTGGAAGAACTTTAAAAGGGAGAGATATGCGTAGGGTGAGGAATGCTGTTTTAACATTAACTGAATTTCTTGAATAACATTCCAGTTATCATCAATGATTATTGGAGGGTGGTTGAAAAAAGGTTGAATTGGTCCCATATGAATCATTCCTCACCCTGCGCGGATCTCTCCCTTTTAAAGTTCTTCCAACACGTTCACACGCTGAAAAAGAAAAAGTTGCCTTCTCCTAAGCCTCTTAGCAAGCCATTCATGTGGAGGCATCACATTCTCTTCAACTTCTTCTTCATCGTCACATCCAAATTAACATTATTTGTCACAAAATTACCAATTTCTTTCTTTAAACTTGTCCCATAAATCTTTGACCAATCAGGTATTTTTACTGGGGCAGAGTGATGAACTGTCTTGGAATCTTGTACTGAATTCTTGTTTTTTGACTTTGGGATCATCTTGACTGCTGTGAGAATTAGCCTCTTGGATCTTTAGTACCTGATAATGAACTTGGAACGGAGTTGATTTTTCTCGTTAACAATATTATTATTATTACAACCACAAATGTCTTCTTCTTGAAATTCTTCATTGTTGATGGGTGTCGCTAATCCACTGGCTTTTTGGCTATGAAGCCACCTTCTGAAAAACACAATTTTCAATCAAGTCAATGAAGTAAAAATTGATTTTTTTTTTTTCTGTTAAATATGTTGGCGTTGATTAATTAAAAGCAGCTTATAAACATCAAGCTTCGAAAAATGTGTAAGCAATTAAAAGGAGAGAGAAAGACCTCACTTTTATCCTATAGATGTGTAAAATAATAGGTTTCATTTGCATTTTATTCACTCTCCTTTTTTTTTTTTTTGAAAAAAAAAAACTTGATGATGTGATTGGGGAACAAGTCACCTACTGAATTTGTATTTCCATCTCTAATATTTTTCAATATGTTAAATAAAAAAAACGTAGAATTAGACTATAAATCTTAAGAATCAGATTATTGTCAAACTAAGAAGCATCTTACATGCATATTGCATATGCAACAACAACATACTTAGTGGAATTCAACAGTGATGTGAGGAGGGTGGTGTGTATGCAGTCTTACCCCTACCTTGTGAAGATGTTGTTTCCGATAGACCCTCACCTCAAGTAAAGCATATAAAATCAGGTATGAGAAAGAAATACAATGGAGAAGTAGTCATGTTGAAAATAATAAAGAAAGGGACAGTATCAACAACAAATAATAGGATAACTAAAGCAAAGGAAACAACATTTTATAATAAATCGAAAAATAAAATAATATAAGAGTAATAATAATAATAATAATACCAATTAAAGAAACTAGAGAACGCTCTATTACCTACTAACCTTTTAATATTAGAAAAATTCTTCTATTTACAAATACAAAAACCAAATTTTCAAGGTGACTTCGATGAAGCACTGATAATAACGACTTGAATTAATTCGCTTGGCCAAAATAATCTAGTCACCCTAATTAACTCTATGTATATAGACAAACTTTCACAAATAAAAAAATTAAAGAAGGTGTTTAATATTTTTCATTTCTACATACCAGGAGGCTCTGCTAAAAGACGCCATGGCACGTTCTCCAGACTTTCTGCAAATGGCATAAATCTATTTATCTGACTGGTAACTAATCTTAATTAAGATGTTAAGTATATAAGGTGTAATATCCTTTTCTTCGTGGCAATACAATAGTCAACATTACATCCAAATTTTAGGGTAGCAGTACTTTATGTTATTTGAATCAGCTTTCAAATTTGTCTATATTAAGTGACTGCTTCTACTATATTGTAAGATATTTTATATGCACATGTTGGCATGATCATAAGGGTTTTTATGACACAATTAACAATTTACTCCATTTTCAATTAGGCTTTGCTCTAACGTTTTCAGGAAAATTAAAAAAATTCAATAAAAAGAAATAGATAGAAGACTAAAAATGGCAGTCTTTTTCTCAAATCTATTCTCATCACATTATTTTAACATCTTCAAGCATTTGGTGATAACTTGCTACGAAATTGGTTGCTAAATAGCCCATAGCATACCTAATTTTATGATAATACCTCGATATTAGCAAAGGATTTTCATTGTTTAGCCACAGAAAAAGAAAACACTTGTTTTCATGTGTGTGTGTGAATCAAGCAAATCAAGCTCGCACCAACAAGAAAATCTGGTTTACCTATCAAGTACAATGTTGTTCCATGAAATGCAGTTCAAATTTTTATTTTTATTTTTTTTAAAAAAAAAAAACTATAAAGCGGTTATAGCTTTAGAAGGGTCTGAAAATTACAGAGTAAACCCGAAAAAAAATTATACGTCGGAAAAGTAGAACCATGGGAGCACATATGACCCTTGCCAGAATATTTTTTTTCAAACATTCTTGAAGTGAGAAATCAAATTGAAGTGACGTAGCTCGCAAGTTTGTATAAAACTTGTATGAATGAATTGCTAGAACTGAACTGAAAGACTTACCAAAAAGTGTCTTTGATCATTCACCATATGAGGAAATAGAGAGAGTTTTTATATGAGTAGCACTCTTGTTCTTTTGCTATGTGTCTTTCCTCTCATGAACATTGTCTTTCCTCTCATGAACATCACCTCTATAAATACAAAACACTCACCAACACCAGATAACTACAAATTTTAAACTCACATGATTTGTGCAATTTGTCACGCGTACATTGCATTAAGTGAGTTTACTTAAAAAGACAAAATTAGTTGGTTTCGGGTGTGGGAGAGCTTCCAAAATTTACTTAGAAACACACGGGTTTTCCTCATTTGCTGATTCCTTTTTGTTTTTTTCATTACCTAGGAACTAGGGGTGTTCATGGTTTGGTTAAAACCCGATCCAAACCGAAAACCAAACCAAACCGATTAAATAAATCGACATTTACTTGGGTTGGGTTTGGATTGGTTTTAAATTTTTAAAAACCGATAGTATTTGGTTTGGTTATGGTTTTACTAAAAGCAAACCGAAGAAAAAATCGAACTGAACCGACAAATTTTATAAATACTTTTAAATAATTTATATACATTTTAGCAAAATTTTATTTATCTCTAATATACTAATGAACTTTATACCTTAAGCCCATTTTAAAAAGAAATCCATGAATTCAAACTCATATTCAAAGAAACAACTATGAGATTTACCTAGATTTATTTTTTGTATTTCTTATAAACTTCTTTTCACTTAATTAAATTATAAATCCTAAGACATTTTCTCCATAATGCAAGAAAACTATAGCTACCACAATAAAAGGATAATAACGAATTATAAGTTGGAAAATGATAGAAATTTCTCTCCTATTTGTAGAAAAAAAAACATGAAAGAGAGAAATACAGTTAGTTTTCTTAAAAACCGAAAAACTGACCCAAACCGAACTAAGCCGACTACAATCAAACCGATAGATATGTATTATATTTGGTTTGATTTGGTTTTAATAATTTTAAAAACCGACTAGATTAGTTTGGTTTTGGATTTAACCCAAAACAGATCCAAACCGACCCATGAACACCCCTACTAGGAACTATCGATGAGTTCAAGTTCAAAACATCGGCTGACTAAAAAAGGCCAAAACAGAGAAATTTTTTAAAAGGGTAATAGTAAAGCATGTTAATTAATGCTACAACTTTTTTATATATTAATTTGCTGTAAATATCAGGTATATGTAGATTTTTTCTTTATTTATAATGATAATCAATATTACACAGAAATATCACTATGTAATTTTTTTTGTTGGGAAAATTGACTTAAAATTGAAAGTTTGGAGATGTAGTTAGTACAAACGTAATCAATTAAAAATAGATAGTGAACAATCATTTTATGTCGTTGCGTCAACAATTTGAGAATTCGGAGGGGAAGAAAATCTAGTTGGTCAGTCAAGAACTCTCACGTTCAAAAGATGAAAGTTGCGGCAATGAGAACGCTGCGATGGATCTATGGGTACACTAGGAGAGATAGGATTAGGAATGAAGATATCCGGGATAAGGTCTGGCATCGGTAGAGGACAAGATGCGGGAAGCGAGGCTAAGATGGTTAGGGCATGAGGAGGAGAGACACAGATGCCCTAGTGCGGAGGTGTGAGAGGTTGGCTATGGACAGTTTCAGAAGAAGTAGAGAGAGGCCGAAGAAGTATTGGGGAGAGGTCCTCAGACAAGACATGGTGCAGTCCAGCTTACGGAGGTCATGACCCTAATAGGAGGCTGTGGAGGACTTAGATTAGGGTAGAAGGCTAGTAGGTAATCCCGCTTATCCCTTCGTACTAGTAGTCGCAGTTTTGCTCTTTAGTTTATTGTCCTTTGATTTCTACTACTATCTGTTGTTTATTCGATTATCTTATTTATTTGTGGTAGCTACTGCTCTTTTCTTTCAGAATGCTTTATCATGACGTTTTTGCTTCCGTTAGATTCATTTTCATACTGCTTTGAATAGTTTGTCCTTATCTGGCATTTTTTCATCATGTTTTCTCTTGAGCTGAGGGTCTTTCGGAATCAGTCTCCCTACCTTCTGAGGTAGGGGTAAGGTCTATGTACACTTTATCCTCCCCAGACCCCACATTGTGGGATTTAACTAGGTGTGTTGTTGTTGTTGTATTGTTTTCTTAAATTATTAATGAATTTTAACTATTAGATTTGTTCGTTAAGTGATTGAGAACATAAATTTCATGTTTTTAATGACTTTCCTTTATTATCATAGCATTCATCACATTACTTCTTTCCGTATTTTTTCCCTTCTTTGTTCATTAATGGGAAAAGCATCCAACAAAGATTTAACCTTTATTATTAATTAAGCTATATAATTAAGATCATTTTAACTACTAAAGATTAGCTCACAAAGAGCAAGCCAATCCCAAAAGTTTCTAATCAGTAAATCCTTGAACACTTAACTACTCCCATTTTATGAGACCTATAACATTTGTAGACCTAGTACTTGCAAAGTAACAAAACAAAAGAAATAGCAATTAGAAATGTGCATAAAAAAACTGCGATTACTTTTCATCTTTCACCGGCACAAATATCGACAAATTTTTAACATTTACGTATAGATGAAAAGAAATCACATTACTTTTTTAGTTCTAAGATCACCAAGGCTAGTTGAAACGATCTGAATTATTTCATTGGATATTTTCCATCTTTCACCAACACAAGTATTCAAGACTTTTAAGATTCATATACGGATGAAAAAAACACTTTTTGCTTAAAAGGAAAGAATATCTCTAGGCCACCACCATGATTCAACTGGGACCCAATTCAACTTTTTTTATTACTAATCAAATCCTAATGCTGATGCTCTTTGATCATCACCGCCATCTATGACCGTCAAGGTCACTTTGTGCTCGTCTAATTATTTCACTAAATATTTACATTTTTCACCAATATAAGTATCGATGAACTTTTAAGATTCACATACAAATGGAAAGAAATCACATAACTTCATATGATGCTCTTCCAATACCAGCTGGCACAACCTCGATTATTTCACTTGATATTTTCATCAATACAGATGTCGACGAACTTTCAAGATTCATGTATGGATAAAAAGAAACCACATAAATTTTTGTTTAAAGAAAAAAATAACAAAATTTCCAAGACCGCCATCTTGATTCACATTGGACCCAATTCAACATTTTTCAAAGACCCTCCAATGATCATTGATGATATTTTGCACATTATTCCAGAAATCCAGTTTTTGTTAAAACAATATCTCTTACTCTGGTTAGATCTCTTCCTTTTAAAGTTCTTCCAACACCTTCACAAACAGAAAAAGAAGAAATTTGCCTTCTCCCAAGTCTTTTGGCAAGCCATTCATGTGGAGGCATCACATTTTCTTCAACTTCTTCTTCATCATCACTTCCCAAATTACTATTATTTGTCACAAAGTTACCAATTTCCTTCTTTACACCTGTACCATAAATCTTTGACCAATCATGTATATTTACTGGGGCAGAGTGATGAACAATGTTGAAATCTTGTACTGAATTCTTATTTTTTGACTTTGGGATCATCTTGATTGTTGTGGGAATTAGCCTTCTCGGATCTTTAATACTTGTGATGATGAACTTGGAACTGAGCTGAACTTTTTCATTAACAATATTATTATTATTAGTAGTAGTAGTACAACCCCAAATGTCTTCTTCTTGAAATTCTTCATTGTTGATGGGTATGGGTGTCACTAGTCCAATGGCTTTTTGGCTAAATAAATTGTATGATACTTCGTTTGATGAAGCCATCTTCTGAAAAACACAAATTTCAATAAAGTCAACCAAGTAAAATGGAATCTCTTTTTTTTTTCTTTCAAAACTTTGACGCTGATTAAAAGTAGTTGATAATCATAAAGTATCGAAAAACATTATTAGGTGTTGTAACTGATTTCACAAATAATTAAGTAGTTACGTGTAGAAATGCTAAAACTGATAATAAGCGGTCTCAAAATCAATCCAAGATAGGAAGAAGAATGTTTTTGGACAAAGGTTCAGAATTCAAATAATTAATAATTAATCATACACTAAAATAAATGGTGCATAAGCAAGATTACTTACCAGAATGTACTTTTTTCTTCAATTGAAACTTGCAACACGAGCTTATTACTTAGAGATTCAAAATCTACATATGAATGATAATTATACTCATAGAAAGTAGAAACAGATGAAAAAGTCGGGGGAAGCAAATTACTTTATAAAAACTTTCGAAATTATGAAAAGAATTTTTTTCGTACTTTAAAATCCTCTCAGCAGAGAGACAAAAATGTGTAAGCAATTAAGAGAAGAGAGAAAGACCTCCCAGAGATGTCTTAAATAATAGGCTTCATTTGTATTTTATTCATTCTCACTCTTTTCTAAATAAAGAAAATACTGATGATGTGATCGAAACAAGTCACCTACCGAATTTGTATTTCCATCTCTAATATTTTTCAATATATTAAACAAACAAACAAAAAACGTAGAATAAGAATATTATATCTTAAGAATCAGATGATTGTCAAACTAAGAAGCGTCGTGCATATTGCATATGTAACAACAACATATTCAGTGGAATTCCATATGTAAGGCGGAAGGGTGGTGTGTATGCAGTCTTACCCCTACCTTGTGAATATGTTGTTTCCGGTAAACTCTCGACTCAAGTAAAGCATATTAAATAAAGTATGAAAAAGAAACACAGCGGAGAAGCAGTCGTGTTGAGAATAATGGAGTAAAGAACAGTAGCAACAACAAATATACAATAACCAAAGCAAAGGAAACAACATGTCATAATAAATCAAAAAATAAAATAGTAAAAGAGTAATAATAATAATACTGATAAAGGAAACCAGATTATTTTGTTCACCCACCAAAATAATCTAGTCACCCTAATTAACTCTATGTATATAGACAAACTTTCAGAAATTAAAAAAACGTGTTTAATAATTGATATTTCTCTAGGCTGAAAGACGTGATAGCACGTTCTCTAGGCTTTCTGCAAATGGTATAATTCTATTTATTTGACTGGTAATTAATCTTAATTAAGCTACTAAGTATATAAGCTGTAATATACATTTTTGCTGATTGTCAAAAGGGCAATACAATAGTCTAACATTGCATGCAAATTTTACGGTAGTAGTGCTCTATGTGATTTGAATCAGATTTCAAATCTATCTATATTAAGTGACTGCCTCCACTATATTATAAAAAAATTTACATGCACATGTTCATCTAGGAGACGATAAGTGCGTGGCCATAAGGGTTTTTATGACACAATTAATAATTTACTTCATTTTTAATTGGGCTTTGCTCTAACATTTTCAGGAAGATTAAAGCAATTCAATAAAAATAAATAATAGAAGACTAAAACTGAAAATCTTTTTCTCGAATCTATTCTCGTCACACTATTTTAACATCTTCAAGCATTTGATGAGAATTGCTAAATAGTCCATAGCTAACATAATCTTTTGATAATACCTCACTTTTAGCAGAGGATTTTTATTGTTTAGCTACAGAAAAAGAAAAACATTCGTTTTTATGTGTGTGAAGTCAAGCAAATCAAGCTCGCACTAATAAGAAAATATGGGCTACCTGTCAAGTACAATGTTGTTCCATGAAATGCAGCTCAAATTAAAAAAAAAATCTATAGAAAGATTATAGCCTCATAAAAGTCTAAAAATTACCGAGTAAACTTGAAAACGATTTGGACGTCAGAAAATTAGAATCATGGGAGCACGTACGACCCCTGCAAGAATAGTTTTTCACAAACATTCTTTTGAAGTGAGAAATCAAATTGAAGAAATTCAACTTGCAAGTTTGTATAAAACTTGTATAAATGAATTGCTCGACCGAATTGAAAGACTTACCAAAAAGTGTCTTTGATCATTAAAGTATCTTTCATCATTCATCATATGACGAAAATTAAGAGAGAGAGAGAGTTTTTTTTTTTATATTAGTAGCACTTTTGTTCTTTTGCTACGTGCTTTTCCTCTCATGAACATCCCCTCTAATAAATACAAATAACTCACCTACAACATATAAGTACTAATTTTAAACTCACATGATTTGTGCAATTAGTGACACATACGTTGCATTAAGTGAATTTTACTTTGAAAGACAAAATTAGTTGGTTTCACGGGTGGGAAAGCTTCCCAAAGTTACTCAGAAACACACGTTTCCCCCTAATTTGTTGATTCCTTTTTGTTTTTTCATTACCTGGGAACTATCGATGAGTTCAAGTTCAAAGCATTGGCTGACTATAAAATTGCCAAAGCAAAGTGATTTTTTAAAGGGTATTGGTAAAACATGTTGATTAACGCTATAGTGTTTTTATATATTAATTTGATGTAAATATCAGGTATATGTAGATTTTTCTTTATTTATAATGATAATCAATATTACAGACAAATATAATTGTGTAAGAAAATTGAATTAAAATTGAAAGTTTGGAGATGTAGTTAGTGTTGTATCCCTTTTTAACTAGGTCAGAATTAGAGTACAACATATTGATGATTCCTAAATTAACTAACTTAAGGAATCGCTACCTAATTAATTTAGAGGTGAATTAGGACACCTATCAATTACTTAATATTAACTCCGTAAGGTCCACTAACGTTAGAGATTATAAGGTAGGGGTTCAAATAATCCTAAAAAAAAGGTGTTAAGCACCCTAAATGATCCGTATTAGAACGGTTAACCAACCGGACTTGGATTAATATTAAAGCTCAATTAAATAGGCATATAAGATATACATAAATGTATTTAAATGACTATGGAAATACTTGATTCTTGGTTGAAATAAAGATAGAAATTATTTGAACTTAAGCAAAATATTAGATTACATTTTTTTATCTTAAAGAGAATGAGCAGATGAGCTTCGGTACGCATGCTTGTAAAAAAGAATCTTGGTTAATTGATTTAAAAATCCAAAATTAGCCCCAAAGTAATAAAATTCCCTTTCGATGTTGAAAAATGAGCGGTCTGCACGCCTTGTTATATGAAGCATTTGCAAATTCTTTTGAGACGGCCAAACAGATTTGAAAAAAAGATGTATGAATTACGAAAAAGGTTGTGAAATCATTTCCCATATATAGTCATTCATTATAATAGCATTCACTATAACTGCCTGATTTTCTCCGAAACCGATTCTTCGTGTTATATTTTACTTCTCTATAACAGCATTCTACCGATAACAAGCAAATCAAGCTGACACTAAAAAAAAAATCTAGTCTACCTATCAAGTACAATGTTTTTTCATGAAATGCAGCTCAAATTTATAAATAAATAAAAAACTATTAAACGGTTACAGCTTCAGAAGGGTCTGAAAATTACCGAGTAAACCGGAAAAGATTTGGATGTCAAAAAAGTAGAACCATGGGAGAACGTATGACCCCTCAAACGATATTTTTTATAAATATTCTTGAAGTGAGAAATCAAATTGAAGAAATGCAGTTTGCAAGGTTGTATAAAACTTCAATGAATGAATTGCTAGAAGTGAACTAAAAGACGTACCAAAAAATGTCTTTGATCATCATATGTAGTAAAAAGGAGTTTTTAAATGAGTAGCACTCTTGCTCTTTTGCGATGTGCCTTTTCTCTCATGAATATCACCTCTAATAAATACAAAATACTCACCTACACCAGATAGCTACTAATTTTAAACTCATATAATTCAACCTGTCTTTTGGAAGCTATATAAAAAATAAGGACAAAAAAGAGAAAGAATAGGGAAAAAATTACAGAATACTTGTTTCTGCAACTTTTCCCATTTAACCCTATATAATGTGGGTAGAGGGTAATCATTATTAATCACTAAGCCACACTCTTGAATGCATATAAATTTGTTAATTAAACTAACTGGTTATTTTCCTCTCCCTTTTTTTCCTTTGGCACGCTCTCTTTCTGTACTTCAAAAAATCAGTTTCAACACTTAAATACTTATTAGCAAACCAATACCAAACCAAATGAACTCTTAATTACTGTAATTAGTTTGAGGATGCAACAGTCACAAGAATTACCATTCACAACATCTTAAGGTATAATTAATTAGCTATTTACAAAATGCACTACAGTCAAACCTCTCTATAATTGTCATTCGTTATAGCAGCATTTCAGTAGAATGACTTGATTTTCTCCGGAACTGATTTTTCATGTTATATTTTACTTCTCTATAACAGCATTCTACCTGTAACAGCAGTGGCATTCATTATAGCGGTACACTCTTTGTAAAATTACCTCTCTACAACAGTCATACTCAAATGTTGTGTAATATTTTGGGGTGAGAAAGAGTCAACTGTTAAACTCTTAGACAATCTTTAAGTGAAAGCTATTAAATTACCTTTTGCTAAAAGTTTGGACAAAATTCTTCGTCTATTCAAGCTTTTATCACTAAGAGACTGGAATTTACGAAACAACCTACAATTGTAGAATTCTTATGTCAAACTTGAATTATTTAAATTCTCAATTAATTTTCAATGCATACGTTCCTTAAATTTTAATTCTTTATCGGTAGGGTACAACTAGTTACGAATTTATTAGAAATTTATTAATCTTTTCAATTTTTAATTAATGAGGTATGAAAAACAATTGAGATTTTAAAATTAACAAGTATATTATTTTCGTTTATAACATAAAAAATACAGAAAAATAATTGTTTGCGTATTTTTGTAACAGTAAATGAGATCTAAACATCAAATGTCAGTATACATACATAACAACACCTCACTATAGCAGCCATGAATTTTCGGACAAACGCTATCATTATAGAGAGGTTTGACTGTATATGTTAAAATTGGGGAAATGGGGAAACGTAAAGAACTTTTTAAGTAAACATGATTTGTGCAATTAGTCACACATTGCATTGAGTGAGTTTTACTTAGAAAGACAAAATCAGTTGGTTTCAGGGGTGGGAAAGCTTCCAAAGTTACTCAGCAACACACGTGCTTTTCGTCATGATTCCTTTTTATTTTTCATTATCTAAGAACTATCAACAAGTTCAAGTTCAAAACATAGGCTGACTACAAAATAGCCCAAGCAGAACAATTTTTTGTAAGATTTTTTTTATATAAAGGGAAAATTGACTTAAAATTGAAAGTGTGGAGATGTAGTTTATACAGGCGTAATCAATTAAAAATAGATAGTCAATGATCATTTTATGTCGTTATGTCAACAATTTATGAATTCGGAGCGGGAGAAAATCTGGTTGTTATTGTTTTCTTTAATTACTAAAGAATTTTAACTGTTAGATTTGTTCGTTAAGTGATTAAGAATTCACAGTAACTATGTTAACAGTCATTTTTTTTGTCATAATAATGTCAACGATCATTTCATTTTTATAATGTCAACAATTATTTGTGTTGTTATGTCAGCGATCATTTTATATCGTTATAATGTCAGTGATCACATTATGTCATTATAATATCAACGATTATTCGTATCGTTATATTAACGATCCTTTATGAAGTTATTTCAATGATTTGAGAATCTGAAATGGAAGAAATTTTGTTCTCTTTAACTGCTAATTACTTTTAACTGTTAGATTTGTTCGTTAAATGACTAAGAACTTAACGGTTACTCCATCTTAAAAATCGTTACTTTTATATTCTATAAAATGATCTTTGTTCTCGCACCCATTAATCAATACACCACCAATGTAATTTAAAAGTTAGGTTGTTCGAATACATCAAAAATATGGTCGGCTATGAGTCGCATTCTTAAAAAATTAAATATTAATAAAGAACTCAATATGGATACGATAACATCCTAGGAAGGTTCGAACAAAATAGATTTCTTTTTATGTTTGTTTTCTTTTTCTTTTTCTGGTTCTTTTTAACTACAAGGTTAGTTCACAAAGAGCAAGCCCATTCCTAAGTTTCTAAATTGTGAATCCTTGATCACTCAACTTGTCCCATTATATGAGATCCTATAACATTTGTTAATTGTAGACTAGTACTTAAAGGAACTGCAATTTCTAGGGCCACTATGTCCAACTTTAGTTAGGTACTTGTCATCTTTCACTAACACAGATATCAATGAACTTTCGAGATTCAGGTATAGATGAAAAGGAATCGCACTACTTTTTACTTCTAAGATCACCAAGGCCAGCTGACACGGTGTGAATTAGTTCATTGGATGTTTGTCATCTTTCACATAAGTATCCACGAACAGATAAAAAAAATACTTTTTATTTTTTTTTAAAAAAAAATCTCTGAGACCACCACCATGATTCAATTGGGACTCAATTCAACTTTTTCATTACTAATCAAATCCGATTATTGATGGTATATATATATATATATATATATATATACTATATTAAAAGCATGAACTCCAAAACTAAAAAGTTAAATTACCTAAATACCCTTCTTTTAAACCTAAATACTAATTTGTTTATTTTAAAAAACTAACGCCTACTAATATCCCAAAGCCAGCCTTCCTACTTCTTCCTCAACAGACACAACCATTCAAATACAATGCTATTTTCTTAACCACTTTAGCCAAATATGATTCTCTCCATTGAGAGTCCCCCATAAAGTATTCACAAGATATTCTCAACCAGAGCCATTGACGAATACCAAAACAAAAACAAAAAAAAATCGTTGAACTCTTGAAAACTCTTCTATCATGTTTGTGGGAAATTGGTATGACAACATAAATATTTTGGTCGGTATGTATGTCTATTGATTTATTATTTTTGTCCTTCCTTTTTTCCCTTTTAGTTGGTATACAAATTGATTGTTAATGACTTGCAGAGGGAAGAAAGTTAAGCTGTAGAATTAATTGCACGAGAATTGTTGCGATTTAGGTTGCGGGTTCTATCTTTTCTTTTTCTCGTGTTTGTCGTTTAATTTATTATTTAACTATCTTTATTCCCTTTTCTGATTATCTACATATGATACTTTTCAGAACCAAATCTAAAAAATCATAGTGTGTGTAACATTAAATCAATTTAAACATGAATTGAGAAGAATATAGGTGAAGAGATGTGAAGACCGAAGTACCTGAACATGCATAGAACTCAGTTTAGGTAAATTTAAAGTAGGAGCTTGTTTACGGGTAAATTATATCGTGGTCATCCAACTTTAATTTGGAGTTTATAACGAAAAATTACTTTTCATTTTTTCTACATAAAGTCATCCAACTTTAAAGTTTATCACACAAATATCACATAAACGTCATCAAACTTTACAATTTACCACACAAAAGTTATTTTATTTTTATTTTTCATCAACTATATAGTAAACTGTAAAGTCATTCAACTTTGGAGTAAAAGTCATTCAACTTTAATTTGGCCAAGTTAATTGTAAAGTAAATTTCTTTGAATTTTTATAATTTATATCGAAAATATGATATCACACTCCAAATAAGTTAATTACATTTGAGATAATTTTAGAAACCTCCCTCAATGTTTTACTTCATAACACTAATCTTTGTTGTAGTATAATATTACATTTACTTTCCATATTTTGATTCTTTTTGTAATAATTTTAATAGAGACATTAAAATTTATGTTTACTTTTCTTACTGGAGTGACATGTCATAATTCCGTTTCAAAATATAAATTTAGGTGAAATTTACTTTTTAGTTAACTTAGATGCCAAAGTTAGATAATTTTTATAAAAAAATAAAAGAATTTTGTGTGATAAATTTTAAAGTTGGATGACTTTTATGTGATAAAAATTAAAGAAAAAGTAATTTTTGTGTGATAAACATTAAAGTTGTATGACTTTTATGTGATAAAAGTAGCAAAGTAAGTTTGCATTATAAATTTTAAAGGTGGTTGACTTTTATGTGACAAATATAGAAACGTGATTTTTGTGTAATAACTTCCAAGCTGGATAACGAGCGATGAAATTTACCTACTTGTTTAGTATTGTACAACTAAGGTGAAGGAAGAAATTGTATTTATCAGTTTTTAGTACTTAACTTACATCCCAATATCAGTCACTTTAATTTGAATTCTTTACTGATTGCTCTTATTACATAGTTAATTGGACGGATTGGATGCCTGAACCAACTAACTAAAGTGTGGTCTTTGTTTCATCTTTGTTGCACTAATTATACTCCACGTTAATATCTGCCTATAACTACCATTATGTTTCTACTCTTTTAATTTTTTAAATCTTTACTAATACATATCATTCATTTTTTGAGAAGAATACCCCCACAATGTACAAGTTTGACATGAAATGCTTTACACTATATTTTTAAACAAATTTGTTCCTTTATTCAACATTCACTCAGGAGATGACTTGGATAATTGTTGATGTTATTTTCTATTATATGCTATCCTGGACCAACAACAAGGACAAAAATCAGTACAGCAAAGGTGCAGATCTGGAAGCAAGCAAGCACAGAAGTTGATACATTTGGAAGATTTTTCTAATTTTAGCTAGCTCAAATTTTGAACATTATGTATTTACTTTTCTGTTGGATTCTGTTGGATTCTTTCCATTTTTTATTATTAATAAAAAGGATCAATAGGCAATGCATGTCGGTATATTTACCAAAAAAAATAAAAAAATCTACATTCTGTATATGGTGATTGGTGAGGCTTTACTGTATACTGAAGTTACTGGTTAATTTAAGTTAAACGATATTTGCAAAGATTTGTGTTTGATTGGAGTGAGCTAGCTTTCAAATTTGGTTGTTTGATTAGACGAACTTTAATATGAAAATATTATTCCTTTCCACACAAATTAATATTGTAATCAGTATAAATTTATCTTATACTCTTCTAACAGATTATTTGGATAACCGGATTATACAATTGGTTATGCTTCTGCTTTTTACTAATTAGAATTATTGCAATATACTAACTAAAATAATAATAACTACGGCTAACACAAGTTGTTAATCTTTTTTGAAATTATTTTAACTTATTGTCTATTTCAAACAAGAATGTTAATCATAATATAGAAAGTAGTAACTATTATTATTATTATTATTATTATTATTATTATTATTATTATTATTATTATTATGCTTAATCAGTCTAACCATCTCAGGTAAAATCAAAATGGGAACTGAAGTAAAATGAAAATATTGTGTCCTTATTTAAAAAGCTAAAAAAAAAAAATCATCTCACTAGGTGAAAGAATATTAGTAATTCAAAGAGGTTGAGTGACCATACAAAAATTAAAGACATAAAGGTGTTTTTAAGCCTAGAATATTAGTTGAAGAGGTAAAAAATTACGTATACCTGGTTAAACTTTGAGTGTTATTCTTGTAGGTTCAGACGATATGCAATCATCTTGACCTTGACAAACAATTAAGTCACCATATGATGATCAACAATGATCGTTCCCAGAACCTTGTACGTTATTCTTTTCGGTATAATAATTCACTTAAAGCTTTGATTTAATATTATAAATATTATTGTAAATAACTGTGAATTACATCGTTTACATGACATGGTATACACGTGCAACGCACGTATCGAGAAACTAGTATGATCAATACCACCATCATTTATGACCTCAAGGTCACCTTGCACTCATCCGAATTATTTCACTAAATATTTATATTTTTCAACAATATGGGTGTCGACGAACTTTCAAGATTCACGTACAAATAAAAAGAAATCGCATAGCTTCTTATCTAAAGAAAAAATGAAGATATCTGAGACAACTACCATGATTCAATTGGAACCCAAACACCAACTTGCACAACCTCAATTATTTCACTTGATACTTACCATCCTTCATTAATATAGGTATCAACGAACTTTTAAAATTCACGTACACATAACTTTTTGCTTAAAATAATAATAAAATTCCAGGACCACCACCATGATTCCTTTTTTTTTTTTTTTTTTTTAATTAAGCAACTACTAAATGGCTTAGTGGCTTTTATTTATTACTTTCTAAACAAGTTCATTACAGCATAGATACAAGAAATTCCAAACGACAAAAAAATAAAATTCAAGAGAACACTCTAGATCTGTGCAATCTCCATCTACTTCGTCTTCTCCAAATGCAAGCACCACCATGGTTCATACTAGACCAATTCAACATTTTTTCAAACACCCTCCTATAATCATGCATTAATGATAACTGGAATGTTATTCAAGCAATCCAGTTAAAGTTAAAACAGTATTTCTCATCCTGCATAGATCTCTCCCTTTTAAAGTTCTTCCAACACCTTCACACATTGAAAAAGCAAAAATTTGTCTTCTCCTAAGACTTTTAGCAAGCCATTCATGTGGAGGCATCACATTCTCTTCAATTTCTTCTTCATCATCACTTCCAAAATTACCAATTTCTTTCTTAAAATTTGTCCCATATATCTTTGACCAATCAGGTATTTTTACTGGGGCAGAGTGATGAACAATCTTTAAATCTTGTACTGGATTCTTGTTTTTTGATTTTGGGATAATCTTGGCTGCTGAAGGAATTAGCCTTCTTGTATCTTTAGTACTTGTGATGATGAACTTGAAACTGAGTTGATTGTTTTCATTAACAATATTAGTATTACTATTGTCATTATTACAACCCCAAAAGTCTTCTTCTTGAAATTCTTCATTGTTGATGGGTGTCACTAATTAGCTGTCTTTTTGGCTATCCAAATTGTATGTTACTTCTTTTGATGAAGACATCTTCTGAAAAAACAAAAATTCCAATCAAGTCAATCAAATAAAAATGAAATCCCTTTTTCCCCCTTTCAAAACTTTGGCATTGATTAAAAGGAGTTGATAATCAACACGTATCGAAAAACAGTATTAGGTGTTGAAACTGATTTTATAAATAAGTAAGTAGTTACGTGTATAAATATTGAAACTGATAAGCAGCGGTCTCAAAAACAATCCAAGACAGGAAGAAGAATGTTTTTGGACAAAGGTTCAGAATTCAGATAATTAATCATATACTAAAATAGATGGTGCATAAGCAAGATTACTTACTAGAATGTACTTTTTTCTTCAATTGAAACTTGCAACAACGAGCTTATTACTTAGAGATTCAAAATCTGCATATGAATGATAATTATACTCATAGAAAGTAGAAACATGAAAATGTTAAGGAGAAGCAGATTATTTTATACTCACTTACACTCGATAACTACAAATTTTATACTCACATTTTTTGTGCAATTGGTCACAAGTATGTTGCATTAAGTGAGTGAGTTTTACTTAAGAGAGACAAATTTAGTTGGTTTCAAGGGGTGAGGAAGCTTCCAAAGCTACTTAGTAACATGTGATTTTTCCTCATTCTTTGATTCTTTTTTGTTTTTATCATTTCTTAGGAACTATCGACGAGCTCAAGTTCAAAACATTGGCTGATAAAAAATCGCCAAAGTAGAGAATTTTTGTAAAAGGGTAATGGTAAAGCATGCTGATTAATGCTACATTTTGTTTATATATTAATTTGATGTAAATATCATGTACATATATATTTTTTCTTTATTTAAAATGATGATCAATATTACAGACAATTATAACTGTGTAAGTTTTTTTTTGTTGGAAAAATTGATTAAAATTCAAACTTTGGAGATGTAGTTAGTGTGAGCGTAATTAATTAAAAATACATAGTCAACGATTATTTTATGTCGTTATGTCAACAATTAGAGAATTCGGAGCGGAAGAACATATGGTTGTTAATGTTTCCTTTAATTACTTACGACTTTTAATGGTTAGATTTTTTCGTTAAGTGATTAGGAACTCACATTAATTATGTCAGGGGTCATTTTTGTCGTTATAGTGTCAACGATCATTTTGTGTCGTTATAGTGTCAACGATCACTTTATGTCGTTATTATGTCAACGACTATTTGTGTAACGATAATTTTATGTGGTTATCATGTCAGTGATTACTTTATGTCATCATTATGTTGAATGGTATTTGTGTCGTTATGTTAATGATACTTTATGTCATTCAGTCAATGATTTGAGGATCTGAAATTGAAGAAAATCTAATTATTGTTGTTTTCTTTAATTCCTACTAACTTTTAAGTGTTATATTTGTTAGTTAAATGACTAAGAACTCAACGGTTACTCCATCTTAAAAATCATTACTTCCATGTTCTATAAAATTATCTTTGTTCCCCCACCCATTAATCAATACGCCACCAATGTAATTTAAAAGTTAGGTTGGTCGAATACTATAGAAATATGGTTGGCTATGAGTCGCATTCTTCAAAAATTAAATATTAATAAAGAACTCAATATGGATACGATAACATCCTTGGAGGTTCGAACAAAATAGATTTTTTTTTATGTATGTTTACTTTTTCTTTTTCTTTTTCTTTTTAACTACAAGATTAGTTCAAGAGCAAGTCAATTCCTAATTTTCTAAACCGTGAATCCTTGATCACTTAACTAGTCCCATTATATGAGACCTATAACAAACACTTGTTAATTGTAGACCTAGTACTTACAAAATAGAAAAAGCAATTAGAAAATTAGAAATGTACATAAAGGAACTGCGATTTCTAAGGTCACTCTGTCCAACTTTAGTTAGGTACTTGTCATCTTTCACTAGCACATATATCAATGAACTTTCGAGATTTAGGTATAGATAAAAAGGAATCGCACTACTTTTTACTTCTAAGAACACCAAGGCCAGCTGACACGGTTTGAATTGGTTCATTGGATATTTTTCATCTTTCACATAAGTATCCACGAACAGATGGAAAAAACACTTTTCACTTTTATAAAAAAAATCTCTGAGACCACCACCAAGATTCAATTGGGACCCAATTCAATTTAATCATTACTAATCAAATCCTATTGTTGATGCTATATGATCAATACCACCATCATCAATGACCATTAAGGTCACCTTGCACTCATCTGAATTATTTCACTAAATATTTATATTTTTCACCAAAATAGGTGTCGAAATTACCAAGTAAACCCGAAAAAAGATTTGGACGTCACAAAAGTAGAACCATGGGAGCACGTATGAGCCTTGCACAAATATTTATTATAAACATTCTTGAAGTGAGAAATTAAATTGAAGAAATGCAGCTTGCAAGTTTGTATAAAACTTGAATGAATGAATTGTTAGAACTGAACTGAAAGACTTACCAAAAAGTGTTTTTGATCATTCATATGAGGAAAAGAGAAGGAGTTTTTATATTAGTAGATAACTACTAATTTAAACTCATATGCTTTGTGCAATTAGTCACATGTACGTTGTGTTAAGTGAGTTTTACTTAAAAAGACAAAATTAGTTGGTTTCAGGGGTGGGAAAGCTTCCAAAATCTACTCAGAAACACATGTTTTTTCCTCATTTGCTGATTCTTTTTTGTTTTTTTCCATTACCTAGGAACTATCGACGAGTTCAAGTTCAAAACATCAGCTAACTAGAAAATTGCCAAAGCAGAGCAATTTTTAAAAGGGTAATGGTAAATCATGCTAACTATTGCTACAGATTTTTTATATATTAATTTGATGTAAATATCAGGTACATAGGTTTTTTCTTTATTTCAAACAATGATCACTATTACGAACAATTATAACGGTGTAAGTTTTTTTTTTTATTATTTGGGAAAATTGATGAAAATTCAAACTTTGGAGATGTAGTTAGTACGGGCGTAATCAATTAAAAATAGATAGTCAATTACGTCGTTATGTCAACAATTTGAGAATTCGGATCGGAAGAAAATCTGGTGGTAATTATTTCCTTTAATTACAAATGACTTTTAATTGTTAGATTTGTTCATTAAATGATTAAGAACACACAGTAATTATGTCAACAATCATTTTTTTGTCATTATAGTGTCAACAACCATTTTATGTCGTTATAGTGTCAACAATCATTTTATGGTGTTCTTATGTCAACGATTATTTGTGTTTATGGCAATGACCATTTTATGTCGTTATAATGTAGTGATCGCTTTATGTCGTTATTATATCGAATGGTATTCATGTCTTTATGTTAACGATCCTTTATGTTGTTATGTCAATGATTTGAATGGAAGAAAGTCTAATCATTCTCATGCTCGTATTTAAGACATCTGAGTAGAGGCAGAAGGATCTCATTCATCACATTACATATTTCCGTATTTTTTCTTCTTTTTTCATTAATGAAAAAAACATGCAACAGTGATTTAGCCTTTATTATTAATTGTATTTTGATGGATAATTACCCTCTATTTTCAATTTTCCTTAAGTAATAAAGAAGCCTTACAATCAAGTCCATGTTTAAGAGAAAAAATGTTACTGACCAACAAGAATTGTGATGGAATGGATAGAATTATTCTCGCTTAATCAGAAGTCTCAAGTTCAAGCCTTAAGTATGAAAAAAATCCCATTAAGAAGTGTTACCCCTTTAAATGGGCTGTACGCGGTGCGAAATGAGATTAGTCAGGGCTCCTATGAGGGTATCGAACACCAAATGCAAATAAAATTAATGTTATTTTTTAATGTACGACTTGGGACCAAGAACGGCAGAAACTTGAGATCATAGGGCGTAATACTTTAATTTTGTGGGTCTTTATTTCAATTAATATATCATTATATTTTTCTTGAGAAGTGAAAAGAAAATGAAAAGGGAAAAACTCAAAATTGCAACTAAATAGCACGTGTTCTCACAAAAAGAGATTTGATTTTGTAATCTACTTCAAATTTATGAAGAATAGGAAATCAGCAAAATTAGTATAGTTAAAAAACATATCTTTGTAGGAAAAATGATATGTTCTTATTTACAATTTGAATAGAACAAATATTCTTGTAAAGATTTCTTTTATTAGCTGTACAGAACTACTATATTGTTTTTTATTAATTTTATAAGAACATTAATTAATTAAAATAATATTTAAAAACTACAAAAGTCAAATCTCACATGTTTATAGTATCATTTTCTTCAATTTTAATTTGAAATGGGCATATAAAATTATTTCCTCTCTCATGCGTAGGGATGCTCGGTTTAGTTAAAAGTCGATTTAAATCGAAATCGAACCAAACCGATTAAAAAAATCGATATTATTTGCATTGATATTACATATTTAAAAAACTAATTATATTTGGTTTGATTTTCTTTTATTAAAAACAAACCGAAGAAAAAATGGAACCAAACTGTCACGACCCAACTAGGGGCCGTGACGAGTACCCGATACTTGTACCGAGCACCCCTTATCTATCGTTTTACCTTTACTTCTCAGCGGGCCGTAGGAACTGTGCCATATATTTTTTTTTTCGTTACTGAACGTTAACATTAGTAGCATCATCGTAAACATAGACTAGTAAACTTTGCTATCACGTTATACGACGACGTGAACATTCCAAAATACAACACATCTAACTGTACATATCTGTCTACGAGCCTCTAAACATAGTACACATATACATAGGAAGGGCCGAGTATTGCCGTGGCCGAATATATACACAAAATAGTACCAAGGAACTGAGGCTCCGGGACAACTGGAGTGCAGCCAATACTGCTGATAGAACTCCTAGGAGTCAAGCCTGTCTACCTGCTGACCTGCGCGGCATGAAACGCAGCGTCCACAAGAAAGGACGTCAGTACGAATAGTGTACCGAGTATGTAAGTCATGGAAGATAATACAAACAGAAACATAGAGTATGATTAACAATATCATGGGGTCATAGGACATATAATGAGACAAGAAAGTAACCTGTACATCGGAATACCCTTTCAGGCCGGATACCATGCATGCTTGTCTTTCCCTTTTTAAAAACATTTCTTTTTCATAGTCATAGAAAATAGAACTTATATCATGTCATGTCTCATCATAGCGTATCGTATCGTATAATATCATGTCATATCATATCGTGTCACATCATATCATGTCATATCATATCATGTCACATCATATCATGTCATATCATATCATATCATAGCATAGCACCGAACAATGTCGGCTCGCCCACATAGCGCCGAAATACGTCGGCTCGCCCATATATCCCGCGTCCGGGATGATAACGCCAGCTGACCAGGTGGCAATGAAACATGTTTCCCTTCCCATTCCCCCATGTATCCCTTCCCCCCATCACATGTTCATATACATATCTTATATACATATGTCATATAAGCATGCAAGAGAGCCCAAAGAAAAATCATGTAGCCATCGGAGTGACGTAAGGTCGGTGACCTCCGATTACATTATGGAACAATCGTGATCGCTTTGTCTCACCTTGAAGGAACAAGTATTTTAAGGCGAGGCTACCAACGGAGAATAGCATTAGAAGTAAACATAGAATGAAATCATGGACATCATAGACGTCAATTCATAGGCTTTGAAATCCTTAGAAAATAGTGTCATAGCTAGGAAATAGAAATAAGGGTCAAGAACTAGTTTATCACCTTCATATTCACATTGAATCCTTAGCTTAGAAATCTTAGTCACGGAATCATTCTGGTCATACTTATCATAGGCATATTCTCTTTTCTAACATCGTCGTTATCATTATCGTCATAGAAGTATTCTCGTTAGAATAGTTATAGTACTTGTCATTTGGTAACGGAATAAGGATCAAAGATTTCCTTTGGATTCAACTTCAAAGTAAGTCAAACGGAACAATAAGGAAAATCCGGGAACAATGGGCCCACCTCGGGTCAAATGTGGCGGCGTACACAATTTACATACGTTACATTTTATGACGTCACTTGTGAGAGTTTTAAGGTAGTCGGGTCTCATTTGTACAAGTTCTAGATAGCTAGGCAATTCTTCCCACTATTCATGAAAGGTCTAATTCAATTCTATTGAATGAAAAAGGGAAAACTTTAGGCGCGGATTCCGGAGAATAGAGTTGTCCCCGAGGCTCGTATCCAACCTAGTATGTCTAAGACATGCCAAAGAAGGAAGAGTAGATCCTTACATACCTTTTCCGCTTCATACACGTCTCCAAAATCAAGTTTCAAGTTCGCCAAAATCTACAATTTGGTCACAATTACCAAATGTTAATTGTAAGGCTTTAAGATTTCAATCTTAACCAATACTTGTCTTACAAAAATTTGGGCAGCATCTCCCCTATACATACAACATCCCCGAGATTTAACTCGGCTCAAATATCAACAACCATACCAACAACAATACCAATAATCACCACAAAACACAATATAGCATAACTAGTCTCCTTTCCAACATAGTGTAATAGCTTTCATTCCAACTTCACATTTTTAATTCAATACCAACATTCTCATATTCATTTACTAATCAAGATCACTCCAATACACTTCGGAACATTTCATATCATTTTACAAAATATTCACAAAATATACAAAATATATAAATTTTCCACCAAACCATAATCCATCCAAAACTTCTAATCTTCAACATACATATTCATAACATATTTCCACCTTCCAATTTCATCAACCATAATCATAATTCACATCTTAACAACTTCATTTCCATAATATCACAAAATCATTCTAAAGTGACATAATCTTCTACATTCCATATTTCCAACTTCCACCAAATTCATTCAACTTTCATTTTCAATATAAATTTCACCATAACCACAACTAGAATACAACATAAAATTCAACTCATCTTATTTATACAACATTACATACACATGCACACATGCAAACCCACTTTGTAAACTTCCATATTTCCATAATTTCTACTCATTTCTACATACTACAACATAAACCAACCTTCATAACATAATAAAAAGGGATTAATTCTTACCTTTTTATACAATCTTCTTCACTTGACCAAGTTGTCAACTTGAAGAAACAAGTGCTCTTTCTTCCAAAATAATTACACCAAGTTGTAAAGGACCCTTGAATTAGTAGAAATACCACAAGAAAATAATTTTTGGGATAAGATTTCAAAGGGTCAATTTTTTTTCTCCATGGCCGTATGGCCTTTAGTTCTTTTGCTCTTGTTTCTTTTGTTCTCTCTTTCTCAATTTATCTTGAAACTTCTATATGTTTCAAGACAATTAAATGGTCCCTTTTTTTTTAATTATCACATGGATAATTCACTTGGGCTTGGGTCCTTTTTATGGACCATGGCCGGATGTCCCCTATTGGGCCTGATTTTTCTCTTCATTTTTTTGGGCCAACCCGGTTGGTCCCGAGTTGGGCCTAGCCCACTGACCTTTCGACCTTAAAACGTCCATATCTCCTTGTACCGATGTCACCTGGGAACCCACGACCTATGGTTGGAAAGCTAATTCAATTATCTACAACTTCTATTTCTTGGTATTTGTCCAAATTCCAAACTTATAATACAGTTTTTGCCCCTAGAAGTCAAATCACCCGAAAACGTTTTCTTAAAAATATTCGTTTGGAGGACTTGCACTTTGATTTGGCCCAAGGGTCCTTCTTGAGTTGTGTTTAACTTCACATATGTGATTCATATGACTTGTCACATGTTCCAAAAAAAATCTTAACGTGTGGGCCCCACCTCAGCTTACAAATAATCCGACGTTTAAAATTACGGGATATAACACAAACCAACAAGTTATACACAATTTTTACAATTGTATGTATATAATATATCCTGATCTTCTCTCCTAACGAATTTTCCCTTTGCTACTCCCTTTCGCTACCTAGAGCCAGTTTTTTTCTTATTATAGATAACGTACGCACAGGTGATCTATCTAATTAATGGACTAGCTTCACTGAGAATCAATTTTTACAAATAATTTTAAGTACTTTGTATACTTTTTCATCAAAATTTTACCTATCCCCAATAGACTAATGAACTTTACTCCTTAAGCTCGTTTCTTAACTAAAGCCATGAATCCAAACTCATTTATTCAAAGAAACAACTATGAGATTTACCTAAAAAATTGTATTTCGTATAAACTTTATTCACTTGATTAAAGCTTATAGATCGTAAGACATTTTCTCCATAGCCAAGAAAATTATAGCTACCACTATAAAAGGGTAATGAAGGATTATAAGTTGGTAAAGGACGGAAAATTCTTGCATAATTAGTATTTCAGGTAGATTGTGTTTCAGTGTGTAAAGAATTAAGATAATAGATTACTCTTTTCATATATTAAGGACTATTGACTAACTTCTTTACATGTAAAAACATACGGCCATAACCAAATCTTATATGATAAGAAGAAAGGTCAACTTTTGCTACCTTTAATGGAAACTCTTGTACCAATAATCGAACTTTGTCTCTTGTTGCAAGAACGAAAACTATGTTATAAGGAAAGCAAGAAAAATGTGTACTTCATTGTTGCAGGTGCACGCGGTGATGATGGGAGGAAAATGATAGTTTTTGCTTCTCTCACATGAGTGGCTGGTTAAACTTGACAGATTTTTTGACTTGCACCGTTACTTATAAGGTTTAGGACTAGAATGATCACATTTTTCATATATTATGGAATATTTCGGTTACATGGTATATATTGATCACTTTTTCATGCATTAAGGACTGCTCCGGTTACGTGGTATATATGAAGGACTATAATGATCACTATTTATTACATTAAGGACTATTTCAGTTACGTGGTATATATGAGGACTAAAACGATACTCAAATCTAGATTCTTGTAATTATGATTCAAGTGAAGATGATCATTTTTTCCATGTATTAAGGACCATGTCAGTTACGTGATTATATGAAGGACTGAAATAGTCCAACCCCATACATTAAGGACCATTTTGATTGTTTTCTCGTTTTTGAAATGTCGTTCATTATCCTCTCTAGTTATGAAGAGCAAAACAGGATTAGAATCAGAATGATAAGATTTACTTTAATAAAAGATAAACCCAAGTATGTTGCTAGACCCTTCAAAAATGTTATCGCAACATTTACGTATCCTCAAAAAATGCATAGCTTTTTGGAAGACCCGATACTCACCCAGCGATATTTTTGAAGATTTCGAGCCAAAAAAAAAAAACCAAAACGTCGCAAACACAAACAGATAGACCAAAAATAATACAAGATATGGCTGAATACCTATACACTTCAGTTGTATATGCAGTGTATATATTTGTATAGATATGTATATTATATGTATAGATGTGTATATCATATGCATAGGTATGTATAGTATATGTATATTTGATATAAACTATACACTACTTATTCACTGTGTTCATATTTTCTAAACTAGATAGTCGAATGATATTTGACTCTAATTTTCCCAAAAAAAATGCTAAAAGGATTATTAGATCAAGACGAATAGTTACTGTTGACACCCAATTTTGTCCCGCCTCTCCTCCGAAATACCTATTTACGCTTCTAATATTTTTGGAAAAATTAAAAAAAATATATATATTGTATTTTACTATAATTACTAGCCTCTTATCAATACCGGCGTTCATTTTTCTATTACAGTCACTAGCCATCATTATTATTATTATTATTATTATTATTATTATTACTATTCACAATTTTTATCATTTCGGCATTTTACCAGCTTACGCACACGCATCGCATTTATCTTTGCATAATTAAATAATATTGTTTATTTACTGTGGATTTTCGAAATATTATTGCACGGCTATTACAACGCCATTTTTTTATCTGAGCATTAAGGATTGCATATTTCATATTGAGCAATATTTTAACACACGTTGTTTAAACATGTCTTTTATTTAAATTTAGAAGTCAAACTATTTCGTGCATTCGGTCCGTATTTATCGGACTCCAAATCAAAGTCCAATTGACTCCTAAATATTTTTGGGCCGGCCCATATTTTTTATCTCAATTTTTAGACCAGTCCATGTTTTTAATTCCCTAGCCCACTCTTTTAATTTTACCCAGTCCATAAATGGACCGGTCCAGCCCATTTCCGTTCAGAAATAAGGGAAACCTTTTAGGTTCCCTTCATTTTTCGCCTCTTCTCCTTCGTTCTTTCTCCGCCTCTCTTCTCCTTCCCACGTTACCCGCACCCTCCACTACACCTCTGCTCCCCACTCGTCTGACACACTCCACTCGACCTTGTCCCCCACCACGTTCTCCTCTGACACCACGTTCTCTCCACCACCATTTCACCCATACCTCTGTCCCTCCCATTCGCCCTGTCCCCCACGCGTTTTTTTTAAAACACCACACAAAGCAAAACCCTATAAGAGATGGCGGTTTGAATGGTCAGAGGGGGGGGGGGTCTTTTTTTGGGGAAGGGGAGGTCTTTTTTTTTTCAAGGAGAAAGCCCTTAAGGACGAGTTCTTGAAACCCCTCAAATCTCCATAAAAAAAAGATCAGTTTTTTTTGGCAAAATCATAATCTTGTTTTCATCGAGCCGAAATACTAGGTCCGATTTATGTTCGTTTGCTTCGTTTGTTTGCTTTTAATTCGAGCATCGCGAATTGGGATTTAACGAGTGTTCGAGGTGAATCGAAGACCCCGTACCCATTTCGCTGCACCCGAAGAAGGTCCGTAATTCCTTTTAGTAATTTTCTCTAATTCTCTGTTCGTATGAGCAGTTTTCTGTGTTGGCATGTATTTGTGTTTTCTTTGGTTTAGCATTAGTTAGCGAGTATGTGTTATCATGTGTTTAGTTTGGTATTAGTTAGATTAGTCTAATCATAGTTAACAAATATTATCATATGATTATGTTTGCTTAGCCTTATGTAATTGCGAGTATGCGTCTTAGGTATGCTTTAGATTTGTCTGATTATAATGAATATGTGTTAGCATACGTTTGCTCAGCTTAATATTGGTAGGAGTACCATGACGACTTTTGTGATGTGTTAACATAGTTGATTATGCATTTTGTGACCTAAAACAGTAGTAAAATGTGTGCTAATTGTAATGACCCTCTGATTTATGTGATCTTTTGGTCATGGTCTTCTAATCAACCAGCAGCTTTATCATATGATCGATTAGGTGAAATGATCTATTCTAAACGATTACTATCTATGTATTGTATTTAAATCCCTATAGGACATCCTGCTTAGATTAACCAAGTCGCAATATGAGATTAGGCTAAATGAAAGGGGACTATCTTGGACTTGCTCATAGTTAAGTGAAACCTGTAAAGACTGTGGCTAACAATATCTATTAGCACATTTTGCATTGGCTATGATAGTTTAAAAAAAAAATGACAAATACCCTACACATATTGCATGATTGTTTGTTTTATTCAACAAATGATGATGAACTTGACTTAGCTTCAGCTGTTGGGTCCATGGACTGTTTTTTGTGGTAAGAGTCGATGGAGTTTGTTCTTATGATATGTTTTGTTGCAATTTTGCCTGGTTGGTTAAATGGAGATTCAGTTTTGAAGAAGTCAAAACTCAAGTGTGTACTGTCAATGTCTCATGAGAAGTTAACTAGCATGACATGGTAGATGTTAAAATGAATCAGTGCTATGCATCCTAACTGTGAAAAGGGGTCAGGGAGTTTGTCATTTTTCTTTGTGAAGAGATAAAGAGTGATGTTCTAGAGTTAAGGTCTTAAGAAAGGCTTTGAGTACCCATTCAACCTAGTAACAATTGCCTTGGACAACTGGGGTTCCTCCATACTAAATCACAAGATCATGAGACCTTCCATAATCCCAACAGTTAAAGAGCAAAAGGAGATTTGAAATACATTTACAGTTATCCCTGTTATGATCTTAAATGGGAACAGTGACAAATCAGTAACTTGTGATCTTAACTCCAACTCAACTTGTGTCTTTCCAATCCATTACATGTTTTGCAGTCTAGATAGATTTTAAAAAATGATTTAGCCTTAAACCATGACTAATCCGGCTCTAGTCACTAATATTTATCTGATGTTATTTATAAGTTCTCTGGGAATTAACCTTGAAAGTTTGAAGTGATAACACTAAGTTATGTGAAGTCAGACAACTGTCGGGATTGAGCCTCCATTCGGAGTTTCCATGTTGTTACCCTGCATTGTATAAAACTGTTCGTTTCAATTCTGATCATGCTAGTATCACCATCTTGGGATCAGTAGGCATTCATTTTGCTTCATCTACAGATAGTCTTGCTGGTGCTGCCTCTGCAAACTTGCCTATGTTTTCCTATACTGCCTATTCTGAGTCTTTGTGTGTCAAATACTTGCCACGTTTAAGTCAGGCATTTGTAGCCCCCGTATGAACATCCAGTCATATATGATTAAAGTTTCTTGAAACATACAACCTGCTGGTTCCATCACATGCGAATACATTTTTATCTCATCTTTGTTTTTGGGTAACTATCTGTCAAAGGGATTTAGAATCCTGCCCTGCTCGTTGTTGTTGTATGTTCATGTGTGGTATTAAATAATTCACGAACCATTCATAATTTGCAAATCCCTGTTATTGCTACTGCTGTGCAGTCTGTACCTTAGCCTATTTTGTAGTTAGTTTTAGATGAAGCTCACTGCCATTGCCACGCAGATTCTATGCCTTAACATACATATTTTGTAATTATTTTTCCGGCTCCTTGCCATTGCTGCGCAGTTTATAGGCTCATAACATACGACATGTTATAATCGTAGAACATGTAGTTTGTCCTGTCCTGAAAATTGAAATTGCCATTTATTTTTAGGTCTACTGGTTCGGGTTTGCTTCCTTACTTCTTTAAGTTTTCTCTTTCTTGCATACTATAAATTATATCATTGTTCTAATTCTTTTCTTTTCTCTTTTCTTCTGCATGACATCTGGGGTTGCGAGGAGTCTCAAACGAGACTCGATTCCGCCGCGAGATCAAACGATCTCATTGCTCCATTCCGTGTTCCCGGTCCACAGAATTCGGCTATAAATGATCGAGAAAGGCTGTTGCGTTTTAGCAAATCTTATGTGTTTATTTAATTATGTTGGTAGACTATTATTTAGCTACTTTAGATTAATTAATTTAGTAGGTGTTAACTTGGGACGTTAGTTCACGCGATAATGGAAATCTTTCTATTTTTAGTTCAGTTCACAAAATGATTTAGTATACCTATAAAAAATGAAAAAAAACGGATGGTAGCTTGAGATAATAAAATGTATTTTCTTTTTCTCACGAAGTGTTCTTACTATATTTTTAAATGGACATTATTCTATACAACCATAGAAGCCTTTTAATGCATATTTTGAAAGAAAAATTAATGCTCAACGTTTTCGAAGTCTTCATTTTTCGCAAAGCGCCTAAATTAATTAAGGAAGGTTTGTTCATAAAGTTATTTTGCATTAGCCGTTTATCTATTTCATATAGCTGTTCAACATATTTTTTAGTTTGTTAAAATTAATACCCCATCTTCGGAGTTATTTCAAATACTTATAAAACATTGAATAAAGCCGCATTTTCTTTCATTCATATGCAAACTTTATTATATATTTTTCTATAAGTTTTATTTTAAATAGCACATTTTATTCAAGCCTTAGCAATATTTATAAATATTATTTTAAATAGTATTATTATATTTTCCTTTGACAACGTTTATATGTCATTTTCTTAAAGTTTAAGCATCTTATTTAATCCTAATTAATTAACATAAGTTTGGCTGGACAACCGTAGTTAACGGATTCTAAAGGATGCCTAACCCCTTCCCTTTAGGATAATATAGAACCCTTACCTAGAATCACACTGGTTAAGCAGACTACTAACGGAGGTTTAGTTTTAACTTTACCTTAGTTAATATCTAGGTGTCCTAATTCACCGTTAAAATTAATTAGGTGGCGACTCCTTAAAACAAATAATATAGGAATCTCCAATATGTTATACTCCGCTCTAGCCCGGTTAAAATGTGGTATAACAGTTACAGAAAGGGTTATTAGCCCAAATATCCTTATTTCGTCAAGACGAACAGTTACAGAAAGGGTTATTGGCACAAATATCCTTATTTCGTGGTGGTCTTTAATTTTTGTCCCTCAACACTTTTGACACGAGATGAACTAAATTTCGGCCGACGTAGTTAGCGTTAGGGGTGGGCGTTCGGTTTTTCGGTTCAGTTTTATCAAACTTCGGTTTCGCTATTTCGGGTTCGGTTTTTTGAAGGTGAACACCAAACACCTAACCAAACTAGTTCGGTTCGGTTCTTTCGGTTTCGGTTTTTTAAAGTTCGGTTCGGTTCGGTTTCGGTTTTTTCAATTCGATTTTTTTAATATAATATTAGAAGCGATTCCATTGACACTAATTCATATTCTCAAAAGCAATAAAACATAAAACTGATAAATTGAAATCAAAATCAAACAAACTGGATACACAAGAACAGAAAACTATAATCAAGACATATGATTACTAGGTGTTATATACATACCGTAAGAATAATTAAGAAAACACATAAAGGACATACATTAATCCTAAAGAGACATCATAGTTACCTTTCTTTGTTAAGGATATTCGATTTTTTCAATTGAAGTGAAAAATTAGGGATACAAATGCTAAAGAGGACTTATTACAACTGGGTTTTTTTTTATTTAAACTTAATGGGTCTAGACTATTTTAATTTTTTTGGGTAATGTATTAAATTTCGGTGCGCGTTCGGTTTTTCGGTTCGGTTTGACTATTTCGGTTTCGATTTTTTGACGATGGACACCAAACACCGAACCAAATTAGTTCGGTTTGTTGAAGTTTCGGTTTGGTTTGATTTTTCGGTTTTCGGTATTTATGCCCAGCCCTAGTTAGCGTTTAGCTTCGGCATATGTTCATAACATCCCACAAGTTATGCCAGACAATGCAAAACTTTCAACATTCAACGTAATCTAGAAAAAGGCATATGTTCCTGCTGCCGAAATTTCAGTTTCTGAAGATAAAAATATTACAAAATTTATACCGAATGTAGCATATCTGAATATTTTCATTAAGTAAGCAGGAGGTAGGAGAGGTAGAGGTAGGCGAAAAAGAATTGGGGGGAGGTGATTAGACATGACATGATAGAGCTCCAATTGACTAAGGACATGACGTTGGATAGGAGGGTGTGTGGAGGTCGAGGATTAGGGTAGGTAGTTAGTAGGTAATAGAGGCGTTATCATATGATTTAGGGTGGTCACGTAGTTTCTTTTTCGATAATGTGTATTGATATATGTTACTGCATTTATTTTGTTCATTTTGCTGTCCCCTTTTTCTTTCCTACGTTTCTGCATCGATTACATTTCTTTTGAGCCGAGAGTCTATCGGAAACAGGCTCTTTATCCCATAAAGGTAGAGATATAGTCTCGTACATCTTACCCTCCCCAGACCCCACTTGTGTGATTATACTGGGGATGTTGTTGTTGTAAGCAGCATGACAAAATTTGAAGACCACATATATAAGGGAAATCTATGCAAAAAGTTTATATATATATATATATATATATATGTGGAAGTGTAGAGCACTTAGCAAATACATGTCCAAAAAGAATAAATAATAAGACAAGAAATTCTCAGCTAATTGAGGATTTTCAAGAAACATTAATAAATGTAGACATGTACTTTTATTTTTTGTCTTTAGAAATGCCAGATAAGTTAGACAATGTTAAAGAATTACAAAAAAATTTAGGAATAGTCAATTATGCTAGAAATTTTATAAAAGATTTAGGAAAAATAGCAGGACCATTGTATTCAAAGACTGGATCTAATGGTCAAAAGCACTTTAATACTGAAGACATTAAATTAGTACAAAAAATAAAAGAAAAAATAAAAAACATTCTCAATTTAAATATGCCTCTAGAAACAGACTATCTAATTATAGAGACAGATGGTAGTTTTGAAGGATGGGGAGCAGTACTAAAAGCAAAACCTAATAAATATGGTAATAAAAATGAAGAAAAGATATGTGCTTATCAAAGTGGTAAGTATAAAGAAAAAGGAAATATGAGTAGTATAGATGCGGAAATTTTAGCTGTAATATATGAATTAAATAGTTTTAGACTATATATCCTAAATAAACCAGAAATACTAGTTAGAACAGACTGCGAAGCTATAGTTAAATTCTATCAAAAGATAAATGATAAAAATAGCAGTAGAAGACGATGGCTAAATTTTTTAGATACCATTTCAATTTATAATTTAAAATTTCAACATATAAAAGGAAAAGATAATAATTTAGCAGACCAATTAAGTAGACTAAAGATTACTGCTAACTAATTTTTTATTTGGACAGCATGAGACCTTCTAGTTCTCAGACAGCAGACAAGGGGAAAGGCATAGCCTCAACCCAAGACACATACAGACAGATAGTATTGGGTAACCTCCATTTTAGACCTACATCTTTATTAGAGAGAAATATTATGGAAAGCATACAATTCGGAGCCAATAACTTAGTAGCTTTCCAACCATCTAATTGAACTTTTAAAGTATTACCAGAATACGTAATAGACAGACAACAAAAGTGTTTAGTGGATAATTTAAGGATTTCGCATAATAGAAAAGACCCTAAACATTTTGTAGCTACTATAAATTCTCTTTGTCAGTATTTTACAGACAGAAATTTAGACAAAAAAATAAAATTTTATGTTGTAGTTCACCGTAAAACTAATGGTATATTTCAAACTTGGATAGAAGTTTTAGACTCTATAAAAGACATAAGAAAACCTCTTTTTAAAGGATTTAATGATTTCACTGAAGCATTAGACTATGCTAGAGGAGTATTGGGTCCAAACTACTATATTTCTCCAGTCCTCAGACAAAATCCCTCAGTACAATGAACAAAAAGACACAGACAAGATAATTTTTTGTGATCACTGCTCTACTATGACTGACATGGTCAAAAGATTAAACCAGCAAAAAGAGACATTGGTTCAAGAAAAAATGAAACTCTTGAATCAAGTGAAAACATTAGAACAAAGACTACAAGCGGTTAAGTTCGAATTGATGTAATCTTAGAGTTCTAAATCTCAGACAAAAATGGATGAGACGGGTGTGCATTCCCCAATGAATGCAATTAGACCCACTGTATCGGGTAAGGATACAGCTAGTCCGGTTCAAACGGTAGCCGGTAAAGACTTTGCAAATCTGTTGATGGCTGTCACTTTGCCAAAAAGTGAAGATGAGGGATGTTCATCTCTCCAAACCAGACGGAGACTACCAAAGATACTTACGCAAGGAGCGACTTCTACAAAGAAAAGTACACTTGCAAAAAAGAAGAAAAATGAAAAAATAGAAAATATAGTAAAAGAGACACTAGAAAAAAAAATTCCAGACAAAAGAACAAGATAAACATATAGTCAAAGATCCTAGTCCGGAATTATCTCCAAGTCAAGGGATGTCACCAATCCATAATTCAGATTTTGAAGGAACTTTTGTAAAAGCGTAGTTTACACTACACAAAGTTATGATAAAGACAATTACAAAAAGAAAAAGCATAAAAAATACAGA
The DNA here is from genome assembly GCF_019175385.1 of Lycium barbarum. NCBI lineage: Eukaryota > Viridiplantae > Streptophyta > Magnoliopsida > Solanales > Solanaceae > Lycium > Lycium barbarum. Next base: position 967,000 of record NC_083337.1, on the reverse strand, counting down.
ACACATTATAATAGAAATTATCCTCAATATAATAGAAAGAAATATTATCTTAGAAAATCAGCTGCTAGAAAACCTTATTTAGACAGAAATACGCATGTAAGAAAATATCGAACAGAAAGGAATTATAAAAATAAATTAGAATGCTTCACTTATGGAAGTGTAGAGCACTTAGCAAATACATGTCCAAAAAGAAGCTCTGATACCAGATAGAACTAAAAATAACCCAAATAGTCTCTAAAATAACGCAACAGGTAGAAGTTTTAATTAGTGATATTAAAGAATTAAAAAAGACAGTAGAAGAACTAAAAGAAATCACTCTTTCATGAGTAGACCAACCTTAGCTCAAGAAGGGACAAACAAAGACAGACATTTCAGGAAAGATGAAAGAAAAAAGCATTGAAAAAGACATTTGAAGAAAGACTTTAGTGGCTTCATTCAGTGAAAAGAGAAAAGAAGACAATGACATTTGAAGACATTTTGGCATCATTTCTCAGAAAGATAAAAGAAGATGAGACGATGACATTAAAGAAAGAAGACTTTTTGTAGACTTCTGATGGAAAGTTGAGAAGGACAATTCAGAAAAAGAAGACCAGACTTTATTAAAGTAGCTTTAATAAAGTAGTAGCTTCATAAAATAATGGGACAGCTCAGCAAACAGACAAAATTATAAAGTATCTTTTGAAAAGTTTCACGTGACGATGGGGCTCCAAGAGTACCCGGCTGAACTCAAAAGATTCTTCACAAATTTGAAGTCCGCAGTTGAAGTCCGCCAGACTCCTATAAATAGCAGGGTTCGTGAAAGAGCAGATCATCTAGAAAAAAGTCATCAAGAACGAGAAAAGTTTCTAACACTTCTCTCACAACAAACCACTCCATATTTCTCTTCCCTTTCACAAATGCCCCAACTCCTTTTCCCAGTAAAATCCTTTGTAATATAACTTCCCTGTAAAATAGGAGGTAATAAAGGTAAAATATTAAATATAGCAGCACATGACCCGCAAAGATGGAATTCAGTAATAGATCTTTGGAAAGGAATAGTAGTAGCAGACTATATAAAAACATATAGTGATACAGACGCAGAAACAATGTATAAATATTTAGAAACTTTTTTAGAAGAATCAGCCAAAGCTTTATGGGAAGTTTATAAGGAAAATTTTCCAATGGAATTTCAACACTTAGTATCCATGGGAGAAAATCCATATAATTTTACTAATAAAATACATACTTTGATTACAGGGGAAGATCCAAATAGTGAATTATTAGTACTACAAAGAAATGCAGTAATAAAATTAGAACAACTAAGCATAAGTAGTTGGTTTCATATTAAGAAATTTTTAAACTATTATTTTTACTACTGTACTATTAGTGGAAATGCATTTGATTAAGAATTAGGTAAAAAGTTATTTAATAAACTATCAGAAGCCTTAGGAAAAGAAATAGAAAATAGATGGAATAAGAGAGACGGAGTAGTGCAGAATCCTAATTTAAAATGGTCTATAGGATATAGAATACAACATATAATGGATATATCACAAAAAAAAATATACCCATATACAGATACAAAAACAGAAAATGTTTAGGGTCTTTTCTATTATGCAAAATCCATAAAGAATTACAAATTTTTTTAGGAATAGTCAATTATGCTAGAAATTTTATAAAATGCCAGATTTTCTAATCCTATATATATATATATATATATATATATATATATATATGAATATGTTTTGTAAACTAAAAAGTATCCTCAAATTTTGCATTATATATAGGTTATTCTCTCCCTTACAGAAAATTCATAAAATTGGGCTTTTTTTTCTTTCTTTTTGATTAGTCAATGTTTTGGGCCTTTCCTTCCCTGGTAAACCCAATTAATAAGAAGTTTTGTTCCCTCAATCCTCCCAATTGACAATTCTACAAAAAATAAAAAAAAATAAAAAAAAAATAAAAAAAATTACTAGGTAAATCCTGTTATATTCCTCCCTTCAAAGTTACTTTCTTTTGAAAAAAAAAAAAGCTTTCCCCTTTTGCTGCAAAACCTTAATTTTACTTTGATCTCTCTAATTTGTAGCTAATTCATCACCATGGCCAAAAGCTCATTCAAATTGGAACACCCTCTTGGTAATTATATATGATATATCTGTCTATTTGTGTTATTATTGTATTTTTTGGTTCCAAGATCTGATCTTTAGCTTTTTTGGCTCTAGAATTTTCTTGATCCACTAATAATTTTTTTTTGCTTTGTTTTTTTTTTTTTTTCTATTTTGGTAGTTGAATGTCACACCCTTTTTCCAGATACTTGATTCTTGCTTCCCTGAAAAAAATTACTCCCTCCGTCCTAATTTATGTGAAGGTGTTTGACTTGACACGGAGTTTAAGAATAAAATCAAGACTTTTGAAACTTATTGTCCAGAATAAGTCATAGCTATCTGTGGGCTAGAAAAAATTTCATTAATTAAGGGTAAAATGGAAAGTTTAAAGTTAAATTATTGCTTACTAAATATAAAAAGGTGGGGCTAGAAAATTTTCATTAATTAAGGGTAAAATGAGAAATTTAAGAGCCTGTTTGGATGGGCTTCTGTTGCGAAAAAAAAATTGGTAGTCTAACTTTTTTTTTTTTTTTTGGCTTATAAGTCGTTTTTAGCTTATAAGCTGATTTAGATAAGTTAAGTCAAATGGGCCCAATTATTTTTTTGAGCTTATTTTAAGCACAAAATGACTTTAAGCTGGCCAGCCAAACACTCAAAAAAACTGAAAACAGCTTATAAGCAACTTATAAGCCAATCCAAACGGGCTCTAAAGTTAAATAGTTACTTACTAAATATAAAAAGGTGTCATTCTTTTTGGACTGACCAAAAAGGAAAGAGTGTTACTTCCCTTTCGAATTTCATAGACTTGTATTTTATTTTGTGCAACTGGAGAGTTTGAATTTAGATGTCCACTGTTTTACATGCTTGCATAATTATATGTCGGTTTCTTCTGTAAATGGCTGCTGAGCTGCTTTTATTTGTGTGTCTATTGTGTGGAAGCATGAATATTGTTGCACTTCCAATGATTAATGAAAAATTTGGTGCAAAAGCGCTAAGTGTTACTTACCAAAGGAATTAAATGGCGCACAGTGGTCTGCGACGTTAATGGGAAAATATAATTTTTGTAATGAGCCAGTGTCCTCAGTTTAGCAGAAGAACATGGCTCTTAGTGCAATGAGTAAGTCGTTAAAATTTGTGTTCAATGCAATTGATTCTAATGGGACGATAGTAGGGGACTAAGGTAGGGGTAAGGTTGCATACACACCACCCTCCCCAAATCCCACTTGTGGGATTACACTGGGTATGTTGTTGGTGTTGTTGGGACGATAATTTCCTAACTTACTGTACTCATATAGGGATTGGCACTGGACTTGCTGGGGGTACCTGTCTGTACTCTCTGTTACTTCAAAATTTTTGTGGCCCTTTTGAATTTATTATAGCCATTGCTTACCTCATCAAACAATAGGTATCGCCTGTGTAAACATTTATCTTTCCTCTGGTCTAACATTATGTTCCTGTATTACTAATTTGGTGTTACGTTGTTCCAGAGAGGCGACAGGCTGAAGCTGCTCGTATCAGGGAGAAGTACCCTGATAGAATACCGGTACTAATGCAGTTACTTCTGTTGTCTCGCAATGTTTTTTTTGTTTTTTCATTGTAGACATTTTATGTGCTTTTCTCAATCTACTTCGCATTGTTATCCTTCTGCCTGCCATTTAGGTTATTGTGGAGAAGGCTGAAAGAAGTGACATTCCTGACATTGACAAGAAAAAGTTAGTCTTCTTTTTCTCTGCTTGATCCTTTAGTATGTTGCACGTTGGTTATCCTTAGTTTTGCTAGAGTCGATTTTGTTCGTTAATGAGTTTTAAAATTTTGTTAAGAGTGTTGAGGTGGGTAGTGTACTTTTTTGAGCTATGACATGTCCGATGTAAGTTTCTTATCCATCTTTGTGAAGAATAACGAACTATCAAAAGTATTTTCTTGTGTACCAAATCACTTGTTTAAGGTTTTAAGATGTAGTGGTTGCTATTTGAGTTGAAAGAGGACTAATTTGCACTAGGAAGGAGATATATTTGGAGAACAAGATAGGTGTTATTGTCTGTTCTAAAGTGTATAATTGTAGTGCAAGAGAATTTTTTTCAAATTTTCTTTCTTCATATGAAAGTGGTATTCGGCAATGGAAGTCGTTGCTTCAAACCTCCTTAACATGAGACCTATCTCTTTACGTTTTACGTTTCATCTGTATTCTCCTGTGTTCACTGTTGTATTTTCAGCGCTTTTACGCATATTTTTTGTAATAGTTCCATTTTGAAATGTCGGTTAATCACTATTATTGCAGGTACTTGGTTCCTGCTGATCTAACTGTGGGGCAATTTGTGTACGTTGTTCGTAAGAGAATAAAGCTTAGTGCTGAGAAGGCTATTTTCATCTTTGTGAAAAATATCCTTCCTCCCACAGGTGAGTAGAGTCTTAGCAATTGTCATTATGCTTCTTTTTTTTTTTCCGGAACCGAGAATTCCTAAGCACCAGTGGCGTGCGGTTCGACTCTGTGGATAATGGACCGGCCCCTCCACCCCTCTCCACTTATATACTCCCTCCGTCTCAAATTATTTGTTGTGATTCCTAAAAAATAGTCGTCTCAAATTTGTCATTTTTGAGGTTCAAGACAAAATTAATATTTTTATTTCCATTTTACGCTAAGTAGTAATTGTTTTAAAGACTACAAATACCTCAATAGAGTAAAATATCTATGAAGAGAGATTATCTCAAGACATAAATAAGGGTAAAATAGTCAAAAATCCCTCCTAATTAATATTTTTTTAATGGGCGTGTAAAAGAGAAGCACGACAAATAATTTGAGACAGATGGAGTACAAGGCAGACAAAGGCTTTTGTCTGTGATAGTTTTCAAACCCGTTTAAAAGTTTGCCAAACCCACACATCACATGCTGCTTTCTTACCACTAGACCAAGGCTCGGGGGCCACAATTCTCATTATGCTTTGTCCAAACATTTTTTTGTCTGATCATTTTTTTCCCGTCCTTTTACAGCTGCCATGATGTCCGCCATTTATGAGGAACACAAAGACGAGGACGGCTTCCTGTACATGACCTACAGTGGAGAGAATACATTTGGATCCTTCTAAAAATGCAGTAAAACTGATGTTACATTTTCAAAAAAAAAAAATGCAGTAAAACTGCGCTATATGTAAATAAGTCTTAGAGAACACTTGTAAATTCGTACTATCTTGTGCTATCTTCCTTCCAAAAGATAGAATCTTCTATCCGCTGCCTACTTGTTTAACTTCGGTTAACGGTTACTGGTCTGCTGCTGTGCCATCTTGCTGGTTTCTTTTCCTTTTCGTTTTTCCCCTTGTAATCATAAATCTTTTGAAGGTGTACTTCCCCTTTTGGCAATCTTTTTATGTGAGAAACCATTACATCTGGCAAAGGAGTCATGTTGCTCGGATCCTTCAAAAATATTGCTCGGTGCATGGGGGTTCCTCCAAAAATGGACATTCGAGATGGGGTGCGATAACATTTTGAAGAGTCCAAACAACATAGGTTGTGGCTGATAAATTTCAGTAATTTCGCATTCATAGCGTAATTTGCAATATCTCTTGCTTTTATTAGGTGTGCAAAGAATTTTTTTAATATACATCCGATGTTTACACTACTCCAATTTCTATAGAATTTTGAGTTGGATTGGAGATTTTTCGACGTGGTATCAAAACAATCAACAGGTCTAGAGTTTGAGTCTTGCTGCCTCCTACTATCAAAGAACTTTTCACGTGTTTGATCTATGAAAACGAATGAGCTGGCCTGTGTAAAAAAGTCGGTCAGACGCTTCACCAATCATCCATCAGCTATTATCTCAAGTGGGTCATCGGTAAAAACATTACATGTTCACTTGCATAGTCGCATTAGAGTTAAAATTCTCGAATGTTCATCCAAATAAAGCTAATTATACAGTAAACTCACAGTAAATCATTCAACTTTACCCTTATTTTAGAAAAAAATTATTTCAGTCGATAGATCAACTTTTCGATGTCAGAAAGATGACATGGTATACCGCTTCACTCGCTAAACTTCAACTTTCTCAATTCATCATCTAATTATATTTAGGGGCGTAGCTAAAACTAGAAGTTCAGATGCGGGTCCGATCAAACCTAGTAATTTATGCTCAAATAGTATATTTGTATGAATGAATTCATTAAATATGTAGAAATAGTAAGTTTAGAATCCAGTTATTAATGCTTGAAGTTGTTATTTTAAAATTCAGAATTAATAAAGTTAAAATCCTGACTCATTATGTCGTCACATATGGACAATTAGTTTGAGACAGCAGAAAAGAAGGAAATTAAATGAAAAACAAATTAAAATGGGTGAAAAGTCAATTTTCCTGACGCACATCACGTACGAATATTTGGACATTCTCACTAGTTATTCTAATGTTTGTCATATTTGTATTCATCCTATCCATGCATCTGTCCTCGATAATACATTGGAATTTTCGCCCTTAACTTGGCTATTTCAACGCACGTTTTGTAGTTGCAACTAATCATTTTAATAATATTGAACGCATGCCTTGTAGGTTCAACAAAAAAGAAACACTTAAATTATAGACTAGTAATAGATTATCAGTGTAATTTGACGGCGTAACAAATTAATTATCCTCTTTGAAATTGCTCAATATCTCCATCAATTATGTTTTTGGTCCATTCATACTCATATCGTTAGCAAATCATTTTGTATTTGTTACTTCAATTAATGTAGCTCAAACATGAAATTAGTGGCTTCCACATGTCCGATTTACTCCTCTACTTCGAACTATGATTTAATTAAAATTACCCCCAAAATTGGAGCTATGTTAGACGACAAGGGCGAGAACGAGATTGTTAGTCCTAAAATTATCCTCATATTATTTAATCATAACTAAGTGAGTGTGTGTGTGTGTATAGAGTCTTCGAATAGTTATTAAGAATGAGTATACTTATTTGGTAGGTCATGGTACCTATAAATTGACTCTAATTTGCATTTTGTTTTCACATGGAACCATCCTATGCCTTTCCTTTTTGGCATTGTCGCATCCATCCATATATATTGCTTTATCTATCATTCACCAGGACCAAAAATTTTCATTAGAAAGATATATATATATATACATAGGTCAATTTTATGTATTCTTATGGCTTTGTTCAATTTTTGTAGCTGCTTCTCCAAGTCTTCAGATTCAAGTAAATTCGTCTGCAATGGCGATGTTTGTGTTTTACGCCATCCCAGTAAGGAGAAGAATAAGGAGAAACGAAGCTTTAAGATCCCATTTCCTCAGTTTTTTCTATGCAAGTCATGAGTAGCAATATGATAGAGGTATTCAGGTTAGCTTGTGCATAGGGCAGATGTAGAAGGTAAGTTACGAGTTTGATAGAACTCAGTAATTTTGGGCCCAAATGATGCCACTTTGGGCGGATGTGTTAAGGAATTCATTAAATATGTGTAGATATTAAATTTAGAATTCATTTATTAGTATTGATCAGGTCGATATTCTAGAATTCCGACCTCATATATACAATTCAAATTCTTGATTAATCACTACTTGTTCGCACCTTGACTATCTCATTGATTTCTACAACCTATTAACTCCCATCAGCATGTGTACGTACCGAATAATTTTATCCATCAAGTTAAACAGATAAAAAGAAATTACCTTCTTTTTTTTGTCTCTGCCTTTTCTTGCACTATATGATATACATCACAATATTTATTTAAAAAATGGTTCAGATTCCCGGAAAAGCCAATTTTCTTTCTTTTGATTGTAGCATACAGAAACTTTGTTGTGACTTGTGAGTGTTCAAAGATGTTCAAAATTTAATATAGTATGAAAGAAAGTAATATTTGATCTATTTATACATTTTCGTTTTTCGACAAAGAATGTTCAAACTAACCGTCCTTCGTCGATTCTGGCTTGATTATATGAATACTCTATATTCATTCTTCATCATTAGACTATCTTTTATACTATGCAGATATTTAAACTCAGATAATCAGAGATAAAAGACATACATAGTATTCGTAGTTATTTACAAATACAAAAATGTACACGTATTGCAACTCAATAACATTACAAAACATGTCTTTTTCTGTTGGATTATTTTATGGAATATATTAATTTAGCTTAGAAAAGACAAGAAATTAAAGTAGTTGGGACAAACAGAGGAAATAGGGACTAGTGCCAGACTTATTCCTATGCATGAAAAAAATGTTTTGTACTAAAACTAAAAAGAAAAAATAATAATGTGGTGAACGTGGATCGAACACGTGACCTTCAGATTATCAGTCTGAGGCACTCGCAACTTTGCATATAAATCGAATTCGTTGAATGTGATTTATGCCATAGCAGGACTAACCTCCATACCTAAATAAATTTAGCACAACTTATACCATGCTTCGTTTGAGTTTGAAGAGATTTATACATTGTTTGGAAACAATGCGACCTCACGCCAAATTGTTTGTCACATAAAATGGTCTTTTCATCGTTACGTAACGATAGATTTAACAATACAATACAATAAATTTTAAGTATCAATTAAAAAAATATAGTATCTAATGTAACAAATACAATACCATATAATGGGCACAACCATCTAAACAACATGCATTACCACGAAGATGTGGTGTAACGAATGAGGCTGCTCCCCCCTTAATCAGAGGTTTCGGGTTTGAGCATTGGGTATGGAAAAATTTTTGATAGCGAACGCTTCCCCCGAATGGGCCTTATGCGGTGCGAATTCAAATATGTTCGGGCTCCAATGTGGTACCGGACACTGGGTGGAAAATTAAAAAAAAATGCATTAATCTCCAAAAACCAACATAAATTGTACCATATTAATAGTACTATCCAAGAAATATTTGCATTCTGAATGAATCAGTGGAGTTGTGAAAAAACAAAAACATAAAAACCCGCTCATGCAGTGAACGTGGATCGAACACGTGACCTTCAGATCTTCAGTTGGACGTACTCCCACTTAGCATATAAATCGAATTCGTGGAATGCGATTTACGCCTTAGCAGGACCAACCTCCATAATTAATAAATTTAGCACAACTTATACCATGCTTCGTTCGAGTTTGAAGAGATTTATGCATCGTTTGGAAACAATGCGACCCCACGCCAAATTGGTTGTCACATAAAATGGGTCTTTTCATCGTTACGTAACGATAGATTTAACAATATAATACAATAAATTTTAAGTGACAATTAAAAAAAATATAGTATGTAATGTAACAAATACAATACCATATAATAGGCAACAACCATCTAAATAACATGCATTATCACCAAAGGATGTGGTGTAGCGGATGGGGCTGATCCCCCCTTAATGAGAGGTTTCGGGTTTGAGCATTAGTTATGGAAAAATTCTTGGTAGCGAACGGTTCCCCCGAATAGGCCTTATGCAGTGCGAATTCAAATATAGTCTGGCTCCAATGTGAATACCGGACACTGGGTGGGAAATTTGAAAAAAAAAAAAAAAAAACATGCATTAATCTAATCTCCTCACAGAAACCAACATAAATTGTACCATATTAAGAGGACTGTCCAAGAAATATTTGCATTCTAAATGAATCAGTGGAGTTGTGAAATAACAAAAACATAAAAATTCGCTCATGCAGTGAACGTGGATCGAACACGTGACCTTCAGATCTTCGGTCCGAACAACATGCATTAATCTCCACACAGAAATCAATATAAATTGTACTTACAATATTAATAATACTAGCCAAGAAATATTTGCATTCTAAATGAATCAGTGAACTGTGAAAGAGGGAAAAAAAAAGGCTTATGCGGTGAACGTGGATCGAACACGTGACCTTCAGATCTTCAGTCTGACGCTCTCCCAACTGAGCTATCCCCGCTTTGTCTTTTAATTCTACTACTCAAATTATAAACTACGTAGTGGATTATTGTTCATCTTCCTTCTGACATTTAAGGTGTGCTGGTCGGATGGAAAACACTAATGTGGTTTTTTTAGTATTTGCTAAGTAAATAAGAAATATTTTGACCAACTAAATATGAAAAGGAAAGTTAAAAAAAAAAAAAAAAAATCCTCCATATCAAACACACACCACGAGTTCCATTTACACACTTTTCAAGTTAGGAATATGAGTCTCAAATGCACCAATTGGAGTTAATTAAGGGGTCATTTGATAAATGGTGTAGAAATAAGTAGCTTCAGAATAAAATTTTGTATAACATAATAATAGAGTGTTTGGATGGTCGCATAAGAAAATTAATCGTCACATAACTACTACAATATTTGATTGATAATATTAAATGATATCAAATATGTGAGAATCTATATAATATTTTATGTGAGATCAAATTTTAAATAAAAATATGTATTATTAGTAAAGCAGAGATTAAAATATTAAAGACAAAAAATGTCCTTCTAGAATAAGTAGTTCATGTAAAACAATCTCATCATCATTAACCACATATTGATCCATCATTACTAATTACCGCATTATAATCCATGTATATCAACCTATTATATCTGTATGTTGGAATTAAATTCAAAGGATATATGTACGTGTGTGTGTGTTTATGTCCAAGCAATCGGACTGATTGTTGTCTCCAGCAGAGCATGAATTTAGTTCCAAGGAGAAACATTAGTAAAATATTGGGCAATAGAGAGTGTAGACAATTGGAAGATACCAATTTCTTCGATACCAAATAATTAGATGAAATTAGAAACTTAAATGTTGCATGCTAAAAAAATTGTTGATAGTTAATAGTCCAAAATTTTATGGGAAATTGGATTATTACAAGACCAATAAAATAATACTTCACTTAAGAGAGAGGCAATCCTAAATCACAAAGGTCTATACTGCAGAAATATGAAATCCTAAATAGAAAAGATTTATACTAAAGAAAAATGAAATCTTAAATCAAAGTGGTCTATGCTTACGAAATACTTATAAGCAAGCTACTACCCCTACTTCTTACCCGCACCTCATTCTATCTCGTTTGTTTACTTTTCAATTATTTTCCTTCCCACGTCTCATTTTGGTAGCCAAGACAATGGCAATGATCTTCGTACCACTTACTAACTGCCAAAGCAGTAATTATTTCCCCATTATCGAAAATGACCCTGAAGTTAGTTGTGTTCGATCAGCCCCCGACAGAGTGATGCACCTGTCTATATCAGTTGATAGTTCTCTCCGTAGGGGTTCATCAAAATCAACACAGACGGAAGTTTCATGCCGAACTCAGGGTTTGGAGGTGTTGCAAGGGACGACAAGGGAAGGTGGGTGCGAGGAGGATTCTTCGGGCGACTTGGTATGATAACGTCGTCGTTTTACGGCGGAACTATAGGCCATACATGGCGGTTTGACCCAAGCGTATAACTACAATTTGAAGAAGGTCATCATTGAGACCGATTCGACTGACGCCTTGATGCTGCTGAGCGTGGGAGACGTTGTCGATTGTCACCCTGATCGCGCCGTGATAGAGGAGTGTCGGCGTCTCCTGTCCTTGGGATCTCAATAATGCATACTCTGAGACAAGGAAATAAATGTGTGGATCACCTCGCTAAAATGGGAAGAATGCAGCAAGAAGACCTAGTAATACTACATCGACTATTCATTTTGTTTAATTTCTTAATCGGTGGACATCGCTGCTGGACATAGAATGTATAACGATTTCATTTTGTTATTTTCCTTCTTTATAACTTTTCTTTTCATTGTCTTTCAATAAATGTTGCAACCAGAAAATAATCACTTTGTCATATGAAAATATACAAGATATGATATACAAAATGAATAATCATATTAAGAGCACAACACAAAAATAGAGAAAATAACAAAATCATTTACTTAAAAGTTAGCGCTCAAGAAAAAAGAAATTAGAGTACTTAGTAATTAAGGCACCAAATTAAACAAAATTCCACTCATTTCCATAATCATGCACAATTTTGAATCTCAAAATTTGAATATGGAACATCAGAACGACTAATAGAAACGAAACCGCCTATAACTCCAATATAAAGTACGAAGTCAAGACATCCTTAAAGCAGTACTTTTCATGATCAGAAATGCTATTTGTTTTATCTCTTTTCAGTTAATTCATGTGTGCTAATCTTGAATCCTCATTATTAATGAAATTCAAATAATCCCGGGATTGATCAAAAGATCCTTTCAGTTGGCTAGAATATGTTACTTGAAAGAAACTAGATCTAATGGAAACATATTGAATATTGAATTATTTGTATACATTCGATATCTTGCTAAAAAATCAATCCTTGTTTTCGAACCACTTATTGTTTAAACCAAATCTAATTCTCTTTCTCAATATTATCATAAAAATTTTGATTCTTCCACCAACAAATAAAGAAATTTCAATTGGTATTTTTTCACGAACGCCATACACGTTATATAAACTTATAAGTTCGATACTTTGTATAAAACTAATGTGTGTAAAATATATTTGATCGCGTTGAGTGGACACGTGTTGATTATAACAATTTACGGATGAAAAATGACAAATAAGAAAGCATTCACTCTTGCCTCACATAACTTGCACAAGTTATCCGAGCCTATGTTTGACAAGTAGAATTCGTGGACCCAAAATCTCACATTATCCAAGATTTTGGATCCGCAAATTTCAGTTGTCAAACATAGATAACAATGAAACAGTCGACAATGCTCTTTACACTGAAGGGGCAGAAAACTAACAGCAGAGAGAAATAGGAGGATGAAAATCAGAATTATCGAATTGTAATCAAGATTCAACAAGGACTTTACAAAGCCCTTTATACACTACAAGGGATTCAAAGGTAATATATTGAGATTAGTAGTTTCTCAACTACGTTCTAGTTGCCATTAACATTGCGCGGATTTTGGCCCTAAGATCATTTGATATCTCAGTAGATTCAGACGGTTGAGACGGGGCTCTTTGTTGGGAACTAGATACGTCGACTGAAACTTCTCTGCTGACAGAACCTCTTAAACTTCCTCTCGATTGATCTGAAACTTTGGCAAGGATCTCACCTTCTTCCAGTTCTTCTCTTTCTTTGGTACCATTTTCATTCTTATCAGCCCTGCCATAGCGCTGCTCTTCATCACCAGAAGAGCTTGCACGCTTATGTTTGTGTTCACGTTCATCATCGCTAGAATGTTTAGTCCTGTGTTTGTGTCTATCTTTACTACGATGGGAAGTTCTATGAGATCTATCGGACTCATCTTCACTAGAATCCTTAATGCTGTGTTCATGTCTATCTCTACTGCGGTGGGAGGTTCTACGAGATCTATGTTTCTTCTTGGAATGCTTATGATCCTCCTCATAATCATCTTCCCTATTTTCACGTGACGACCGATGACTTGAATGTTTTTTCCTTCCATGCTTAGGATGTCTCTCTGCATCTCTTTGCTCATCATCGTCATCATATTCAGGGGATGAATGTTGTCTGCGGTGCTTCTTTCTTGATCGACTATTATGTTCATCATCTTCATCCTCGCCTGCATCGCCACCATCTTTGTGTCTATGACGGCGCGATCGCCTCTTTTTTCTGGATCGTTTATCATCCCTTACCTCTCCACTTTCTTCCTCTTCATCTTTTCTTGAAGAGCGGCGCTTCTTCCTGGAGCGCTGCTGCTCCTCCTCCTCCTCCTCCTGTTCCTCTTCCTCATCTTCGTGTATACCAGATCTTGACCTGTATTTCCTTCTTGATCGCCGTTCAAGATCTTCAGCGGTATGTTTCATTTCAGATTTCTCATATTTCTCATTTTCATTCGACAAATTATTATCTAATGGAGCTGTACTGCCTTCTCTCTCCACAGCAGTCAGTTCTGCCAGAGCTGCACTGCCTTCTCTTTCTTTAGTAGCAACATTAACCTCTGTAGCGGAACCTGATAAGGCAGATCCTTGTGGTTCCACTGACCCTCCAAGTGAATCTCTTTTGGCAGGAGCTGCTCCACCTTTTAACAGGGCAACAAACATCTTCGCCCTTCTCAGCCTCTCTGCTTTCAGCTTCTGCTCTTTGGTCAAGTGGGCTTCAGAGGAGTCTGCTTCACCTGCAGCTTCCGCAGCGGCAGACTTCGCGATTTCCTTCACTTTTGGAATCGAAACACTATGTTCCATCCTCTTGCCAGACTTCTGACCAACAATACTGGGACCCTCACTGCTGTGACCCTGACTATCACCGTTCTTAGATGAGCCTGAAAGGATACTCAAATTGGGATTCTTAATACCTCTAGTGGCTGCCTGAAGGATAGCAGCCGCAGCAGCAGCGTCCACATTGACCCCAGCCTCTTGCGGTGAAGTTCTAGCCAGAGAGTCCTGTGTTTCCTTTTTGGATTTTCCAAGCACCATCTTAAACTTCTCTTTCTTATCAGATGCATATGGCAGATCATACTCCACAGATCTTAAAGAGGTAGAATCACTTTCCTTCAAAGATCTCTTTTCTGATCCATGGACTTTTGACTGCACAACAAAGAGAAGAAAAGGCCACAATGTTAAAGTAATTCCACACTTCCCTCCAAAGGGAAAGTAGTATAACCAGGTTCACATGCATTAGCTACACCGATAATCCAGAACCAAAAAGAAAAATACAGCTACATGGTTTTTGTGTCAATAATTTGCCAAAGAAGCAAATGCCAAGAAACTAAAAATAATATGCTCAAATTTAAATTAAGCAAATGCAGAGGAACCCATATGACATTTTCCAGACAGAGAAAGAGCTTTCACCTCTTGAGCTTTCTGGAGTACTTTTAGATAGTAAGGATGATATTGGTTGGAAGGAAGGAGAAATGGAAATCTCCCGTGTTTACTGTCCTGTTCCATAAGAGTTGACTCAAACTGCTTCCCATTCTTCAGAATGAACTCCACAATCTTATAAATCAATTTCTTTAGATCAGATGGAGGCTCCACCAAAGGTCCTGTCTTAGACACTGCTCCTAGACCAGAAATCTCTGCCGTTGTCTTTTCTGATGCAGCAGAAGAACGAAAGCCATCTTCCTTCCGCACGCTACTTCTACTTCTGCTCCTGTAAGAATTAATCAAATTATTCTTTTTCAGTGCAGGAGCCTTTTCTTTATCTTTACCAGAACGAAGTGAATGTGTAGAAACTTTCTCGTCTTTTTCTTTCTCATCGTTTTCAAATGCCTTAGAGCTAGATTCAGCCCTTTGAAGGGGACGGGAAACATTATTGGTATCCAAAGCATCAAATGCTGCATCGGAAACTCTGGATCCAGGATCATCCCCATTTGCAGGCTCCTCATCCTCTCCGAACCCATATACAGAACCAAGCATAGATAAAGCACCTCCAACACCATCATGTTCCTTGTGCTCATCAGAAACCTTTTTTTCTTCATTTTGAGCATTCAAATCACTGTCAGATTGTAAAAGTTCGGGATGATCAACAAGAAACCTAAAGTATGGATGAAGACCGTGGTCAGGCATTAAGAACCCAAATGTTGGATTGTTTCCCTGCTTCACCCTGAGAACAATTTCTGACTGCCCACCATGTTTGCTCACAAACAGAGCAGTCCTTGCAATTATCTGATGTAACTTTTCCGTTGGTGGCTGCAAAAAGATAGAAAGCAACAAAGACTCCATTAAAATGTAGAATTCACAATTCTGGATAAAAAATAAGCTAGAACCTTAGATACAATCTGAAACTTCAAACAGACAGTATGTGTGTCCATTAATGGAAGTAAAAGAGCAATATCAAGCGCATTAAGGGAAGATCCCTCTCAACTAGCAACAAATTGTCCTTACAAAGAAAACTTTTTATATTCCTAATCCCACCTGCACTGCCCCTTGGTCATGCATCAAAAGGGAACAATGTGCCTGTGAATGGCAACCTTAGATGAAAGGAACTCCATCCCTGCTCCGAGCATCTGAAAACTTAGACATGGTGAGCCTTAGAATAACATAAGGTTTAGACAACTAGTAGCATTTGGCCACATGGGAAATCCTCGTTAGCATGTAAACAACAATATCCAAGCTTATGAAAGCAGACAAAAAAAAAATCGATGAGCACAAGCTTACCAAGCTCTGAAGAAGGCTTTCCGGCACTGGAATGGAGGGATGGAAGTCGGAGCTTTCCTGGCCCACCTCAGAACTTTTTCCGTCAGCAGAATCATTAGTGTTTCCATATGAGAAACCAACAGCACGATAAGCACCAGTATCCACCGGCTGTTCACCTTCTTCTAGTTCTGAGGGAAGAAATCATCTAATCATATTCATATTAACATGCTATCCAAGAGCAATGTAACATAACTCCGAAGCAACAGGAAAAAGACTCCAGACAGACTGAGATGAGGTTAAAATAATAATACTTGCATTGATAAGTAATAACAATCTTATTAGTTAGATACGGAAATGTGTATTAAAAGGTCCTACTGTAAAACTTTAAATTAAAAAAAAAAAAAAAAAAAGGCTTCAGCAAAAATATTTGCTATCAACACTATTTTCATAACAATAAATCGTTATTCTCTAGCTGCCACCTTAAAAATAACATAAGAAATACGCTTCTAATAACCATCTAGATGAGGTCCCTCGGCACCGTAAGTCAAAGGCTATCTAAGGGGAATATAGAATAATATACTCAAAACAGGAAATGGTACCGTCAGAGGAAGTTATTACAACAAACAGAATACCAAAGAGGGGGTGCACAATGGACCCTCAGCTATGCCCCAAAATTGTTATATGTTAGTCTCCTATGCTTTGCAATGTAAATCAAGTCTACTGCAGCACCTGATGGATAGCAACTTTTTAAGGCAAGATCATGGATACAAAATCCTACTTATGAGCATCATACATAGCTCATGCAACAAGCAGTTGCAGATTCGGAACCAGCATATTAACAGTTGAGTTTGAGTAAAATGTTTTTTCAAGCCAATGAATGCTGCTGTGCATTACATGTACTTGTATATGACATGTACTTGTACACAGTGGAGAGTCAAAAGATAACTACAAACTAAATGCAGATAATTACAAACTAGATACAACATTATCCCTTTATATTAAGTCTGCAATGCAATCTTAGCATAAATAAATCTAATCGAATCAGTTCCATAAAGTACTCCCTCCGTTCACTTTTACTTGTCACGTTCCGCTTCGCTAGAGTTAATTTGACCAATTTTTGGAGCTAAATTGAATTAGATTAATTCAATATTTTAAATTTTAAATTTTAAATTTAGATGTTCGGAACTATAAGAAAAATATTGTAAGTTCCGATTCTTCTCGTATTAATTTGATGAAAAAGTACATCTTAAAATGTTGGTCAAAGTTCCTGCAGTTTGACTCTCGAGAAGAGAAATGTGACAAGTAATAGTAAGGGGAGGGAATATTTCACAAGACAAAATGTAACTTATTTAGCAGAATCAACCACTTAACCGATATTAACATCAGCTACCGATGCATTATCTTTTATCAGATTGTTAGCTTCCGATCAGTTCTGCTAAAATCAACAGAATATATACACGAAAAACTATCCAAAGATGATGTTGTTATCTGTGTATAACAGCATAGCAGCCAAAAAATCTTGGAATCAACGATGATGTTATAGAGAGGTTTGACCGAATATCTAATTCGTAGCAGTTCCAGTACATATATTTATTTCACAAAGAAAGGAAGCTTATGTAGCAGAATGAACCACTTTAACAATATTAACATCAGCTAGCGACTCATTATCTTTTATCAGATTGTTAGCTTTGAATCATTTATGCTAAAATCAAAAATACATACACCAAACAACTATCAATTTCACAAGAGAAATGAAACTTATTTAGTAGAATGAACCTAACCGATATTAACATCAGCTAGCCATTCATTATCGTCCATAGGATTGTTAACTTCCGGTCATTAATGCTAAGATCAACATAATCTATCCACAAAAAATATCCACGCAACGTTCGGAAAAAAAAAAAAAAAAAAAGGAAGCAAGAGTTAATTCGAAGCAGTTAATATAAGTATTTCACAAGAGAAATGAAACTTATTTAGCATTATATGAACAACTTAACCAATTTTAACATCAACTAGCAACTCATTATCTTATATCAGATTGTTAACTTCCGAACATTTATGCTTAAAATCAACATAATATATACACGAAACATTATCCACACAAACATTATCCCTAACATTACGTCTGCAAACTTGGCATAAACAAATCTAATTCGAACTAATAATGGTGTTTCGGTGTAACTGACAGTATATATTATGTTGTTTCGTGTAACTTCCGATCATCCTAGCTAAAATCAACACAATATATACACGAAAAGGATGCAAGAGTAAAGTTTACCTGGTTCATCTGAAGGAATCAAAACATAACTACATATGTTCCATTACGTGTATTTCACAAGAGAAATGAAGCTTATGGTAGCATAATGAACCACTTAACAAAATATTAACATCAGCTAGCTACTCATTATTCTTAAACTTCTCATTTTTCCCTTAATGAGATAATTTCTAGCCACACAAGTATCTATGAGCCCGTTTGGATATAAGCCAGTTTTAACTTATTTGAGTGTTTGCCAAAAATAGAAAACATTTAAATTAAGTTAAAAAGCGCTTAAAATAAGCCAAAACCAAGAAGTTGCTCAACCCCAACTTATTTCTTTTTTGGCTTAAAAGCCATTTTGGTTTGACCAACAACTTTACCCTTTTATCCCTTATATTTTCTGTTAATACCAATGCTACCCTTACTTCTAAAAAATCCTTTAAGCACTTTTATCCAAACACGTAACTGCTTATTTATAAAATAACTTTCAACACTTAAAAGTACATTAAGCACTTATGTTTAAAAGCCATTTTTTTTCAGCTAATCTAAACGGACTCTATGGCTTATTAATCGCAAGTTCCAAAAGTATTCCTTTTATTATTAAACTGGATCAAGGAATTTTACTCAAGGGATTGAAAAAAATTACTAAAGCAAAATATAATAATAATGTTGTTTCTGGGAATTGAACCTAGGACGCTAGAGACAATATTAAACACCCTGAACCACTTGAGCTAAACTTTTGCATTTGTTCAAGTTATTCAAAAATATATATATGTACATAAACACAAAAAATCTACCCTATATATACACTGTAATTTCCTGAGTCAAACACCTTCAAGTTAACATCAGCTAAAGACTCACTGTCTTTTATCAGACTGTTAGCTTTCGAGCTAAAATCAACGTAAGTTTCTCATTTTTCCCTTAATGATATAATTTCTAGCCACACAAGTATCTATGAGCCCGTTTGGATTGGCTTTATAAGCCAGTTTTAACTTATTTGAGTGTTGGCCAAAAATAGAAAACAACTTAAATTAAATTAAAAAGCTCTTAAAATAAGCCAAAACCAAGAAGTTGATCAACCCCAGCTTTTTTTTTAGCTTAAAATCCATTTTAATTTGACCAACAACTTTACCCTTTTATCCCTTATATTTTCTGTTAATTTCAATGCTAACCTTACTTCTAGAAACCCTTTAAACACTTTTATCCAAACACATAGAGCCTGTTTGGATGGGCTTATGCCTTATAAGCTGCCAAACAGCTTATAAGCTAAAAAAAATAAGTTGGATAGTCTAACTTATTTTTTTTGGCATATAAGCTTTCAGCAAAGCTTATAAGCTGCTTTAGATAAGCTAAGTCAAATGGGCCCAATTATTTTTTTGAGCTTATTTTAAGCACAAAATAACTTTAAGCTGGCCAGCCAAACACTCAAAAAAGCTCAAAAAAGCTTATAAGCAACTTATAAGCCAATCCAAACGGGCTCATAATTGCTTATTTATACTTTCAGCACTTATGTTTAAAAGCCACTTTTTTTCAGCTAATCCAAACGGGCTCTATGCTAAAAGTATTCATTTATTATTAAAAACTCTGTGCCCCGTCAAACACCTTTCAAATTAGCTTCCGAGCCATTTATGCTATAATCAACATAATTTAATGAAAAGGAAGCGAGAGTTAGGTTTACCTGGTTCATCTGACGGTAAAGGAAGATCGAGGTAACGTTCATGATCAAGCTCGGACTGAATCGAACCATCAACGAGATTAGACGAAGACGAAGGAGTGTTAGATCGTCTACGGGAAGGTGGAGGAGAAGAGAGGAGGTGACGAACATCGTAACGATCAATTTGTAGAGAATTCCATTCGACGAGAGCGTCGTTGGAGTTGACGAATGCTGACGTGGCGTCGTCGTCGAAGAGGAGAGCATGGCGGCCCACCACCTCTAGATCCATCGGACAACTTAATCTCCTCTCTACGGTGTCTCGATTTTGAGATGGGGTTCGAGCGAGAAAAACCCTAGAGAATTGGGAATTTTGGAATTAATGGAGCAATAAGCTGAGTGCTGTGGATTGGGCCTGTTGAGTTGGGCAAGTGGGTCAGATGTTGGGCCAGTATCTACCTAAGTGGGTCTTGAATTTTTTAGGGCAATTCTTTGGGGGTGGTCTTTAAATTTTGTCCCTCAAATTGCTGGTCTTTGCGTTTTGTCGTTCGCCTAAAATTTATGAGTTTCGGATTAAAATTTACACTCAGTCAAAAAATTTTAAAAAAAAATCGCAAAACAGAGTTTGAATTTAAAAGTCTGCCAGAGGGGGCAGACTTTGCCTTGAAGCATATATTTTATTTGATTTTACTTTTCAAGGCAAACTTTTAGTTATGCCTTAAGGAAAAGTTACGCCTTATGGGGTATACTTTTAGTTATGCTAAAACTAAAAGTGTGCCACATAAGACATAACTAAAAGTATGCGCTATAAGGCGAAACTTTTCCTTAAGGCATAACTAAAAGTTTTCCTTATAAGACAAAGTTTATGCCTTAAAGAAAAGTTCTGTCTTATGGGACAGACTTTTGGTTATGCCGGATCCGGCATAACTTTAGTTTTTCTTTAAGGAGTGTATGCCGGATCCGGCATACACGCCCCCCAGCCTTGCTTTGCGAAATTATTTTTTTTATTTTATGCCTGAGCGGGGGTTCGAACCCAGAACCTCAAGTATTCGCCCATCTTTTCAAGCGAAAGGCGAAACTTAAAGACCACAATTATGAGCGGCAAAATTTAAAGACCACCCCAAAAGAAGGGAAATCTGTGCAAAAAAAAAATGAATTTTTTCCCCACTTAACAAAATCTTTAGAAAATGACCTTAACTTTGAAAAAGAATTGCTGGGAGGAACTTATGTTAACCATCAGATATAAGTTCTAGCTTTTGCCCATAAGGCAAAACTTTTGATCAATTGATTAGGTTCACTGTTTTGAAATATCCTAAACTACTACCTTATAAGCAAAATTAATTTATGTCCACAACTTATACCCGATGGGCAATAAAAACTCTTCCTAACGAATATTTTGAAGCGGAGGCTATTTTTTTAAAAAAAAAGTTATTAAGTGGGGCCAAAAAAAAAAGACCACCCTTACGAAGCCCATTTGTGAACTTAAGTCAAATCAAGTTCTATGCATTGACCCTAGAGTGACGCGCGTATATATATATATATATATAATGGTGATGTTTGAGTCACCTTTATGCGCATCTCAACTAAGGTACAATATAAAATATTGCAATAATCATTTAAAAAAATAATTACAACTAACGTATTGTATATCGGTAAGAAAATCATTCCGCTCAACATGTTAACTATGGGGTCATTCGGTTTAAAGACAAAGTTATACAAAGTGTTGTAAAGGTTGTTGTGGAAGTTGTTGGACGTTCCTCTTATTTCTTTACACTCAACCAAAGGAAATTGACTCGAGCTGATACGAGGTAGGTACCATATAACTTTAGACTAGAAGTTTGGATTCAAACGAATATATAGCATCGAGCCATGGGAAGGGTCATAGGCTGGAGGTCATCCTGCGTGGATCGTTTAAGATAGGCGCGGGTGTCATATGTTCGAAGATTGTATATATGAGCATGTTTTGGACATGTATAATTTTTTACCATTACAGTACTTATTAAACTGATTAATTCAAATTCCCGCTGTGTAGGCCTCATAGGGGAAAAAGTTTTCTAACCGTGATTTCTCTAGTTTTAATCAAGGGAGAAAGGTTTCCATCAAAGTAAAAACTTACAAGCACCCGATACTACACCAAACAAATGAAGCACACAAATATCTTTCATAAGTATATGTGTTACTTAACCATGATTAAGTTTTACGTGATCCCACTACAAATGTAATTGTTAAGATTTTTTTGGTTTAATGTAAATATTAGATGCATATAAAGTTTTTAATCTCTTATCTATTTCACGACATCTCTTGGTGATGTGAATTAAGTATGAAATTAACTATTTATTTCCACATAAGAAATGCATCTCTTTTAGGATTTTTTTTTGTGGTTTCCAATTCTTGACGTAAAAAAACAATCACCTATCATTTCACTTGGTATTTGTTACAAGGAACTAACTCAACAATGATACAGCGCGTTAGTACCAACTACCAAAAAATTACAAAAATAGCCGGAAGCATAGATGGCTGCTCCGGCTGCCGAGGGTCTGGCTGTGACGGCGCTCCGATCTGTATTCCACCGTGTCCGGCAAGCTGCAGAAAAGTCCGGCCGCCGTGCGGAGGACGTAAGAGTTATTGCCGTGAGCAAAACTAAGCCTATTTCTCTAATTACTCAAGTTTATGAAGCTGGTCATAGATGTTTTGGCGAAAATTATGTCCAAGAGATCATCCAGAAAGCTCCCGAGGTAATCTTATTTTTTTTAATTTTTTTTTTATTAAGGGGAAAAGAAAATAGGGGATATTCGAACCCCGTCAACAAGGTAAAAGTTCAGCTAGCTAGCTAGCCAACTGAGATCCCTACATTTTAAAAAAAATTATTACACAGGGGTAAAGAAAGGGAAAATGGGTAAGGGGATATTCGAACCTCGCCTAACAAGGTGAAAGTTAAGATAGCCAACTCACCGAGCTGCTAAGATCCTACTTTTTTTAAAAAAAATATTACGTAGGGTAAAAAAAATTAATACATAGGGGTAAGGGAAGTAGGGAGCGAAAATGGGTAAGGGGATATTCGAACCCTCGCCAACGAGGTAAAAGTTCAGAACTGAGCTACTAAGATCTCTACTTATTAAAAATAAAATTATTATATAAGGGTAGGGGAAGGATTTGGAAACAACCGTCCTACCTAGGTAGGAGTAAGGTCTGCGTACACTCTACCCTCTCCAGACCCCACGTTGTGGGATTTCATTGGGTTGTTGTTGGGTAGGAGAAGGATTACAACATGTGAATTCGAACTCTCGTCAATAAGGTGAAAGTTTACGTAGCAAACCAACTAAGCTACTAAGCTCCCGAGGAACTCATCTGTTTCTGAAGGAAAATATTCTATTCATAAACTCAAATAATTCTCCCCAAAATTAAAATAGCTAGCAACACTCATTATCAATTACATAAACTCGCTCTTAGTTGTAAAATCGTAAGATACATTGGATCGTTACTTGAGAATTGTGGTCATTTATCATTTTACTTGCTTTCTAGTTAGTTTTATCTTTGTTAGTTCTTAAATCAAAAATCAAATATTGAAAAAATGTTTGGCTTAGCCTACTTGGTGATAATAATACAAATCTACTTTTAACTCAAAATAGGAAAAACCGTTACCTATATAATCCTGACTATAGATGCTAACTGGACATGAATTAAAATATCAAATCATAGCCAATTTTGATTTCCTACAACGTTAAATTATTTTTCTAGCAATTCTTAAATTATTTTTCTAGCAATTCTCCTTCAGCATTGGTAACGCTAATTGAGTTTTAGGTTGTGATAAATTGTTCCCAAACGAGGGAAAAGTGATTCTACCCTATTGAATGGAATGGATCTAAACAGAGCTGAATAGATATGAAGCGAACTAATTTTTGATCGAGATGTAATTGATAGTTGATAGTTGCTGACAGGTTTTCTTAATCTGCAATATTTAGTAGGCATTTGGACATAAAAGATGTGATATTTGAAAAAAAGTTTAGAATTTTATGATTGGAAAAGTTTTTTTACTTGGGAAACTAGTCAATGAGAAACTCATCTTCATTTTTTTTCCAAAAATCAATTCAATGTATAATCAAACACTGTTTTGATTTTTCTTAGAAAAAGGAACATTTTACTACGGATAAACGGCTCCTTAGTATGTGTTATTTATATGCAGCTTCCGGAGGACATTGAATGGCATTATATTGGGCATTTGCAGAGCAATAAAGTGAAGCAACTTCTGAGTATGAGTTCATCCAAATATATGTGCAACTTGTAGTTATGTTATTATCCACCTTCCTTAGATTATCCATCACTTTGCAATCACTTTTCTATCTCTACTTTTCCTACGGGAGGTTCGGCGTTGTGTTTATGTATTGATACAATTGCATGACTAGCGGGTTCAGTGGTATTCAAGAAAGACTTCAAAATTTTGGTTCGCCTTTTGTTGCTAGCCTCTATTTCCTCAGTGATCCAATGGATCTTATACTTGGTTAATTTGATTCTTTTCCCATTGAAATCTTGCTAACATACTAGTCTGCATAATTTCCCTCAATGTATTATCTTTTAACTCTTTCCAACTAAAACTTTGTTATTTTGTGCTAAGGACCTGTAAGTTAAGATTGAAGTGTCTAACTAGATTGCCGAAGCCTTTCTTTTTAATATCCCAACAGGGACAAAATGGCCGTCGATGCTTAACTTAGTTAACTACAAGCCTGCACATTTTCTCTTAGATGTATTACTAAGATGTATTATTTAGTGCGAAGGGCCTGAAAGGTGAGAGTTAGAAGTGTCGAACTAGAGTATAAAAGCTTTTGTTTTACTATCCTGACAAGAGCAGAAACCCCCTCCTTACTCTCAGGAAGCATTTTTGCTTGTATGTGTAAATAGGATAAGCATATCATATTAAAGTTTTCTGAAGTTTACCTCCATCATTGCAGCTGCTGTTCCCAATCTAGCCATGGTTCATGGTGTTGATAACCCGAAGGTAAAGATTTTACCCGTTTCATAACATTTGATGAACTTGAGGAGTAGTCTCTCTGTTTAATCTTGAATATGTCATATGCTGCTTCTATTTACGTTAAGCCAGCAGCCGTATGATTTTTAATTTACATTCAGAATTCAGCAGGTTAACAAGATTTGAGATCAATATAACTTAGTTCCACATGGTTATCGTGCCATAATTAGCTATATCAAAGTGAAACCACTGTCAGCTTATAAACCTACTTCATTCTTTTTCTCCTGAGTTCCTTCTGTATCTGGTTATTGTCAAACACAGCTTGAAGCTTGAATAAGTTCTTTTTTGTTTGATTATAGTTTCCTTGAATGCCTATTATTGTTTGAACTGAACAAAGTTGATCAATCATTCAACACCTCTTCTAATCTACAGCTTGCAAATCAGCTTGATCGTGCGGTTTCAAGCATTGGCAGGCAGCATTTGAAGGTTTTGGTTCAAGTTAATACCAGTGGAGAAGAGTGTGAGTATACTTTCTCCTCATTCTTGTTTGCAGAACCTGAGAGAGACTAATGGGGCTTGACGACAACTCTAGCAATCAGGTTCTGCAAGCTTTAGGTTTTTGGTATTGTCGGAGCAGTATGGTTTAGGTTATGAAAGGTTTCTAACGCATTGCTTCAAGTCCAGATCACTGGTTAACTTGCAGATGAAATCTCACCAATTTCGAGTCTTGAGTTGTTAGATTGTTTTTTTTTTCTTTTCTTTTCGCACTGCTAGTAATGGATGTTTGATCGAATTGTACAATGCTTGTTTTTATGACGTTCAAGGCCAAAGAGGGAAGGCCTCCAATCGTCCTACTTCAGAAGGAAATGACAAACTAGTTAATTTAACTATATGCAGCAAAATCTGGTGTTGATCCATCAAATTGCATAGAGCTTGCCAAACGCGTCAAGCTGGATTGCCCAAACCTTGAGTTCTCTGGCCTGATGACAATTGGAAGGCCTGACTACACTTCAACCCCAGAGAACTTTAAGGTGATACTCTATAACAAATCCAGAATTTAGTTGTACATTACACGTAAGAATTCAAGTTCTCTCAGGTATTTGAAGATGTCCCACCCTTTTAACTGAAATATGCAAAGGCAAAACAGTTGTAAACTACTGAAAGCAGGCCTTTTTTTCAACTTTCTTCATAGTTATGGGAAGTTCTTGTCCTTATTTTAGACCTTATCTATAATAGAGGGATGCTTTTCACGTGCTAAGTAATTTCTGTATATGGAATTCTTTAGAAGTTTGTTATCGAATGAATGGATTTGACATGCATATTGGAAGCTTCAACACAAAAATGCTCATTGAACTACATCAAATTTCTCCATTTCTCCAAATTGCTTACACCATTTTTCTTGTTGTAATGCAATAGACGCTGCTGAACTGTAGAAGTGAAGTTTGCAAAGTGCTTGGTATGTCAGAGTCTCGATGTGAGTTATCAATGGGCATGTCTAGTGACTTTGAGCTAGCGGTAAGCTTGTATTTTCTTACCTTATTCATAAAAATCTGTTCTCTTTTATCAAAATATATTGTTTCTGATTGAAAGAATCACCTTCTTCTGATTAATTTCCTTTGGTAGTTTCATTTTGATGCTGCTTTTTTCATGTGAAGGCAGACAGTCCATCAGTCTATTGATTGCCCTCAGGTTTAATTTAAGGCCTCTAGCGCGCTAATGCAAAAATATATTTTCCTCCTTGACTTATTTTCCTCGTACTGTGAACCAAAAGAAGTTTATGAATCAGTTGATATCGTTCAATTTTCTGCCAGTGGATTTCATAATACATTTTGTTGACTTTTGGTATAATCCGTGTTGTTCCAAAAGTAAGCATGAATTATCAAAATTGAGCAATATGTTCTCATTTTGAAGAATATATAAGCTGCATTAGGAAACTGGTTGTTAATAGAACGTAGAAATGTGTAGTGTGTTGATTGTTTGTGGTGATGCTGCAGATAGAAATGGGCAGCACCAATGTGAGAATTGGATCCACAATATTTGGACCGCGGGAGTATCCGAAGAGACAATGAAATCTGTATGAACTTCATCGCATACAGCCATTCACATGACATGCATGATACGCTGTAAGCAATAGGGAACGAGTGAGGGCTTTCCGAATTTTTGCGCAATGGGGGAGGAAAATGAAGCCAGCTATGACAAGAGAAGGATGATGTTGCTTCAAACCCGAAGTTTGTCCTCCTAGAAAGTTATGTCAAAATTGTTTTACTGTTTTTCTTTTGGTACAATATTTTACTGCTAAATTGTTGTATACCATTCTTCATCTTTCTTTTCTTTATGATTGACATACTTATAGAACATGATTAAGTGCCCCTTATACTCTTAACTTGGCTTTGATTCACTTAGTCTTTTGTTATGAAGCTTTGTATGTATTAGTACATATTACATAAACTACCACTCTTGATAGAGATAAGAGGAGAAAAATGGAGATGTTACTGTTCTTCATTTTTTGTCATTTTTACAAGGTATGTAATATCCGGGTCGAAGTTGAAATTACCACTCTTGAAGATCGATTATGGTGCCACAAAGCAATTTGTTACCTTAGAGATTGTTGTGGCTTGTAATGTTCGGAGTTAACACTTTCTCCCAACAATTGTATGATGAAAAAAAATATCCTGGTCGAAATTGAAATAAGAAAGGAAAATAAAAGAAGAGTTGAAGTTTCTTTTGGTGATACTCCATATACACGAAAAGAGTTTGGGCATTATTAGATATGATTCAAAATATGTTATGACATAGATTGGGATCAAATTTTTATCTTATTTTATATTTTTATCTATAAATAATATTCAAATTTAATCCATAGAAATGCATTCAGTAATAAAAAAAAGGATTTGATTGGATATCGAGAAATCAGAAAATTTAGGCTAAAATATAAATCCTGACCCAAGTTTAAATATTGTCGTAGTTGAGGGCTAATTTAATCGATGAGCATCTTCATGGCCTCGCACTTATATTTTTGGTAAGTCTATGGAAAATAGGTAGCAAATACAAATGATTCATCTTTCTGGGTTAGTGGAGGTTCAAGGCAAAATAATCAAAGAATATTTGCACCTTCTATTTCTTTTTTATGACACTATGCTTTCTTAATCATGTCTTAAACATTACTACTACACTTATTATAAGAGGCTAGAAGCACACAACTCTTCGTCAACATGTGTGCTTCTACTTCTTCAATGAAAGTGTAGCATTCTAAAACTTGCTTCCTGATCATGTAGGGGCTCTTTGATGTTTGGATTTGGCTATCCGTGAATTTACTTGGGTTGATCTACTATACATTTTTCTTATTTTCCATATTATATGTTATGTGTTTTCATTTACAGATATTGATGATGAAATTAACATTATATTATACTTAAAAAGGATAAATTAAACTTTACTATCTCTAAGTAAAATAATGATAATTAGCTTTGCTGCTCATTTTTATTTAGTAGGCGTTTGACCATGAAATTCGATTTTTTTATTTGGAGTTTTGAAGTTGGAGTTGAAGTTGAAGATGGTGTTTTGTTTGGTTATAGTTTTTGTTGTTTAAATTGTTGAAAGCGAAAAAAGTGGGAAAAAATGAAAATATATTTTTAGGTGTTTTCCGAATTTCAAATACAACTTGAAGTTGTATTTGGAATTTTCATGGCCAAACACTATTAAAATCATAAATACAAATACTCCTTTACAAAGGTCTCTATCCTCCCCAGACCATAATTGTGGAATAATACTGGGTATGTTGTTGTTGTCATAAATACAAATACTCCTTCACAAAGGACTCTATCTTCCTCAGACCCCAATTGTGCAAATACTCCTTTGTTCACAAATGACTTTATCCTCCTCAAACCCCAATTGTGGAATAACATTGTACATTGTTATTGTCATCATCATAAATACAAATACTATTAATAAAAGTTTTGACTTTGCCACGTAAGTTACAATTGGCATAAGAAATTTATCAAACTTTCACGTGAATGTCATGTTTTTTTATCATTGATGATGCCATGTATTTAAATCAAACGGTGGAATTTCGTCTTTGTTCTGAACACGTTTCAGAACAAATTGTTTAGTTAAAAAATAAATACTATAAAAGGAAAAAAAATAGTATGGAAAGCGAAAGGAAAAAAAAAAGAGATAAAAAGCAATTCAATTGGGGCTTTGATATGGCAAACTACTATTTTTTTTTACATATAGATTTTAAGATCATAAATACAATTATGCTAATAAAATTTTCGGCATCGCCACCTAGGAACACAAATAACAACAACATATCTAGCGTAATTTTGTTTATGAAAACGTACTCAGTAACAACATTTAGATAGTAAGGAATCCTAATCAGAAGAGACAACACGTAATAATAGAAAACTACGAATAAAAGGCTGTTTGGATTGCCTTATTTTAGGTGCTTTTAGGCCAAAATAACTTCTAAGTATTTTTGTAATGTTTGTGTAAAATAAAAAAATATTTTTAAGCATTTATTTTTTTATGTTAAAATAATAAAAATAAATCAAAAGCCATAACTTAGAATTCCTAGCTTATAGCTATGGCTTATAAGCCCATCCAACCAGGCTCTAAAATAGAAAATATTAAAAAGACAAATGAAAAAATAACTAGTAAACTTCACGTGAATGTCACCACGTATTTAAATCAAACGGTGGAATTTCGTCTTTGTTTTGAACACGTTTCGCAACATACTGTTCAGTTCGGAAACAAAAGAAAATAATATAAAAAGAGAAAAATAGTACATAAAGCGAAAGGAAAAAAGAAAGAAATAAAAGCAATTCAATTGAGGCCTAAGAGATGACAAAATTACCTCAGTCTCTCCCAATCGCCAGTTATGGTGGCGGCGGAGGAGGTGGCGGAATAGGCGGTGGCGCGTCGTCTTCTGGTGGCGGAGCTCCGGCGAATAAAGATCGCAAAATGCAATTGGCTGAACAACTTGTGCTTGATCTTAGGAACCCTGATCGCCGTGAAGACGCTCTTTTAAAACTTTCTAAGGTTAATTTTCCTCTCACTTCAAAGTTTTACTTTCATGTCTCGTTTTACTGTTTTATCTAGTATCGATTAGAGTAAAATTCTATGTAATTAAGAGTTTAGCGTTGATCTTCGTGAAAACGCTCTTCTAGAACTTTCTAAGGTTAATTTTCTTCCCACTTCAAAAATTTACTTTCCTATTCTTTAATTCGTTGTAATTAAGAGTTTATTCCGAATTACGGTAAAATTCTATGTAGTTAAGAGTTTAGGCGTTAGCTTGTGCTTGATCTCAGTAACCCTGATTTTCGTGAAAACGCTCTTCTAGAACTTTCTAAGGTTAATTCATCTTCTCACTTCAAAGTTTTACTTTCATGTTTTGTTTTACTGTTTTATCTCGTACCGTGTGATTCTATCGATTACAGTAAAATTTTATGTAATTAAGAGTTTAACCTTGATCTTTGTGAAAACACTCTTCTAGAACTTTTCGAGGTTAATTCTTCTCACTTCATAGGTTTATTTTTTCATGTTTCGTTTTACTGTTTTAGATCTCGTATCGATTAGGGTAAAATTCTATGTAATTAAGCTCTAATCTTCGTGAAAACGTTCTTCTAGAACTTTCTAAAGGTTAATTCTTTCTCACTTTAGAGTTTTACTTTCATGTTTTGTTTTACTATTTTATCTCGTATCGAGTGATTCTATCGATCATGGAAAAATTATATGTAATTAAGATTTTAGCTTTGATCTTCGTGAAAGATATGCTTCCATCATTATGACTAAATCATTTTTTTCATATATGATTAAGCGTATTCAACTTTCAACAATATTTATATTCTATATATAAAGAATATGCAGATTAGAAAGAAATTTAAAAGATCTCATTTTGCGTTTTGATAACCTAATCCAGATTAACTGAATATAATACTAAAAAAAGTGTCATTTTAGGTTTTATCCTAAAGCATCTGAATACCAAGTCAATCTTTAAAAAAAAAAAAAAAAAAAAAAGACAATTATTTAGCACAGTGAAATTTTCCATCCCTGCCTTCAATTACATCAAAAATCGAATTGTAAGTTTTATTATGGCAATCCTTCATTGATTGTCCACGAGTTTCATTATCAAAAAGTTTAGTTTCTTCTAGATTAAAGATTAAGTCTAATCTCGATTAGTAAAAAATAACACAAAAAATACCATTTTAAGTTTTATCCCAAATAAATTATTCGCCAAATCACACTCGAATTTTTTTTATCGCTACGATAAAATAGTTATATATGGCATGAGAAAACACAAAATGACTATATATAATTAATGTATGTAATTTTAACTTTTAATATTGTTTATATTACACATAGAAAAGTATGTATATACATTTTACATTTCGATATCTAACCTAGATTAATAGAATGTAATACAAAAAAAAATGTCAGTTTAGCAGGTTTCGTGCATAGCGATAGCTTAGAGCACTCGGTTGAAAAAATTGAATGCATAGATAGTTTCGGGAAAAAACAATCACTTAGCACTGTCTCAGGAAATCTTCCTTCTTTGCCTTCAGTTACATCAGAAAAAGACTTGTAAATTTTATTATGATCACCTTTATTAATTATCATAGGTTCCATTATCAAACATTTTAATTTCTTAAAAATATATTGAAGATCAAATCTAATCTCGATTAATATAAACAGTACAAGAACTATCATTTTAATTAAGTTTTATCCCAAACAAATTGAATACCAGGCCTCATTTGTTTTCATTAAGATTAAGACGTCTGAATCTGAATGCACATCTGAATGATTAAGATATTGTCTCTAGATCTGAACACTGAATGATTAAGACTGTTTGTTTTTCAACATCTGAATGTGCAGAACATATTTATTTAAACATAATAAATATACAATTCAAATAAAAAGTAACTAAATAAAAATTTAATAAAATAAAAATATTATTTGACAAAAAATGAAACATTTATGTTCGCTAGTGATGATGGAGATGCTTTGTAGTGGTGGTGGGTGGGGTAAGTGTGTGGTGGTGGGTTAGGTGGGGGTAGGGGCGGTGGTTGGTGGTGGTTGGTTGGGGGTAAGGTAGGTGGGTGGTGGGGGGGGGGGGTTAGGATGGTGTTGGTGTTGAGTGGGGGGGGGGGGAGACGGGTGGTGGTGGTGGTGTGTTAGTGTGTTGGTGAGGAGGGTGGGTAAGATAGGTGGGTGGTGATTGTGGGTGGGTTGTTGGGGTGGGGGTGGGTAGGTGGGGTTGGGGTGGTGTTGCTAGTGAGTAGAGGTGTTGGGGTGGAGCCGGTGGTAAAAATTATTCATAAAAAAAGTACCTCCTAATGATATTCAGACTTTGTTCAAGATCTTAATGATTAAGACCTATTCAGACCAAATAAGTCTTTAAATCTTAATGTAAACAAATGCACTAATGGTATAAGGTTTGAACCATTCAGATTCAGACCTCCATTAAGTGCAAACAAATGAGGCCTCAATCTTGATAAAAACTTATTGCCATTATGAAATGCTTATAGGTGGTGTGAGAAACACGAATATATATATATATATATATATATATATTAAGATCAATAATAAAATATCCAGTGTAATTTCATACGTAGAATTTAGGGAGAATGAGATGTACACAGATTTTATGATTATCTTTGTGGGGTAAAAAAACTGTTTAGGATAAATTCTTGACTCAAAAGAAGTGTCATCAAACCAGAATACACAAAAAAATAAACAATAATAAAATAAATATATTTTTGGATCATAAATACAAATACTGTTAACAAAATTTCTTTTTTTGCCACATAAGAATCAAAATGGCATGAGCAATTTATCAAACTTCACGTGAATGTCACATTTTTCATCATCGATGGTTCCACAATTTTAAATCAAACGGTGGAGTTCCGTCTTTGTTCAGAGTTGGAAAATAATATAAAAGGAAAAAACACTACACAGGTAGGGGTATTATTTTTATTACATATATATTTTAAGATTAATAACAACATACTTAATATAATTTTATAGATAAATTTTTTGGAAAGCAGATAACATATACACAAACTTTATCGTTATCAGATAGACTCTCGACTCAATAAGAAGTATAATCAAAGCACAATAGATAGGAAAATAACAAAAACAAAATAAATATATATTTTAAGATAATAATAAATATAAATACGGTTAACAAAAATTCTGATTTCGCGACGTAGGTTACAAATGAAATAAACAAATTATCAAATTTCACGTGAATGTCACGTTTTTCTCATCATTGATGATGCCACGGTTTTAAATCAAACGGTGGAATTTCGTCTTTGTTCAGTTCCAAAAATAATATAAAAGGAGAAAAACAGTACGGAAAACGAAAGGTTAAAAAAAAAAAAAAAAAGAGATAAAAGAAATTCAATTGATGGCAAATTTACCTCAGTCTCTTTCAATCGGCGGTTACGGCGGCGGCGGCGGCGGCGGCGGCGGCGCGTCGAGTTCAGGTGGCGGAGGTCCGGCTAATAATAAGGATAGAAAAATGCAATCGGCTGAACAGCTTGTGCTTGATCTTAGTAATCCTGATCTTCGTGAAAATGCTCTTCTAGAACTTTCTAAGGTTAATTTTTCTTTTCACTTTAGAGTTTTTTACTTTCATGTTTCTTTTTACTGTCCTCTGGGTAACGTCTGCGTACACTCTAAATTACATTGATATATATAAGGTAGATTTTCTGTACTTACGTACATATATTAACTTTTAAATACCCTGTCCTCTGGTAAGTTCTGCGTACACTCTAAATTACAGCCTATATATGGTAGATTTTCTGTGTTTATGTACGTATATTAACTTTTGAATACTCTGAACAAATGCAAAAGGTTAGCTCAAGTGGTTCACAGTGTTCATAATTATTTCTAGCGTATTAGGTTCGATTCACAATATTATTTTTTATATTTAGCTTTTTTTTTTTTTTTCGAATATCTGAATGAAAATTCTAAATCCGCCACTGCCCGCCACAGACACCACTTTTGTGGGATTACACTGGGTATGTTGTTGTTGTTGTTGTTTAGTTTTACTGTCGTATCGTTTTATTTTTTCTATGGATTCCTCGGGTAAAATTCTAGTATGTAATTAAGAGTTTAACCCTGATTTTTGTGAAAAGGCTCTTCTAGAACTTTCTAGGGTTAATTCTTTTAACTTTAGAGGTTTACTTTTCATGTTTTAGTTTTACTGTTTTATCTCATATCGTGTTGTTCTATCGACTCCTTGTCGTGATGAGTTTGTATAATTCAATTATGGATTACGGTGAAGTTCTATGTAATTAAGAGTTTAGGCGTGAGGGTTTCTTCTACGTCTTAGGGCTAAAATTTGAGAATTGTCGAAGAATGGAGATATTAGGGGCCGTTTGGCTGGGGTGGCTCGACCATAAGGCCAATAAAGCAATCATTTTTTCCTTGAAGATGTATTTCATATATAAACTGTTGCCTCAACCGAAAGAAGTTTTTCAGGATTAAAATTGATAAAATCTTATCCAAAATCAACAATGTCTCAAGAGAGATTGAATGGATTAGCTATATAATCAATTGAAAAGGAATTGTTAGACCAGAGCGATTATAAAACAGTAATTAATGACTTCGTATCTCAAAAAGCTAGAAAAGTAGACTTTAAATAAAAATATATATGACTATCTTTCCTTTTAAAAAAGTTAACTGGGGTCTCTTTTTGAAGTTTGGCTTTAGGCACCCAATATTATTGAGACAGCCCTGCCGATTGGCCATGAAAATTGTGAAATTTGAAAAAAGCAGTTTTTGTTTTCAAAGTGAAAAATAGTATCTGGAAATCGAAGTTGTGTTAGGCTATGAATACAAATTGGTTTTTTTTTTGTTCGAATTTCCGTGAGTGATTTGGAGTTAAAAAAGTAAAAACAACTTTTTGGTGTTTTTCAAATTCCGCAAAATTCCGGAAGTCAACTTGACCAAACATGATTTCCGGAGTTCAACTCCGGTAAAAAGTAAAAAAATATTCTGGCCAAATGGCCTCTAAGAATTTAGGTGTTAGGGTTTCTTCTATGTCTTAGGGCTAAAGTTTGAGAATAGTAGGAGCAGGAAGATGTAGGCTTTTGATGAGTGTAGATGGCTGTTTCCGGAAATTGGGATGGAAAAGGATGCTGACGACTTCCGAATGTATCTATTAGATGCTTGTTGAGAATAGTAGGAGCAAAAAGATGTAGATTTGATGAGTATAGATGCTTGTTGCTGAAAATTGGGATGGAGAATGATGCTGACGACTGCTGAATGTACCTATTAGATGCTTTTAGAGAATAGTAGGAGTAAAAAGATGTAGATTTTGATGAGTATAGATGCCTGTTACCGGAAATTGGGATGGAAAATGATGCTGATGACTGCCGAATGTATCTATTAGATGCTTGTTGAGAACAGTAGGAGCAAAAAGATGTAGGCTTTGATGAGTATAGATTCTTGTTGCCTCATACAGTGCAACTGCAGAACATGGGAATTGGTATTTAAGTAGTAGGCTTTCAGAAATTTGGGATGGGAAATGATGTGACTGCCAAATGTACCCATTATAGTTCCTATTAATAATAGTAGCTGAAGGAGGATATTAAGTTTTGGTAACTAGTAGACGCTTGTCGCTTCAGAGAATCGAATTCTAAAATGAGCCGTTGGTCCTTTGGATTCTGGAAATTCGGGATAGGAACTGATGTCAACAACTGCCAAATGCACCTATTAGATGCTTGTTGAGAATATTAAGAGCGAAAATAGCAGGTTTTGATAACTTTTAGATACTTGGTTGAATTGTGAAAAGTGAGCAAATTGGATTCTAATTTGTGATGGGAGATGACCCAGCGACTACCAAATTCACTTTAAGGCGTTTTGTTGCGCGAGCTGATAGGTTATTGCTCTAAATTATATGTTTCTTTCACTTCTGTAATAGTGTCTATATGGCTGCTAGCTTCAGTAGCTCAATTTGACAGTTGTCAGGCTACCAAAATTGGGGTTCATGAGTGTTCTTGGATTTTGCAATTGGTTGATTTCACGATTTGTTTGTTAGTAGGGGTTAACAGCTAAACTATCCTACTTTGTGTATAGCTGCTTTCGATTTGGACAATACTCATTGCGCACTTTCTCTAAATGTAGTTACTGTTTTGGTAGTTAAAGATTCCACATCATTTGAGCGGTTATTAGGACTGTTATAGCAATTTCAACAACAATTGTCTAACCTGTTTAAGTTGGTGAATGTCAAGTCAAGTGGAGGGAGCTCACTCGTTCATCATGAATGATAACCATTCAGATTTGAATGATGGATCCGATGGAAGAGTCGTCCTTGCACTTCAGCTTCGGGAATATCCTGGCTTAGTCTCTTTCTCCCAGTTAGATCGAGCTTTATGGCTTGCGCTACTTCCTTTTTTTGGAAAGAAAGAACCAACAGAGATCCCATATCTCTTTGCTTTGTTATTCTGAAAAAAGAGGAGATTGCTCACTCAAAATCACTTTTTAGTTACTGCATTGAGAAGCATTTAATAGTTTCCAGTCCTGCAAAAGAAAAGATATCAGTCACTTCTATGTAAAACCTTCTTGAACAGTAATGGTGCTAGGAATAAGGATCTAATTAATTTTCTCCTTATACTTTTCTTAGATAATTAATTATTCTTTCTAAGTATAGTACTTCCTCCGTTTCAATTTGTTTGTTTTACTTTCCTTTTTAGTTTGTTTCAAAAAGAATGCCTCTTTCCTAATCCGGCAACTCTTGAATTCCAACATCCCACATAGCATATTTAAGGCCACAAGATTAAAGGGCATTTTTGTAAATTATATATATATATATATATATATATATATATATTTAGTTTAAGACTACAAGTTTCAAAAGTCTTCTTTACTTTCTTAAACTTCGTGCCCATTCAAACTAGGACAAACAAACACTTCTAGTGAAATAGTGACACACATGTGCTTACAAAGACAAAATTCTTTCTACCTTTGCTACTGCTATGTGTTGATGAATCCTAGCAAACATCATTAGTTCCTGGTTTTCAACTCCAGTCGTCTTCCTCAGGCTGCATAACTGATTTAATGGATCAGCAGTGGTATTCTACTTCATAAAACCGGACTAATGGGACTTTTTAATTTCGTACTCTCCCTCAGGCTGCATAATTATAATTTCTTCTTTTGGAGCAATGGTTGAACAGTTGGTAACTGCCCCAATACTCCTATTTTGCTGCTCACCCCTCTTCAGCATTGTGCTCACATTTGTGTTTATATGGCACCAATATTTTGGCATTTTGGATAGTATTAAGATTTACCTAAAAAGACTTATTGCCTTTGTTTTCCTTTTCCAGAAGAGGGAACTTTTCCAGGATTTGGCCCCCTTGTTGTGGAACTCATTTGGTACTATCGCTGCACTCCTACAGGTATTCTGAGAAATGTTTCATTATAATTCTAGAGTTTATCTCATCTCTCAGATGCACATGAATGCTAAAGTATCACTCCACACTGTAATTCCAGCATTTCTTTTGTCTGCTTGTACACACTTCAGTAATTACAGATGCTTCATACTGCACCATAAAAGCGAGGAATCAAAGGAAGCACCTGAATGACCTTTTACAGCAAAGCTGTCAAGGAAACATCTTAATGACCTTTCGATTGGGGTTATTGAGGAATTCAAATGGTTAAAATTGAAAATGTCTCATAGAGTCCGGGGTGTTTTTTTGTTAAAAAAACATCTTGTGGTCTTAGGATGATAAAAGAGGTTTGTGAAATGTTTGGCTGGGGAGGGAGTGGGAGCTATTACCACATTGGCCCAAGGGGTGCGTCCCTTGTTGTAATTTGTACTCAGCTCATAGCAAGGTTATTTTTCCGAAAATGGAAACTAGACAATGTATGCCATTTTCATTGTGCATGTCGGATTGCTTTATCATTGGCTGGAACAAAAATGGAAGAGAATGCCGTGGGGTAAAAATTGGAAATAAATATACAGGGAAAGTATCAAAATAGAATCACAATGTGCTTTTCCTTATTTGTTGGGTGTAGATGGAACAGACGGAGCCAAAAACCCACTTCGAGGAGACATCACCCCCCCCCCCCCCGCCAAAAAAAAAAAAAAAACTAGCACCACTAGGAGGAGAAACTGTTCTGTCATCTAAATCTACTCTCCATTTTACTGTTTTTGTACCTTGGCCCAATTTAGATGGTAAACCGAAGTTACTATATGTAAGTGGTTGTATGCTTTATAAGGACCAGTATTATTGGTTCAGTTAAAATAACTCTTTCTACCATGATGGGATTCTGGACTTTTATTCTCTCAACCATTTCATTCGTATTTCTTGAACTTCTATTGTAGACATTTTCTGTCCAACTATACAACAACAACAACAACAGCCCAGTGAAATCCCACATCTTGGGGTCTGGGGAGGGTATAATGTACGCAGACCTTACTCCTACCAAGGTAGGATGACTGTTTCCGAGAGACCCTCGGCTCAATAGAAGCATAAAAAGGGGGTCAGATAAGGTTAAAAGATTTAAAACGATATTGCAATGAAATAATGCAAGCGACACAGTAAAACAGGATAATCAAGGAATTCAAAGCGATATGGAAATGCAAATCACGAAAGCGGCACAGATAAAATAGAGTAATCAAAGTACAGAAAGTAGCAAATAATAACATAAATCAAAGCACAAGAAATTATAATGCGCTAATGCGCCTACTAATAAGGAAAGATAACGAGACTTATATACTAGCCTTCTACCCTAATGTGGGTCCTCCACACCTTCCTATCTAAGGTCATGTCCTCGGTAAGCTGTAACTGCGTCATGTCCTGTCTAATCACCTCTCCCCAATATTTCTTTGGCCTACCCCTACCTCTTCTGAATCACCTGTCCAACTATATGATTCTTATTTCTTAAACTTATAGTTTGAAAGTTACTAGCTGTTTCTATAATTCAGTAAACGTTAATTTGCATGTTTGCAGGAGATAGTTTCCATCTACCCTGTTTTGTCGCCGCCAAACCTGACTCCTGCCCAATCCAATAGGGTTTGTAATGCACTAGCACTTCTTCAGGTATATAATTTTTTCCTTGTGGATGTTTTTCGTGGTGATTCTTGATACTGTTTCTGTTAATTCATTCTTTGTGGTGATCTTTAAAGTAATGAATTATTGTCATTATGTGTTTTCTTTATAATGATTAAATGTTCAGCAGTAGGTGTAGAAAATCGGATATGTTTGGGGTTGTGTTATATGTATCAAGAGAGGTGGTGGGGGAATGCAACAGACTGGAAGGTGCTCAATTTTTTATTTATTTTTCCTTGTAAAAAGATACCTGTTAGTAGTGAAGTACTTTTAGGTTTTATTTCTTTCTTGGAGCATGGCAAGTGTCACTTCCAAATATATATTGTTATCATAGTATAAGTGTTTTTAAGGTGATTTTGACAGCGGAAAATCTTAGAAAGCGGAAGGTTGTCTCCGTCAGTTGGTGTTACATGTGTAAGGAGGCGGGCGAGGATGTGGATCATCTTCTTCTACATTGTGGGCTGACTATGAGGTTAATGGTGGGCTATGTTTAGGTGATTTGGCACTCCATGGGCAATGCCAAAAACTGTGAAAGAGTTGATGCTCAGCTGGAAGAGCGGGAGGAGAAGAAGACGAAGGGCTTGGAACGTGGTTCCACTTGTGTTAATGTGGGTTGTTTGGAGAGAGAAATAGGAGGGATTTCGAAGGATAGAGTCGAGCTTCTCTCAATTGGGGAGTAGTCTCCGTTCCCTTATTCTCTTTTGGTGTACACAGAAAGTTCTTTGTTGTATAGACGATTGGGTGGAGTTTGTAGAGTCATATTTTGTAGATTCTTACCTTTGGTATACTCCTGGTATACGGCTGTTTATGGCCATGTTTGTGAATGAATACATTTACTTGATCAAAAAAAGGTGGTGTAATTGTATTCCCACTATGCTTCTGTTATTTAGGTTTTGTGGTGGTCAGGGTCAAATTTTTTATCCTTCCTATTGAAATAGTTTCTCATTGCTTTCTTTTTTGCAGTGCGTAGCCTCTCATCCTGACACCAGAATGTTGTTCCTCAATGGTAAAGATTCTCTTCCTCTTATTCTCTTCTGACTGTACTTTTAGGTGGAATGTTGTTAGAAAGCTAGAAAATTGTTGTCTATCTTGATTGCAGTTGCTTGTGGATGCAAATTGTTTTCCATAACAAATGACACGGACACAAATCTCTAACTCCCCTCATAGTTACATCTCTTACACCACCAATTCACTTGCTTAGTGTTTTAACTTGATAAAACTCTTATTTACTTAGGATGATTTGTCTTAGTGTCCTATATTTTTGGTGTAAACAGAACTTATTGGGGGATATAGGGGATTTGATAGATTTTATAGGCAAATTGTAATGATACAGCAGACTAGTTTTAGACTAGCTTTTGACAGCCTCACCATGGCTCTTTTTATGAGCTTGTAATTACCCCCTCAGCACTTCCAGGTGCTGCTTTTGGATATGAATACAAGATGTTACCTTTATCAAAAAAAAAAAACTCTTATTTACTTGTCAAAAGAAGTCCGCAGACATAAGTCAAAGAATAAAGTCCTAATGTTATCAAATTAATGTCACTTTGCATTCGTTTGATAAATGTTTTGAGGAGAATTGGAATTTGATTTACATATGATGACATTAACTCGGATTAATCTTATTCATTACTTGTTGTCATCAAAAAAATCTTATTTGTTACTTGTAGAAAAAAGAAAACTATACTTGGGTTTTCTTTTTCTCGGAATTCGCAACTGTGAAGTAATAAAGACCATCCTTCCTGGGCAGTCACTTGTGTCCATAAAGAGGAAGATTGCATGTTTCGGTCTTAGGTTCGTTTAATTGCTGGCCGGTGCAACATAAGCATGTAGCTTAGAAATTCTACCCCAGCCCCCATATTATTCATCCTTGTAAACTGCTTTTTAATCTTCAATAACTTATGCATCTGAAAAAAAGAACAAAAATAAATGGATGTTATAATCTTGATGCTTTCCCGTGACTTGGATGGACTTTGGTGTGATGAGTGTAATTGTGATCCATCATAGTTGTGATATTTGGTTTCCCTTGACTAAATCCTTCTGACAGTTTTCTACTTTGCAGCTCATATTCCTTTGTATTTGTACCCTTTTCTTAATACAACAAGCAAGTCAAGACCTTTTGAATATTTGAGGCTTACTAGCTTAGGTGTCATTGGTGCCCTCGTGAAGGTAATATGTCTATTGTATTTCATGCGTCTGTTTTTCTCTTTCATTGTTAGTAGGGGTAAGGTCTGCATACACACTACCCTCCCTAGGCCCCACTTGTGGGATCACTGGGTATGATTTTGTTGTTAGTATAAAGGTTTCATTCATGATCATATTATCTACTGGGAATGACCGACTATGAGAAGGAAACCATGATTAGTTATAATTTCAGTAGCTAAAGATGCTATTTATGGTATCCTTATCTACCTTAATTAATTATTCTACAGCTTAAAGTACTCTGTTTCTTTTGATTTTCTCTTCGCAGGTAGATGACACTGAAGTTATCAGTTTTCTTCTCTCTACAGAGATAATTCCCCTGTGCTTGCGCACGATGGAGATGGGGAGTGAACTATCAAAAACAGTTAGTGTTTCCTCAAAGCCCGTTTCCGACCACATCCTTCCTTTGACTTAACCAGGTTTTCATGCATTTAGTTTATTCATGCTGACAGGTTGCAACTTTCATTGTGCAAAAAATCCTTCTTGATGATGTGGGTCTGGATTACATCTGTACCACAGCGGAAAGGTTTTTTGCTGTAGCCCGAGTTTTAGGGAATATGGTCGGTGCACTTGCTGAACAGCCTTCATCAAGATTGCTGAAACACATAATTAGGTGCTATCTTCGTTTGTCGGATAATGTGAGGTTAGTTTTCTGTATATCACCATCCCGATTTTCCTTTCAGCTTGCTTATGTGATATATCACAGCCCTCTTCGATCTTTCTCATTTCTGTGAGGCTAAAGCCGATGTGCATGACTTATCGCAGGGCATGTGATGCACTGAGAAGTTGTCTTCCCGATATGCTTAGGGATACCACCTTCAGCAGTTGTCTTCGTGTATGTAATCCTTTGCAATATAAGTAGAGCTCCCTGCCCTCTTCTTCCCCCCTCCCGCTCGCGAGCTTCTCTGTTGGGGATCATGAAGCATTCCTTTTCTGGCATTAGACCCTTACTATTTTTTTCTGACCATGAGTGGTTTTTTCGCGTTGCGTTATCAGGAGGATCCAACGACGAGGAGGTGGCTGCAACAATTGATCCATAACGTTAATGGGAATCGGGTTGCTCTACAGGCAGGAGGATTTGATCATATGCTGGTGAACTGAATTCATACAACTAGGACTTCAATTAAGACTTCCTAGGATCTTTTGGTTGGAGTATTTAAGGTGCATACTTAGGAATGCTACTCAATAGGAGGTGGTTTTTGTTGGAGTATTTAAGGTGCATACTTAGGAATGCATTTCTCTGCTCATATTTATCTAGTATATTATGTGAATTATGAAGATTAATAATGTTATTAGGAGATTAATAGTATGTTATTGTACCCTTTAGCAAACTTTATTGACGCATTTACTGAGTCGACTTCCCCCGTTAATGAAGTCCTCCATGTTATCAGGGCTCAAATTTATATTAGTTAAGACGATTTTCTTATTTTAACATCACTATTCTTGCATAATAGAATTCAATTGGATCATTCTTGGCACAGAAGAATGAGGAAGCAAAGATAGAGTGTGCTCTAAAGCTCCAAACCTTGGGTTTAACCAAAAAAATTACTTTGTCATTATTAGTCACATTGTAATCTTTCGTATAATTAGTTCGTAAACCACATGGCAGTAAATAATAGTAATTATATTTGCGAAGTTGCACATGTAACTCCATTTTAGTTGTCCATAATGAGCCGTTACAATCCTTTTATTTCTTTATAAATAATAAATGTTAGATAGAGGAGAGCCCTTCTGGCATGTCGTCTAGTGATTAATAAAGTGGGATTGTTCAAATTTGTGTGAAGGCAAAAGGTACCAGGGTCGATATTTGATGTTGTTCTTTAGGGTGAAAGAAAGAAAATCGCGGAAAATCTTAGTGTAAATTTTGATGACCAAAGTTACCCAATACTTATACATGTAAAAGCTACTAATAGATTCCCATGAATCATAGGCCTTAATTTTGCCCCATACATCACTTCTAACTCTCGTTGGATCAGATTATTCGATTTCAATGCTTATTATTAATGGGAGAATAATTTTCCCATAATGAGAGTTAATTTGTGCTCAGTAGAATAGTGAATATGTTGTTGGCTTAAATACCGTTATTATTATAAAAAAGAAAGAAGGACGTGCAGAAAATTTAAGTCTTTATCAAATATAATCTACTACACCACGAAAAGGATGTGGTGCATTCAAGCACGAATCCCTTGAGCGCCTCGGCGGCAGATAGCAGCATGGGCAAAGCACTCTACTGTTGCGAGCAGCCAGTTCTTATTGCATTCAGCAAAATAGTTTTGCTCGCTCCTTTCCTTACAATCAAGTGGCTTTCCGCTCCTGAACTCTGCGGCGAGTTCAGCCACCACCTCCGGGT
The DNA here is from genome assembly GCF_019175385.1 of Lycium barbarum. Classification (NCBI taxonomy): domain Eukaryota; kingdom Viridiplantae; phylum Streptophyta; class Magnoliopsida; order Solanales; family Solanaceae; genus Lycium; species Lycium barbarum. Next base: position 923,477 of record NC_083337.1, on the reverse strand, counting down.
CTGAGCTCTGCTCGAGCGTAGTCAGTCAGCTTCGTGAGTTTGCTTAGCTTCTAGCCTTGCCAAGGGATAACCTTTCACTATCTAGACGCCCTCAAAGGAGGGGTCCCATGGACTTCTTCCCCGAAGGTCTGTCCCTGGGAGAAGTGGAAGGAGTTAGGAGGATGGAGCGCACTGTATCAGGTTGGTCCTTCCTTAATCAAATGTTTCAGTTTCGAGCTCTGGGTATGAAAAAAAAAAAATCTCGGTAGGAAACGTCCCCCTGGATGAACCCTAATCAGTGCGAATTCAGATTAATCGGACTCCAATGTGAATACCAAACACCCAAATGAAAAAAAAAAAAAAAAAAAAAGGTATAATCTACTACTACTACTAGTTTTCCTATGAAATACATAAAGCAAATATAACAGAATGTAATGCCTATATATTCTGGAACGTAGCAATTCGATTTTCAAATACAACTTGAAATTCCAAATACAACTTGAAATTGTATTCCGAAATATCAAAAACTTAAAAAACTTATTTTTTTTTAAAAAGTCACTTTTTTCACTTTTTTACGATTATATTTCACCAAAAACTATAATTTCAAAAATTATGGTCAAACACAACTCCAACTTCTAACTTTAAAAATTCCAAAATAAGTGAATTTATTTTTGGTATCTGTGACCAAACGCCTACTTATTAATAGCCTGTTTGGTCAAAAACAAAAATTCTTCCCCAAACAAGCTATAAATAAGTAGTATAAGTCCTATGGAATAAATGGAAAAAAAAAAAAACAGAATGTATATAGAATACCTAAATTCTGAAACGTAGCAACTCCGTCAGGCATTTGCATTTTTCTGCGAACACGGGCAATGGAGGAACTACTGAACTACCGATTTAATAATACGAAGCTTCTAGAAGAAGCTCTTACTCATTCTTCCTTCTCTAATTCAGTTTCTAATTTCAACCGGCTCGCGTTCATCGGCGACGCGGCTCTCGGCTTAGCCATTTCCAGTTATTTCTTCTCTACTTATCCTGACATTGACTGTGGTAAGCTTACTGACTTACGCGCCGCCAATGTTAGCACTGAAAAACTTGCTAGAGTTGCCGTACGTCACGGCCTTTATAACTATCTCCGCCACAATTCAGCAATACTTGATGAAAAGGTACATTATAAATATGAATTAACAGTCAAAATCACACTTGAATTATCGCTTTTTCGCGAGTTTCACACCTCTAACTATCAGTTGTTCTTTTTTCCTACCTGAACTATATCACCGGTGCTCAGGTAGGAAAAGCGAGCAGCTGATTGTGGAGATGTGTTTTAGTATATAGATGGTGATAGTTTAGGTAGGAAAAGGGAACAACTGATAGTTGAGTGTAAGTTTCTATTAAACAATCCTCGATGAAAAGGTACATTATATATCATTAGCTAATTTTCTCTTCTAAAAGTATTTTATACCTATCGTAAGTGTAAAGCATTTTCACTTTGTGATGTAGTTTTAAGTTTTTGTAGCAGTTACCTGTAGTTATCCATTAAGCTAACATGTATATATTAAGCATCTAATAAAGTGTATATAGAAGTTAAACATTAGAAAAATTAAGATTGTGGTGAGCTCTCTGACCTCAGCGCTACCAACGTTAGCACCGAAAAACTTGCTAGAGTTGCCGTCCGCCACGGCCTCTATGTGTACCTCCGTCGCGATTCGACAATCCTCGATGAAAAGGTATATTATAGATTTATAAATCGCTGACTGATTATTCTCTTTTGTTAGTATTTAACTTAACAGTGAAAATCATTTTCACATTGTTATGTAGTTTAAGTTTTGTAGCAGTTTTTTTTTTTTTTTTTTTGTTAACCGTGATGTCCGGGCCAGCTTGTGCGCACATCGACTAATGCCACAGGATACCTGCCACCTCCCACCAGCAACACGTACAAGGTAACTCTGTCCACCAAGGGTAGGACATATGGGAAGAAATCACTTAGTGTTTTTGTCTCTGCTGTAATTTAAACCTACGACCTCATGGTTCTCAACCCATTTCATTGACCACTAGTAGTTACTTGTAGTTATATCAAGCAAAATGTATCTATTAAGTATCTAATAAAGAGAATATAGAAATTCAACCTTAAAAACTATTGAGACAAATCCACCTAGTGGTAGCAGGGGTCAGACATTGACGTCTACCTTGTAAAGTTAAAGTGTCTTATATGCATCCATTTCTACATTGTTATGTAGTTTAAGTTTCGTTGCAGTTACATGCAAGTTATCAATTTAGCAAACATGTGGAGTATCTATTAAGCATCTAATAAAGAGTATATAGAAGTTAAACATTAAAAAAAATTAAGACAGATCCACCTAGTGGTAGCAGGGGTCAGACATTGATATCTACCTTGTTAAGTTAAAAGTGTGTAATAGGATTTTTTAAAAGTATTTAACTTCTATGTATCCATTTCTACATTGTTATGTAGTTTAAGTTTTGTAGCAGTTGCTTGTAGTTATATATCAAGCAAACATGTATTTAGCAAGTATCTAATAAAGAGTATTAGAAGTTAAACATTAAAAAGATATTATGACAAATCTACCTAGTGATGGCAGGGGTCAGACATTGGCCTTTAACTGTAGTTTTGTGGCAGTTATTTGTAGTTATCTATCAAGCACACATGTATCCATTAAGCATCTAATAAGGAGAATATAGAAGTTCAACATTAAAAAATATTAAGACAAATTTAGTTAGACAGAAGAAATGGTGGAGATTGATTCCTGCTTGTATATGGTGGACAATCTGAAAAGAGAGAAACTCTAGGGTTTTTGAAGATAGGGGTAATCATGTGCAGGCTATTAAGGTGAAGTGCCTACTTTCGTTTCTTTTTTGGTGTAAAGAATGCTATTTAGAGGAGGAGGTTTCCTTAATAGATTTATAGGGCAGTGGTAACTGTTTTTAGGATTGTTGTTGGCTGTGGGGACTTCTCCTCTGTGTATTTGGCTTCAGCACTGCCCTAGTTCTATCAATACCAATGTTACCAATTTCAAAAAAAAAGATTAAGATAAATCCACCTAGTGATGGTAGGGGTTAGCCATTGACCTCTACATTGTAAAGTTAAAAGTGTGTAATAGGCTTTTCGGGACAAGTTTAGGAGGTAATTTATGTATTTTCCCTTCAAATGTTAAATATATTAAGGAAGGGAACATGTCACTTTACCTCCTCATATCCTAAAAGAGTAGACTTGCCGTTCCTTTTACACTTTTAAGTTCTTTACATATGTAAAAATATCTGGATGAGTGCTCAAAGTACAGCGTGACCATCTAAATTGTGGAGGATTCCTCCACTTGGCACAAGATCATCGAACTGACTAAAATAGTTCTTGTGGAATTGTAATAATGCGGACTTTGAATTTGGGCGTAGGTGAAGGAATTCGTGATAACAGTGCAACAGGAGGAGAAGATGGAGTTCTATGGAGGAGACATAAAAGCGCCAAAGGTTCTTGCAGACATTGTGGAGTCAATAATGGGGGCTGTATATTTGGATTGTGGCTTTGATGTGAATGCTCTATGGATGGTCAGTTTCTTTTTATTACTATTTAGGTTTGTCTGGCTATGGATCTTGTAAAAGCTCTCTTTTCTTTTTTATATAAATTAACATCTCCCCTTTAGTTGACCTATTTTTGTGAACTTAAGTGCTAACCTACTACCATGTATAGGTTGGAGGCTGTTCCACCTTCCGTAGGAAAAAGAGTATGGGGAAACCTTAACTCCTCTCTTTTGTATGAAGTTTCAATAAATATATGCAGGTCCATGCTCAATGAGCACAGATGGACAGATAAGAGTACCAGTGAATCAATCAACTATGCCTCAAACCCAACTAGTTAGGTTGGCTGAACGAATTCTCTGTATTAATTTATTCCTTTGGATTTCTAGTATAACTTGAAAATGTGATTATGTGGAATTAAAGCGTTGAGTCTCGCGGGCTTATTGGCTTTAGTAAGTGCTTACAGTTTACACCCTCGGTGTTACTATAAAAGGGGCTTTAACTGTTATTCATTCAAATGCAAAGCTAGTTATCCTTGTAAACTTTGCATCAAACTAACTCAAGCCACGCTCCTGTTCCAATTTGGTGATTTCTGCAGGCCGACTGATGTCTGAGTAGTCATTATGTATTGCTTGTTAGTTTTCAGAGGCAAAACTTATTTTTCTCTAGAAATGCTATTTATGTGTTATTCTCCAATTGTTGAAAGAAATGATTAAGATGTATTCCTAAAACAAGAATTTCAATCGTAATTCATTTTGGTATGTTACTAGAATTCTTAGTTGTGCAATAAAATTTTGTGCTGGTCTTTAGAATGTCACTTTAAACACAGATGTATTTTTTGCTAGCTTTTTGGTGCAGCCTGATCTATGTAAATGATGTATATTCCATGTTGGACATGATTGGGGATTTGCATAAGTTTTTACTTTGACACACTAGCCCACAATCCTTTTATAAATTTACCCTTGTCAAAAAAAGGTAGTATATGTGTGTGTGTGTGTGTGTGTGTGAGAGAGAGAGAGAGAGAGAGAGAAGGTTACAAGTTGAAATTTGAATTTATTCAGATATTGAGAAATAAAAAGTGAGCTTACATGAAGAAGAGGGGCTTCTCATAATTTGGGTTTCGTATCATTGGAAATCAATTGGAAGGGAAGAAATGATGAGGTATTACATTGCAGAAAATTGGTGATTGATTCAATGAGAAATCACATGAGAGCCAATTTGAATTTTGGGTGGTTGACTGAGCTGCCCCCTGCTCACACACCAGTAGACAGGTGTAGCATTTCTTTCTTTGCTCCAATGATTTTTTATTTCAGAGATTTCATCAAGGTCTTACGATACAATAATTTTGTTGACCTATAAATAGGCCATTGTTCTTTGCAAATAGAAATGATTTCCTGATGTTTAATTATTTAGTACTCTTTTTGTGTTAGATCTTTAGACGCCTACTAGAGCCTATCATCATGCTGAATGTGTTGGAAGAACAACCACAGCCTGTAACAATGCTGTTTGGACTTAGCAAAAAGGATGGAAAACAAGTTGATGTAGAACATCGGAGAGAGGGAGATAAAAACATAGCTAGCGTCTATCTTGATGGACAATTTATTGCATCAGCTTCTTCTGAGCACAAAGAAATTGCAAAGCTTCAAGTGGCAAAGGCTGCTCTTAAGGAGTTATTCTATAACCCTTATGATAAGATGGATGTTGAATTTGTTCCATTCCAGAGAAAAAAGAGGGATGTTGAATCTATTCCATTTCAGAAAAGAAGATGGATGTTGAATTTGACACGACAAAAGAGAGTGAAGGAGCAAAGCAGAAGCTGAACGAGCTTTGCGGAAGAACGAAATGGCCCAAACCAACTTACAGGTTAACCTTTTTCCTTTTGAGTGTAGTTGTTCTCATGAGGGAACTTAGTGCCACTTTTGTCAGATAGCTGTCCGGTGGACAAAGTTATTGCTTGTTTCACTTGTACTCAATCTGCAGCTGCGAGCACAAATTATATTATTAAGTTTAACATGCTTAACATGTTGTACCAGGGAATCATAGTATTATATTCTTAATCTTGGCCGTATATCTCCTTATCAAAGCAGGGGAAGAAGTTGTTGCCATATGAGCAAACTTTGACTCAATATTGAGCAGTGATACTACCAATTTTCTCTACTAGAAGTAGCTTTAAGGTTTGATTGCACGGAATGGGTTCAAAGAAATATATAGGAGCACAAGACAGATTTAGAATTATGTCATTCATCGACATACTAACATACATTGCTGACTTATATTTTTTGGACAGACAGCAGTAAAATGAACTTATTCAAGTATTATTTTTAATTTTTTTTTTTTTTGAAATGTCACTTGTCTGAGGTTTAATATTTTAAGAATTTTTTCCTCTCGAGAGCACTCCATATAAAATGGATTTTCTGGACTAGCAACGTGGTGAATGCATGTGTTTCGTACAGGAAAGATTGTCATTTGGTAATTTTTTCCTAGTTTGTTTGTCTCAATATCCAGATGCTGCCAAGTTTTTCTGTATCCGTTGCAGTTACACATAAATGTATTAATTTTATTTCATTATTGTTTGCTTTCTGATGGTTGCAGAATAGAGAAAGAGATAGGTCCTGCTCACGATAGGAGGTTTATATGCTCTGTGCAAATTGCAATTGCTGAAGGCATGCTTCTTGTGACGGGAGACGAGAAGTCACGAATAAAAGATGCAGAGAATTCAGCAGCATTAGCAATGATTCGGGGTTTGCAGGAATCCAAGTTCAGTTGATATAACATAGTTCCACATTCCAATTCCGGGAGGAAGCAGACAGCAGGGGACGGTGCAACTTGTAAGTAAAGCTTACTCTCTCGATGGTGCAATAATCAATCTTTGGTTGCTGCAAAGTGAATATAGGGATACATTGTCAGAGCTCCACCTAGAAAATAGATAACAGAAGGGAGTTCACCAGTTACTGCGTGATAATGTAAATAGATACCAGGACCTATTGCATAGCAGACTAAGCTCATTCAGATTAGAATTTTACCATGAAACTTTGTGTACAAATTAGTATGAGATAAGCATCAGAGCTAGAAAATTGAACTCCAATCCCAGTATTGCTGAAGAAGTAGCTAGTTCATGAGGTAAGAATTGCTCAAGACCATATAATGATACTAATTTCCCATCTCACAACCTATGTGGGACCCTAAGTCTCTAACACCGCCCACACAAGACATCTGGAGTGTGGATAATATAACATGAGCCCAACATTGGGTAAACAAAGAATTGGAATAGGTCTGGCTATGATACAGTGTAAAGAAAATGAACCTTGAGTCTAACTCAACTCCAAAAACTAGCTCATGAGGTGACGCTTATCCAATATCATATAAGAATACTAATTTCCCATCCCACAACTAATGTGGGACTCTAACACTATATGGGTAGCATTCATGACCTATTAAGTGGACGAGGAAGACATGACCGTTTCATATTTTCTGATTTAGTAATTAATACCTATATATCTTGTTCCACGTCGGAAAGTGCATTGGTCCAAAGCGAGAGAAAAAGGTTTTCAGCTTTTACGTTGAAAAGAATATTCGTAAACATATTCTGAAATACTCTTGGAGCAATATGACAAGAAAATTCCAAGCAAATCATCTTAATGCATTAGTCCAATGACAAGTGGCGCTATCTTTTGATATGATACGACAAATTACTGCCAGAAGCAGATCATTATCATTTTACAAGTTGCAATAGATACCTTATCTTGTGGTCCGGCCCTTCCCCAGACCCTGCGCATAGCGGGAGATTGTTGTCAAACAATAATATAGAATCAGATTTAATCCCTTCAAAGTAACCTGATAATATCTTCAGAAAAATTATCAAAATGAATCATGAATACAAGATGCAAAAGTTTGATAAGCAACTTGTCAAGAATGATTTATTCATGGCCAGGAGTGGATCTAGAATTTTATGTCAGTGGATGCAAAGTATTGCACCCTTTGACGTTGTTTTCTGTTTCTTCTTTACCAAAAACATGTAAAGAAAATCATGTATTTTCATTTTATTTTTTAAGATGGTGGTAGTTGTTCACAAATACGGAAGAATATCATCAGTAACTTTTACGAAATAAACACACATTCTTGAAGTATTCAAGGTAGTTGGGAGCACAAGCACCTCTACCAGCGGTATGAAGAAGAGCTTGAATTTGAACATTATGAGCTCGAGCTCAAGATTTTACCATAACCTATCAAAATCTACTATTTGGTACTTCATGAATTTTTATATACATATACATGCTTCAAGCTAAAGCTACTAAATTTCAATCAACCTATTATAAGTAATACGCTAGATCTGCCCCTGCTTCCAAAATGGATAAAGGCCGGATCATCACTTCTATCTTTGACTACAAACATATTATAAATTTGTACCAAATGTGCACCCATTATTATAAAAGAGTAATGGATGCCATGATTCTTGATCATCAAGGATTGCTTAGAAAGCTGCTTTGTGATAGAAGTCATGAAGACTCTTCCATGAGTCTTCTCTCTGCATCTTCAATTGCTTGTAGAAGTTACCAATGAATGTCTCTGCTTTATAAAATAGCTCCTGCTTACTTAGCACCACAGCTTCCTCATCATTTTGATCATCATATTTTTCTTCCTTTAATATCTCGTGCCCTTCATTAGTCTCCTCACCAGTATCCCCTATGAAGAACAAGCTCGGCATTGAAGGGCACTTCTTCACTAGTGCTACCTGCTCATGTACTTCTGCAACACCAAAAATCTTTTCTGAAGCACATTTTTCAACCACTTTATAACCAGTGTTATTCTTGGTGGTGATCAGAAGCGAGCTCTCTGTGCTCGCTAAATGATCATATTTAGCTTTAGGGGCAGTTTCTTGATGTTCAATAGTTCCCGAAGGGGGAAAATATATCACTGGAGTAGTCATGTTATGTTGTTTTTGGGTGGTGATGATGTTGGTTGAACTTAATTTCTTGTCATTTGGAGATTTGCAGAAGAATGACATGAGGCCAGCTTCAGCTCCTAGTGAAACGATGAGAAGATTAACAATGAAATAGAGGTAATTTGTTCTTAGTGATGTGAATAATAGAAGGGTGATGATAAGAAGGGCAGCTATGAGGAGTAAAAGCTTTAGAACTTGGGAGATTTTGATCATTTCCATGGATTCTTTTCCTCTCTTTGATGAATGCAAAGATGTTGCTGCTAGGAATAGAAGTGTGGTTTTTAGGGTAGATAAGGAGGTAGTGGAGTTTCATATTTATAAGGAAGATATTGAAGAGAGAAAACAATGGTAATTAAGTTGGCTGTCTCGTATAGAAATGAATCTTGGACCTAACTCAACCTTAGAGTCCGGCATTGAAAATAATTAGTCTACCCTACATTGAGTAAGAATTTTCTTTGCTTAGCAAGGCTTGTCCAAGACTGTATAGAGAGACAAAGTAACTCATTCCTCAATCAGTATGGGACATTTAACCCTCCCCCTTCTCCCTTGACGCACGATGACGCCTAGGCTAGTCACTTGGTCTGGACAAGATAACATGGGGCCTAATATTGGGACATAAAATAATAGGGACATGACTCTGATACCACAAAAAGAAATAGATATTGGGCCTAATTCAAAGCCAAAAGCTAGCTCGTTCATGAAGTATTGACCCAATACCATATAAAAAGATCAATTATCATCCCTCACCGTTGCAGATAATACTCTTAGATTTCATTTATCTGATCACGACATTGAAGATGTTAATTTGATTTGTATTATAAAAGTATATTAGTGATGATGGAAGAATATTAAAGTAGTGGTTGAAAAGAGAGCAAACATCATATCAACTGATTGAATTTCTAGATTTATGGCGCATAGAGCCATTCGAGAGGGCAGCGCTCCCCACAAGAGATTTCTTTGTTTCCAAGTTCAGAACTTGAGACCTCTTGTAAAAAAATAAAGGGATTCATCCATCTCACTACATCTCTGAAGATGTATACAATTTCTTGTAAAAATTACTACTGTTTAATTGGACATTCGCTACTTCATATTATTTGTTAGAAAAAGATTTTCTTTCACACGTTAAAAAAAGTCACACAAAAAATCTGTCATAAAGTACAAGTAGAGTTAGAGCCAAAAATATTATGGATTATAAGATAAATATAATAGAAAAGGAATTTAGATAAATTTTAATTGGACAAGTTGTGATAAGGTCGGTGCAGAACAATCTGTTCCATCTTTTCCTCTCATTTTCTCCTTTAGGAGAAGCAGCTGTGGGCCTGTGGCTGCTTCCTTTTAGGAATGTTACCGCTACTGGAAAAGTCATTGGCACTTTTGTTCCTATTTTGTGCTGGTCTTTAATTTTTGGCCGTTATAACAAATAACTTTTTTCGAGTTATAAGTTTATATTTTCGCATCATAATATATTAATATCCCACAAATTATGTCATGCACCTCCGTTAGGCATAAGTTCAATTTTGACAGACGGCAAACCGTGCAATTTCTTCCTACTGGAAATGTAGGTCGTCCCAAGTGAGCCCTTCTGTTTGTGTCGTTATGGGCCAATTGGAGGCAATCTTTGTCATTGACTCATGGGCCCATGGCCCAACTTGGTGGTGGGGTGGTGGGGCTGGCTATGAAGCATAGCTTAAGAATTCCAGTAGATTCACTCCCTCTCACACAAAACAAATCTTCTATTGGTACCTTTGTGGTCCGTCATCTCAACGAAATAAACGTAGGATCGGACTATCATATTCATCGACTATTGATGCATTAATCGGATTAATTAATTAATTAATTAAAGTTAGTTTTAGTCATTATGTATTGAACAGAAGCAAAAACCTTGGTCCAAAGATTATGTTTATGTACGCCAAAGTAATAAATTATGTTTATATAGGTCAAATATTACTTTTTTGCTTGAAATACCTAGCTTCACTAGTGGTAAAATTGAGAAATTTTAAGGATCGGATCTATAGTATTTACCTGGTGTCTACGCCTAAACTTTCAGCATACAGCCCCTAATATTTTCAATGAATAATTTAGGTTATTAATCAACTTACCATAAAGTAGAATTTGTCTACTCTAGTTAGTTTTCTTTTTCTTTTTATAATTATTTTACGTAGAGCTTGACTTAGTGTCGGAGCTTGTGCAAGGACATTATCATAGAACTCTATATTTCCTGCGTAGTTTGAGATTTGATAAAATGTTTAAAACGAAGTTAAAATCAAACCAGTTAGTTGCTGGTGTTTATCCTTAATTTTTTCCGAGGAAAAATAGTTGGAAGTAATACCATGCCTATTTACAATCTAAATAGAAAAAAATGACTTTATTAAAGTTTCTATTGTTATTTTTATTCTTTTTTATATAAAAGGTCATATTACTAAAATAACATTTGTAATGAATTATAAAATCAAATCTTTGGTCGACTGCTGGAAAAAAAATCTTGTTTGTGATGACATTTTTCACGTCAGGCTTGGGAATATCTTTTCCTTTACTTTCTTGTTTTTTCCCTCAGCTTTTCTGCGTTACAACTAATTCCCATTATCCTGATCCATGTCTTTTCACTGTTATCTCATATATGCATGTTATTTTCAATTGTTTGACTGATTTGGTACTCTAATAGTCCATACTACTACCATTATTCGGCTTCTTTTCTAGTTGTCATCTTCTGATAAAGCTAATTCTGAATTCTTATCAAGTTTTGATTTGTCCGACTCACTTGATCATGGGTTTTGGTTTAGATAATAGAAATTCCAACTGAACAAAAATAGCTGCACGGACTCGAAAAGGTTCCACATCCCTTGCTTTTGAGTAATTTGTGCGCATCTCAACTAATTCCACAGGTATCGAGTAACCCTGTTAGCTCAAACAATTGGGAAAAAATCACCTAATTTTTCTCACCTTTGAGGACGAGGGCGAGAATCGCTTCACTCTTAACTATAAATTTCATCGCTTCACTCTTAACTATAAATTTCAAGTTCGAGCTTTAGAAATGAAGAATTTTTTTATCTAGAGTGATTTGCCCTCATAGCGGGTCTACCAGCATAGCGCAAATCTAAATTAATTGAGTCAGTAAATTTCGTCTTAGATGGTTAAACAAGGAAAACCAAGTCCATTACCTTTTTGTGGTCGGCCTTCTTACTAGTTACTACGGCATACGTTTCATAAGAAACAAGCCATTTTACTCCAAAGTTACAAAATCTTAACTTTCCTCGCTAAAGGATAAAGAAAAGTTCTTTAATTACTTTATTCACGAAAATGAATTTGAAACGTGCCCTTCTTAACATCTAAAGATCTGAATAGAAAATATCCCCCCGCAGACAAATGAAAGTTGTGACATATACCGAAAATGAATTTGAAACGTGCCCTTCTTAACATCTAAAGATCTGAATAGAAAATATCCACACGCAGACAAATGAAAGTTGTGACATATACCGACAGTACTGTCGTTTTTGTGTCAAAGATAATTTTGATGATTGATCCCTAAGTAACCCAGCTATTCAGCAATTAGAAAAAAATGGCTTGCAAGTTGCAAGTTGAATATAAAACAAACAAGTACAGGTGATTAACTGAGTCAAAGTCACGAACAGTACACACCATTTCCCATCACCCCACTTTTCCATCTTCTTTTCCTCTTTGCCAACAAGGTGAAGAAAGGATAAATTCACATGAAATTCTCCCTGGTTATCTGGTGTGGCTTGGTAGTGATGTCGATTCCAGCTTTAATAGGTTGGGAACGTTTCAATATTTACTGAGTATTTGAAGGGAGATGATAAAGTTAAACTCTAGATTGAACTTCTCAGCAAATATGGCACTACACATCCCAGCACCGCACCAGCAAGAACCTGCATTCATCTCAATGGCATTAACACCCAGATATGGAAAACATAATTTACTTTTTTTTATAACCGTGGTGTCCGAGCTAATTTGCACGCACCTTGACTAATTTCACGGGGTACGTGCTACCTCCCACCAACACAGGTATCAAACGTTGGACAGATTAGAAACAATTTATTGACTCCGCAGGAATTTGAACCCGAGACCTCATGGTTCTCAATGCACTCCATTGACCACTAGACAACATCCTTAGGTGCCTTAATTTGCTTTATTAACTTCCGATTAAGGAAAACTTAATTTACTTTGTTATCACACGAGTGTTTTTTAATTTGAATATTTTTATCATAATAGTTTCTCCTTCAGCATTGCATGGTTGCATATTGGTTGCGAATGAGCCAACAAAGCAAGGGAAGGGAAGAAATATTAATTTCTCAGTTTATTGTTGTCACCAAAAGGAAATGAAGAATGGTCTTTCCGTGGTTGTAAATGTGTCAACAAAGGGAAGGGAAGAAATATTTTTTCTCAGTTTATTGTTGTCACCAAAAGGAAATGAAGCATGGTCTTTCCGTGGAATAGTGGGTATTAATCGAGGTACATAAGAAGTGCTACTCCGTGGAATTAGTCTAACTGTGTGCAAGTTGGCCAGGATACCACAATCATAAAAATGATCTTTATAAAATTGATTCTCAATTTCTTCAACTTCAAAGAAATGCATAAACTAAAAATTCATTGCAATCATACCTGAAGGGGAGTGTGACCAAGCGAATCTCGCAGAGGTCTAACATTGGCCACAGGATGCTCAGGAGGCAATTCACACACTATCTGATTCAACAACTGCATCAAACGACAAATTCTATCACTAATCGTAAATACATAGAAACTTCAAAGTCTTTCAAACCAGCAGTAGCCAATTTCAACTACAACAAGTATTTTACAACCACATAGGGAAAGATCGTTAGAGAAGGTACCAACCAAATTGTTTTAAGCATAGAATGAAGAATAAATTTGTACTGACACTGATTTAAACACAATGTCATCTCTAATTGGATAAGTCAACAATCAGTAAAACTATAAACAAAATAACCAAGGGGGTGGGACAGAAAAATTACTTCAGCTTGGCGACCAGCATGAAGCCTAACACCAGTAGCATCTTACATTACTCTAATTGGATAAGTCAACAATCAGTAAAACTATAAACAAAATAACCAAGGGGGTGGGACAAAAAAATTACCTCAGCTTGGCGACCAGCATGAAGCCTAACACCAGTAGCATCATACATTACCTGTTAAAGAAAAATCATTAGACTAATGAGGAGAATCTAAAAGTTCATTATGCAAAATACAAATAAGAAAGTTGATTCAGGAAGCTGCGTGTGGGTAGAAATTGCAGACATTGCGGTATATACAAATCCCTCCAGATCTCCCACCCCCTGATAACACATATATACAGGCTAGCCGCTCTCTTCCAAAGAAGCATTTATGTTAATACATATACGTATAAATGTGCGTGCATATGCATTCTGAGGCTAGACGCAAGTAATCAGGATTTATGACATTGCATTTTGTTTCTTCTTTTCATACATCAAAATACTGGAGTAACATCCAGATGCAAATAAGCTAAATTAGAGCAAAAAAAAAAAAAACAAGTGAACACTGGCTTTCTTTTTCTTTTTCTCCTTTGTTGTTCTTGTGTTGGGATTACATTGATTAATGTCTCTCTAAGCCAAACATCCCCGGAGGAATTTTAAAAAGGAAAAACTGGCTAAGAAATTACTCACAACACATGCCAAAACCACAGCAATCGCAAAAGCGGATCCTCCAGCACCTTCTTGTAAATAAATTGCTGTTACCAGTGCAGTAACAGTTGCTGAATGTGATGATGGCATTCCACCAGAGCTAAGCATCCTTTTTGAATCCCATCTCTTCTCCTTATACCTGCAAAATCTAACAGGGAATATTCAAAAATTAACCAAGGAAGTATATAGAAAAGGTAAGAGAAAACTTGGCGATCCTGAAAAAGTAAGCTCTTGAAATTCAAAGCTCAATCCACAAGAAGTACATATTTCTCCACATTTATGTCAATAACAACCTCCTGAATGAAAATCTATCACAAGATCCCGCAAGCATGCTCATTGAAACTATGTTATCATGGCAAGTAAAACAATGATTACCGCCACCCTACTCAAACTACTTTAACATTATGTTTGATTTGATTTATGTTGCTCGGACTATTCAAGTATTGCCGCACCGTGTCGGATCCTCCAAAAAAAATTGAAGAATCCGAGCAACATAGGTTTTGATGAAAGAGAAGAAAGACTTGCTGATCTAATTTCCCAAGTAGTTAACCTACTCCTGTTGTATGGTACAGCTATAAGGAAATTTAAAGACCCTAATTCCTCCTCCGTAGAGCTTTTGGAAAAGCTTATGTGTGCTTAAGTGCCTATCCACTTTTACTTCGCCTTCTTTGTCACTTTTCATAACCAATAAAGGGAAATTGATTTTTCCCACTATATTTTACATCTCTCTCTCTCTCTCTCTCTCTTCTGAAAAGTACCACTCTCTTTTACAATTTTGTTTGGCAGAACCGGAGTCTGGGCAAGCTTGCACACACCTCGACTATTCCACCACCATCTAGTATTTCCCACAGCACAACCATCCAGACTTAGGTAAATGGCAAAAGATCACCTAATGTTTTTTTGTCTCCACCAACAGCGGGGGAAAACACAACTTTTGGAGAAACACTAGAGGACCTTAACCTATTCAATACTATAGGTAGGTAAAATGAAAAATTCATCACCACACAAAGGTAAAGGAAGAAAACCCCATTGTTTCTTTTCCAAATTGAGGAAGCACAAAAGAGGAAGCGCGATGGGTTCAAAGCATTATCCTTTTATCTACTGTTCTTATAAGTGATGACCAAATATCTGACTTCCCAGATTGAACTTGAGATTGTGCTAGACTGCTAGGAGGTTACATAACATTCCTATAAATTTTACTCGGATCTTCATCAATCAAATATCTTTGAACTCATGAGGATCAGTATATTCACTTTAGTTTTTGCTATATGCTACTATCTATAGAAACTCCATAATCTAAACCATAATTGCAAGCTCAGTTGGCGCGAAATTTGCAGCACCATCCAGTTCCGAAAGCGGTATAAATATTATAATGACTGCTATAATATCAACAATAAAAACTTTCAAATACTCCCAGACCACAATAAGATCTTTCTTTTTTTCTTTTTCTAATGCATCTTATTAGTTGATGTGCGTAAGTTGATTGGACATTGACATCATTGGAAAAAGATATGGAGGGATCATTATCCTTTATCTACCGTTCTTCTAGGTGATGATAAAACCTCTAACTTCCCATTCTGAACTGGTGATTATGTTGGAAGGTTCCAAAAACTTGTAAAAAATTGCTTCAATCTTATTGATCACTCAAATATCTCTGAACTTTTTCATGGATCAGCATTTTCACTTGAGTTTTTGCTATATGCTACTTTCTCTAGAAACTCAACAACCTAAACCTCAATTTCTTCCCCAGTCCGCGTGAAATTTGCAGCAACATCCAATTCCTAAAGTGGTTTAAAGTTTAAACATTATAATGACTGATGTAATATCCTAACCATATAGAAGAGCCGGTTGGGCTCACTTTTTCGTCGTCTGTTCCAATTTTAAAAAAAAATTGTGGGTCTCATATATATTAAACAACAACTAATATTAAAAAAAAATGTGCGCCCCATATTAAACACCAACCAGTATTAAAAAAAAAAAGAGAAGGAAAAAAAATGGATCCCATATTAACAAAATCAAGCAATATTAAAAAAAAAAAGTGAAAGTGAATCCCATATTAAAAAAACAAACAATGTTAACAAAAAAAAAGTGCTTAGAAAATCAAACAATTAAATCAATAATGATGGATTCATTGCCACATGCGTATCAACCCATTAGTGGGAGCAAATGAAATTATTGTACAGCAACATACTTAAAATACTTATATATTAAAATAAGATAGAATTTAATTACTTTTTCATTTTTTCCTTACTCTAATAAATGTGAAAAGAGATTAATGTCATAAAAGAAAAAATAATATTAAATGGAGATCAAATAATTAATACGGTAAATTAGTGAAATTATAATTCTAATTGACGTTTCCTTAAAAAACCGTGTAAAAAACAACATGACAAGTAAAATGAGTTAAACAAAAAATATTTACTAAAAATTAAAAAATAGAAGTTCTTCATTTAAATAGAAAATCAAACTTCTACTTTGTTTCATTTTAAACATGTAAAATTAATATAATAATTTGAATTGGAATTATCCAAATCAAAATTTGATAAAAAAAAAATTATATGTATTACTTTACTATTACTACTATATAGAAGAGCCGGTTTATAGAGGCAAGATCGTCGTCCGTGTTCGGTCCTACTTTTTTATTTAAGGGCAAAAAAATCCTTTGTGGTCCCAACCACTTTTTTATTTAAGGGCTTATACTTTATATTACCAACTCTTCTAAAAAGTAGATAGTTCTACTATATAGAAGCATCGGTTTACCCATGCTTCGTCGTCAGTCACTCTTAAAAAAAAAAAAAAAAAAAAGGTGGACCCCACCCTCTCGAAACTCATGAAAAAAAAAGTGAACTCCACCCTCTCCAAACTCATGAAAAAAAAAGTGGACCCCATATTAAAAAAAAAAAGCAACGTCAAAAAAGAAAAAAAAAAAACGTGCATCCCATATATTAAAAAATCAAACAATATTCATGTAATTCTCAAAGCATCCCCATCAAGTCAATAATAGTGAATTCATTGCCACATGCATATTAACCCATTAGTGGGAGCAAATGAAATTATTGCACAGCAAAAAACATGAACCCCATATTATTACTTTTCTTCAAAATATTTAATTGCTGTATTTGCTATTCCGCCATGTCATTTATTTGTTATGTTTACTAAAATAAATATACTTAAAATATATATATTTAAAAAATAAGATACAATTTAATTACTTTTTTATTTTTATTCTTACTCTAATAAATGTGAAAAGAGATTAATATCAAATGAAGATCAAATAATGAATAAGGTAAATTAGTCAAATTATAATTCTAATTCACGTTTCCTTAGAAAACCATGCAAAAGACAACATGACAAGTAAAATGAGCTAAACCGAGAATATTTACCAAAAATTAAAAAATAGCATTTCTTTGTTTAAATAGAAAATCAATTTCTACTTTATTTCGTTTTAAACATGTAAAATTAATTTAATAATTTGAATTAGAATTATCCAAATCAAAATTTGATAAAAAAATAATAAGTATTTTACACTTTTAAATTAATCGAATTAAAATTAAAAGTATCAACTGATGCTTAAATATTGCTATTATTTTATCTCAAAGAGAGGAAAATAGTTTTATTTTAAACAAGTCTTCTCTTTTAAAAAGTATTAATAAATTTTCATAGCAAACACGAATAAAATAAAGTTTTAGATACGGAGCACAAACTACAATGTTATATTAATCGTATTTTGAACACACACACACACACACACATATATATATATATATATATATATTATCACTATCTAAATACAACTACATATACATAGATACACTATAATCCGAAGCATTGGGCCCGTGCGCAGCACGGGCATAGGCCATCTAGTCAACAACAAAAGCATTCACATACTCACTGACAACAATAAGAAAGCCATGATCTACAGTTACCAATTTAAAAAAATAATAATAATAATAATAAGAAAGCCATGATCTTTCTTCTTCCTTTTTTAATGCATTGTATTAGTTGAGGTGCATAAGTTGATTGGACACTAACATCATCAGAAAAAGATATGGACCGATCATTATCCTTTTATCTACCCTTTAGATGATGACAAAACATCTAACTTCCCAGTCTGAACTGGTGATTATGTTAGAAGGTTTCAAGACCTTCCTATATACTTCAATCTTTTTGATCATTCATATATCTCTTAGCTTTCCTGAGGATCAGCATTTTCACTTTAGTATCCTCTATACGCTACTTTCTCTAGATATTCAACAACCTAAACCTCAATTACTCGTTCAGCATGTGTGAAATTTGCAGCAACATCCAATTCCTAAAGTAGTTTAAACATTATAATGACTGTTGTAATATCAATAACAACAAAATTTCACATATTCACGGGACAACAATACAAAAGCAACTATCTTTGTTTTTTTCTAATGAAACTTTATCTACTAACAGTTCAACTATATTGGTACCAGCCATTGTTAAAAACGAAAAGGCCAAATCGAAAAGGCTTATAAGCAGCTATAGTCTAGAAACAGAAAACTTGTCTCTTCAATACAAAGTGATAGAATTATATCAATAGAAGCAAAACTTTCCTGAGGATCAGCATTTTCACTTTAATTTTCACTATATGCTACTTTCTCTAAAAATTCAACAAACTAGACCTCAGTTACTAATTTGCAGCATTTCCAGTTCCGAAAGCGGTTTAGACATTATAATAACCGTTGTAATGTCAACAAACAAAAATTTCACATTCCAAAGCAATTATCTTGCTTTTTTTCCGATGTAACTTCTACTAACAATTCAACTATATAGATACCAGTCATTATTAAAAACGAAAAGGCCAAGTCAGAAAAAGGCTTATAAGCAGCTATAATCTAAAAAGATAACACTTGACTCTTCAATACAAACTGATCGAAACTATTATCTCCATCCCAATTTAAGTGTCTTACTTTACATCATGGTCATTCCCAAAAAAGAGTGTCTTTTTCTATTTATTTTTTATGACATGGGAACCCGCAGCCGCTCCTGTGCAATAGCTCGCAAACCCCACGGGAGAGATAACCCGCACGGCGCTTATATATATATTTAGTAGATGTTGAAACCCTTAAACTTTTTTGTGCATTCACTTTTACATATTTTGAACCCCTTAGTGAAAATCTTGACTCCGCCACTGATCATAGGCAGGGGATTTTGAACCTGCGACCTCCATTATGAAAGCCCCGTGCTCAACCAACTGAGCCTCACTTGAGTAAGTTGACAATTCAAACATCATGACAAGATGATAACCACAAGATTCAAAAGAACATTTTACTACATAATAGGCATCTTAAAAAATCTCTCTGTATTTCTTAGTCTACGTGCCTAGTCAAACTAAGACACTTAAATTTTTAAAGAGCGAACGTTTACCAGGTAGTGAAGAGCTTGAGAAATTGAGCAATACCACAAGCAAGGAATGCTGAAATGAGAGGTACATTTGCAGGTGAAATTGCCGATGAATATGACCGCGCACTTGAAGATGCATCGGATGCTGTAAGCACTTCGTTCATTTGATAAGATAATTTTCACGAACTTTCTAGAATCTAAACTCGGAGATTGATAGTAATTTTCTCGAAGCTTCTAATCTAGGCTCGGAGATTGATAATTTTCACGAAGCTTCTAGAATCTAGACTCGTAGATAGATAATTTTCTCGAAGCTTCTAATCTAGGCTTGGAGATTGATAATTTTCACGAGGCTTCTAATCTAGGCTCGGAGATTGCTAATTCACAGGAAGCTTCTAGAATTTAGACGGACCGGAGATCGATAATTTTCACGAAGCTTCTAATCTAGACTCGGAGATTGATAATTTTCACGAGGCTTCTAATCTAGGCTCGGAGATTGCTAATTCACAGGAAGCTTCTAGAATTTAGACGGACCGGAGATCGATAATTTTCACGAAGCTTCTAATCTAGACTCGGAGATAGACAATTTTCTCGAAGCTTCTAATCTAGGCTCGGAGATTGATAATTTACAGGAAGCTTCTAGAATTTAGACGGACCGGATATTGATAATTTACAAGAAACTTCTCTAATCTAGACTCGGAGATTGATAATTTACAGGAAGCTTCTAGAATCTCTAGACTCGGAGATTTAGCAAATTGATAATTTTCAACGAAGCTTCTAGAATCTAGACTCGGAGATTGATAAATTGATAATTTTCACGAAGTTTTACACTGGATATGCTGTTGTTGTTCTAGAATCTAGACTCAGAGATTCGCAAATTGATAATTTTTACGAAGCTTACACTGGATATGTTGTTGTTATTGTTCTAGAATCTCTAGACTCAGAGATTTGCAGAATGATAATTTTCACGAAGATTACACTGGTTATGTTGTTCTAGAATCTCTAGACTAGGAGATTTTGAAAATTGATAATTTTTACGAAGTTTCTAGAATCTAGATCTACAGGAGAAGGTACGGCCTCGCCGGTAACCGGTTGCCGGCGAAGTTGTTGATGGGAGAATTGTGTGTTTTGTTAGGTTTGCTGTGATTGGGTAATTGTGGACGGCGAAAGGCGTTGGCGGTGGACCCACACGGGCAATTTTGTATACAAATTGGGTATTCTCAACAAAAAAAAGGGTGGCGTATGAGGAGATAATACATTTGGTGGGACCCACTTGGCTTATGGCCTTGGGCTATATCTCCATCTCCAACTTGCTAGCATTTGGGACTGGGCTGATCTCCGTTTCTCTTCTCTCCATTTTTCCTAAAATTCTAAGTTAGATTAAAAATGCATGGCATAAATTATAATTAATGGTTAAAATTTAATTGACTGAAGAAGGACCTTAACCATAATTGAAATAATTAATAAATTGTTCCATTAATATACTAATATCTTTTCTCTCTCTTCCTAAAGATTTTTTCCTACCCAATATCTATCTCCTCCTTATCATTTTATCCAATTTTGAGTTAATCTTTTATCTCTATATATTGAATTATTTATGTAGCTTTTTTCTTTCGAAAAACCAACAATAAATCTTCGTTGGTCATGCCAGTTTATGGGGAAAAAAAGTCCTCCATTTGAACACCACTTTTCTATCTGCAAAACTTCTCTTTTCTTTCGGTTATTATGTAACACCCCGCATCTTGGAACTAAGTTTAAGCTCATATTATTAGAGTTCTAGTGGAAACATTGAAGGTTTGAACGTTTTGCGAAAATAGTTGATAGGCCTAGTTCAGGCAGCAATAACTCCTTGATCGGTTTGGAATTTTGGAAGGTACTATCAATGAAGTTGTAGTACGTAGAAATACCTTTCTAACGATATAAGGACCAAGCCAATCAGAGATCGGAGCAAGGAGATATGATCGTCTCAATATGGCTCTTCAAATCCTATAGAATCGGCTAAGTTTTTGATACGTCTTCCTTACAGTCAAATTTCATGAAAATCCGTTGGGAATTTGAGAAAACTTACTTAATGAAAGTTGTAGCCCTTTGAAATAGCTTTCCAACGGTATCTTACGGGGGTCAAACGGACATCTGTGCAAAGAGTTATGCCCATTTTACTGAAGCATGTTCGCTGGAAATTCTGCCAGCGTAACGGTGACGTTACGGACCGTAACACGTGTGACGGGCCGTAACAGTGGACCGTAACGTCCCGAAAATTTCCAGAACCTCACTGGAAATTTTCACCAAGGTACGGTACCAAGTTACGGTCCGTACCTCGTGTTACGGGACCGTAACAGTGACCGTATCTTGGTCCGTATGTACGTTTCGGGTCACCTGACTTCGGGAGGCCATAACCCTATCATAACTTGGGAATTTGGGAAAACTCAAAGAACGAAAGTTGTAGATAATTGAAATAACTTTCCAACCATAGGTTGTGGGTTCACATACGACATCGGGATAGGGATATATGAACGTTTTAAGACAGAAAGGTCCCAACCCATTTTCAAGTTGGGTCAAACCCATTTCCCCTTGGTATATAAGGGAAATATAACCCTAGCAGCCCATTTTTTTTCTCCAAATTCATATTTTAGAGAGATGAAGTGAGAGAGAGGGGAAATTAGAGAGAGAAAGTAGAAAATCAACCAAGTTTAAGGCCCCGAATCCCAAAGCTTGTGAAGGATAAATTGTAGTACAAGTTGTTGTCGTCATTTTGAGCTAAAGATCGGACTTGGGGGTGTTGATTTCGTGATTACTACTCTTGAAAGGTAATGTTTCTACTCCCTAATCATTTATGGTTGTGAATTGATGAATTCTTGGGAGAATAATAATTGGGTTTGTTGAAGAGGATTATATGAACTATGTTAGAGTTGTTGGATTGTTGACTTGGGATTGTTGTATTCATATGGATGATGTAGAATGATGTTAATTACATCTAATTGAGATTGTAGTGTTAGCTAGAAGTAAAAGAATGGGGATTTGGTGAAGAAAACACCATTAATGAGGGTTATAGAGCTTCATGCCCACTAAGTGTTTGATAAAATGCTTAGATGAACAAAACATGGATATTGTTGCTAATATAGAATCCCTATGACTTGTATTGCTATAGATTGAAGTTGAAGGGGTTGAAGGACATTGTGATACGCTCAAAAGCGGGAAGTTAAGGTATGTAGAACTTCCATCCACATGTGGGAATCTCTACGTTCTTCCCCATGATCCGTTTCGTAAAAATCTATGAAGTTCAAATCCTAGGGCATTAAATCCAATATATTGGTAGCCCGTAATTATGTATGTATGTACACGAATTTCGTATCTATGTTCGTTATTGTATTCCTAATCTTCCATTATTGATATTAGGAATCCTAGCTTAATCCATGAATCATGAATTCCTCCTCATGTGTTCTCATTATGTTCATATGAAACTTTATGATTTTATCTAGCAAGTTACAAGCATGTTTTCAAGTCAATTATATATATGATTTCGAAATATTCTTATTACTCATGAATCAAGAACATGTTTGCAAGATTTTGACAAGTTATCTTATGAAACTATTTTACAAGTTATTTCATGAAAACCATGTACAAGCAAGTTATGATTCATGAAAACCATGTACAAGCAAGCTATGATTCATGAAAACCATGTACAAGAAAGTTATGATTCATGAACACTATGTACAAGCAAGTTATGATTCATGATATACCATGGGCAGCAAGTGCCACTATTTTTCATGTTCATGTTTTGGGAGTTGCATTAATTACCGAGGAGGGCTTCAGATAGCCTGAAACTACGTAGCCACCGTAGGATGAGGATCGCTCCACCCATGTCCCGGACGATCTCTCATAATGATTGGATCCTTTCATATTTTATCAAATCTCATGTTCCCTGGCAAGGACTGAGTGTTCTGCTGGCGGGACGCAAGCACCAGACCATGGATCGGTTATAAGTTATTGCTCTCCCTACTTATCATGTTTTTACTGATGTTATATATATATATATGCATATGTACTCATGCTCATGTTCATCTCCAGGTTTTCAGTTTCAGTTCTTATCATGTTATTCCATGTCCCATGTTATTTCTTTCAGTTGCTTTACATACCAGTACATTCAATGTGCTGACGTCCCCTTTTATTGCCCGGGGGCCTGCATTTCACGATGTAGGTACGAACTTACAGGACGACGCCTCTACTCATTAGGATTTGCACGTACCAGCTTATTGGTGAGCCCCATCTCATTCGGGGTTTAGACATTGTATTTTCCTTATTTAGTTTTGCATCTAAAGGTATGCTGGGGGCCTTGTCCCAGTAAGTATGTTTTCCAGTCAGACTCATGATAGAGGTTTCATAGACTAGACAAGTCAGTTATGCTATGTCAGACATTCGGAATCGTATAGCCATTTTTGGCTCATTCGTGTTATTTCCGCACTCATGTTTAAACAAGTGTTTTTATTAAGTATTATGACTTACTACATTTTATAAAGGCTCATCATGCATTCACGTTATATTTCCGCTCATGTATGCCTCATGATAGTTCAGCAGGCCATGTGGTTCGCTCGGTCACATGCAGTCAGGCACCGAGTGCCGTGTTACGTCCAGGCCATGGTTCGGGGCGTGACATATTAGTATTACAATATGCGGTCTAACGGGCAAATTAATGAACTGTCTGTTAACTTTTCCATTGTTTTCCTTGTTTTATATATTTTATTTACGACTGAAGATAGATACTAGAGTATAAGTTATCAATTCAAAAAAAAAAATGGAAGATAAATATTGTTATGGTAAAAAAGATAGGAAGTGAGAAAAGTTATTAATATATTTATGGATAAGATAATGTGTTGCTATGATTGTGGGATTAATAAAAAATTTGGAGGCAAATATATGAACACCTCATGCAGATATGGCATAGAATGTGGTTTACACCTCGGATTGAGCGCGTGAGAAGCATAATCACTTTTTTATCTCTTGGCCATTAAATTTGGGTAGGTAAAAGTTCAACGAGCCGGTATGCTCCTATTTAAAAGAGGACAAAGATGCTCCTAAAATACATAGAAATAAATTGTCTCAAAAGATTAAAAAATATCGAAGTTCAGATAGATGTGGCAAAAGATAGAAAATAATGTAACTTAGAAACTTTTTATAGGTGATAACAATTAGAAAATAACAATATATCAGAAAATTTCTAATGGTAGAGTTAGATAATCCTCAAGTACGAAATATTATAAAATTATGAATTCAAACAAACACTCAGATAATGAGAATTCCCGCAACCTATTCCAACCACTGATTCCAACTAACTTCAAATTAAGACAGTGTTATTATTCTTATTTACATTCACTCATCTTTCTACAAAAGTGTTCCACTTATTTGTGTTTTGTGTCATTACAGTCACCTTATTTAAGTAAATTTTTTTGATATAGGATAAATGGAGCTTTGCTCACCAAAATTTAAGCAATATTTTTTTTGCCTCCAGTGACATCTGGATTTACGGTCTCTTCTCCTACTTTATTATTAACAGCTAGGTCACACCATTGGGTAACCAAATTGAGGGTCTCTCTCTCTCTCTTGATCATAGTTCATATGTAGCCTAAAGGAGGAACTAGATATGAAGCACCAGTGGTCTAGTGGTAGAATAGTATCCTGCCACGGTACAGACCCGGGTTCGATTCCCAGCTGGTGCATTTCCTTGGGACTTGCTGTGATGATAGATCTGCGCTAAATGCGGTGATATGGGTCTCCGCACTTGTCCGATACACAGGACGAAGTGTGTTGCGCATCTGAGCTTGTCCCTTTTTTGGGATCTTTCTTTTTAAGGTTAGTCAATAAACTAGTAGTAGCATAAAAAAAGCCTATTTATATATGAGATAGTGTTTTCAGAATCCTCTGTTAATGTGCTTGTTTATTACAGTATTATTCAAAATTTTAGGCTACATACTGACAATCTTGAGGTACACTTTTAAATGTTTGGAAACAAAATGAACCTTTTAGAAACAATCAAGAAGGTATGTTTTGTTTAAAAAGTTCAAACTTTCTCTATGGCAAAGCGACTCATGAAAAATAATTTTTCTACATAGATTGCATCCTGAACTATACCTGAAAAGTCGAGTTCACACTCCAACTAATCGGGTAACCTATTACCCTCTAACCATCTAAAAAGTGTATTAAATGCCTCCCTGATACACATATAACCAATTGCACAAGGGGGAGGCGTTACATACTCGCGCCACGTCGGAAATCTTCTAAATTTTACTTATATATCCTTTTCCTTTTCTTTATTCATTTAATTTTTCTTTTGTTAATTATATTACACTAATTAATCCCTAATTAACCATTAAAATTCTTCAATAATTATATCTTCTTCATTACTAAACCACTCCACCACCCCATCTCACCGGAAACACCATATCCGCCACCACCGCCACTACCACCAATTTTTATCTTCTAAAAGTGTCATTTTGCTATTAGTTTCATAATTAATTATCATTTATTGTAACTTAATCTTTTTTCTTTTTCCATTTATTTTTTCAAAAAATCAGACGGGCCTCCAAAAATGGCAACATCCAAATCTAGTTGCCGGAAAACTCCATTAACGACAGCAGGAAGGAAATGAAAAAAGCTCCAACAAGAACACAAACGTCCAAACACGAAGGAACGCCCATTTTTTGCTTGTTTGAAAATTGATGAAAAATCAAAAAGCCTTTTGCTATTTCTTTTGTATATCACTGTGGAAGGGTGATGAGGCTACTAGCACAAGTTGAAAAAAAAAAAAAAGAGAATGGAAAAGGAAAAAGAAGGAGAGAGAAAGAAGATGGAGGAGGCGTGAGGGTGTCCAGATGAACGAGAAAGGGAGATGAGCTCATCAGAGCTCCGGCAATGGCTGCAATGGGATGAGGTCGTGAGATTGTAGGGGGGGGGGTATGAAGAAGAAAAGGAGGGGTGGGGTGGATTAAAAAAATATGAACTTTGCAATAAAAAATAAATGAATAATTTTTATCAAAACACGCCTTTTTAAAATTATTTTTATATTTTGTGCCACATTAGCTCTCAGGGAGACATTTAATACACTTTTTAGATGGTTAAGGTGATAATAAGTCACCCGATTAGTTGGAGTGTGAACTCGACTTTCGGGTATAGTTCAGGGGACAATCTATGTATTTTGCCCTTATAAAACACCCTCGATCATAAAAGAGAACTTCAAACTTCAAGGTAGTACTCCCTCTGTTTGAGTTTTCGACTAATTTTACGTTAGTTGTTAGCTTATCAAATTTTTCATCTTTGAATTTGGATCGGCAATGTAAGCAAATTCACACAAGTCAGATAATTTTGGGATCTGAACATCTTTAGCAAATCGGTGAAAAAGAATCACTAGCCTAACTATAATAGTTCTTAAAAATAAAAAGATAAAAACTCGATAACGAATTTTAACTGGACCGTTAGCCAGGTCTCGTATAATGCACAAAAAAGTTGCGTTAAAGGTAGTTTGATAACTTTTTCTCAATATGGAAGGATCTGACACGCACCCGATACCATTTTAGGAGAGTTCGAGTAACTGAAATTTGAGGTGGTGTTTGGGAATCGGTTGTTAGTTATTACAATATTATTCAACTTTTAGGCTTGATACTGACAATCTTGAGGTACACTTTTAAATATCTGGAAATAAAATGAACCTTGAAACAATCAAGAAAGTATTTTTTGTTAAAAAATTCAAAATTTCTTTATGGTAAAGTGAGTCATGAAAAATAGGTTTTTTCTTTCCTCTTATTAAATACCCTCCGGTCTCAACCATAAAAAGAGAACTACAAAGTAGTACTCCCTCTATTTTAATCTATCAATTCACGTTGGTTATCAGCTTACCAAAATTTGTTGTAAGCTTAATAAAAATAGTAATACTCAAATTAATAGAAATACCAGCTTAGCATGTGTCAAGTAGTAGTTATTGAGGCAAGAAAGATAGATATCAAGCATGTTGTTTACAGACAGGTGTCAGATGACTTTGGCAAATATGGGACCCACTACCCTGTCTATCGAGATTGACTACATATAAAGGCACTAAGCACGTGACTCGTTATATGAGGCCAGGTCTGACCAAATGCATTGACACCATGGCCGGTTGAGTCAATATGGTCCCATTCGCACATTTTCTTATGACTTTTTTGCCCTTAATTAGTGTGACCAATTTTCTAGACTTTTAATGGGCCTGTTTGGCCATAAGAATTTTTCAACTTTTTTCTGGAAAACATTTTCACTTTATTTGAAAATCAACGTCTTGCCATGTAAGCTATATTTGGAATTTGAAAAACAACTAAAGACCTGTTTTCACTTTCAGTACATTCAAACAACCAAATATTCTTTGCAAAAATTATAACCTAACGCAACTCCATCTTCAACTCCAACTTCAAAATTTCAAATAAAGTGAAAAATATTTGATTTTCATGGCCAAACGCCTACTTAGTCACTAATACTCCTCCGGTGTTCAAAAAGAGTGTCCATTTAAATAGATAATTTGATTATATTAGTTATAATTAAATAAGTATTGAGATTTGATCACTTAACACTTAATAAGGGTATATTTGAACAAATAAGGTTAATTCTTTCTTAATTTGGTAAGTGAACACTCTTTTTTAACAAAAAAAATAAAGGCTAAATAAAGGATAGACACTCTTTTTGAACCGAATGGAGTATTTATTACGTGCCTTAAAGACCAAGGTCAAATTGTTTTTTACTTTAATTTTATATAAATATTACATAAACTTTATTTTCGTGAGCTTGCTCATATTGTTAGTCTCGAAGCGAGATGAATGAGCAAGATATGATAAGATGACAGTCAGCCTAAAACTTTGCAACTGATAATGAATACTCATAATACAATTTGAATGAAATTGTGAGGATTCATATAGTTTGAGCTCAGATTATTTGGGACTAAGAGCCCGTTTGGATTAGCTGAAAAAAAGTGACTTTTAAGCATAAGTGCTTAACGTACTTTTACGTGCTGAAAATTATTTTATAAATAAGCAGTTACGTATTTAGATAAAAATGTTTAAAGGGATTTTAGAAATAAGGGTAGTATTGGAATTAATAGAAAATATAAGGGATAAAACGGTAAAGTTGTTGGTCAAACCAAAATGACTTTTAAGTTAAAAGAAAATAAGTTGGGGTTGAGCAACTTGTTGATTTTGACTTATTTTAAGCATTTTTAACTTAATTTAAATTATTTTTTAATTTTGTCAAACACTCAAATAAATTAAAAATGTCTTATAAGCTAATTTAATCAACTTATAACATAAGCCAATTCAAACGGGCTCTAAAGGCATTAAGCACGTGACTCGTTATGTGGGGCCAGATCTGACGATTGCATTGACTCCATGGCTGGTCGAGTCTATGTGGGTCCCATTCATACAATTTGTTATGACCTTCTTACCCTTAATCAGTTTGACCAATTTCCTAAACTTAGTGAATATACGAGTTTAACTTAATTGACTATTCAACTTGCCAACTACGCTGAAGGTTCCGTGAGGAAAGGAAATTTAATAATGAAACAATTTTAAGCATATTTATTATGTGCCCTAAAGACCAAGGTCAAATTGTTTTTTTACATTTATTATTTTAAATAATCACTAGGTAAACTTTGTTTGCGTGATCTTGCTTGTATTGTTAGTATCAAGTCAGGATACAGGAGGAAGGTGCGGTAAGATGACAATTAGCGTAAAACTTATCAACTCATAATGAATCCAGTAATACAATTTAAATAAATTCGCGAGGATTCATATAGTTGAGTCCAGCTTATTTGGGACTAAATGTAGTGGTTATGTATAATCATCAGATATTCAGAGGAGCTCACTAACTCAAATTATTTTGTATTTGTGCAGCAAAATTTATTAAAGGGACAAAAAATTCCTTACCACAAATATTTTTATTCCAAAAGCTCAAACCAAAAAAATCTAATTATATATAGGAGAATTTCATCTATCACCCTACCCCTACAAAAACTCTTTACATTTCTTTTCCAATGCATTCCTATTTGCATTTGCAATAGACATTTTCTTCTAATCATGAAAAAAAATGATTGATTTATTTGCAACAAATTCATATGGGTTGCTAGTGCTAGTATTAGAAGAAAAAGCTTTACAATGTGATAGGACTTTGTTTTCGTCTCTTAATGGACTTTGCAGTCTTTGCTTAACACGGAAACGTACGTGGAGTCCAAAATAACATACATTCAACGATTATATGAAACAACTTGATTAGCCATTGACAGATACTCCCTCCGTCTCATAACAAGTGTCACCTTAGTCAAAATACGCATATTAAAAAATTAATAATGAAATGTGAAATTTACTAAATTACTCATATATAATAAAATAAACTATTTTTTCCGCTTGATTAGAGCATGCACAAGTAGTAAATCTTTTGATATTGGGAATCCAACAATACCAAGTTAGTATGTGGCTTTTTTCAATCATCATTTAGATGTTACTTTAACTTGTAATTTTTGTCTAAGGGTAGAGTAGGAAAAATTAGTCAATTTATGTCTTGATTTCTTAAGATACACTTATTATGGGACAAAAAAATTTGAATAAGATAACACTTATTATGGGACGGAGGGAGTATTAAACTTCTTGAAAATGTTAGTCTAGTTTCATTTTCATGAATCTCCTTCCTTCCATTAAAAATTAAAAATAACGGAAAGGAACAAAGAATAAAGTTAAAACTCATTAAAAGAGTATGTTGGCTTAACTGATCAAAAGTTGCCAATACGAAATAAATGTTAAAAACACTTTAAATATTGAAGTGTTCTATACATAAATATTGCGTATTTACTATTGAAGTGTTGATAAAAGTTTTCTGTTTGAATAATTAAACGTCCTTAAAGCTATTTATAGAAATATAAACAAGAAAAATATCTTTATCCGTATAAGGACGAAAAACGAAAACTAAATAAAAGGGAATTAGGGATTATATTTTAGAACGGTTATTTTGAAAATATTAGGGATAAAAAAAAAAAAAATCTAATCTGACCAATAGTTCTTATTAGTTGAAAGTTATAAGTTGGAGGTGACACACCTATAACTTTAAGCTGATTTTTGTTTCAAATATGCAGTGCTTACCACTCACGTAATAAATAAATAAATAATTGCATAAACATGTGTGATCAACTTATAAACTCGCCCAAGTACCATCTAAGTTGATTTTTTCTTTTGTTAACCCGTGTTCTTTTTTTTTTCTTTTTCTATTTTGCATTATTATCAATGACTAATCAACAGCCTGGTTGGCATTAGACAGAAATTAAGTTTCTTTAATTTGTCCTTTTAATTTCTTTTCAATAAAGTTGTTTGTTTGAAAACAAAATTCCTTTCGATAAGACTCCCAAAACATAAGTGGTTTGGTCGAATATTGGAATCCAACTATTGTTGTTATGCGTGGTCATTATGATGGCCGGCACCAGCGTGCCATAAAGAGTAATCAAATACCAATTCTATGGTCTTTGGTTCACATTCTTATTAATTATTATTACATGTTTGAAAAGATGCCTTGCAATTAAGTATATAATTTTGAATTAGTTATTTGGAAATATATTTATTTGATCAGTATGAAATTGAATATAATTAAGGGGACAATCATACTTTACAATTGTGGCAATTAACCTCCTTATTTTAGCGTTTCGACGTCCCTATAAGACCCCCAAAAATGGACAAATTCCTTAACCAAGTCAGTATTACTACTTAAAACTTGTTGAAATGATTTAGGTTGGGGCTCGAAAAACTCGGTTGAATTTGAACACCATTGAAACAAATGTGAATGAAAATCAAATGAATAATACACAATTGGTCCAAATAATAGCTAGATGGTGGTACTTACACTTAGCCATAATCCATGGCCAAACCTATAAATTACACTAAGAATATTTCATAAGGTTCAAATTTTGATACACACACACGCAAAATAATATTTGATATATATAATTTTCCAGTAAATGGGATTCAACTTGCTATGATATAAATATTTTTTCAGTAAATGGTATTCAACTTGCTAACTTTCTGTACTATGAGAGATATAATTGGGAAGAAGCTATATGAGACAAGGTGGGAGTGGCTTCCGTGGAGGACAAGATGAGAGTGGCTAGGATAAGATGGTTCGGGTATGTGTAGAGGAGGAGGAGCGCGGACGCACCAGTGAAGAGGTGTGAGAGTTTGGTCATAATGAGTGTTAGGAGAGGAAGAGGCGGGCCGAAAAAGTACTGGGGGAGGTGATTCGGCAGGACATGGCACAACTCCAGCTTACTGAGGACATGACCCTAGATAGGAAGATTTGGAGGTCGAGGATTAAGGTAGAAAGTTTGTAAGTAGCTGAATATTATAGCACCTTTATGTGGATGGCCTGGGGGTGGGGGTGGGGTGGGGTGGGGGGTATTCTCCTTTTCTCACTAAGTAGCTGAGTATTGATGCCGTTATTTTTTTTCTTTCTAGCCTGTTTTGGTAATGCGTTGTTGTGCCAAAGGTCATATTGGAAACATTCTCTCTGCGTACATCCTACCCTTCTCCGATTTCACTTTATGGAATTACAGTGGGTATGTTGTTGTTTTATCTAATGTCGTAATCAAACATTACTTTAGTTATGTGGCAATTATATATTTTTTATCGACCAATCAAACACTATCTTTTTTTTTCTTATGCAAACAAAACATAAACATTTATTACAAAGAGTACCATTCTGGTAGGAAGCTAGTACGATGAGATATTGTCAAAATTATGTGTGGATCCAACTCTAAGTTCGACAAGTTCCACTAGCTTTTTCCATAAGAGTGTGTAGGAATTCTAACTCACTATTGTGAAGTAAACGTAATACAGTTAGGCTGTACACTTGTACTGTTGCAGAGACGAAAGTTTATTGCGTGCTCACATGTAATGTGCGCTACTATTATTCAAACTGGTGATTCTATTGGCGTAGTTTCAGAAAATTTGAACTTAATTTCAAATATTAATAGTCCAATTTTGATTTTGAAAATTAATCAAGTTATTACTCGATAAACAAAATGTCAAAAACGGAATGTTAATTGAAACAAAAAAGGAGAACAAAATCTATTGATTCTCTTTCAACTTGTTAAATCGTAAGTGTCACGATTTCTTTCACATGTGAGGTATTTGGTTCAAGTTCTGATGGTTCCGTACCAAGAAAAGGAATAGAAGAAGCGCTGACTATTTCATGCATGCTCTATCTAGTTCGAGAGGATATAACTGTTGTAATTTGGCAGAGCTCCACTTTTGCAATTGAGTATATTTCCAATGAATAGTTTCTTTAATTTTTTTGTTTTTGATTTTTCATTCCATGTCCGATACCTACTTTAGAGTCATAGTAATTTTGGCTCGCGCTGAAAAATCTCACTTTGAAAATAAAGTGTTCCCCACGAATACGAACTCAAAACTTCTGATTAATGATGAATAGTAATTGATTTCACATACCATAGAAGTATTGAAGGGGAAGGCAATAAATTCTAGAGCTTGAAAAAAGAGAGCTGTATCCTCCATTTATTTCTCCAACTACACACATCCCATCTTCTAGTTCTCCTCTTTCACGTGAATAGGTATAATCTCTCACATAAAGCCAACCGGCAAATTCATTTGGGCTAAAGGGAGCATAATCAAGACTACTAATTGCAGTTATAATCTCATTGTTACTTTTTTAGTTTCACATTTAATGTGGGGTTATTATTCCCTAACAACATTTTTCTTTTTCACCTTTCTATCTTCTGTTCACATTAGGCTTTTAAGAAACTAGTTAAGATACCTATTACAATGTTTTTTAAGGGAGTGTTTGAGATGGCTTTTAGAAGATTTCTGTAATTTTATCAATTTAATCCACTATGTCCTCTAGAATGAGGGTACTTAGTGGATGTATACTTTCCACAGCTTTCTTTCCTTACTTAAGTCTACTTAGTGGATGTATACTTTTTAGGTGTCTTCTTGACCTTTCGACCGATGTTCTAATATAACCCTCCGATTTTATGGTTCTCCCTGGCTACGAGGTCTCACACGGGTAGAGTTCGGTATTCCTTTTTTAACGAGTTCACGTGTTTGAATGAAATCTCATGGAGTAAGAGAGCTCGTATATTAAAACAGAATAAGTACAAGTGTCCATAAACTATTCGATCTTATTTTTACTATCAAATAATATTCGAAACTCTTTTTTTAATCATCAAATATCTGAAATTTATTGGTTCGATTAATTTGAATTTATTTCACGTTGGTCATATACTCCTATTAAAAGAGAAAATGCTCCACGTCAATTGCTTTTCCATTTCTAATTTCTCTAACACTCCTTGATGGTAATAAAAATTTACTACTATCTCACTAGTACTCCATCCGTTCACTTTTATTTGTCTACTATGCACTTTGCACACCCCTCAAGAAATAATAAATGAAGTGCATATTTTATCATATTACTCATATTAATTGGTGTATGACTTCATAATGATTTGGAATGAATAATTAATACTAAGGGTAAAATAGGAAAAATAAATTATTTTTCTCTTGATATGCTAAAGTGGATAAGTAAAAGTGAAAATTTATTTTTGAAACAATGAACAAGTAAAAGTAAACGGAGGAAATAGGTATTAGTTGGAAATGATAAAGAATATATGAGGGGCAACTTCGTCATTCCAAGTAAACAAAAAGAGTAACTAGCGTGGGAAAAAGAAAAAAAAAGAAGCAAGAAAGAGGAAGCAAAATTAAAGCTTTGTTTGTTTATGGATTAGTGGGGGGCAAAATAGAGAAAATCTAGATAGTTTTTCCCCGCGTTTTTTCCCCACTTTCCCCACCAATTCCTCCCTCCCAAAACAAAAATTATAAAATAGTCTCTTTTCTATAAATGAAAAATTCAAAGAAACAAAAGAAGAAAGAGCATATCTCTCTCTCTCTAAAACTAAATTTCTCTCTCCATTTCTTATCCAAACACGCCACACACAGTAGAGAGAAGAAGAAAGCTGAATTCTAGAGAGAGAAAATCAAAGTTTTAGAGAGAGAAAGTAAGTCCTCTATTGTTTCTCGATCTTTCTCTCCATTTCACATCCAAACACACCACACACAGCAGAGAGAGAAGAATTGAAGGTTTAGAGAGAGAAAATCGAAGTTTTAGAGAGAGAAAATCGAAGTTTTAGAGAGAGAAAGTGAGTGCTTTTGGAGACGAAGGAAAAGCTACAATCCTCTGTTTTTGCTCGATCTAGAGAGAAAAAAAAATCGAAGTGTTTGAGAGAAAATCGGAGTTTTAGAGAGAGAAAATTAAAGTTCTAGAGAGAGAAAGTGCGTGCTAAAATCCTCTGTGGTTGCTCTCACACACAGTAGAGACAAAATCGAGGTTTTAGAGAGAAAAAAAAATCGAAGTTTTAGTGAGAGAAAAAATCGAAGTTTCAGAGAGAGAAAATCAAAGTTCTAGAGAGAGAAAATCGAAGATCTAGAGAGAGAAAGTGAGTGCTTTCTGAGACGAAAGGTAACTAAAATCCTCTGAAAACCTAAATTTTAGAGAGAGAAAAATGAAGTTCTAGAGAGAGAGAGAGAGAGAGTGAGTCCTCTCGGAGAGCTAAAAAATCCTCTGTTATTGCTCGATCTAGAGAGAGAGACAAAATCAAACTCTTTTTTTCTTCTTATTTAGGTCATGAGGAGAGGTAGAGCAACTGCAGCGGCAGCGGCGGCGGCGAAACCTAATGGATCTGAAGGATTAAAAGAAATTAGGTTTCGTGGTGTCCGAAAACGGCCATGGGGTAGATTTGCAGCAGAAATTAGAGATCCATATAAGAAAAGTAGGGTCTGGTTAGGTACATTTGATTCAGCTGAAGAAGCAGCTAAAGCTTATGATACAGCAGCTATTACTCTTCGTGGACATAAAGCCAAAACTAATTTCCCTTTACCTCAACATAATCAACAATTCAATCAAATATTAAACCCTAACGACCCGTTTATTGACCCGAGATTTCAAACTCCGATTGTTTGTCAAAGACCTACATCTAGTAGTATGAGTAGTACAGTGGAATCTTTTAGTGGTCCTAGACTGCCACCGCCACGTCAGCAAACGGTGGGGATACCGGTGAGGAAACATCCTCGATCGCCGCCGGTTGTGCCGGATGATTGCAGGAGCGATTGTGATTCGTCGTCTTCTGTGGTTGAAAATGGTGATTGTGATAATGACAATGAGAATGAAAACATTGTTTCCTCGTCTTTGAGGAAACCGTTGCCTTTCGATCTTAACTTTCCTCCGGTGATGGATGATGTTTATGCGAATTCGGATGATGTTTACCGCACGGCACTATGTCTTTGATGGAAAAATGTTTTCAAAGTTTCGATGTTTCTATCATTGGAAACCCCATTTGTTGAAAAAAGGGGTTGAAAGAAAAGAAATCACAGTTTTATAGCTATTGCTATGAGTCTGTTGCTGGAAGAGATTTTAAATCTTCAATTTACTTATCCTATTTAATAGATGGATCTGTGTGTCTGATAATTGATCTGATTATGTGTCCTTCAACTATATATTTGTTGTGGGATAATGTAGTCCTTTATTGTCAGTTGAAGCCAGATTTATATACATTGACATGTAAAATTAGAGGGAACTTTCAGTTCCAGTGTTGTTAAGTATGATGATATGTACTCTTTCATTACTTTATGTCAGAATCAAGACTTCATTTGATCAAATATTAGTTGACATGTGTTTATTGTCATATATGCCTGTTTAGTGTTTTGATTGTTGTGTTGATCAGCTACTATCATTTTAATATTCCTCTGCCGATGGATGATGTTTATGCTAATTCCGATTACCTTTACTGCAGAACACTATGTCTTTGATGGAAATTGCTTTCAAAGTTTCGATCTTTCTGTCATTCGAAACCCCATTTGGCTACCTAGTTTATTTAATTGTTGAAAAAGGCATGGAAAGAAAAAAAGTCACAGGTTTAAAGCTATTGCTATGAGTCTGTTGCTAGAAGAGATTTTAGATCTTCAATTTACTTATCCTATTTAATGTCATGGTATTTCATGAAAGATGGATCAGTGTGATAATTGATCTGATTATGTGTCCTCCAACCTTGATTGTCAGTTAAAGCTAGATTTATGTGCATTGACATGTAAGATGAGAGGGAACTTTCAGTTCCAGTTTTGTTGAAGTATATGATGATGTGTACTCTTTCATTACTTTTATGTAAGAATCAAGAATTCATCTAATGAAATATTAGTTGATGTGTGTTCATTGACATATATGCTTGTTTTGATTTTGGTGTTAATCAGCTATAATTTTTAATTTCCAATATGAGTGTTTTTACAGGTTATATATATGTTGAGAACTTGTATGTAAGTTGAAGGTTTAATTATTTTCTTGCTGGAGATGTGATAGTAGTAGTTAAGGATATTAGATGTTTCATAAAATTCCATAATTTTTTGGAGTATAGTATTTTGACATGGCTTATTGGGGTTCATTCTCGATGGCGCAAATGCATCAAAAAGGCTTTTGCTTGAGCTTTTAAAATAGAACCCTTAGCTTTGTGAAGTTTGTGATCATTTAGAAAGAAAGGAAAAAAAAAGTCTGTGATTGGATTGTTTGATAGTAAGCTAGAAATATCTGTTGTCTGCCAAGTATATATTTCTTATATAAATCAAGTGTTAAAAGTAAGCAGCATGCAATTATTTGATGACAAGGGTGGCTCAGTTGGTTGAGCATGGGCTTCCATAATGGAGGTCTCAGGTTTGAAACCCCCTGCTACGACAGCAGGAGATTCGCCTTTTGGATCGAGCTCGTCGCACAAGGCTTACCTAGTGCGGGTTACCTCTCCTGTGTGATTTGCGGGCTATTACACAGGAGCGGGGTTTACGCTGTGCGCACCCAAAAGTTTGGGTAGTGGATGCGGGTTCCCTTGTCGTAAAAAAAAAAAAAAAATTTGATAACTGTCATTCAATGTTTTGGAATATAAGGAATGCCAGATGTTTGGAAGGGAAGATGAATGGTGTACAATAGCTAAATACAAATGTTTTATGAATTTTGGCCTTTTGATGTTATTTACAAGATGTCAATGATGAAGATAGCTTGATAGATTTCATAGTATCTTTATAAGGATAGGGCTTTCATAGTAGGAATTCTTCTTTTTGTTTTTGTGCAGAGGGGTTCCTGTGATTTGTATTGTCTGATTTGTATAGCTCGCTTACCTTTTTTAAAAAATATAAAGCATTTTGACACAGCTTTTTGGTGTTCATTCTCTTGGGTATAAGCCTAGGTGGGTCACAAAAGGTTTTCCATGAGATGCTAAAAGGAGACTGGTAGCCTTGCCTTGTGATGTTTATGGAATTTGTAGTTGGTTTGATAGTGAGCAAGGAAGGTTGTGAAGCAGTGATTGTTTGATAATACTAAGAAGTCTCTTTAGTCTTCAGCCAAAGAGATAATACTTCTTATGCAGTCAACAAAATGTTGTGTGGAGTACAGAAACCGTATTTAATCATTTGATGGCCATGGTCATTCTTTTACAAATGATCACCATAAGTTACTTTTTTAGCCCAGGGCTTCTTTGTGAATGTTTCCTATCACCTACAATTTGATACTGCAGTGCTAATAATTGAAGTGTCTTAGTATTTGACCAATATGCATGTTCCTCAATCTGTCATTTGTGTGCCTGCAGCACTTTAGGGTTACTCTGATTTTGTTTTTGTTGTACTGTGAACTTTGAGGAGTTGAAGTTTGTATGCTGAAGGTGCCTAACTATCAAAGGCTTGCTTGAGGTATGTTTAATCTCTGAAGCAGGGTGTAGGTTATACTCTTCGCTTTGCTTAGCACGTGCTTTAGGATCAATCAACTAATTTGAACCTTAAATTAAGGTGAGAATGTGCATCAATTAGTTATGGTTTATTGATAATAGTGTATGTGAAGACGTGCTGCACCATATAAAAGATGGATTTTACCTCGACACACTTAGGAATGCATTTGAGGAAAAAACAGTCAACCGGCTTAGTCTTTTTCAAATTAGATTAAGTATAAGGTAAGGTGTATGAGGTATGTCTTGAAAAATGAGGGCACTAAACAATAGCAGAATGAGATATTAATTGTTAAGGTAACATTATCAATGGAAATGCTTAAGTTGTTTGTCTTGCAATTCAGTTAATTTCTCAGAGGTTTACTGCTAATCATCTTCACATAATGGCGAGGGGAATCCTCTCCCATAGAGTTCCATTATGCACATTGTGAATCTCTATATTCTATGGGACTTTAGCTCATAAAGGTATGATCTGCCCAATTCGTACAGGAAGAAATTGAACGAATTGCCCTTCAAATGTGTTGGTCCTTATTTTTGGTCCGTGAGTAATTAAACTTATGCCTAGTGGGGTATAAGTGCTTTAAGGACATAACTTGTGCGATACGATATTATGATGCAAAAATATAAATTTATGTTCCCGAAAAAAGTTATTTGTTAGGGGGTGCAAAAATTTAAGACCAGCACAAGACAAGGTCAAAAGTGTCCATGACCCTACGGACAGATCACATGGGAGAATTGGGCTAGGCATATGTTCTTTGCATTTTTTTGTACGGAATGTCCTTCGGAGGCATTGGTCTTTTATTTTTGTCTCTCAAATCGGTGGTCTTTAATTTTTGTCCTTCGCTAATTTTTTTTTGATTTCGGGTTCGAACGCACGCATAGTCAAAAATTTTAAAAAATTCGCAAAGTAGAGTTTGGATTTACAAGATAGAGTTTTGCCTCAAACTCTACATGATTAGGCAGAATTTTGCTACCTTCAGGCAGAGTTTGAGGCAAATTCTACCTCCAGGTAGAGTTTTGCCTTATAATAGGTGTTTGTATTAAGGCAATTTTTTTTTTAATTCAGTTAAAATTTTACAAAACTCTGCCTGGCCTAACTTTTGCCTGAATACAAAACTCTGTCTTGCGATTTTTTTTTTTTTGATTGGCTGAGGTTTAAACCCAGGATCTTGAGGTATCAGGCGAAGGGTAAAAATTAAAGAGCACCAATTTAAGGGACAAAAATTTAAGACCAGTGCCTTTTAAGAACAATCGTCCAAATGACCCTGTTTTACGGTGGGTCATTTTGAGTAAAGCATATGTTCGCCCATCTAAAAGCTGTTCGATATGGACGACATCTATAAATCCAAATTGGCCCATGAGGCAACTTATTAAAAATTAATTTTTTTAGCTTGGTTTGTGTGAAATGGTAATGATAAATATAGAAAAAGTCTTTATTAGTTTGGTTTGGTAATTAAATAAATTTAAAAAAGAAACATGGAAAAAGCTATTGAATTAGGTGAATTTGGTTGACGCATTATTTAAGGTCAATCTACAAGATTGCCCTTCGC
Organism: Lycium barbarum; assembly: GCF_019175385.1. Taxonomy (NCBI): domain Eukaryota; kingdom Viridiplantae; phylum Streptophyta; class Magnoliopsida; order Solanales; family Solanaceae; genus Lycium; species Lycium barbarum. Next base: position 883,632 of record NC_083337.1, on the reverse strand, counting down.
TGGGGTGGTCTTTAATTTTTACCCCTCAAAATGGTGGTCTTTAAATTTTGTCCTTCAGGTAGAATTTACATGGCACAGGCAGAATTTCTGCTTGTGCGAGCCAGAATTTTGCAAAGTCTGTCTTGCGATTTTTTTTTTTTTAGCTGGAGTTCGAACCCACAACCTTTGAGTGTTAGGCGAGGGGTAAAACTTAAAGACCACCAAGTTGATTGACAAAAATTAAAGACCACCCCAAATGAAGGCCAATCCGCCAAAAAAAAAAAAGATTATTTAACCCAAAATGACCGGGACATGTTGACCCACAAACATTTGAGTGAGTTATAGTCCAACCCATTTATTGGGGTTAAGTGCATTAGTAGCCTTTTTGGGGACGTTTAAAACACAACCAACGCTTGTAATGTATTTAAAATATAGTCACTACTTGAAAAGAAAGGAAGCGACCGCTTCTTCAATTCTTGTAGTTTAAACTTTTTGATGTTCAAACTACAATTTTAGTGATAAACCATGAAAATCAATGTAACAACAATTTTCTTTGTCGTGGTATTTCAAATGTTTACCGTATTTTGACTTGACAAGTTAGGCAGTTCAATGTATGTAAATGTTTGAAATTTATAAGAACTATGCACAATTTTGCTCTTTGTGTAGAAGTTACTCCCTCCGTACCATTTTAACTGTTGCTATAACTCTTTTCACGTCCATTAAGAAAATAACAATTACGACGTTTCATTTTAATCCATCCATTCAACACCAATATTGTAGTCGGAAAATGCCATCGTTTCTTGCCTCTAAACTGAGGTTATTGAAAAGGAATAACGAGAAAATCCTACTCAAATAATAGTCAAAAATATTGTTTCTTTCTTCTTCTCTCTTTTTATTTGTAACAATCACTACAAGAAATAATATTTTCAGTGACAACTTGCTTCATTAAAGGTGAACTAACAATTGTGGCGACTATGCTCATCACAAAAGTTAACAAAATTGATTTTAGGTAGGTAGCTTCTGACAACTGCTACCTAAACACTTAGGTATGTCAAATATTAAGACCACATATACTTAATACTTGCCAAACAAATCAACACTATTGCTAGATTATGGTGACATGTGATCGGTTTAAGCTCGTCAATTTCAAGATGAAATCGTATTTGAAAATTAAAGGTGTCATTAAGAAAGCCATACTCCTCGAAAGTTACTAATAAGATATTAACAAATGGGTGAAAATGATTTTCACTCCCCAACTTTGCTTCGAAAATCAAACCCCCCCCCCCCCCCCCCCCCTCAACTTTGAATAATAGTCATTCTCCTCCTTTTATCCTAATTGACTTTTTGAAATTCTTATATTACCCTTGTATTATCAATTTGTCTTTTGTACTTCACTTATTTAAAATCATAATTTTTTAAATCTCTTTAATCTATGTAGCAAATTCTATAAAAAATTAAATATTAATTTCGAGAAGGAAAAAGAAAAGTGAGAAATACTAGCTGAATATATAACTTAATGTCATTCTATAATGAAATAAATGAGAAGAAAAAGATTTTTTTAATTGATAATTATCAAAACTCTAATATCTATTTATACAAGTAAAAATAACATGTTATAATAACTTTATAAATATCTTTCAATGCAGGTAATACAAAATAATTAATAAAAAAAGAAGTATATTCTATAAGAAATTCCTAAAAGATTATCTATTTATTATAAATGAATTTTAAATTGTAATTTAAAGTATTCCATTAATGACAATCAAAACTTGTTTGTATATTGTCAATAGAGAATAAGGGAGAAGTGAAACTTAAGTATAGATATACATATATATGTAAAAATAACAGGTAATGTATGTGTGTGTGTCTTAAAATATCAATCATAAAACTAACATTACATTTTGTGATAAATTTATAAAAGAATTATTGTACTTATAATATGAATTTAAATAAATATATATATATATATATATATATAACAAGGTATTACATAGATAGAGGATTGAAAATGTCCAGGATAAAATAGGCATTGCATAGGATAAAAGGGGTAGAATGTCTATTGTTCATAGTTGAGGAGGGAGTTTGATTGTTAAAGTAAAAGTTGGGGGAGAATGTCTATTGATCTATATAGTATTTGTAGTCTGTTTTAGTTACTATTCTTTTTTTTAGAATGCTTTCTCTTGCTTTTATAGTTCTTTGTCAAGGTTGCATCTTCCTCGTTATTTCTTATTTGATCTGGTTTCATATGCTTTTTTTTGAACCGAGGGCCTATCAGAAACCCTCTTTCTACCTCTCAAGACAGGAATAAGGTCTGCATACACTCTACCCTCCCTATACCCCATCAGTGATGTTGCACTTGGTATGTTATTATTATTGTTGATCTATACTATATTTATTAATAATAGAAAACTTACTTACACTCAATATTTACTTTTAGAGTACGATAAAATAATGGTGCTCCCTTACCAAATAAGAAAAAAAACAAGTGGCACATGTATCAAAGAATAATGTTCTTCGATTACCAAGAATTGTACCACCTAACCCCTTCTCTTTCGGCTACCAAATTTCTTTACCTTCCCTTCCCTTTACATTATTCCCTCTTGAAGGTAGATTTAAGCATGATTTCTCACTTTTTAAAACAAATCATATGGTTAGCAACTAAAAGACATGTACCATAAACCACAAACTTTCATATTTAAATGTATTTAGTGTATTGAAAAATCTAAGTAAAAAAGTGATCCTAAAATAGGTATTAAGGTGTCATTCGGACAAGAATAAAGTTTATGACAAAACTCTGCATAATAAATTAATAATATAATACTACCCTTTTCTTTTTAGTTCTCAATATACATTTTTCTTCAATTGTGATGGTATTCAAGACACCTTACGTGTTCCTCGACTATACGAAGGGGCAACAGTGGAGCTACCATTGGCTAAGGCGATTGACACCCCTTTTTCTAAAAATCACATTGTATAGATAGGTCAATTTTCTTCTACGTACGTGTATACACTATATGTTGAATTTTGATTTTTTTGGTTTTTTCATGTGTATATTTTTTTATCTTTTGAATTTCCTTAGTGATCAAAATTCTGGCTCTATCACTGTCACCACACCGAGTATTTGTTATCTTCCACGAATATAAATATCGAATATCTCTACCATCAAAGTCTGGATAAATGAGAAGAAATCACTTATCGTTTTTTTTTTTTACTCTATTGTTGAAAATTGAACTCGAATCATCAAAAATTTCACCATTTCATTAACTGTTAGCCCATAATATTAGATGTCAAATGCATTTTATAAAGAGAAGAAAGGTAGACATCACATGTGGTTATAATGAAAGTGGAAATGGGCAGGTTGGCCATATGCATAATCGCATGTTTGCTCTATAAACTTGGTACACCTGTAGCTGCTGCTGATCTGCATATATGAGATTTGTCATCTTATTAAAGCCTATGATTTGGAAAGTGTATCTTTTATTGCTTCATATATACTATAGACAAAAAATGGCTAACTAACAAATCAATTTTAATTAGTGCTATATTTACAGCCTGGTTACCCAGTATATGTTGACACGGGGACTTACCTAAGATTCCTTGGCTAGCAAATCATTGCGAGAATACACTCTTCACTCCAATCATCTCATAATTTTATGCAATTGGAATCAAACACTAATAAAATGGCTATGTTTCAAATATTACAGGAAACTCCAGGACATTGTCTAATTTCATTCTATAAAATGTAAAACTTTATGACAGTGATTATTTTGTAAAGATAGAGCCGTAGGATATAGCGTTATAACATTTGACTCATCTGAATTCAGTATTTTTTACAAGTGACATAGTTTTATGCGTAAGAACTCACAAATATTGTAAAAAATAAATATAGTATTAAATTTATAGTTTTCAAAATACAATAAGTTAAATGCTATAGACCTTAATGGTTGAATTCATAGATGTAAAATTTTGGATTCGCCTTCTGCGAGTAGCAGCCCTATTTCTACTCTATTTAACTTATCGTGACGCAACTCATTTTAACTCAAATAAGTTATAGACTGATCGAATCATGACACATTTATTGATTTAACCTACTTTTATCCTTCCAAATTTGACCAACTAGTCCATTTGTCACCTTCATAATATTATACAAGTTTCCTACCCCCGGCTTCCTTGATAAATTTTTTCTACAAGAACATGTCGTTTAGCGTAAAATAAAGATTTCAAATTAAATTATTTTTAAATATAGAAAGATATCTTCTTTTTCAGAAAAAACTGGAAAGAAAAGTAAATAGTGCCACATAAAATTGAAAAAAAAACACACATGTATATGCTACTATGCAAAATACAGAGTAATTTAAAGTATGATCCAAGTAGTCTAGTTACGAGAAATATTGTAATAGACACCAATTCAACATGTACATGCTACTATTACAAAACACAGAGTAATTTTAAAGTATGATACAAGTAGTCTAGTTAGGAGAAATATTGTAATAGACACCAATTCAATCACAGATGCCAAGTTAATTTGGCCAGTGATTGGAAGAATCCAGAAACACTACGGCATTAGTAATTAAATTAATTTTTCATTATAAAAGGATACTACACTTCTTAGTTCTCACTGTCCTCTGCCAGTCTGCATTGCCTTTTTTTTTCCTTCTTTTTGGCTTAAAATAAAGCTTCAGAATCTTCTTTTCCTTCCTCCACACTTATTCTCTCCCTACATAAAGCAAACATTCTCTTTACACCTCAAAATCATAATTTTGTCTTAAAGAAACAGAGTTTTCTTCTAATAAACAGTAAAGGGCTTCAGATCACAAACTCACATCTCAGGTATGATACTCCATTTTTTTTAAACTGTAGCATTCAGATTATGCACATCTCAATTAATTCTACGAGGTATCTATCACCGTCCATCACCACAGTACGGATAACTATATTTACTAAGTTTTATATGAGTACTTACTATCTCCCGCCAGTGGTGGAGCCAGATAAAAATTAAACATACAAAGAAGCCAAGGAGATTTAACACCTACTATATATACATAATATATAATTTTGACTTTATATACCTTATAATTTTTGAACGAAGGGCATTCGAATGACCCCTTCATGTACTCTAGCTCCGCCTATGCCTCCCACCACCAGCAGAGATACCAAGTAACTGTTATCTACCAAAGTATTTAGTGGGGTAGTTACTCAGAGGCGGAGCTAGTGTACCCTGTAAAAAAGAACTAGAATTAACTATATTCTTCGTTGCTAATTCATTGTTAAATTGCTCGTAGCTAACATAATTTTTGATAATTCGTTGTTCATCTGTCGCCAAATAGGATTAGCAACAGAATTTGTCCATTAGCTAATTCCTGTTTTTTTAGTAGTGGTATAATATAGGGATTCACAGGAACTAATAACTTTTGCATAGATCCTATATGTATATATATATATATATTTGAATTTAAGTCTGTAATCTCAATTATTAATGTGTATTAACTTAAGATTATAGCAGGAATCCATAAGCTTTGCACGAATGGGTGATAAGAACGAAACTTTACTGAACAAGAGCAAGAGCAAGGAAATAGAACGAACAATATCAAACTCATACGACGAATTACGCAGTTTCAGAACATGGTTAAAATGGATGTGTGTGGACCAATCTGACCCGTATTCCGCTTGTCTTTCATGGTTCGTCTTTGTATTATTCGCCATTATCGTACCTTGCCTTTCGCATTTTCTTCTGGCTTGTAGAGATTGTGATGCTACACACAGTAGACCGTACGATGCTGTTGTGCAGCTGTCGCTTAGCTGTGTTGCTGCTCTGTCATTTGTTTGTCTTTCACGGTTTGTTAAGAAGTATGGATTGAGGAGGTTTTTGTTCCTTGATAAGCTTTGTGATGAAAGTGAAACAGTTAGAAGATGCTACACTGAACAACTCAATGTAAGTACACTCTGTCCGTTTCAATTTACTTGAATCTATTTCCGTATTGGTCTATGCAAAAAAGAACGACCCCTTCCTATATTTGAAAACAATTTACCTTTATGCAATGATTTATAGCCACACATAACATATGTGACTCATTTAACACCATAAGTTTAAAAGTTCTCTTCTTTCTTAAATTCCGTATCCAGTCAAATAGGTTCACATAAAAGGGAGTAATTTTTTTCTTACTTATCTTTTTTTCCCTGAGTTTGAGTTTTATGCATGGATAGTGAAAACATATTTATACAGTCACGTTTGACGTCACTTGTTGGGTAGTTAGAGGTAAATGATTAGCTTAGCTAGCGTTCCAGGAGAATCTAGCCAATTCATAACTAACGGTTAAAAAGTAGTGTAAAAGAATTTTTACAATGTTCGTGTACAGGGCCGGAGCTAGGGGCCCGAGGGGTTCATTTGAATCTCTTTTGCCTGAAAATTACATGGTATATGGGAGGTCAAAATTATTTTTATGTATACGTAGTAGATGTTGAATCCTTTTGGATTATTTTCTTATATTTTGAATGCTGATGGTGGAAATTCTGGCTCCGCCATTATCTGTATATAACTTAAATCCTCTTTCTCTCCTCTCACTTCCACCTTTGCTATATTGTCGGTCAATTTCATGGCTTGATTTAGATATGACTACTATCTTTTTGTTTTGGATTGAACTTATGTAGACTAGTGAAATTTTTTAGCTCTTTCAGTTTACTAATCGTGCTTATTATAGATGATAATGTGTTATTATTCTTTTAAATGACCTAATAGTGTAAAAATTCTTTTGCATTTTTGAATGTATACAAGTTAAATTTATTTTTTAAACTCTCTTTACCATTGGAATTGTAAATTTGCTAAACATTTTCGAGGATCATACATTGTTGTTCCTCTATTCTTTTTTAAAACATGATGGTGGGAAAATAAACCGTGCTTAAGACTTTGATTTGGCTTTTACGTTAATGGAAAAAAAGAAGAAGCAATTGTTGAAAAATAGTCTGATAGAAAACAACAGATCAAATATTTAAAATTTGAATAGTTAAATGAATTCTTAAAAGTTTTGATAAGTACAAAGGACAATATCATCAGTAGAATTGTATCCGATTATTTGAGGTATTTTGAAATAGAAAGCGTGTTTATATATAAGTTGAGAGGATGGACTATTGATCAACTTTAAGTGTTAGTAGCTTTAGCTTAAACGTTATATTTGTGTAAAGAAATTCATTTAAATATGTACAAATTATTTATATCGAACCCAGTCGTTGTCCCGTTCTAGAATTATGAACCCATAAACTTAAAATCGTTAATCCATCTTTGGACATGTTCATCAGTATTTGGTAGCTAGGTGGCAAGTTATATGCCTTGAACAACATGATGTAACAACAATTCTTCTTCTCAAAATGCAGAGCTCACTAAAGATCCTATTCACATTTGTCCTGCCATGTTTTGCTGTTGAATGCGCGTACAAGATTTGGTGGTACAGTTCCGGTGGGACCCGAATTCCCTTCTTGGGCAATGTCGTTGTGAGTGACACAGTCGCATGTATTCTAGAGCTGAGTTCTTGGCTTTACAGGACGGTCGTGTTCTTCCTAGTCTGTATCCTTTTCCGGTTGATATGTTACCTCCAAATCCTCCGACTACAAGATTTTGCACAGTTCTTTCATGTAGATTCGGATGTTGAATCGGTGTTGAGAGAGCACCTTAGAATTAGGAGGCACTTGAGGATTATTAGCCATAGGTACCGGTCTTTCATCTTGTGGGCATTGATGTTCATTACAGCAAGTCAATTCGCGTCCCTTCTCATGACCACACGCTCTACTGCAGATCTTCATATCTACAAAAGTGGTGAACTCGCGGTATGCCTTATAACCATTCTTATTTCTCACTGTTTCCTATATTCAACGTAAGTACTTGAATCTTGAACTAGATCATTGATCACGATCTTATCACTGAATTTGTGGTACTAATGCTGTGTTCACTGTCTTAAGTATATCTGGTGACAGAGCATATTAACCAAATCAATCACTTCCTCCGTTTCATTTTATATGACACTCTTTGATTTTTAATCTATTCCAAAAGAACAACACCTTTCTATATTTGGTACATCTTTAACTTTAAACTTCTCATTTTACCGTAATGGCATGCTCTTTTAGCATGCTAAGGGCACTTCTATTATGTAGCTATAATCTTTCTTTCTCTCATTCTTCAAATTCGTGCTCAGTCAAATACTGTCATATAAAATGAAACCAAGAAAGTACTCCTCTGTCTCAAATTATTTGTTGTGATTTTTAATTATAGTTGTCTTAAATTATTTGTCATTTTAGAAGTTCAAGACAATATTAATTTTTTTCCATTTTACTCTTAGTAGTAATTGTTCTTGAAGACTACAAACACCTCAATTATAGGGAGATGGCACATGAATATTGATTATCTCTTAAGAAATAAATAAGGGTAAGTTGTCAAAAATTGCTCCCAATTAATGTTTATTTTAAGTGGTGTGTAAAAGTAAAATATGGCAAATAATTTGAGACAGTGGGAGTACCTAGACGATTGACCTCCAGTTTAGCAGTTTAGGTCCTTTCCCCTGGCTCTCCCATTCGGCCTCATCCTGATTTGTCTCTTATTGCTGTTACTCGTGATTAAATGTTGTCGTCTTAATATGCAGCTTTGCTCTGTCAGCCTTCTTGCTGGTCTCATGATACTGTTGCGAAGTGCAACCAGAATAACACACAAGGCTCAATCTGTAACGTGCCTTGCAGCCAAGTGGCATGTGTGCGCAACAATAGACTCATTTGATTCGACTGAGGCTGGGACTCCAATTACTCGAGTGACCTGTGATCAAGTTTTCCCTGTATGTTCCGGAGGATCATCTGACGCTGATGATGTCGGAGATGAAGAAGACGAGTTGGATAATACGAATTTTGTCCCTGCATTTGCCTATAGCACAATTTCATTCCAGAAAAGACAGGCACTAGGTATGATATGCTGGTTAATATTGTTTTCTCTTATTTCCTCCCTTGAAAAAGTGAGCACTATTATTACTATGAGTTTAACTTTTGTACACCGACAAGATATAATAAGTTTGCACCATCAAGTTAAATTACCTATTACACAGGCAGAATTTTTAATAAGGGGTTCATTACCAATTATATATACATAATAAAAACAAAATTGGACGTGTGATTTTCCGACAAATGGGATTCGGAACCTGCTTCCTACCCCCCCCCCCCCCCCCCAAGCTCTGCCATATAACTATTCATGTTAAAATATACTGATAATCTATCAGTGGATATAACTTTAATCTTATTACTATGAAGTTTTGTATTAATGCATAGCTAGAGATCATCTAATGGTAGTTTTTTTTTTTTGACAACCGTGTTGCAGTGACATATTTTGAGAACAACAGAGCAGGAGTAACAATTTATGGATTCATGCTGGATAGAAGTTCTATTCACACAATATTTGGGATAGAACTTTCATTGGTGCTCTGGTTGCTTGGGAAAACCATTGGCATTTCTTGAATCATTAGCTACACTTTATGTTGCTCGGATTCTCCAAGAATATTGTCGCACCCGTGACTGATCCTCTAAAACTGCACTACTTTTGAAGGATTCGACACGCACCAGTTTGATATTCTTGAAGAGTCCGAGCAACATACACAGTCGAAAGCGGACTTTTTGACTTGTGCAATTGTTGGAGTTTAAAGATATCATATAAGAGAGTTGGCAGAAGTTAACCAAACACAAATTACAAGTTTCTCAATCCTTTTCCTCCGGTGCCTCTTGTTCATTCTGCTTCATTTCATCATTTTGTTGTGTTATTCTGTTCATAGGTCCGAGCCCTTCTTAGAAGACGAGCATATGCATAGATCTATTTGTTGATCTAACTTTTGTATCATTTCTGATATCATATTCTTTCTTTCTTTTATTTGCATGTTTGCTTGCTAAATAACTTATCAGGATGAGTTGTAGTTCTGATGCCACCTATTTGAGGAAATATGTTGTTATGTCATGTTACTTCTGGATTTTGTGTATGCAAACATGATTTTAAATTGAGGTACTTGTGGCCCGTGATTGATTTCCATTAGAACAAATTATGCCAGCAGCAAAGAAAATTCTGATAGGGAGCGCTTCTCCCTTTAATCGTCTTATGCGGATCAAATTCAGATTATTCGGGCCTCAAAACCCATGTCGAAACATCATATGGGAGACCAAAAAAATAAAGCAGCACTGACATATTAAAAAAAGATTTAACTTATATACCATAATAAATAATATTTATACCATCAGAGTAATTTAAACTTTTCCAATATTCTACTAATTTATTTTTAAATTATAAACCACTTATGGTAAATATTTTACATGTAATTACTTTTTAGGGAATTAAATAGAATAAAAGTTTCAATACATTGTATAAAAGTTTAACTTATAAAGGATTTTAAATGGTCCAGTGGACATATATAGAACAAAATCCCAATATTTATCACATTTTTTTAGTTTAAGTAATATACACGGGTAATTAACTTTTACATCATTAAAGTCATCTTTATCTATTGTTGCAAATAATATACTATCTTATTTTCAAGATGTTAAACCTCACATTTCAAGGAAACTTCACTTTGATTAACTTGATAATATAAAAAATTATTTATATTGATAGCGTATAAAACTTAAACTTTTTTTATATATATCTTTTTGGAATAACAACAACGACACACTCAGTGAAATCCCACAAAGTGGGATCTAGAAAGGGTAAAGTGTACATAGACCTTGCCCCTACCTTGAAAGGTAGAGAGGCTGTTTCCGGTAGACCCTCGGCACAAGAAAGATATATACACTTCGGTTGTATATGTTGTATATAGGTATGTATATTATATGTATATTTATGTATATATTATGTATATGTTATGTATATTTAATATAAAGTATACACTACCTATATATTGTGTATATGTTTTGTAACCTAAATTGGCAAATGGTATTTGGCTGCAATTTTCCCTATCTTTGCCCTTTTTCTGTTCTTTTTCTATTTATTTTTTGTTTTTTAAGCTAAGCCTCGATATAATTACTCTCTTTTTTACCCTCCTTTCTTTTCGCCTTCTTCTTTCATCTCTTCCATTAAGTTAAGCCTTGCAGATTTCGCATATTTTTTCTTTTCACAAATTCATCAAAGGCTCATCTCTTTCATAAACTGTGTATTTTTCCTCTCCTCGTTGATCTCATAAGTTTGATATACATAACAAATATATACAGCGGGAGAGGGAAAAACACAGACAAATTAGAGAGCAATAACACATATGTATAGCCATTTCAACCCAATTCTTTCATATTGAAACTCTAAACGCTCATCTTGTAAGCATTAATCCATAGTGTACATGATATTTTTTTTGTTATTTAACCATCTGACATTCGAAATTCACTGGCTCGAGCAATTAGATTCGGGCTTACCAACACAAAATGCATGCATGATTCATCGTTACCAATTTTGTCCTCCCTGTTTTTCTATGATTCATGCAGAAACATCCAAATCCTAATATATTATTGTATAGTAATTTTATTACAAAGTTGTAATTCATTCAACATGCAAATTGTTTTTTATACTCTTCAATCTACAATTCAAAAAAGTTATCCAACTGACACCTTCTATTGATCTAATTTTGAATTGTCATTCTATACTTAAATTCATTATTTATCTGTTTACTCACGTTTGAGTTAGATTCTGTAATCATTCCATCTAAAGGTTCAAATTTTTAGAATAAGTACGCCTTTAGAATTTATATTTTTATGTCTTCAATTCGTCCTCTTGTGTATTTGCATAATTCTTATCATGGACAAAGTACATGATATATATATATATATATAGAGAGAGAGAGAGAGTTGGCCTGATCTTTTTCATGGATGCGATTTTTATTTGATTTTTAAAAAGTATGAATAATGATGAGACTACACAAGGCCTTCACTTGTTGTGATACCATATTTTGATTAGAGTTTAACTTGTACACCCGATAACATGAAGAACTTTTATACTATCAAGTCATATATATTGTCGTGATATATAACCAAATAATATAGACATTTCTTGTCATTATCGGTGTGTATTAGTTAATCTCATTTAATTATATGATCCATGATACCTTTTTTAACTTAATTATGTTTTCAATGATGGTAGAACAAACTAAGTTGGATCTTCCCCTTAAAATCTGAAAAATAGAGTGGGGAGCCTCCAACAAAGAAGAAGGCGCTAGCTTGTTCCAAAGCAGAACAAACAACTTGACTTCTGTGAAGAATGGAGTTTGATACTTGTCCCATCAGTCATTGCTCCAAAAGGAACGAGAAGATTTATCAAGAATGGTTTAGTTTTGCTGATTCAGGTTTGTTCTCTTTTTCTCAGCATTCGTATTTAAATATGTGCATGTGGAGACGAATTCAGAATTTAAATTTGAGATGTCCGACCTTCAATGGTTTATAGAACTGAACACATTGTAGTTTTGAAATCAAGCGTTCAAAATACTTCGACTTTAATATTTGTTGAAACTAATGGTGTCGCAGATGGGGATGGACGTCTCATCGGAAAGGATGCCACCAACTTCCTTGCAATGTCAAACTTGCCTCGTGAAGATCTCAAGCAGGTTCTTTTTTTCTGTGCTTAATTAATTTCAAACAATTGCTTCACTTCTTCGCGTCTCTTTACAACTTTTTTAGTGCTGTTAATCGTCTCCACACTTCTGTAACTCTGTATTAGGGTAGTTATCTCATATTTATTGCAACATCGAGCTATCTGTATGAATGTATATACATGTGTGCATGCGCGCTCGCGTGTTTCCCTTGAGGCAGGGTGGAGCCATTGGAAACTTATACTGCACGAACAGGACAAAAAAGAACTTCTTTTGTTTGTATCAAGTTGCTGAATCCCCTTCACATAAAGGAATATTCTATTCTAGTGGCAAAGGGATCCAAAAATTTGCTTTAGGTCACATGTTCGGAAGTGATATTCTTGTATTATTGAAAAAAAAAATTCCTTGTTCAAATTCTGGCTCTGCCACTGTCTCATCTCTGAAGGCATCTGTTAGGTTACTTGTTTCTATAGTTTATGTGTTCTAAATGATTATTTTTTGTCCAATAATTTTCCATCTTGAATCAATATTACGACCTTAACTATTTGGTGTTTATGTTGAATGGTCAGTTTTGAACTAGTGCTATTTTAGCTGTTCATTTCATGAAGACAATAGCTCATTTCAGCATTCTTCAATTTGAAATACCATTTGATGATGTGCAGCCTCGGAGTTGTATTTGGACTTCTATGACAGTCTTTTGTTATTTATTTAATAGCTATTTTAATAAGTCACTTAATAGCTATATTTCATCAATTAACAGCTATATTCGTTCTTCGCAGTTTTTGATAATTGCTTTTACTGTTTAAACATCAACAAACCGTTTTACTTCTCTGTTTTTCCTAAGGTGTGGGCAATTGCAGATTCCAAACGGCAAGGCTTTCTCGGTTTTAAAGAGTTTATTACTGCAATGCAGGTACTAGCTCTTTGTGTGGACTCTCATTTCACCTTTTATAGTTAATTTTATTTCCCTCTAAAATGCAGATCATTCTTTACATTTCACTATGTAGTTGGTCTCTTTGGCTCAAGCTGGTCATGCATTGACAAGTGATTCCTTAAATGCTGAAGGTAAGTAGTACAGCTTCAACTATACCTGAACGGTATGTTAGTCATGTTAGTTATCAAATGACCGGAGGTGGATGTAGCATTGCGGCACCGGGTTTATCTGAACCAAGTACTTTCAACTTTCGACGCAGAGTATAATTCTATGTGTGAAAATCCACTAAAATTGCAGCAATTAGTAGGAATGAACCCCATAATTCTAGAAATACAATTGGTTCAATGCTAACAACCTTAACGGGTCGTTTGGTTACCGGAATTAGGATACTAATCCTAATCCCAGTATAAATTTTGGGATTACATATATGTTGTGTTTGGTTATTGGTATTAACTAAAACTGGTATAAATTGTATACAAAATCTTGGTTTTATCTTATCCCATATAGAATGCGGGAATTACAATCCTGAGACTATAATTCCAGCTTCCAGGATATCCTTGTCCCCATCCAAACGATCCCTAAAGGTTAAAACCATATAGCTTAGTTCCTGGATCCGCATCTGACATGAGTGCTATTCTAAAAATTAGTTGATTGTTTGTCATGCCTCGTATTGGCTTTCTTTAGCAAGCAGAATTGGTTCTCTTATACTGGTCTTATAATTAGAATGATTTCAATACAATGCAGTTGACTTGGAAAATTTGCAACTACCTACAATGGAAGGTCTGGATGGACTTCTAGCTGTAAGTATGCTAAATTCACTTTTTTTTTTTTTTTTTTTTCCATTCACTGCTTAACTGTTAACTTAATATGTTTTACAGAAGAAGAAGCGTGTGGCAAAATGGACACCTGACAGTAATGGTGATGTTACTTTTACATACAAGACAGTTCCTTTTGTAATGATTTATATACGTTCTTGGGGAATTGGGAAGGGGAAGTGGATGCTGTCTCTGCATCTAACTAATTAAATTGAAAAACAGGCAGTCTTTCGCTATCTTCACGAGCTAATTGGTTTTCATCGTCAAAATCTGCAAAGAAGGTGTGTGTGGTTATTGTCTTTTTTCTTTTATATACACCAACTATGTTATCGCTTCAACACTGAGGTAGTGGGGTTGACTATATGAATCCTCACTAACCATATTGCTCCGTTTAGACCTGTATCAGTTCAATAGGTTTTTCATTGAAAGTTTTCGACATCTCTACTGGCATACAACTCCTAACGTACGTTGGGATTAATGTAAATGTACCAACATGACTAAACTTTCATACTCATTGGTACTATCAATATGAATCTTTTTCTTCTATTGGGAAGATTTTGCAATAACTGCATAAACTCCAAGAGATTTGTGGTCTTTTCCGACAGCTTCCTTCCATGTGATTTTAGGTTTATTCGTCCTCTTTTAACACCCTAAATTATCATGATTTCACACCTATGAATGAATGCCTTTGGTGTGACCAAACCATCTCAAGCACCTTCTCTCATTTTATCCTCTATGATGCAAACTCTCAAATCTTGCACTTTCTTTTGCTTAACTAAAGCACTTTCCAGATGTTTGCCTGTTGTAAATTCCAAATATTATTTTTATTTCAGTGATTCCGTCTGTTTTGTAGCAAATGCCATGCTTTTATATTTTAGCTGTCTATTTAGTATCCTTTCCCTGAAGGAGTACATCCGCACTATCTTCACTCCAAATTACATGACAGGCTTCTGCTATGCGATGTATTAAGATGATTGACAAACTTCTAAACTGTTATATTCTATATAATTTTCACAGTTTACAAGTAGGACTTCATTTGGTAGTTCAAATTTAGACATGATGCCATGTAGTCCCTAGGTAGCTAACTTGTGAATAACCTATCCTTGTCCTCGTCTGTCAATGAAAAGTGTTTTTTACTTTGATGTCATGAACTATCTATTGTCCCAAACACTAATGATGCTTGGTCCTTTTATTTTTCCCTTTCAGGTCCCTTCAAACTATGTAACATCAATAATCGATGGACTAAAGAAGTTGTACGTCAAGAAACTAAAGCCACTGGAAGTTACATATCATTTCAGTGATTTTGTCTCTCCTTTATTGGTTGGTGTCGTATTTCAGTTAGCTATGCTTATTAAACAACTAGGAAAAGAACTTAGGAGCCGTTTGTCCATGGAAAATTTTCCCTTTTCAAAAAAAAAAAATCCATAACAATGTTTGGTCATATGTTGGACTTTTGAAGATTCATTTCAAGTTTGAAAAAATGGTTTTGACCTGTTTTTCAAGGGAAAATATCTTTTCCACCCACAAAATTTCAATTTTTTTTTTCAAGTTAAATGCATGTCCAAACACAACTTCAATTTCCAAATACGTTTTTTCAACTTAACTTCAAATACTACTTTTCTTCAAATATCACATATTCTATTCCAAACGCCTACTTAGTTTTATTTCTTCCCCTTCAACTATGTTATCTTTCTTATCGGTATCATGATGACGGTGATACATATAGCTGTATTAACTTCTTTATTAAACTATGTTGGTAGGCAAATAGTGACTTTGATGCCAAACCCATGGTGATGCTTTTGGGTCAATACTCCACTGGCAAAACAACCTTCATTAAGCATTTACTCAGAACCAGTTATCCCGGTTAGCAAAAAAGATTCTCTTTTGCTTGTGTATGTGCTTTTGTCTGCAGTTTACATTTATGGTTCTTTTATGTCTATAGGTGCTCATATTGGACCGGAGCCTACAACGGACAGATTTGTTGTCGTCATGGTACTTTCACATATCTGATTTTTACTGACTACTGTGTTCACTCAATTTCTGTCCTTCTTGGTATGGTGCTGAGTAGAAGAAAACTTATATCGTACTGGAGTTGAATCTTTTTTGTTAAAAGTCGTCCCAGAAATAGTATACCCCTACTTTAGACAAAGTTTTTATGATTCTATAACAGTTTACTTTTCGATATATATAAACTACTATAGTTAACTTTAGGGTCTGCCATATATTCCTATTTGTCTCATTAAGGAGTTAACAGTTTAATGTTCTTTTGTTAATTTTGCCAGTTAACTGAAACATTCAGTAGGAAAGGAGAATCACATAGCCATTCTTGAACATATATTTGTTTAACGGTGTTGGCATGCTAAATCATTTGTTAGACAATAGTTCACCTTGAAGGGGAGCTTTGGCGTAACTGGTAAAGCTATTACCATGTGACCAAGAGGTCACGGGTTCCAGCCGTGGAAACAGCCTCTTGCAGAAATGCAGGGTAAGGCCAATAGACCCTTGTGGTCCGGCCCTTCCTCGGACCCCGTGCATAGCGGGAGCTTAGTGCACCGGGCTGCCCTTTAGACAATCGTTCACCTTAACCAGAGGCGATCCAGGATTAGAAGTATATGGACTCCTACAACGACCTCAACTTAATTTACAATAATAACTGGGTTCACAATCAAATGTTTATAGATATTTTATGGATTCTTAATACATATAAAGGAATTCGGCAAAAGCTATTGAGTTCACGTGAACTCATAGGTTACAACGTAGATACGCCTCTGACGTTAATTGTGTATTATACAGAACGGACCTGATGAAAGAAGTATCCCAGGGAATACAATTGCCGTTCAAGCAGACATGCCATTCAGTGGCCTAACAACTTTTGGAACAGCGTTTTTGTCAAAATTTGAGTGTTCTCAAATGCCCCATCCTGTGAGTTAATAAAATCTTCGTTACTCATACCATATAGTGAAAGCATTTTTTATAGAAACTAAACACTTTCCTTCTCCCTCGTGTCCAAAAAGCTGTTAGAGAATATCACATTTGTCGATACTCCGGGAGTTTTATCAGGGGAAAAGCAACGAACACAAAGGAGCTATGAGTTTACAGGGGTGACGTCCTGGTTTGCTTCCAAGTGCGATCTCATCCTGCTATTGTTTGATCCCCACAAACTTGATATTAGCGATGAATTCAAACGCGTGATTGCATCTCTTCAAGGTCATGATGATAAGATACGAGTGGTATTAAACAAGGCTGACCAAGTTGATACTCAACAAGTAAGGCATATTACATTTTTCGTTCATGTTCACGACCTTCTTTTTAGACTATGCTAAAATTTATTCTTTTAATTGGTCCCGGTTGCAGCTTATGAGGGTTTATGGAGCGTTGATGTGGTCTTTGGGAAAAGTTCTGAATACCCCTGAAGTTTCACGTGTCTACATAGGGTATGATCTCTATATTTCAATTAGTTCATAATCGACTTGGAAGGGAGTATATAGCAAACTAATTGTGATTAAGCTGCACAAAATGATTGTGTGAGAACAGAAATATCCGTGTTGTACCATGATGACTTGAAAATATAGTGAACCAACTCTTCAGTTTAGGTCTAACTATTGCTGAGAGATGAAATCTAGATTACTCATTTGAACTTCTATATAGATCTGCAAGTAGTTTCGCATTACACTTTATGAGCTATGTTGCTCGGACTCTTCAAAATGACGACGGGCGCGTGTCAGATCCTCCAAAAGTAGTGCATTTTTTTAGGAGCTGACAGGGATGTGGCAATATTTTTGAAGAGCTCGAGCAACATAGCTTATGAGATTTCATGCATGGGTCGTGGATCTAGCGCGTTTCTTACTACCTTGTGTTTAAGACTCTTGCTTCAGTGTAGAGATAATGTTCGCAAATATCTAATAACTGTGCATTTAATAGTTCTATCTATTTGAATGCATAATTGTAAAGTCATCCAACATGTTTCTTTTTAGATGGAAACTGAAATAAAAAATGTTTTCTTTTCGGAGTTCCCCGTTTTGCTTAAACTCTATGGATGTTTGGCTTTTACAGATCATTTAATGACAGACCTATAGATGAGGATCTCACCGGGCCTTTGGGGAAAGAACTTTTTGAAAAGGAACAAGATGATCTCCTTACAGACCTGAAAAACATACCCAAAAAGGCTTGTGATCGCCGTGTAAGTTCACACTTCACCATGTCTGAATGGGATCCTAAATTTTCTTTTTTGTCATAAACTATGCTTAAATATTGAGGAAATATGGTCAGTGGGGATTTATATAGCTGACCCCAACTTGTTTGGGATTGCAGCATAGTTGTTGTTGTACACTTTGCTTTCTGATTTACTTTAAATGAGGATAAAAAACAGTTTTTTTTTGTGTACGTACAGATAAATGAATTCGTAAAACGTGCTAGAGCCGCCAAGATACATGCTTATATCATAAGTCACCTGAAAAAGGAGATGCCGACTATGATGGGCAAAGCGAAGACCCAAAAAAGACTGATTGATAACTTGGAAGACGAATTTGTAAAGGTATATGTCATCCCTTATTCACTAATAGCTGGTTTGGCCAAGATTCTGAGAAGTCAAAGGTGCTTATTTTTAAAAAAATGCTGATTTTATAGAGTTTTGGCCAAGCTTTTAGGGAATAAAATAAGTGTTTTTGAGTAGCAAAAGTTGTTTTCAGAAGTTTAAAAAGGTAACTTTTCCATCAAAGCACTTTTCAAACCTTGGCAAGTACAATTTGTTGGTCTAATATTGGCAAAAGTGATTTTCAAATTAATTAGCCAAACACACACTTCTACTTTCCAAAATTACTTTTTCGAAAAGCACTTCTGACAAAACGCATTTTTCAAAATAAGCAGATTTTGTTGATCAAACATGTTACAACTCTATATGGAGTACTATGTCTCAGTGATGTTTTTATTCTTCTAAACAGATTCAGAAACAACACCATTTGCCAGCTGGGGATTTTCCAAATGTTGAACAATTTAAAGAAGCTCTGAGTGGTTATAACATTGACAAGTTTGAGAAGTTGAAACCCAAGTTGATACAAGCTGTTGATGACATGCTTGGTTATGACATCCCTGAACTTCTCAAAAACTTCAAGAATCCATACGACTAACTAGGTACATAGAGTACTGAGTCATATCTACAGTGACGGAGTCAGAAATTCATACAGGGGGATTTAAAAAAATTTAGTCACGCATGGGATTTGAACTTGTGCCTGGCGATTTTTGTATCCCATTTACTGCTACAATCCTTTTCTTATGTCAAAGGGATTCAACAGTCATATGTAACCAAAATAATTTGTTTTTACAATATTATCTACTGGCGAAGGGGATTCAATTGAACCCCTTGGCTCCCTTTAGCTCTACAAATGCATACATGCTGCGGAAGAGGTGTATAATATGGATGGTTGCATTCTTGTTCCAATTTTTTTAGTCTCAGATTGAGAGTTTCCTTGAGCATTTTGGTTGATGACTGATTACTAAATTAATGATATTAATTAACTGGCGATTATGGTGCAGAGGCGCTTTAATTTCTCTTTATTAGAATAATATGTGCTTGCTCTTTCTTGTTCCTTTCTGGGCGAAACTACATGATTTGAAGGGATTCCAATTGAGTAAGAACATTTTTTTGTTTATGTATAAATAGTTGCATTCCTTGAAGGGTAGCCTTGACGCAACTGGTAAAGTTGCTGCCATGTGACCAGAAGGTGACGGGTTCGAGCCGTGCAAACAACTTCTTGCAGAAATGCAGCTGCGTACAAAAGACCCTTGTGGTCCGGCCCTTCCCCGGACCCTGCGCATAGCGGGAGTTTAGTGCACCGGTCCCTTTTTTTTTTTTAGTTGCATTCCTTTGACACAAGGAAAGGTTCTATTGCAACAGTAATGTGACTAAAAAATTTCTTTAGGTCTGTAAGTTTGTATCTCAGGTGTGACTTTTAGTTCTATGCTTTCATTAATAATAATGTCATTGGACAAATATAAATATTCTTTTTAACTTCTATTCTAGCGAATTGAAAAGGAGTATCTTTGATGAGGAACCGAAGGAATTGAGACTATTTTTTCCTGGAAATCCCGACCAAAACTTCAAACTAATCCTTCTTTTCTATAGAATCGATGATAGCCACTATCTATATTTCAGGAAATTGTGCACTACAAATAAGAGCTAATAAAAAGATTCGCAATTTCACCCATTTTTAGCTCATCTATAATAACTCATATAATTGTCAGTTGTCTTTGGTACTTGCAGCAAAGTACTTCTCAGTGTGACTTCTTCTATATCTTTGCTTCAACTTATGTTTGTCATAGAGACAAGTATAAATATCATTTTTAACTTCTATTCTAGCGAATTGAATATTTATTATAAGGAACTGAGGAACGAAAAATTATATCACTATTTCTTCCTTTCTATCGAATCAATCATAACAACTGTTTGCATTTCGGGATATTGTGCGCCACACATAAGAGCTAATAAATAGAATCACAATTCCGTCCGTTTACAACTCCTCTATTCCGTACCTATAATAGCTAGTTTTGTTTTGGTATTCCGCGACAAAAATGCCAAATACCTGTTCCTAATTGACCCAAAAGGAAGAGATAAAAATCTTCGAAGCTGGAAAGAAAAATTAAATTTGGATAAGGCAAAGGGACAGTACTCCTGCAAGGCTAACACCCATTGCTTATATAATAAATTCACTTTTTGATGTACATTTGAACCCCTAATAAAACTTATAATTGCCAATTCTATTTTTGTTGCTTGTGTCAAATGCCAAATACTGTTCCTAAATGACCCAAAAAGAAATAAAAAACTTTGAAGCTGGAAAGAAAAATAGACAAGACAATGGAACACTTACTACTACAAAGGTAACACCCATTGCTTAATGATGAGTTTACCTTTTGATGAACATTTGAAACCCCTAATAAAACTTAATGAACGATAATTCCAAACAGTATTTTGAAAGAAAATACATCTTAGTGAATTCACTTTTTGACGTACATTTGAACCCCTAATAAAACTTATAATTTCCAATTCTGTTTTTGTTGCTTGTGTCAAATGCCAAATACTGTTCCTAAATGACCCAAAAAGAAATAAAAAACTTTGAAGCTGGAAAGAAAAATAGACAAGACAATGGAACACTTACTACTACAAAGGTAACACCCATTGCTTAATGATGAGTTTACCTTTTGATGAACATTTGAAACCCCTAATAAAACTTAATGAACGATAATTCCAAACAGTATTTTGAAAGAAAATACATCTTAGTGAACTAATTAAGTTAAACAATAATTTGAAAAAAACATAACATAAAAAAGATTGGGAGAGAGCTCAGATGCGCAACACACTTCGTCCTGTGTATCGGACAAGTGCGGAGACCCAAATCACCGCATTTAGCGCAGATTTATCATCACAGCAAATCCCAAAGAAATGCACCAGCCGGGAATCGAACCCGGGTCTGTACCGTGGCAGGGTACTATTCTACCACTAGACCACTGGTGCCTGATGCTTCATGTGTTTCTAATTATTTTACTCTACTTAATGGAATCTTAATTCATAGGTTCGAGAAGGCTATCTATCTTTTGAAGTACCCCTTCTTCTACTCGAATCTTGATAATAAGTTTTGTTAAGGGATTAGGGCCGAGGAAGTGAAAAGAGAATACGTATTGTGTGGGAGATTCTAATTGAGTGCCCAATAACTGTAAGTTTTGGCCGTGACTAATCAAATTAAAAAAAGTAAAATTGAAAATTAATTCGAAGATAAAAGATATTTATTTTCATCTTCTAAAATCTTGATAGACAGACTTAATCGATATTGTATTGATTGGAGATAGCAAGTTCTGTATATTATAAAATAACCAAGGTACATGTAAACAGTGGCGGACCTAGCCTTATAGAAGGGGGTTCATCCGAACCCCCTTCGGCGAAAAATTGCACTGTATATACAAGGTGAAAATTATTTTTTATGTATATATAGTAGACATTGAACCCCCTTAACTTCTTCATTTATGGCTTCTTTATATTTTTGAACCCCCTTGGCATAAATCCTGGCTCCGCCACTGCATGTAAATTAGGAGTCTTTCTTGTGATGCTACGAATGATTGCCCAAAGCGCAAGTGATGAACTTGGATAAGATAGGTTTTTGATCATTATTATTTACGAGTCTCTTATTTTGGCTGAGTTTACCATGTCTCCATGACCAAATACTATGTAGTTAAAAAAATTGCCCTTTTAATAAGTACTTACTACAATTGATTTCATAAATATTTACTGCGCGCATTAGAAGTCAAAAGGCAAAGCAAAAAAACGTAAACCGACGTCGTAATGAGATAACATCGTCAACCTCACAGAGAAGTCAAAATCTTAGCTAAATTGTTTTCAACCAAAACTCTGATTTTCGCGAAATATCGAAAAAATCTCCGTCTTAATTTAATTTAAGTGCATTACTTCTTTTTTTGATCAGTTCCAAAAACAAGTCTCTTTCTGTAATTAGTAATTTGACAATTCAAACACCCTATGTGACAAGTTTAAAACGACAAGGTTCAATAGATATTTTAATACATTACACACATCTTTAATTTAAGACCACAAGATTTAATAATCTCTTTTTATTTCTTAAATTTCTTGTTCAGTCAAAATAAGACATTTAAATTAGATGGAAGGAGTAATTTATAACAATACAAATATCTAATGATTGTTTTAAACCACAATTTAAAAAATCTACCCTTTTTTAGAGTTAATTAATGGTATCACATAAATTGTAACGAATGGAGTAACTATAAAAGATTACCCTTATTGACGAGAATTCAAATTCCCACATTATAATCACCTCCCTATTTTCCCTTCGCCTATTCCCATGTAATAAAACAATTTTTTTTTAAAAAAAAAATAATAAAAATAAAAGATTGCCCTTTTAATAATTACAGTTGATTTCGTAAAATTTTACGGCGCGCATTGCAAAGCAACCTCACGGAGAAGTCAAAGAGAATGTTTGGATGGGCGTATAACTGCAAACAGCTTATTATAAGCTTAAAAAAAGTAGGTAATTTAACTTATTTTTTTGACTTATAAACTATTTTTAACTTATAAACTATTTTAAATAAATTAAATTAAATGGGCTTAATTATTTTTTTAAGTTTATTTTAAACATAAAATAATTTTAAACTGACCAGTCAATCACTTTAAAAAGATGAAAACACCGATCCAAACGGGCTCTTATAAATCTCTTTCAAACCAAAACTCTGATCTTCGCAAAATATCGAACAAAATCTGTGCAATTGGAGCTGAATTTGTAACGATGTCTAACGAAAACGAACCAGCAAAGCTATTATTACCTTATCTTCAACGCGCCGATGAGTTGCAGAAACACGAACCCCTTGTTGCCTATTACTGTACGTCTTTTTTTGCCTCAATTTTAACATTTATAAACCCTAATTTCGTAAATTGGGAATTATGTGTTCTCTCTTATGTAATATTTAATTATTATGAGTGTGTATGCCCAAAATTTAGCAGAATGATTATAGAGAAATTATAGCAAGTACTAGGTGGAATAGTTAAGGTTCGAGCAAACTGGCTAAGAGGGTTATTAAAAAATAATTATTTAGGATTTATATAGTTGAGCCAATTAGTTTGTGATTGATTGTTTGATTTATTATTTAAGTGTCATTATATAAGGACTATAAAAACATCTGTTCTAGCCTTGGCGGACAAAGTTACCTGGAATTTGTTGAGGTGCACCTAAGCTGGCCTGGACACCACGGTTATCAAAAGAAATAAAAAAAATACGGACTATCTACTCAAGTATTGTGCAGGTCGATTGTATGCAATTAATATAGAGAAGTTACAGCGGTACTAGGTGGAATAGTTGAGGTGCAATGTACCAAAAATAAAATAGTTGAGGTGCTGGCCAGACGGTTATAAACAAAGGAATAACTGCAGATAATTTATATACTTGAGCCTACTAGTTTGTGATTGATTGATTATATAAGGACTATGTACTTAAATATTGTGCAGTTCAATTGTATGTGATTGATAGAGAAAAGTTATAGCAGATATTAGGTGGAATAGTTGAGTTGCTGGCAAGCTGGCCGAGACGGTTATTAAAAAATAATAATAATATAGAGAATTTATATAGTTGAGCCAACTAGTTTGGGATTGATTGATTGATTATATAAGGACTATCTACTGAAATTCGTGCAGGTCGACTGTATGCGATTGATAGAGAAAAGTTATAGCAGGTACTAGGTGGAATAGTTAAGGTACTGGTAAACTGGCCGAAAGGGTTATAAAAAAGAAAATTACAGAGAATTTATTTAGTTGAGTTGAGCAAACTAGTTTGTGATTGATTGATTGATTGGTTCAGAGATGTATGCTAAGGACTATATATGCATGTGTATATATGTTATATGAGTAGCTGGTACTAGCTGGAATAGTTGAGGTGCTGGCAAGTTGGTTGAGATGGTTATAAAAAGAAATAATTACGGAGAATTTATATAGTTGAGACAACTAGTTTGTAATTGATTGATTGGTTCAAACATGTATGCTTAGGATTATCTATGCATATGTTTGTAATTTGAGTGATAATAGAGAAATTATAGCAGGTACCAGGGGTAATTGTTGAGGTGCTGGCAAGCAGGTCGAGATGGTTATAGAAAAGAATAATTGCAGAGAATTTATATAGTTGAGCCAACTATTTTGTGATTGATTGGTTCAAAGCTGTATGTTAAAGGACTATCTATGCATATGTTTGTTATATGAGTGATTATAGAGAAATTATAGCAGGTACTAGGTGGAGTTGTTGAGGTGCTGGCAAGCTGGTCGAGACGGTTATAAAAAATAATAATTACAGAGAATCTGTAGTGGAGCCAATTTGTTTGCGATTGATTAGTTCAAAGCTGTATGCTAACTATGCAAATATTGTGCAGGTCGATTGTATGCGATGGAACGAGGGTTGAAGATTCCTCAAAGTGATCGTACAAAGACCACTAATGCCCTCCTTGTGTCCCTTATGAAACAACTTGAAAAGGTTTTTTCTTCTTTTCTTGTTTTCATTTTTGCCCATAATAAACAAACTAGTTACCAGTTGTTGGAATGAAATAGGTTTGAATAAGGCAGGATGGATATGAAGAATTCATCCCAACTAGTTCTGGATTGAGTAGTAGTTGATTGATTTTTTGGGGGATATCACTTGGGTGCAAGATTAAATGATTAGAAACTTTTGGTGCACGAACTGTAAAAGAAACATTGAGAAAGAATACTATGACAGTTTGAAGAATATCTAGTCATTTTTTGCAAGTAGTAGAAATCGAGGAATATTTGACATGCATAGCCATTCACATTTCTTGTTTTTTACTTAAACATACAGATATTGTCATTGATTGCCATATGATAAACAATCTGTTTCTCAGGTAGTAGACACCAGAAAACGTTTAGGTAGGATATTTTTATTGTGATATAATAGAGAATTTTGATGTCTACACAAAATTACCTATTATGTTTTTAACATGATCCGGCTCAAGGTCGGGGTCGGTCAAATGTTCTTTTTTTAGAGTGACCAATCTATTGATCATGCTAAATTAAAGTAGATCTTCTGTAATGGTTATATTTATCAAAAAAATATCTTGCGTAATGATTATGATGAGCTCGTAGCTAAGGATTTACCTACGTGTTAATGTTATATGCCTTCTTTTTGTTTTCATTAATCGTTTTTTCTTTATTTCTGTAGGATAAGGCGTCAGTGAAGTTGGGGCCTGATGATCATTTGCATTTGGAGGGATTTGCCTTGAATGTTTTTGCAAAGGCAGACAAACAAGATCGAGCTGGACGAGCAGACTTGTAAGAGTCACTTAAACTACACCATGTGACTTTTGTTTATATTGCACTTTTCTTAATCGAAATCAATGGTCATAGGCTTGTCTTTTGTAAAGATATCACTCCACCTGCTCTATCTGGTTTATCCTCGTGCCGCGTAATGTATACATTTAAATGCTTAGTTTTAACTCTTTTGTGGCCTCTATATTAATAAATTAGCAATTTTACTCTTAGATAACCCAAATTTATTTGCTGGAATTCTGGGACTCCACCGCCCTCCCTCTTTATTACTCCCTCCGTTTCAATTTGTTTGTGTGGTTTTGACTTGTTACGGAGTTTAAGAAAGTAAAGAAGACTTTAGATTTTGTGGTGTTTAACTAAAGATATGTAGAATGTACCAAAATGCCCTTTAATCTTGTGGTCTTAAACATGCCATGTGGAAAGTGGAATTGAAGTGTTCCAAAAAAGGAGAGAGACATTCTTTTTGAAACGGACTGAAAAGGAAAATAAGACAAACAAATTGAAACGGAGGGAGTAGTAGTTAATATTATCCGTGGCTATCTTCTGACTTTATTTATATTCATTTGTTCTGTACAACATATTGAATAGGTCATACTGGTTGTAAAAACATAGATCCATCACTTGCGTGCTGCGAATGTTGACCTGTTATCAAAGCTCTTCTTTCTGCTGTTGATTAGGAATTTCTTCACATTAACTGTCTGTGTTTTATAGGAATACTGCAAAGACGTTTTATGCTGCAAGTATCTTTTTTGAGATCCTTAATCAGTTCGGTGAACTCCAGCCTGATGTGAGTTTCTATCATACCATGGCAATAACAAGGATTCTTTTTCACTTGGCTCTGTACCACCCCCCCCCCCCCCCCTCCCCCACACACACACACACTTTTTTTTTTTTCTGTGTTTGGGGAACGCGGATCTTTTAAGTTTGAAAAAGCATGTCTTTGTGTCCATGTAGCCTCTGTTTACCTTTTATCCATCTGGTTACCCTGTTTGTTGACTTCTTTATTCATCACCAGCTTGAGCAGAAACAGAAGTATGCAGCTTGGAAGGCAGCAGACATAAGGAAAGCTATAAAAGAAGGCCGGAAGCCTGTTCCAGGCCCTCCTGGTGGTGAAAGTGATATTTCAGAGTTCTCCACTGCACAAAGTGATGAATATGTATGGTTCATGCTCAGCATAATTTACACTATTGATAGATCCCGTATCCTTAAGGACCCAAAATTTCTTGTGTTCATGCCACTAACTTAAGAATTCTGGTTAATTCCCTTGGTATCTCTATCATCTCACTTTTTAGGATGTCATGTTTCATTTTCATCGAATTTTTTTTCTTGGAAAAAAATGTTTAAAAGTAGGATCCGCTTTCAGTTTTTGGCAACTTATGGTTAAGTGAAAATTAAATTCTCTGAGTCACTTAAATATGTAAACTCACGAGCAGTCCACAATTTATATTTAGTTGATTAAGCATATTTCCTTCACTTAAAATTATGGGAGGTGGATCAGCATGATCATCCACTGGCTCTGCACAACTTCCCATTTATTAGATGGACCATGCTTCTAGATAAATGTTACTAAAATGGATCAGTCTTAAGTTTGTTTGTTGTTAAGAATTTAGATACTATTTTTGGTTTGTACTTTTTCCCTGCTGGCAATTTAAGGCAAATTAATATGTGAAAATTTTCCTTTTATGATGCATAAAATGATATTTGGCTGTGTTTCAATAGATCAGGAGCTAAACTCTTACATGCAGGCCAAGATAGTGCTAGAAACGCTTATACTTAGTTCCTTTCTTATTTAATAGTTGCTATCTATCATGGAAAATCTGACTATAGCATTTATGCAGGATATTGAACCCAGTGGAGCTGGTCCAGCCATCAAACCTGCACCAGAATCAGACTCGTCCTCTCAATTACACGACAATGTACAGTTTACTGCAAATAGACAGTTACATTCGGCACCCATCCCACCACCACCTCCTTCACACTTCCCTCCATCTCCTCCTCCATATTCTGCTAATGATTATCCTTCTAATGAAGATCATTCTTCTCATAATCTTCCGCAACCTCCATCAGCTAGCAGACACGAAAATTCTTCTTACTCTCAGTTCCATCAGCATCAACCTTACCCACAAGAACCCCAATCACACTTGCCAAACCACTACCCTTCTCAAGACATTTCCTCTTCATATCCCAATTTCCAGTCATATCCTAGTTTTACAGAGAGTAGCCTACCTGCTGCACCATCACATAACCCTTCCTACTATCAAGGGTCTGATACTTCCTATTCCATGTTGCCACCATCAGCTAATCATCCATCAAACAGTCAATTGAGTGATAGAAAGGGGAGTGCTGTGGATGCTGCAGTGCCTCCTCCGAAAACGTATCAATACGACAGCAATTACCAACCTTCACCAGAGAAAATTGCTGAAGCACACAAGGCCGCAAGGTTTGCTGTCGGGGCTCTGGCATTTGATGATGTTTCTATTGCTGTAGATTACCTCAAGAAATCACTTGAATTGTTGACAAACCCCTCAGCTGGTCAATGAAGTGCGTGCATCCTACCACAACTGGATTGTTTGAGCTAGGTGCTTCTCTTTTCGGTTTGATCACTTTATGGTGTTTGTGGAGATGGCTTGATTAACTGTTGTACCATTCTTGTTGTTACTGAATGTTGTTCATATATGCGGTCCCTCGCTTACCACCCCCCCCCCCCCCCCAAAACCACCCACACCACACACAAAAAACCAAAAATCATCTTGCAAGCGCCCAAACTTCTTGCTGGACATTGTTCGTAAGCTGTTTTATTGTGCAGAAATACAAAATTCTTTCCCTTTGTATCTTGTTTCTCATACAGGAGCCCGAACCAGAAGGCCCACCTTGCTTTGAGACTGAGGATATTGGCACTTCACCTATTGTAAATTTGCAGCAGTATCTCCTATTTGGAGTGTGGAAAATAGATCATTAATATTTATCATTAAGATTTCATCTCACAGGGGATTTTGCATTGACAATTGACAACTTCCAAAACGGAGAATTATCAATGGTTCCAATCCACATTTCTCTACAAGTTGATTGCTGAAATTTTTTCCTGTCATATGGGATGACGACTCGAAAATCTCCCTCTTTACTCCTCTTTGCATACGTGGCTTGTGCAGTGATGCATTCCTTGGTTGTGAGTTGTGTTTTAGAGGCATTTTAAATTCATTTGCCACTTGATGTGTTTTCTCATGGCTGAAAACGGAGTTAATAGCATTTTAAGGGGTGATAAATTTCAGGTCTTAAGTGGACAGTAGTGTTAATTTGATGACCAAGAAGCATTCTTCCTCCTTGATGGAAGAACTTTTGCCCCCAAAGTTCTAGTTCAGTGACAAATGGGAGTAAGAGCCTGGTATTTAAGTGAATAAAGATTAAGAAGCAAATTCTCGATTATCAACCGAATTTTGAAGATGGTGATAATCGAATTTCTCGATTATTAAAAAAAGGGACAGACTTTTAATAAGGTTAATCGGAACAATATAATATAGCATTGCCATTTGTTATGCCAAGGTAGGGGTAAGGTTTGCCTACACTTAATCCTCTCCATATCTCACATTGTGGGATTTTGAAAATAGCCTCCCTACCTTATAAGATAGCAGCAAGATCTGCGTACACTTTATTCTCCCAAGACTTCACATTGTGAGAATTCACTGGGTATATTATTGTTGTTGCCATTTGTTATGCCACTTTTGTATTTGTCCCTTTTTGAAAAATATCTATGTAACTCTAGCCTCCACTTCACAAGCGCAAGAATAAAAGCCAATGAAAATGCTAGTTCTTTCTCCTTAATTTTCTTCTTTCCGACAATATATTTATCACTGTGGGTTAGCATTTTTTCGTATATTTTAATTATTTAATCGAAACCCCCTATATTTAGTAAAAATCTTCATTCTATGGTCAACAACGGACCAGAATTTTTATTAAGAGGTTCAAAGATATAAAGAAATAGCCGAGCCAGAATTTTTATTAAGAGAGTTCAAAAATACAAAGAAATAAGTACACAAAGAAGTTAATGGGATTCAACATGTATTATATGCACATAAAAAATACTTTTAATTTTATATATACAGTGTAATTTTTCATCGAAAGAGTTTTAATCTTGACCCAAACTAACTCCACCCCAGTCTATGACTATGACATGTAAGGAAACAGTTGAACAAAGCATATTTGTATTACTAACACTATAACCCCTAGTCCATTTTGTATTACTAACACCACAGCCACATAAAATATGTTATACATCATCCGTCCCAATTTAAGTGTCTTACGTTCCTTTGGTTTATTTCAAAAAGAGTGTCTTTTTATATTTAGTAAATTGATAATTCAAACATCGTATGTGACAAGTTTAAAACCACAAGATTCAAATGACACTTTAGTACATTATACATATGTTTAATTAGGATCACAAGATTCAAAAGTTTTCTTTTATTCCTTAAACTTTGTGCCCCATCAAACAAAGCTTCCGTTTGGCCATACATTTTGGGAGCATATTTTAAAGATTTGTTTTCAAATCTTTGTTTAGCCATAAAATTTTGACAGATTTTGAAAATAAATCTATAAATTTCAAATTCTAGCTCGATCTATGTTTTGACCTTTACAAAACTTTTTAAAACTACAACAAACTTTTGTATTTTATAAAATAGCTCCATCTATTTATGACCCAACTAATTCTGTCTACCATGTTCCTCTATTAAAGCCATATCCACCATATTTTTACAATTAAAGCAGTTTTTTTTATAAAGTGAATGAGCAAAGCTGTGCCCAAACAATAAAAGAAGAAATTCTAGGGAAAATTGCTCTGCCAACTATAGAAATCTATTTCGAAGATAAAAATGGATCTTTGTATTGTAGTAGCTAGTAAATGTGTTATTAGCAGTTGTTATTTCAAATTGGACATACAGATTTTCATTTTATGAGACTATATGCATGCAAGATGTAGATTAACAAATAAGTATGTTTTGTATGGTTGGATATTCTTGATAGTTTTTAGAACTTATGGGTATAAGTAATGTTTCATACTTTCCAAAACAAAAAGTGAAATATGTTTTGAAAAACTATGGCCAAATACATTTTCAAAAGGGAAAAGGGTCAAAAACACCTCTACTTTGCGAAAAAGGCTAAAAATATCCCCCATTACAAATTTGGGTCAAAAATACCCTTTCCAGTCATTAAAGTTTTTAAATATACCCTGTCTTAATGAAATTTCCCAAAATAACCTGATTTTATTTTTAAATTTGACCCAACTAAATAAAAACCCATATGGGTTACCCGCTTATGTGCCTAGTGGTTCCAGATGTAGGATTCGGGAATAAGTTGGTCGCATGTGGATTTTTTAATGTATATTTTTATGAATTTGACCCTTTTCCCTTTTCGAAACTTGAAAAACTTCACCCGAATCAATTTTTTTTTTTTTTTTTGGGAACTTATGGTCATACGCCTAAGACACTTAAAATTGTCGGTGGGAGTAGTTGGTCAAAGAGTCTTTGGGTTTTTTTTTTTTTTTTAAGGAAAAAGCTTCAATGGTCGTTTCGGTTAAAAGCTCTCATCTGTTTTCTGCGAGAAAAGGCCATAAATAGTCCCTTATTTATGGGTGTAGGTCTAAAATGATCCCTTAACTATACACTTATCGGTTTTAGTCTTTTAACTATCAAAAAATTTATCAAATTTGGTCTCGGTCTATTTTTTTATACAAACAGTGTACAAACTCATAAACCTTCGTCAGATTAATCATTAAACCATTCCTCGGGCCTATATTTCTCTCTTCCTGCTAAAAAAAAAAAAACTGGTAAAAATCGACAGAAAAAAAATCGATAGAAAAAACCGACGGAAAGACCGACAGACTCTGTCGGCTTTTTCAATAATATTTTAAAAATTTTTTTTTAAGAAAACCGACGGACTGCGTCGATTATTTTTTGCACAAAAATACGCGAAAAAATATAATTATTTGTTATATTATTTTCTAAAATAAACTGATGGAGTCCGTCGGTTTTTTATTTTTTATTTTTTTTATAAAAAATCGACCGAGACGGAGTCCGTCAATTTTTAGAGCGAAAAAACAGTATAAATTAAATCAATGTAAGTATATGAACAAAAAATATCAGTGGTCTAGTGGTAAAGCCCTTTAATGCCAAGGAACAACCCTTTAATGCCAAGGAACATAGCCGGGTTTGACTCCAAGTTCTTACATTTCATGCTTTAATTTTCAAAAAAAAAAAAAAAACTGACGTGAGACCGTCAGTTTTTTTTTTTTTTTTTAATAAAACCGACTGATGTCGGTTTTAACCGACGCTGTTTGTCGGTTACGAAACGCGAGAGAGACCTTGAGAAAAAAAGTTGATGTTAAAGAATGAACTTGAGGAAAAAGAAGCAGAGAGAGAGAAATATAGGTTTGAAGAATGGTTTAACGATTAATCTCATGAAGATTTATGAATTTGTACGCTGTTTGTATACAAAAATAGATGAAGACCAAATTTGATAAGTTTTTAAATAGTTAAAAGA
The DNA here is from genome assembly GCF_019175385.1 of Lycium barbarum. NCBI lineage: Eukaryota > Viridiplantae > Streptophyta > Magnoliopsida > Solanales > Solanaceae > Lycium > Lycium barbarum. The sequence goes on along the minus strand of NC_083337.1, from coordinate 850,965 downwards.
CTAAAACAGGTAAGTATATAGTTAAGAGATATTTTAGACCTAAGGTACTATTTATGGCCTTTTCTCTGTTTTCCGCCAAATAGCCGCTCACTCCCATCAAAGTCAAAATGGAGACGACACTGCAAAACAAATGAAATCAAAGTGAAAAATATCACTCAAGGTTTCAAATCTCTATCTCTAATTGATTCTCTGTGGTGTGCTTCAGCTTCGCATTTACTTTTTTTTTTTGTCTGTTTTTTATTTCGGATATGTAGAAATATGCTTTACTCCCTCCATCCTGGTATTTGACTTGACACGAAATTTAAAAAATAAAGTACTCTCTCCGTTTCAATTTATGTAAATCCATTTAACTGGACACGAAATTTAAGAAAGTGTTAAATGAGTCACATATATTTTGTGTGACTATAAATCATTACATAGAGGTAAATTATTTCCTGCAAGAGGTCATTTTTTTTTATACGGACTAATAAGGAAATAGGTTCATATAAATTGAAACAGAGAGAGTATGACTTTTGAAACTTGTGGTCTAAAATAAATCATAGGAAATTTGTGTGGCTGGAGGGTAAAAAGGTAGATATAAAGTTGAATTGTTACTAAATATAGAAAGGTGTCATTTTTTTTTTGGGACTGATTAAAAAGGAAAGAGTGCCATATAAATTGGAACGGAACGGAGGGAGTATAGATTTTGATGAGTTGAGAACGAGGCTCTGTAATTTTGGGAAGAGAGAAAAGCATAAGATGATTCGGAGGATGGGTACCTGTTTCTCATTTCATACCGATCGTAGTAGTATTATTCTTGTAGTTCCTTGTCATTTGATTCCTATTACTACCTGATGTTTCTTGTGCTTCGGTTATCGCATTATTTGGTTGTTGTTATTGTTCCTTTTTCTTTTTTTTTATGACATGAGAACCCGCAGGCGCTACCCTTTGGGTGCGCACGGGGTAAACCTAGCTCCTGTGCAAGAGCTCGCAAATCACACAGGAGAGGTAACCCGCACTAGAAAGCCCCGTGCGACGAGCTCGACCCAGAAGGCAAATCTCCTGCTGTCGTAGGCAGGGGATTTCGAACCTGAGACCTCCCTTATGAAAGCCCCATGCTCAACCAACCGAGCCACTCTGAATGCTATGTATTGCTTTCCCTGTTATTTGTTGTGTCCTCTTTAGTTATGTATTTTCTCTTTGTAACTGCTTTGATATGTGTTACTTAACCCGAGGGCTTTTGGGAAACAACCTCTCTACCTCCACGAGGTAGGGGTAACGTCTGCATACACTCTACCCTCTCCAGACCCCACCCCACTTTGTGAGATTTCATTGGGTATGTTGTTGTTGATGATGATGATTAGAGGTGGCAAATGGACGGGTTGGGCGGGTTACTTGGGCTGAAATGGGCTAAAAAGTGGGTCAAAACCCAACCCGCCCAACTCTTATTAAGTTTTAATTACTTTATTTGTTCTTTTATAATATTTTAGTACCTAAAAATTATTAATTTTCTTCAGTATGGCTTATATATAACATATCAAATTAAAAAAATGTATTTTTGGAAATATTCTGATAAGATTTCTCATGGATCAATTTGGGGAAAATATCAGCCCAAATTTTGATGGGTTGAAAGGGGTTGGGCTGAAATGGGCTGAGCTAATAAATGGGCGGGTCAATAACCAGCCCAAACTTAGATGGGTTGGGCGGTTTATGATTTCATGGGCTGATTTTGCCACCTCTAATGATGATTTGGAGGAGCGGGTGGGTGGGTGGGAGGATGATGAAGTGCAGAGAAGTGTGAAAATGAGGAGATAGACTTGGGGTTTGGAGTGGGGGGTTGATAAAATAGCTGATAAGCATAAAGTTTTCAGATGTCTTAATTCATTTTCCATAACCTATCTCAGATCTATTCAGATGTGTTCTTTAGTCCTAACGAATCGTACATGCTATCTTGGTCAAATAACCGTCGTCTATTAATGAATTGTTGCAGATACATTGGTGGTTCTTAGCTAATCTTTCTTTCTATTTTTAATATGGGATTACTGGATTATCCAGTATATGCGAGATCCTACTCATATTTGACCAAATGCTAAATGATGGATGGTGTTTGATCCTTCTATATTTTTCTAATCGAACTATACTTTATCCAAATCATTAGTTTTATCTTCCTTAATGTTTTAAATTTCATTGCTGGTTTAAGTGTTAGGAAATGCAGAATGAAACTTAGGTTCATGAACTTTAACATAAATCTAGTACTATTTTTTTGCTTGTATTCCCGTGCAGTTTCCTGTTGTATATGATTTTTGAAACGCCCCTTTTTGTCTTTGGACTCTTTTTTCGCTTAAGCGGGTATCCCCTTGGATCTCACCGACCTCACAAAAAAAAAAAAAAAGGAGGAAAGAAAACAATAATAATTACTCTAGATAGATTGTAATGTGCTTTCTGATGCTGGCACTACTGAAGCTTCTAGCTTGCTCACATATTTTTACAAAACTTGGAGTCTAGTGCTTGATGGGAAGTAGCTCATTATGCTAAGTTTATTTAGTATTTATTGTGATGTCAACTTACCTCCATGATGTTTGCTCGTGTTCTGCATTGGTTTTTTTTTTCCCAGTAGGAACAAAATTGATTATGTTCTGCTCTCATGCTATATGGCCCTTTAATTGAGACTAAATTTTCTAATGTTTGATTAGGTTGATCTTGGTGCATGATCTAGCACTAGTTCAAGGATTGATATGGAAGGTGTGAACGTTAAACAAGTGGGCCGTCTATTTGAAAATATTAGCAGCTTTCTTCGCCAATGTATATTTTCTGTGCTTTCTGTGGGTCCTGTTCCTAGTCATATTGCTTTCATCATGGATGGAAACCGTAGATATTCTAAGAAAGAGAACTTGCCAGATGGTGATGGACATAGAGCTGGATTTTCCGCTCTTCTGAACATGCTAAAATATTCTTACGAGCTTGGTGTAAAATACATAACTGTTTATGCCTTCAGCATTGATAACTTCAAACGAAGGCCTGAAGAAGTTGAATTCCTAATGAAACTGATGCAGGAAAAGATTGATGAATTAATTAAAGATGAAAGCATCGTAAACCGCCTCGGGATTAGGATATACTTTCAAGGAAACCTAAAACTTCTGAGTGACCCTGTCAGATCAGCAGCTGAGAGGGCTATGGTAAAAACAGCTGGTAATTCAAAAGCTGTATTATCTGTTTGTGTTGCCTACACTTCAACAGACGAGATTGTGCATGCTGTTCAAGAATCTTGTGAAGAAAAATGGGATGAAATTAGAAAACCAGATGCAGATAATGCTGTAGGCAATTTAATCACAGTCGAAGAAAATGGGAAGTACAAAAATGAGCATCGTATTGGTGTGACAGATATTGACAGACATATGTACATGGCAGTTGTTCCTGATCCAGACATTATTATACGGACTTCTGGAGAAAATCGGTTAAGCAACTTTCTTTTGTGGCAGAGTGCACATTGTCTTATTTATTCTCCGACTGCACTATGGCCTGAGATAGGTTTGAGGCATTTAATTTGGGTAGTTTTAGACTTCCAGAGAAACTACTTGTATTTGAAGGAGAAGAAGAAGCAGGCATGAATTAAAAGTAAAAGCTCTTTAGCAACTTTTAATCATACTGTGGTTTTGTGTTGCAGCTCCATTTGTTTAATGCAGTTTTCCTCTAGCAAATATTTAAGCCTGGGTTACGACTGCTCATTAGTGTTCTTTCCCTTTAGATATCTAGTAAGTTGTCAGTTGGTGGTAGAAAAATCAAACATGTGGTGAAAGGCTGATAGCTATATGGGATACACCTTGATAGCAATCAGTGGATGCAGTTTGAGCAGTGAGGTCTGGGCTTGCAAATTGTTGTATCAATGAGTAGTTTATTATCATGAATCAATTGTTTTACCCACTTTTTGGTTTGGATTCTTATGGAGCATTTGTAATTTTGAAATAACCTGATAACAATATCCAAACCTTTAGTCCAACAAATCTCTTTTGAGTTCTTAAGCTACTCTTGGTTCTGGTTCAACTTCAACTAAGTAGCTTTTTACTACTTCTCCCTTGCAAGGAAAGAAGTGGACAATTTAAGCTTTCCCAATTCAGACCACTGGTTTCTGGTAAGTGTGGTCAACTTTTCTGTGCTTCCTCTGTATTTATGCAGATTCCCAGTTTGCCTCATAGCAGAAGAAATCAGCAGTTGGGCCTTCAGCATTGTGTCATTTAACAAAGCCAATAAACAGCTTCTATGTGCATTTTTCTCAAAAGTATTTTTCAAAAAAGTACTTTTGGGCAAAAGTTATTTTTTTTAGCTTCTGAAAAACTGCTTTTGCTATTGCCCACAAGCATTTATTTTCTCAAAAGCTTGGCCAAACATCTCCGTTTTTTTAAAATAAGCACTTACTGAAAAAATAAGTACTTTTGGGGGAAAAATAAGTTTGGCCAAATAGGCTATAAGTTTACGTATATTAACAGTGTAAAGATAATCCACATTATTAGTGTAGTTATCAACTAAAGTAGACTAATTATCCCTTTATCAAGTTGTTAATTACTAATAAAATCATAGAAATTTACAGTAATTACTTTATAAGTAACTTTGATTGTAGAAATATTTCTAAGTCATTGATATATAGAAGTTACACACTTTAATTTTTTTTAGGGAGAAGAGAAAAGGTCATTCGAACAAATGCCCTAATTTTGGGGTGGTTTTTAATTTTTCCAATCAAATTTGTGTTGTTTAATTTTTATCCTTAAGCACTTTTGACGCGGCATAATTTAAACTTCGCTCGGCAAAGTTTACGTGTAGTTTCGGCATATGTATCATAACATCTCACATGTTATGCCAGATCAAGCAAAACTTTCAACACTCAACATAATCTAAAAAAGACATAAGTTTAGATTTCGCTCCCAAAGTTTACATTTAGCTTCAACATATGTATCAAACATCCGCACAAGTTATGCAGAAAAAATAAAACTTTCTACACTGAAAAATACTATCCAACTTATACCACATAACTTAATTTCTACACAACTTGTGCCGAGCGAAGCAAAAGTTCAATTTCCGAAGATAAATATTATAGAATTTATGATGGGCAAAGCAAGTGCGGATATTTTCATTAAATAAGCAGCAATGACAAATATTAAAAAACACATATACGAGGGACAAAAATTAAAGACAGTCCGGACAAAAAAAAACTTCACTTCTAGTCTATTGCATTCGTTGGGCTGGTGAGGGTTTGGGTTCGGGTTCGGGTCAACCCATTACTACAATCGCACCGACCCGTCGGGTCACACTCCCATCGCGACACTGAGCATTGACCACTCCAATTTTCCCCCTCTTTACAATTTTTCTCTCTCTACTCTCCCCTTCTCTTTCTCTCTCTCCTTTCCACCACTCCACCGCCGCGTAAAAGTTCCTCTTCCGTAGCTGTTTTACCGGTAAAAATCTGATCGAAGTGTTTTTGAATTTAACCTAAAGTAAACGGAGCAAAAGAAAAAAGATGAGTATAGTACCGAAAGAGACAATAGAAGTGATATCACAAAGCATAGGTGTAAACAATTTATCACCTGATGTATTGCCTGCTCTCGCCGCTGATGTAGAATACCGTATTCGAGAAATCATGCAGGTACTTGATTTTACACACACACACGCGCTGTGTTTATGCACACAGAAAAAAGCTAAATTGTGCATAATTTTCTCTTTGAGATTACTTTTGGAATATAAGCGTGATGAAGTTTTTGACTTTTTTTTTGAGGTTATCGCGTACCTGATTTTACACACTGTATACGCACACAAAAAAACCTAAATTGTGCATAATTTTTCTTCGAGATCACTTTTAGAGCATAAGCGTGTACCTGATTTTTACACACACTGTATAGGCACACAGAAAAGCTAAATTGTGCATAATTTTCTCTTTGAGGTTACTTTTGGAATATAAGCATGGTGAAGTTTTGACTTTTATTTAGGTTATCGCGTACCTGACTTTACACACACACACACTGTATATGCACACAGAAAGAGCTAAATTGTGCATAATTTTCTCTTTGATATTACTTTTCGAATATAAGCTCGAGATTACTTTTGGAATATAAGCGTGGTGAAGTTTTTGACTTTATTTGAGGTTATCGCGCACCTGATTTTACACACACTGTATACGCACACAAAAAAAGCTAAATTGTGCATAATTTTTCTTCGAGATCACTTTTAGAACATAAGCGTGTACCTGATTTTTACACACACACACACACTGTATACGCACACAGAAAAAGCTAAATTGTGCAAAATTTTCTCTTCGAGATTACTTTTGCAATATAAGCGTGATGACGTTTTTGACTTTTATTTAGGTTATAAGCTAAATTGTGCAAAATTTTCTCTTCGAGATTACTTTGCAATATAAGCGTGATGACGTTTTTGACTTTTTTTGAGGTTATCACGTACCTGACTTTACACACAGACACACTGTATATGCACACAGAAAAAGCTAAAATTGTGCATAATTTTCTCTTCGAGATTACTTTTGAAACATGAGCGTGGTGAAGTTTTGACTTCTGTTTTTGGTGAGGTTATCACACATGTAATGTAGTTTTGAGATCTCTCGAATACGAGAGATCATGCAGGTACCTCATTTTACACACATTCCACTCAAAAAACACACACTTCTTTTGGAAAAGCTAAATAATCAATGGTTAGCTCTTCGAGAGTACTTAAATTTTGTTTGATACTATAGGAAGATATTAAATGTATGTGTCACCTGATTTTACACATACAAAAAAAAAAAAAAAAAAAAAAGAAGAAGCTAAATTGTGCATAATTTTCTCTTTGAGATTACTTTTGGAACATAAGCCTGGTGAAGTTTTGACCTTATTTGAGGTTTTTGCGCATGCAATTTGCATAAATTTTGTTTGTATACTTTAGGAAGCTATTAAATGTATGCGTCATTCGAAGAGAACTACATTATCTACTGATGATGTGGATGCTGCACTCAGCTTGAGAGGTGTTGAGGTACTTCTTTTGTTCTATACCAGCCAATTTGTGTATTAGTGTATACATGCTATAGGCACCAATGTTGCTCTGACTCTTCAAAAATGTCGATTTTTGCGGGTCGGATCCTCCAAAGGTAGTGTAATTTTGGAGGATCCGACTCTGGGCTGGCAACAATTTTTGGAGTCCGAGCAACATAGGCTGTAGCTGATGGATAAATTTGAAATTGTGGTATAATTGATTGTTCCTTTATGTCTGTGTTGTCTTGGGCAGCCAATATATGGTTTTGCTTCTGGAGATCCGTTAAGGTTCAAGAGAGCAGCTGGACATAAGGATTTGTTCTACATTGAAGAGAAGGATGTAGAATTCAAAGATGTAAAGAGCTTTGATATCTGAGGTTTAAATACCAGATTTAGTTTGTGAATTATTGAAGTGATGTTCAAAGTAAGTTGCTGTGTTTTGTGGTTTAGGTAATTGAAGCTCCTTTGCCTAAAGCGCCATTAGACACTGCTGTTGTTGCCCATTGGTTAGCTGTAGAAGGAGTACAGCCTGCTATTCCTGAAAACCCTCTACCTGAAGGTCCGTATTTTGTTACAACCTTTGCTGCAAGTAGCTTGTCCGGATGTTTTAGCATTTGATTTTACTGTAGTCATCTCAAAAAAGTTTGTCATCCGTCGTGTTCTTTTCCAACTGATTAGTTTGCCTCCTGATTTGAATAATTTCCTTTTCCCCATGACTGCTAAGAAATGAGGAGTATTCTTGTAGTATTATTAGTACTAGTTAAAGTTTGTATCTAATGCTATTTAAATATTCCAGACTAAATTTACCAGTTTCAAAAAAATAAAAAATTCCAGACTAACATATTAATTTATCGCAGCTTTAGCTATGCCGTCTGATAATAGAAAGACCGAGTATAAGGAGGATGGAGTTCCTGTTGATATTAAAGTACCTGTTAAGCATGTCCTATCCCGTGAGCTCCAGGTATAACTGTACCGAAATATTTTCATCCTTTTTGCCCATCCAAAATGATTTTATCCTTATGCATCAGTGGGTTTTTTTGCAGCTCTATTATGACAAAATTACAGAGCTTACTGTGAATAGATCTAATCCCCTTCTCTTTAAAGAAGCTCTACGAAGCTTAGCAACTGACTCAGGGATTCATCCTTTAGTTCCTTACTTTACATATTTTGTTTCTGATGAGGTAATTGTAAGCCAATTTAAGCCCAGTTCATGTTACATTTGTGGGTGATGGACAAAGGATAATGATAGTCTGTTACATGTCAGGTGGCTCGGAATTTGAACAATTTTCCTCTCCTTTTCGCTTTGATGCGACTAGTCTGGAGCCTTCTCCAGAATACACAAATACATATTGAACCATATGTGAGTCAATTACTGTTATCTTGGTGCGACATACTTCTTTCTTTAGAATGTAGGTTTAGGATAATGTAATATGTTGCTGATTGGACTAGTAGAACTTCATTGTTTATGAAAATGACTTAAAAATGACAGTTGAAAAGCTAAGTACATCTCTGTTGAGTAAAGAGATGGGGTTTAATTGCATAAGTTAATCTATTTAATTTGAATAAGCTTTGTTAGTTTACTTTGTTCATTACAGCAGTGCTGCATACATAATGGAAAACTAAGCTTCGGCTTCAACCCTGCAGCTTTGGCTATTGGTGTTGTCTAATTTTCCCATGATTGATTTGATGATTTTCTCCTTTATGTCACTTTTTAGTATTCTTTTTAATTATTTATTTTGCCGAGTTCATCTCCAGCTGCACCAGTTGATGCCTTCTATAGTGACATGCATTGTTGCAAAAAGGTTGGGAAACCGATTGTCTGACAATCATTGGGAACTTAGAGACTTCTCAGCAAAGTTGGTTGCTTTAATATGCAAGAGGTAAGGATCACTCAATTTCTCACATTTGGAAGCTACAGAAAAAAAGCATCTGCTTCACAAGCTGTTGCTTTTATGTTGACCAAGCTATTATCTCTAACTGGATTGTCCCGTTACATGGGCTTTTTTTTCCCTTTTTCTTTTTGCTGCCCCCTTGAGAAGGGGGTTTTTAAATGATTGCTAGTGCATGTTCTGTATAGTTGGCAATTCCAACACATATCTTTCTATTTTGTGCATTATAGATTGTATTGAGCTTACTTTTGAGTTCCATGATATTGGTAATATATCCATGTTTATCAACTGGTGCTGAATTATTCACAAGTGAAAGCTGTGCAGATATGGTCGTGTATACCACAATCTCCAGCCACGTGTCACCAGGACTTTGCTGCATGCTTTTCTGGATCCAACTAAGGCACTGCCGCAACATTATGGAGCAATTCAAGGGCTAGCAGCTCTTGGACCTGGGGTGGTATCTCCTTGTTCTCTCTGTACTTCCTTTCCATTTTCGCTGCTACTTACTGCATTTTGAAGTGTAAACTGCAATTGGTGATATATTCTAATTTGTATAGGTTCGCCTACTTGTGCTGCCAAATCTTGAGATTTATTTGCAATTGCTGGAGCCTGAAATGCAGCTCGAGAAGCAAAAAAATGAAATGAAGAGGCTTGAAGCTTGGCGTGTATATGGAGCGTTGATGGTTAGTTCTCTTGAATGGTTAATGAGTCTTACCTCATTATTTTGTCCAATTATTTCAATGTGATATTGAACATAGCAAATGTGGCTTCTCTAACTTCTATTCTTAGATATTTTGGCATTACTGCAATTACTCTTCTAATTATGTATTGGGTTCGCAGAGTGCTGCTGGTTTATGCATCTATGAGCGCTTCAAGTTTCTGCCTGCTTCACTATCTCCATCTACTCGCACATTCCTGAAGAGTAAATGGAAAGTCTCAACTACATTGTCGAGTACGTCCTGGTCTTTGTGGAAAGTCTCAACTACATTGTCGAGTACGTCCTGGTCTTTGTTTTACTTATTCCATTCTTTCACACAGAGGAGTTTATAACTATGAATGCATAACTACAAATTTTAGTTCTTTTTCCTTGTGAAATTTTGTGTAATGCTATCTATTAAATATATTCTGTCCTGGCGAGTATTTGCCATGGCGAACATGGTCTGTAATGCCCACTTGGCCACTTCCGGTGGACCCACCAAATTTCAGGCCATTCGGACTCCGTCAACCAAATTCAGGAAAATCCATGTACTAATACACACGAAAAACAACCAAATTCATAAATTCAGGTTTCATGACCTCGAAACGCCAAAACAAACGACGTTTGTAGTGGAGAACATGGTGAGTATTGCTCAATAGGCCATTTTCGATAGACCCACCAAATTTCAGGCCATTCAGTCTCCGTCAACCAAATTTATGAAAATCCATGTATGTGTAAAACAACTAAAATCATAAATTCGGGTTTCATGACTTCGAAATGCCAAAATAAACATTTGTCATGGCGAACATAGTCTGTGATGCCCACTAGGACACTTCTGATAGACCCACCAAATTTTAGGCCATTCGGACTCCATCAACCAAATTCAGGAAAATTCATGTACTAATAATACACACGAAAAACAACCAAATTCATAAATTCGGGTTTCATGACCTCGAAACGCCAAAATAGACGACGTTTGTCGTGGAGAACATGGTGAGTATTGCTCAATAGGCAGTTTTCGATAGACCCACCAAATTTCAGGCCATTGGGACTCCGTCAACCAAACTCAGGAAAATCCATGTACTAATACACACGAAAAACAACCGAACTCATAAATTCGATTTCATGATCCCGGAATGCCAAAATAAACGACGTTTATCATGGTAAAGATGGTATGTAATGCCCACTAGGCCATTTCTGATGGAGACACCAAATTTCAGGCCAATCGGACTTCATCAATCAAATTCAGGAAAATCCATGTGTACTAATACACATGAAAACAACCAAATTCATGAATTCGGGTTTCATGAACCTGAAATGCCAAAATAAAGAATGTTTGTCGCGGAGAACATGGTGAGTATTGCTCACTAGACCGATCCTGATAGACCCACCAATTTTTAGGCCATTCGTACCCCGTCAACCAAATTCAAGATAATCCATGTACTACACACGAAATACAACCAAATTCATAAATTCGATTTCATGACCCTGAAACTACGCCAAAATAAACGACGTTTGCCATGGCGAACATCGTCTGTAATGCCCACTAGGCCATTTTTATGGACCCACCAAATTTAAGGCCAATCAGACTCCGTCAATCAAATTCAAAAATATCCATAAGAAAACAACCAAATTCATGAATTTTGGTTTCATGACCCCGAAACACCAAAATAAACGACGTTTGTCGTGGAGAACATGGTGAGCATTGCTAACTAGGCCGTTCTGATAGACCTACCAAATTTTAGGCCATTCACACTCCATCAACCAAACTCAGGAAGAGTCTGTAATGCCCACTAGGCCATTTTTGATGGACCCACCAAATTTCAAGCCAATTGGACTCCGTCAACCGAATTCAGGAAAATTCATGTACTAATACACAGAAAACAACCAAATTCATAAATTCGGGTTTCTTGACCCAAAAACGCCAAAATAAACGACGTTTGTCATGGAGAACATGGCGAGTATTGCTCAATAGGCCGTTTCCAATAGACTCACCAAATTTCAAGTCATACGGACTCTGACAACTAACTTTAGGAAAATCCATGTACTAATACACCAAAAATAACCAAATTTATAAATTCAATTCCATGACCCCGAAACGCCAAAATAAACGACGTTTGTCATGGCAAACATGTTCTGTAATGCCCAGAAGGCCACTTCCGGCGGACCCACTATATTTTACTCTTGTCGGACTCCGTCAATCAAACTCAGGCAAATCCATTTACTAACACACGAAAAACAACCAAATTCATAAATTCGATTTCATGACCCCAAAACGCCAAAAAAAGCGACGTTTGTCATGGCAAACATGGTATGTAATACCCACTAGGCCACTTCCGATGGACCCCTCAAATTTCAAGCCAATCGGACTCCGTCAACCGAATTCAGGAAAATTCATGTACTAATACGCACGAAAAACAACCAAATGCATTAATTAAGGTTTCATGACCCTGAAACGCCAAAATAAACGACGTTTGTCGTGGAGAACATGGTGAGTATTGCTCAATAGGTTGTTTCCGATAGACCCACCAAATTTCAGGCCATCCGAACTCCGTCAGCCAAATTCAAGAAAATCCATGCACTGATACACACGGAAAACGACCAAATTCATAAATTCGATTTCATGACCCCGAAACGCCAAAATAGACAACGTTTGTCATGGCAAAGTAGCGAACATGGTTTGTAATGCCCACTAGGCCACTTCCGATTGACCTACCAAACCACAGGCCAATCGGACTCTGTCAACTAAATTCATGAAAATCCATGTATTAAATACTAGCAATACACACGAAAAACAACCAAATTCATAAATTCGGGTTTCATGACTTCGAAATGCTAAAATAAACAACGTTGTCGTGGAGAACATGGTGAGTATTGCTCACTATACCGTTTATGATAAACCTACCAAATTTCAGGCCATTCGCACACCGTCAACCAAATTCAGGAAGATCCATGTACTAATACACACGAAAAATAACCAAATTAATAAATTCGATTTCCTGACCCTGCAACGCCAAAATAAACGAAGTTTGTCATGGCGAACATGGTCTGTAACGCCCACTAGGCCTTTTTCGATGGACCCATGAAATTTCAGGCCAATCGGATTCGGTTAACTAAATTCAGGAAAATTCATGTACTAATACACACAAAAAACAACCAAATTCATAAATTCGAGTTTTATGACCCAAAAATGCCAAAATAAATAACGTTTGTCATGGCGAACATGTTCTGTCATGCCCAGTAGGCCACTTCAGGTGGACCCACCATATTTTAGGCTTGTCGGACTCCGTCGATCAAATTCAGGGAAATCCATGTACTAATACACATGAAAGACAACCAAATTTATAAATTTGATTCCATGACCCCGAAACACCAAAAAAAGCGACGTTTGTCATGGCAAACATGGTTTGTAATGCCCACAAGGCCATTTTCGATGGACCCACCAAATTTCAAGCCAATCGGACTCCGTCAACCGAATTCAGGAAAATTCATGTATTATACACAAAAAACAACCAAATTCATAAATTAAGGTTTCGTGACCTCGAAACGCCAAAATAAACGACGTTTGTCTTTGTGAAAATGGTCTGTAATGCCCACTAGGCCACTTCCGAGGGACCCACCAAATTTCAGGCCAATCGGACTCCGTCAACCAAATTCAGGAAAATCCATGTAATACACACGAAAAACAACCAAATTCATAACTTCGTGTTTCATGACCCCGAATCGCCAAAATAAACGACGTTTGTCGTGGAGAGTATTGCTCAATAGGACGTTTCCGATAGACCCACCAAATTTGATGACATTCGGACTCCGTCAACCAAATTCAGGAAAATTTATGTAATAATACACACAAAAAACAACCAAATTCATATGTTCGATTTCATGACCCAAAATAAACGGTGTTTGTCATGGCGAACATGGTCTGTAATGCCCACTAGGTCATTTCTGATGGACCCACAAATTTCAGGCCAGTCGGACTCCGTCAACAATCGAATTCATGAAAATCAATGTACTAATACACGTGAAAACAACCAAATTCGTCAATTCGGGTTTCATGACACCGAAACGCCAAAATAAACGTTTGTCGTGGCGAACAAGGTGAGTATTGCTCACCATGCTGTTTCCGATAGACCCACCAAATTCCAGTTCAATCAGAGCCTGTCAACCAAATTCTGGAAAATCATCATGTACTAATACACATGAAAAACAACCCAAATTGTTGTATAATGTGGAGAATTATCAATGTTTGAGATATGATCTTTATGACCGAATTCTTCAATTATTCTCATCTTCTTTTTGGATTACACATTGAGCCATCTCCTTGCAGTAGAATGTCAAGAAATTTCATGCTAACATTGGCGGTGTATATTGATATATTAGGGACTTATCAATCGTTAATATATGTTTATCCTGCTAGGTTTGTGCGGTCTGTCATTTGAACTCAAAGTTGAGAATCCTCCTCTTTGGATGTCTTTCTATGTCCAAACGCTTCAACTTGCATGTCTCCTGCAATGTTTTATGTTTTATCTTTGAATGTATAATGCACTTCTATCATTGCTTCTTGATTGTCTCGACAAACACTTTCATAAAAGTTTTTTGTCTAGGCAAACGCAAAGCAAGCTTGGATAACATGATGACACAGCCTCCAGCCAAGAGATTAATGACAGATGGTCCAACACGTTCAATGTCAGCAAATTCTCTGCCAGTAGGCACACAAGGACCAGCTGTTGGACATGAAACTGGTGTATCATCAGCACCCCATGGTTTGCAGCACAATGAGAATATGCTGAGAGCCAGTGGTAGAAGGGAGATGGCTGGTGGGCAAGGTAAAACGTCTGTTGCTCTTGATCAGGCCTGGAAGGAAGATCTGGATGCTGCGCGTTTGTTGCCATCTCTGTTTGAGTGTTTTGGTGAAAGGATGTTTTCCTTTACCCCTTCACCTGAATTGTCTTTCTTTCTATGATCCTTTGGAATGGGACAGTGGGGGTGAAATCCACTGCATTTGTTCACCTTTTTGGGTAGGACATTACTATTGTGTTTGATGTAATATATGTTGCATCTTCTCCTTGGGATGCATGAAGTGTGATGTCGAAATAGCTTCGGCTGGGCTGTAAATGTGAAATCTTCCAGTACAATGCTGTCTTACATTCATAAGACTCTTTTAGACCATTTGCATCTTTGACGAATTCTGGCACTCAGGAATAGGCGATAGCACATGAATGGGTTGATCTTTGATAAAAGTAGTGTTTCAAGTTGAGTTGAAAATGTTATTTGGAAGTTGATGTTGTGTTTAGACATTGAAATACAACTGAAATTTTGTTAGTAAAGACTCGACAAACTTTGAAAAACTTATTTTTCAAACTTCAAATTCCGTATGGACCAATATAATAGACAAACAGTGAAATAATCGTCAAATATTATTTTAAACTTTTGAAACCAAATCAATGACAAAGGGAAGTTGATTCCAAATGGTTCATAGTTCGAAACTAATTTGCTTTTCATTTGGGTTTAGAAGAATTGTGAAGAAGAAAGCAGTGTTAGTGATTCAAGAGCCACGAGGAGCATGGGAGTACTCTATTAGCTCAGGGATGCTTACTTTTCAGAGTATAATATTCCGTTTCATTTCATACGTTGCCAATTGATTTATGTTTACTGAGAGAAGAAAAAACACATCACGTACAGAATCACTCTGATGACTCAAAAGTATAAATTTATACTGGAAGTTTGGTATTATTTCTTACCACATTTAATGTGGAATAACAACAGCAGGATCATTTATAACTCTGGATAAAACAAGAAAAATGACGGGCCATTTCGTCGAAGCCCCTTTCCAAGACTTTTTGCAAATTTCAAGGTATATATGCACTTCAAAATCAAACCACAACAACATACACAGTGTAATCCCACAAGTGGGGTTTTACGGAAGATAAAATGTATGCAGACCTTACCTCTTACCTTTATAGGGTAGAGAGATTGTTTCCGATAAACCCTCTACTCAAAAGAAACATAGTAAAATGTAGGAATGTAAGAGAAAAAAGAAAGCAAAATACCAAGATACCAAACAAATGGAACAACACATAATAATACACACCTAAGGATAATGGTCTACGCGATACCAAAATAGTACTACTAAGAAAAAGGAGAAGAAGAGATGGAAAGGCTAGCCCCTATCTCTCTCACACAGAGCACTTCAAAATCAAACACATGTTCAAATTGCACGTCGAATATACCATCTTTAACGCAATGACCCAAAACAAGCCCACTAACATCTTTACTTCCATGAAGTAAGACCAAAACAACACCACTTAAAGAGGTGGTCAAGTGGAGGAGCAGCAAGGAACAGAATAAATTACATAACAGAAACACCTAGAGAAGATTCAAGGAGAGCATAACTGCCTGGGCATTTCTAGCTTTTACTTTATACATATAATGACTTCATTTTCACTACTGAAAGAAAAGAAAAAAGCAAAAAAAGAAGTTTGATAGGAAGGAATAAGCGGAAACTACGAAAAAAACCATGACCCAACATAAATAGGACATCTTCAATACTCCGCAAACCAACCAGCCCACATTGCCTACTCATTAAGCCACCCTGACGAATTTTGCTGCGAATAGGGGTAGTAAGGCCTGGGAGCAAAGCCCGATGAGCTACCTTGAAACCCGGGTCGAGCAACTCCACCACCGTAGATGCCACTTCTTCCGTCAGATTCCATGCCATTCATCCTACCGGGATATAACTCCTCATGTGGAGGATACTGTTGCATCACAGGCGTATTGATCCTGCCGTAGGTTGGATCAGTTGCTGGACTCAACCTCCCATAGGGGGGATGGGGATATCCAGTGCTGGCACCCGCTACGTAGTTGCTTCTTTGAGTCAAAAACTCATCACCCTGCTGCCCATAAAGGTTGCCCTGTGCCCGTACATCTGACTCCCTTGCATATATCCCCCCATTCCGGTGACTGGTGTACGGTCTACCAGGTATATCTGGATGCTCTCTTTGATATCCCATAAATCGTTCTTCAGAGGCCCTGAATGCATACTCGGGACCAGGACTAGCAGACCGAGGATATTGGTGATTTAAACTTGAGTAAGGCTCCTGCATTGGCAAGCTGTTCCTTCTTGCCATGTCACCATCCTGATGTGCCCTGTGCCCCATATACTCAGGACCAGGACTAGCAGACTGAGGATATTGGTGAGCTAAACTTGAATAAGGCTCCTCCGTTGGCAAGATGTGCCTTCTTTCCATGTGACTGTCCTGATGTACCCCATACCCTGTCTCTTGCTCCGTCTGTAATGCAGAAGTGCTCTGGCCCGCAAAACATTGATAGCTATCCTTCTCTTCAGCCTTAGAAGACAAAATTGTGTGCCGATCAACCGACTCACGATTGGTCATGAGGGGGGAGGAATGATGAGACAGAGATCTTTTCCTTACAGACCTGTCCTCTGTTGCTTTTTCATCCAAATCTCTCTGTCGTTTCACTGTGGACTTGTCCTGTCTTGATTTTTCATCCAAATCTCTCTGAAATTTGCTTCTATCCCGACTCCCTTTCATTGACTTTTCATCAGATCTCATCTTGCTTTTATCCTGACTCCCTTTCATTGACTTTTCATCAGATCTATTCTTGCTTTTATCCTGACTCCCTTTCATTGACTTTTCATGAGATTTGTTCGTCCCGTGGCCCCGGTGATCACCACCTTCTTTGCCACTTTTATTCTGTGATCTCTCCTTGTATTCTTGGGGCTGATGTCGCTTCTTATCCTCAAAACCAATGTCGTTATTGATCTTTGTTGACACAACTTCATCATGTTCCAGTGAACGAGGGACAGGTGCGTCGAAGCAACTTTTTTCTAATTTTATCTTGGACGGGTGGCCATGCTGTTGAGCAATTGCTTTATGGTTGGCGGTCCAATCAGGGCGACTCCAAAGATAAAGTGGTGGTGTACTCACATTCCAATCCTCCATTTGTTTGTCATTTGAATCAACAGATCCAGGTAAATAAAATGACTGGAAAAAGAATAAGGATGAGCCACCAGACAGTAAACTTATTATATTCTTAATAATACATTCAGTTTTAACACCAACTCACAAGAACGGGGAGAAACAGTTTACCTTCCCACTAAGCAACTCGTGATCCTCCCAAATTAGATCATATGGAGATCCCTTTAAATCTAACCTGGTTCCAATAGAAAAGTTTTATCAAAATCAGAGAGAGAAAAGAAAGAAGAGAAGTTCACATAAGTAAATGAGATGCAAAATACCGTTGTGTCTCTTTCGGAACAATGAGGATAAGAAGCTTTGGCTTAAACTCAAGTGCTTTGTTAATAAATTTGTTAGCAAGGACAGCATTGACCCCAAAAGGAGGATTCAGCCCCATGATCTACACCAAGGGTGAAAAATTTAAGTGCAAGCAATGTATGGTGAAAACCAATGAAATTTGGAGCTGGTATATTTCTGTGAATGTTGTGCTCTTAGAAAAAATTTCTTACCAACTTCGATCCTCCTACTGGCAAGTCCTCTGGGCGTACAGTCATCCAGTCCTTCTTCTCAAAATTAAATGCATTCTGCAGGAAGGACAAAGAACTGCAATAAGTAATGTGCCAACCACCTAAGCATATTGACTTGTCATTTGTCAAATCTTGGACGTCTATCACCATTTCTTAGGGCATTCTCCACCTGAAATATGCACTTTAACAAACAAGGAAAATCATTCACCTTTGCTTGGAATAGATCATAATTTTTATATAAGCAACCCCTCCCAATTTCATCCAGCTTCTTTTTCATGAGACAACTGAAATCGTTGGAACCGCAACAGAAATCCAAAATCTGCTCAACAAACAACAAAATCTTTAAATTCGCTGCCCGCTAAACAAAAAAGCTAGCCTGATAGTAGAAACTTCACAAATCATAAACAACATGATCCTGGAAGATTTACAAGTCACAAGTAATTAGACATCAACTAATCATTTTCCAAAGTACAACAGGAGGAACACAGACGATTGCGTTTCCCCTATAAAAATATTGGTATAGCAGAATACTGATGAATAAAGTTGGAGGATTATAGTCAATCTACACCAGAGAAAATTATTGTACTCAAAGTTGGTAACAAGATTTCCACTCATGAAGCGTAAGGCCAGCATAGATTCCTACCATATCACCATCTCGAACATACCAATGAAGCATATCGACAATCTGCACAATAGAATCACACTCAATCAGGTAAAATATGGCATGTAAAAATACTACAGCTTGATGAGTAGATCAAAGAGAAAGCACTACTCAAATGATCCAGCCAGAAGGTGCACAAGTTAAAATGTGGGAAGGGTAAATTTTATGGGCTCTTTGTGCCCTTTTTTCGAAAAAAAATGACAAATTAGTAACCAGAGGAGCTTCCCTACCCCAAGCAAAAAAACCAAAATTTAAAAGCCCTTAAACTTCAAGGTACCTAATCTCTTTCTGGCTCACCTTTGGATGCCACCAGGCAGAGAGGTGAAATCAGTCATTAAAGACACATATATATATATATTTTTTTTGATTAAGCACCGGGTGTCCGAGGCTCTTTGAGCCCCGACTAATCCCGGGGGTGCAC
Source organism: Lycium barbarum (assembly GCF_019175385.1). Taxonomy (NCBI): domain Eukaryota; kingdom Viridiplantae; phylum Streptophyta; class Magnoliopsida; order Solanales; family Solanaceae; genus Lycium; species Lycium barbarum. The sequence goes on along the minus strand of NC_083337.1, from coordinate 831,802 downwards.
AGACCCTCGGCAAGGAGTTTCCCGCAAGTGCACCACGGGTAATTCAGGGTTTTACCCAGTCCGATGGCCCTCAGAAATTGTTTGCACCCAGTGGGTTTCGAACTTGAGACCTTGAAAGGGAGCACCCCAAGGCTCAAGCCAATTGCCACCAGGCCAACCCCTGAGGGTTATTAAAGTCACATATATCTTCTGATGACAAGTAAGTTTTATAGTTTTAGCTCACCTCTCTCAGCTTGAGCTTCCCTACCCCACCCCCGCACCCCACCCCAAATTTAAAAGCCCTTAAACTTCAAGGTACCTAATCTTCTTTCTGGCTTACCTCTGGATGCCACCAGGCAGAGAGGTGAAATCACAGTCGTTAAAGACATATATCTTCTGATGACAAATAAGTTCTATAGTTTTAGCTCACCTCTCTCAGCTTCTCCACTTTAGTAAAGTGGCGACCAAAGGACGTGTAGCGCATGCCGTGTAGAAAGGGAGCAAGATACACTCTCAGCTTGCTCTACAAAATAAGAATAATTCATACAATTAGAAAACAGCCCAAGACGCATTCGACATAAATTCGGAATTTATTAGAAATTTGGGACACAATAGAGAGAATAACAAATGGAAGAATAATGTAGAAAGCAAAGACAGGTAAAACTTTTAGCAATCACTGCCATCTAGTTCTGTTGAAAATGCAATATAGAACACCTTGAACCCACTTGACCAGTTAATTTAAAATGCTTAGACCTAATTGCGCGGAATTGATTAATGTTTCAGCACTACAACCACCAAACAGCCATCTAAATACGCTGAAAGAAAGCCAGCTATTTGATTCAATCTGATTCAGTTAAAAGCCAGCTATTTGATTCAATCCGATTCAGTTAATGACATTGCCTAGTTATACAAGTGTTACTGAAATTTTTTCGTTGAGAAAAAATGTAATTGAAATTTATATACCAGAATTAACTCGGGGAATAGTTGGTAAACTAAAGATAATTTCATAAATGATATCAAATCAATTAAAAATAGCCTTCATAGAAAAAATGGTTGGCCATTAGTCTGAGAAGTGATTTTCATGAGATAAAATAATACTGAATTATTTGGATAAGGCAACCAAACACCAACTACTCAAAGCAAATGCTGATTTAATCACGGATATGTCCACACTAATAATTAATAGAAAGAGATACAAGATCTTTAGTGAGACATATATGTATCCTTTTCCATCTTTCTCTCTACTTTCACCCATTTCCCACCAGGGGCCACTGCCACTTGTGACCATATATTTACTTCTGGAGAATGTACTCTTTCTTCCATTAGGTGGAGGGGCCAGGATTGGCTCGAGTTCAAGGTTTGCAGTTGGACACTTGAAGACTGACACGATCTGGGGAGTAAGTATATTATATACTACGGTATTCCAGAAATACACATCCCTCTAGAATATCACTTTCTTTTTTTTGGTTTGAGAGGGGGGAGGCATTGTATCATTTTGCTGACTAGAATAAGCAAATTAAATAGAAGAATGAAACAAGTACCCTCCACTTCATTATCTGAGCAAGAAGCCCAGGCTCACAGACAGCTTTTGCATCTTCGACTTTGCCCCCTTCCTCTAGTATCTGTAAAGCCGCACGAATAGCCTGCAAGAAATAAGGTCGTTTTTTATGATGTCTCTTCAGGACATTTGATAAAATAGGTCACATTAAAGATAGGTTCAACAGAAAACAACACGAAAAATTATTTACCTCAACAGAACCCTCAACTTTCCCCAAGGTTATAGATTTGTCGAATTTTGATGAGTATGCATGCGTTGTAGGTACTTTGTGCTTCACTATTTGATCCATAGTTATGGAGGATTTAACTTCCTTCATCATAGACAATATTCTACATGACAGACATTAAAAGAAAAGAGAACAGTGTCCTATCAGTCAGAGACAACAGAAAGGAATCCATGGGCCAGATGAGAAAAGGCACAAAGACAGCATCCTATTGTGGGGCAGTGCGAAAGTAGAATAAAAGAAGAGCAGGAGAACTAAAAACATCAACGCACATACCACATTGATTCAGTTCTTCCAACATACTAGTTTTTTTCATAGTGTACTGTTTTAGTTTTTTGCTTAGTGTACTGTTTTGTTGTAGTTACTGTTCCTTTTTCCTTTTTGACCTGCTTTGTTTTTGCTTTATCCTGAGCCGAGGGTCTATCGGAAACAGCCTCTCTACCTCCCAAGGTAGGGATAAGGTCTGCGTATACTCTACCCTCCCCACACCCCACTTGTGGGATTACAATATTACACTGCGTACGTCGTTGTTGTTGTTGTTGCGATTGGGGCTAGGGGACATTCCTCCAGAAACTAGTAGACTCAACCACAGCATTTTCAATCCAAAGTTCATGATCCCACACCCCTACTATTGTTTGACAGAAAATGATAAATAATCCATTAAAATTGTTTACAAATAGAAGTATCATTAATGCTATACAATGCAAATTTAAAACTTGTTTAGTCTAAAAACTGAAGATCTCGGTCCAAATCTGCTCTCACTTTCAAATCCTTCAACTGGCTGTTAACATAATGAAAGAGTGAAAAAGGTGCTCCTACAAGGCTACAACTAATGCATACAACAAGTAACAAAGCCTGACCTCAATAGAGTACCTCTCCTGGAGTTTGAACCCGAAACTGAAACACTAACTTAACATCCATAGGGCTAAATCTTTAATGCCTTAGTCTCTCGATACAAAAACTACACTACTCTATTTTCATCTCTTCTTATTTTGCTTGAGAAAAAGAACCTTTAAAATATTATTCCACTTTGATTTAAACCTGCATTTGGAGTAATTGTCAGAAACCATTTTAAGATAAGCACGCATGTCCACTGAGCCAAAGTTTGTTGCTATGAATTAAAAAACCCATCCTAAGCCAAGAAAAAGCAAAAGTTGAGATATCTCTGGAACCTCAAGTGCAAATAGTTATTGACAGAGCTAAAGTGCTTCACCTGCTCTTTGATGCAGCATCTAAAGTCTGTGAACTGCTTCTCTCCTTTTTGTCAGACTTCACGATCTTGGTTTTCTCCTCTTCACCAGACTCATCAATTTGTGATTCCCTGCTAATGAGTGCATATAACTTATCGCCCAAAGAGGTTTTACCTTCACTTTTGGTAGCTTTGTTGAGCTTTGCGGACGAAGACTTGTTCAAACTCTTTCTATTAGCATCGATAACTTTTTGTCTTTTCACAGAATCAGGTAGAGGCGGTCTCTCTCTCTTTCTGGAAAAATCAACCTTCACTGCCTTGGACAATTTTTCAACAGTTTCTGATTTTTTAGCAATCACTCTCTTGCCATTAGTCACTTCTGCAGATATTCCTTTTGGTTTTCCCGTTTGTTCCGGTGTTTGTTTCTCCCTCCTACGATCTCCCGGAAATTTGATGTGATCTCTTGAAGGTGTAGCAAGTTCTTCATCAATCTCGTGTTTTCTGATGAATTTGTTAGCATAAGTCATTTGAAACTTGAAATACCAGCACAGATGGATAGAGTAAAAGTACAAGTAGGGTGTAAAGAACTCACAAACAATAGATCAAAATGCGATTTTTTATAAGACCATCCCATGCCCTTGGCATAACATCATCCTCCTCGTCCTCCTCCTCCCCCTCCTCCTCCTCATTTTCTTCTTCATCGTTGCTCTTGTCGAAAACAATTTCCCTGGCAATTTACATAAAACCCGTTACATTTGTACACAAAGTACTGTCCACGGAAACATCAAGAAAAAAAAATAAAGCAAGTACTTAGGCAAGCATTTCCGATGATATGATGTTGGACACCGTCTACACATGGCAAACTGTAGCTCAGGTTTATCTTTATCTTCTCTTTGTTTACAGACGCAGCACTGATGCAGAGGACAAGCAAAAGATTCACCAGCGGCAATCTTCTTTTTAAGTTCATCAACCTTCGACTGAGCATCAGGATGAAGCAGTCTGGCAACACAATGTGGGTGGTAAAAATGGCCACAAGTCGCATTAACGCAACGGAAGACCTGAAAACCATACCTGAATTTTGACTTAAACATACCATGGAGAAAATGCAATTCTAAGTACCAACTCAAAAATGCTAATATAAATCTAACACAGGGATGCACACTTATTATTGATTTCTTAACGAAAAATCACTACAACATCTTCAAGCAATTGTACTATTCCACAGCAGGTCTCATAGGTTTGTTAGTACCTCCGCATGAGATGATTGATCAGAAGAACCCAACTTCCCACAAGCATAGCACTGGTGCTGCTGATATTCACAATTCTTACAATAGAAATCTTGATATTTCATTGCCTGGAAGAGGAAAACTTGTATTAGTAGGAAGCAATATGCTAGCCAGAGACAAGAATAACATCACTAGAAGGAATGAAAGCCAGGCAAATTTTGACATACCTTAACTTGCGCCTTTGTAAAACCAAGAGATTCACACTGAGATTGAGCACCATCTTCCACAGTAGCATGAAATGACCTCAAGCACTTCCCATCGCAACTGGTAGGGATCACAAGAGGCATATTATTTGGAGTAGCAGAAAAAGCCAATAGATAATAACAAGCAATTCAGAACCAAAACTGACCACCTCTGGAAAGAGAAGCAAGATTTAACTACATGCTACTATCAGGTATACTGACATGAAATTACAAAAGTTCTTAGAAGTAGGTGCAAACAAAAATGCCAGTTTGACACTCGTAGAACAAAATAAGAAATACTCAACAAAGGAGGTGGGCATGTCACTATGTGTTCAGTTAGACATTGAACTGCCGAGCCTATTGTTCCCTTCTTCAGAGTTTATTGAACTAATAAGATGACCAAACAAACTGAATCAATGGTCTACGCCTATGTATAAATCTGTATCGGGGTGCAAACACAACATCAACAACGGAACATATAACAAAGACAATCAGATGAGACAGAACATTTGGCAAACTTATAATTCAATTATGCGAGTGCAGATTCAAGGAAAGATCCAACACAAGCTGGACATTGAATTGTATTTGTGGAATGGTAAAGCCTGCCCATACCAAAGAAGTTCACCACCATCGTCACATATAGCGCAGAGAGATTCAAAGTGATTATAATCATCATCATCTTCATCTTCTTCTTCATTGTCATCTATGATATCATCGACTATAAAGTCGGATATTGATCCAACCTGCCAAAAGAAACAAGCACAAGCTCAAAAAGAGAGCCAGATGTTCTGATCCTCAATTCCTGCTTTCATGTCTTAGAAAAGCGAGGGAAAGAATATGTATAACCTCATCAAAGATTTTCTTCTTCTTAGGCTTCTCCTCCAAAAATTTAAGTAAAACCTGCATAAAATAATTCAGTTTGACATTTTGCTATAAAGATGCAAAATATTTGATAAGAGAAAAAGAAAAATAAAACATATCCAAAAAGAAAAGGAAAAACTCAAGCTTAAAAAAAGGACCTGATTGGATTCTGTCTCAATTCAGACATTGGTTAGTTTTTGGCAAAAAGAAATTATGTGTATTTATGGGATATATCAAAGTACTTTCAAATACAGAAATGAGAATTAACTAAATTAAATGGGCTCTGTCGTCATAAAAGAATACTCCTACGGGCTCATTTTATATAACTCACTTTCGATTTTGGGATATCCCAAAATGTTTGACCATATACTGCTCCTATGAAAAATTCACAATTTTCAAGAATTCAAATACACCAACATGTAAATTTGATATGACGTCTTCTCTATCAAACTGTTATTCAACCACCACTTAAATGTATATATTGTTTTTTGAGAATGGTAACGTTATATTCATCAGTACAAAGATTGCACTGGCAACTGTAATACTAGAAAGAAAAAAGCCTATGTACACTTCACAAGGCTTTCAAAAAGTCTAGGACGGAATCAGCATCTTCTATACAAAACTCTCTACACCAAAAATTCAAGCTCAAGATACAGTTCATCTTTAATTTCTGTGTTGGATTACTTTTGTTCTCAAAACATCTGCTATTTTTGTCCCTCCGGATGGTCCACTATATGCACCTTACACAATATTTTCCTTGATCATCACTAACATAATATATAAGTTAATCAAGTCTTAAAGGTCATTACAACATTAAAAAAAAAAAAAAAAAAAATCTCTCTCCTATTTCAAACTCTCCCAGGCACATTCCCCAAGAATATGACCTAGTTCCTTTCTTGATCAACCTTTCTTCTTATCTTTCCTTCCCTCTCTCTTCCCTTCTCTTCTCTTTCTCTCTCTCCTCTTTCTGAAGCCCTTCGAAGTATTAAATGGTCCAACAGAGGGGAAACCTCATTTAATGCAGATGTTTCAGTGAAGGGAGGAGTAATTTGCATTAAAGACGACCCCAACAACCAAAATGAAGTTATTAATAGGAGTCTGGTCGGCAACTTCAAGGCTGTTGAAACTCCAACTCTCTCAGAGATTAGAAGATGGTCTTCTAACCTTTGAAGGAAAATCTTTGGGCTGAATATCTATGAAATGGGAAATAGCCTCTTCCTTTTTGAGTTTGCCTCTAAAGCTGCGGCTGAACAAGTGATGAATGGAGAATGGTTATGCAAGCGCCTACGCATCAGGTTCCAGTGGTGGAGCCCTACAGTTGGAGCTGTCGAGAAAAAGCAAATCTTAACTCAACATGGGCTAGAATTGTTGGTCTTCCTCTGCATCTTTGGTCACAAAAGAATTTCAAGGCCATCGGAGATTTTTGCGGTGGATGGTTAGAAACAGAAGAAGAAACGCAGCTTAGAAATCATCTCAAATGGGCCAGCATCAAAATTCATGGAGACGGATCATCTATCCCGAAGGAAGTAACGATCGAGAATGGAGGGCTTTTCTTCAAAGTCCAGATATGGTCAGAATCGCCGGTAAGATTTCGTATCGGAGAAGAAAGGGACCAAGTCTGTGTCCAATAGATATCGATGAAATGCACAAAGGGTAAAGAACCAGATCATAACAGCCTGGCTTTTAAAGATTGTGTGGTCCCAGCATGTGAGTCTCCACGTGATCCACAATCTTGATTGACGAGCTAACTACGCTAAGCTGGAGGTTTGGAGACAAACTCTGGAGTCTAAAGGGTTCAAGTTGAGAAGGACCAAGACAGAGTACATGGAGCGCAAGTTCAGTGACGTGACACATGAGCCTGGCGTGGAAGTGAGGCTTGGTACCCAGGCCATCCCAAAGAAAGGAAGTTTCAAATATCTTAGGTCTATTATACAAGAAAATGGGGATATTGACGATGATGTCTCACATCGTATCGGTGCAGCGTGGATGAAATGAAAGCTTGCTTCAGGAGTGCTGTGTGATAAGAAGGTGCCACCAAAACTTAAAGACAGGTTCTACAAAGTGGTTGTGAGACCGACTTTGTTGTACGGGGCAGAATGTTGGCCAGTCAAGAGCTCTCACGTCCAAAAGATGAAAGTTGCGAAAATAAGAATGTTGCGATGGATGTGTGGGCACACCAGGCGAGATAGGATTAGGAATGAAGATATCCGGGATAAGGTTGGAGTAGCATCAGTGGAGGACAAGATGTGGGAAGCGAGGCTGAGATGGTTTGGGCATGTGAGGAGGAGAGGCACAGATGCCCCAGTGCGAAGGTGTGAGAGGTTAGCTATAGATGGTTTCAGAAGAGGTAGGGGTGGGCCGAAAAAATATTGGGGAGAGGGGCTGAGACAGGACATGACGCAGTTTCAGCGTATCGAGGACATGACCTTAGATAGGAGGTTATGGAGGACTCAGATTAGGATAGAAGGCTAGTAGGTAGTCGCTGTTTTGATCTACAGTCTATTGTCCTTTGATTCTTGCTACTATATGTTGTTTCTTGTACTTCGATTATCTTATTTATCTGTGGTAGCTACTGCTTCCTTTTTTAGACTGCTCTATCTTGACTTATTCGCTTTCTTTAGTTTCATTTGCATTTTGCTTTGAACTGCTTGTGCTTATCTAACCTTTCTCGTTGTGTTTTCTCTTGAGCCGAGGGTCTTTCGGAAATAGCCTCCCTATCTTCCGAGATAGGGGTAAGGTCTGCGTACACTTTACCCTCCCCAGACCCCACATTGTGGGATTTCACTGGGTATGTTGTTGTTGGACAGAAGTGGTTTGGGCCAAACTAATATGGGCCAATTCTCAATTGAAACAGCTGAGCTTTCAGCCTCTTCATTAAATGAGGCACGTGAGAAGCATATGAGGCCAGAAGTGGACGATTCACTTAAAGCTCTAAAAGACATGGCAATCAAATTTCTTGAGTCTTTTAAACAGTGGGAGGAAAGATCAGAAACTCACAAGATACCGTGTTGAAACCAAGTAGGAATTTTATACAATCAAGCGGGGCAATGAGAGCAAAGGAGGATGCTAATAATATTTGTCAGGCACTGATGATAAATCTTTGCAACAGAGAAAGCCAATCAACACCTATCGACCAAGACATGCAGATACAACAAATTCATGAAGTGGAACCAATAGCTGTTCAGAGCCAGAGTGGTCAGGCGATTGAGACTGCAGCTTTTAACTGGGTTAACTCTAATATTTTGGAATTGGGCAACATATATGGAGCTGCGTTTGAAGGCCACGAGGAGGAAGCTATGGCACTTCTAATCAAATTAGATGCCAGAAGAAAATTCTTGGAGAAACAAAACCAGTTGGATAAGGTGAAGACCCCCAAAAAGCAGAGGTATCGGGAAGAATGAATTGAAAAATTTGGCTTCAGATTTAAATAAAGAAGTTACATGGGTCAAAAGCAGGGGGAAAACTCAAAATTTAACTTATTAATGAAAGTCAATTTGATATCATGGAATGTGAGGGGGCTTAACAAATTCTCTAAAAGGAAGCTTGTTAAGAGTCTTATGCTAAAATGGAGGGCTGAGGTTGTTTGTTTGCAAGAGACAAACTGGAAAAGGGAGTGGAAGCACATGCTAAACAATTATGGTCTTGTAGATGGATGAGGAGTGGTTTTCTTCCGGCTGAAGGAACCGAAAGTGTGGTATTCCGATTATGTGAGACAGTAGACTTTGGGCTGGGGAACAGGTGGATATAGGGAAATATTCCATTACCTATAGATCTGATTCTGTTCATCATACCTTCAGTTGGTATCTTACAGATAATTGAAAAATTGGATTGCTGGGAGGAAATTGCTGCAATGAGAGGTTTATGTGGGGGGCCCTGGATCACTTGTGGAGATTCTAACACTAACAGAACTATGGTGGAAAGAAGGGGATGCAATAGGATCACAAACATGATGTCTGAATTTTCCAAGTGGATTGAAGAGATGGAATTACATGATCCACATCTTAATGGAGGCAATTTCACTTGGTTCAGAGGCTTAAATCATGTTAGTGCTGCTAGATTGGATAGATTTTTATACTCTATGGAATGGGATGAAGCTTTCAAGAATATTAGGCAGAAAATCCTTCCAAGGACAAGATCTGACCATAGTCCAATAATTCTGGAGTATGGCAATTGGGAGAGGAAAAATTCTTACTTCAAATTTGAGAACTGGTGGATTGAGGAAGAAGGTTTTCTTGATCTGATAAACAAATGGTGGAATGAATTTGAAGTTGAAGGATGGACAGATTACAAGTTGAGCATCAAGCTCAAAATGTTGAAAAACAAAATCAAAGTCTGGAGCAAAGAGAAGTTTGGAGAGCTAGCCAACAAAAAGAGTAGTCTGTTAAATGAACTGGCAGACCTGGATTTAGTACAAGAAAATAGAGTCCTAGATGAGGAAGAATTGATGGTAAGGGCTATTGTATTGGTGGAATTAGAGGAGCTAGCAAAAAAAGAGGAATCCAGCTGGAGGCAAAAATCCAGAGCTCTATGGTTACAACAAGGGGATAGAAACACTAGATTTTTCCAAAGGATAGCAACTGCCCATAAGAGGTATAACACAATTGACAGGTTGATGATTAGAGGGGAAGAAATAAAAGAACCTGAAGGGATCAAAGAGGCTATGGTTGATTTTTATGAGAAGCTATACTCAGAGTCTGAAGCATGGAGCCCATCTTTTGAATATGTTGACTGTCCAAAGATAACACAAGAAGAACAAGAAAGGATCCAAAGACCATTTACAGAAACTGAAGTGTTGCAAGCAGTGAATCAGTGTGCAGTTGACAAAGCACCAGGTCCTGATGGTTTTTCCAAGTGTTTTTATAAGAGTTGCTGGGAAATACTAAAAGGCGACATTATGCAAACCATCAACAATTTTCACCAAAATGAGAGATTTGAGAAATCCTTTAATGCTACTTTCATAGCTTTAATCCCTAAGAAGTTTGGAGCTGAATAATTAAAGGATTTCAGACCTATAAGTTTGATAGGGGGCATTTACAAGATCATATCCAAGTTACTCACAGAGAGAATGAGGACTGTCATGGAAAAGCTAGTGGATGTTCATCAAATGGCTTTTTTAAGGGGAAGACAAATTATGGATGCAATATTTACTTGCAAATGAGCTGGTGGATTCTAGAGTAAAACAGAAGAAACCCGGGATTTTGTGCAAGCTTGATATTGAAAAGGCCTATGATCATGTCAACCGGGCTTATCTACTGAACATTCTAAAGAATATGGGTTTTGGAGTCAAATGAATTAATTGGATCAAATGCTGCATATCCAATGTGAAGTTTTCTGTCCTAATCAATGGAAGTCCAGAGGGTTTTTTTCATTCTAGCAGGGGTTTGAGACAGGGGGATCCACTTTCTCCTTTCTTATTCCTACTGGCTATGGAGGGGCTAAATTACATGATCAGAAAAGCCAAAACAAAAGGATGGATAAGGGGCTTTGGGGCTCAAAACAACAGGGGAGAAGACATGGAAATAACACATTTATTGTATGCTGATGATTCCTTGGTGTTTTTTGAGGCAGAAGTTGATCAAATCAGACATTTAAGGGTTATTTTGACCATCTTTGAAGCCATTTCTGGGCTTCATGTCAACTGGAATAAAAGCTGTTTACATCCAGTGAATCAGGTGAATGATTTACAAGAGTTGGCAGGTAATCTGGGGTGTCAAACTGAGTCACTGCCCACAAAATATTTGGGAATGCCATTGGGTGCTAATCATAAGGCACAAGAGATATGGAATGATGTGCTCGCAAGATATGAAAAGAAATTATCAAGATGGAAAAGTCAATACCTTTCACTTGGGGGTAGACTGACATTGATAAATTCAGTCTTGGATGCTTTGCCTACTTATATGATGTTTGTATTCCCTATCCCTAGGGGTATAGAGAAGAAGCTGAACAGAATTAGAAGGGAATTTTTGTGGCAAGGTAACAAAGAAGAAAAAGGTGACAAATTGGTGGTGGAATGGGAGACTATGACCCTTAATAAGCAACATGGGGGCTTGGGGATTAAGAATCTCAGTTTACACAACCAAAGTTTGTTACAGAAGTGGTTGTGGAGGTTTTGCAAGGAAGATAGGCCTCTTTGGAAGAATTACATAGCTCATAAATATGGGTTGATGAACCAATGGGCAACAAATGAAGTGAATGCTACCTATGGATGCAGTGTTTGGAAGATTATTAGAAGAATGTGGAATGAATGTAGGGAGAATTTGAGCATAAAGGTGGGGGATGGGACAAAAACTTCTTTCTGGGAAGATCAATGGATTGGTCATTGTAATCTCAGAACTTTGTTCCAAGATTTGCACATCATCAGTCTCCAAAAGAATGAAAAAATCTCTCAAATGTGGACAGAACAGGGATGGACTCTGGTGTTTAGAAGGGCATTGAATGACTGGGAAATAGGGAGAGTGTCAGATCTGCTTTTTTTGCTTAATTCCTTCACTGGTACCACAAATACTCCAAACATCCCGGTCTGGAAACTATGCAGCAAAGGGAGCTTCACTGTCAAGTCACTATACTGGGAGAAAAACAAGGTTGTGAACCCATCACTGATTTGGCCCTGGAAATTTATCTAGAAAGTCAAAATTCCATATAAGGTCTCTGCTTTTGTTTGGTTAGTTTTGAAGAGGGCTTGTCTTTTTTTTTTGGTAAAGTAATAAAATTCATTAGTAAAACATCAAGAACTTGCAAGGTTACAGATGGGAAAAGCTGGCAGGCTTGGCAAAACCTGTAGAACAATCTAAAGATATCCTATCTCTACTGAACTAGAGAAAAGGAGCTGATAAAATCTAGAAAGTTACCCACATTGTTTACAGGGGCAAAAAAATGCCAACTAAAAAGACTAACTAAACACCTAGACTTTAGAGAGCAAATAGGAGTTGAGATTCCTTCAAAGCATCTGTTGTTTCTCTCCTTCCATAGGGTCCAAAAAATTACTGCTGGGATCATTCTCCAAATTCTTTTAATGGATTTGTCAACTCTCCAGAGTATCCAGCTAGCATATGCATCTTTGATGTTGAAGGGCATTACCCATTGTAGACCAAGCATAGAGTAGAAGAAAAACCAGAGGCTAGCTGCTGCAGGGCAGTGCAAAAATAGATGGTTGACACTTTCATTGGTCTGCTTGCACATGGTACACATGTTAACAACTATTACACCTCTCCTTCTAAGATTGTCTTGTGTTAGGCATGCTTCCTTCAGTGCAGTCCAAGTGAAGCAAGTAACTCTGAGAGGCTGTCTGGTTCTCCATACAAGCTTCCAAGGCCAAACCTCTAAAAGGCTATTTTGAGAGCACCAGTTGTTGTAACATTCCTTCACAGTGAAAATCTTTTCCTTAGAATTGCCCCAGAGTATTCTGTCCTGAAAATCTGCCACCAAAGTACTTTGTCCCAAACTTTCTAATAGAGAAAGAAAATCATCAACTTCCCAATCCTGTAAGTTTCTCCTTAAAATTGGTGTCCAACAGTTGTTAACTCTATATTGAGCTAATGTTGCTTCTTTGTTAGAAGCTATCAGAAATAGTGAGGGAAATAAATCTTTTACTAAAGTGTCCCCAAGCCATTTGTCCTGCCAAAATCTGATCTTGAGCCCATTTCCAGCCTTGAATGAGACAGCCTGGAAGAATTCCTCTTGGAGACTACTGATGTGTTTCCATACTCCAACACCATGTGGTTCATTGCTTTTCTTTGCAGTCCAGTGGTCTTGAATACCATATTTAGCTTTGATGATTTCCTTCCAGTACCCTGCCGCATTTTGACCATATCTCCAAAGCCACTTCATGAGTAGGCTGTTGTTATGAAACTTAAGATTTCTAATCCCCAGCCCCCCTTGGCCTTTGGGTTGAATAACTGATTGCCATTTGACCAAAGAGAATTTATGAGTAACACTGTTACCTTCCCATAGGAATTTCCTTCTAAGCCTGTCAATTTGCTTTAGAACTGAGGTTGGCATAGGGAAGAGTGACATAAAGTAAGTGGGAATGCTGTCTAGGACACTTTTGATGAGGGTGAGCCTGCCACCCAATGAGAGATATTGCATCTTCCAAGTGGCTAGTCTTTTCTCCATTCTTTCAATGACCCCACTCCATATCCCAGATGATTTGAATTTAGCACCCAAAGGAAGTCCCAAATAGGTGGTGGGAAAGGAGCCTGTTTTGCAGCTAAGAATATCAGCAAGAGCTTCTAGGTTGGTCACTTCATTCACTGGATATATAGTGCTCTTACGCATGTTGATATGAAGTCCAGAGATGGCCTCAAAGATCATGAGGGTAGTGTTGAGATTAGAGACCTGCTGACAATCAGCTCCACAAAATATAAGGGTGTCATCTGCATAGAGTAGATGAGAGACTGAGACTGAGGTGGAAGGATTTCTGCCCACTTGGAACCCTTGAATCCACTGAAGTTCTTTGGTCTTTGCTAACAGCTGAGATAATCCTTCCATCGCAATGATAAAGAGGAAAGGGGACAATGGATCCCCCTGCCTGAGTCCCTTTTGAGAAGAGAAAAACCCAACTGGACTTCTGTTCACCAGAATTGAAAACTTCACTGTCGAAATACAGAAATAAATCCACCTTATCCACCTTTCCCCGAAACCCATTTGCTTCAAAATGTTGACTAAATAAGCCCAGTTAAGCTGATCAAAAGCTTTCTCAATATCTAATTTGCATAGGATCCCAGTCTCACCACTTTTAATTTTCCAGTCTAGCACTTCATTGGCAATCATAGATGCATCAGTGATCTGTCTATTCTTCAGAAAAGCACTCTGCTGTCCAGAAACTAAGAAATCCACCACTTTTCCGAGCCTCTTAGCTAAAATTTTGGCCAGCAATTTGTAGACACTGCCTATAAGACTTATAGGCCTATAATCTCTAAGCTCTGCGGCCCCTTTCTTCTTTGGGATAAGAGCAATGAAAGAGGCATTGCATGATCTCACCATTTGGCAGTTCTGATGAAAGAAATTAAAAGCTGCTAGCAGGTCTGTTTTGATGAAGTTCCATGATTTTTGAAAGAAAGCCATAGTGAAACCATCAGGGCCTGGAGCTTTGTCAGGGGCACAAGTCATGAGAGCTTCTAAAATCTCCATTTCGGTGAAAGGAAGTTCAAGGTCCTCTTTATCCACTGTGTTGAGACTTGACAGACCTTCAAAGACAGCTGAGGGTCTCCAAGATTCAGTTTCTTTGTAAATTTGTTGATAGTACTCCAGAATACCATCCTTGATCCTTCCTTTGTCTTCAATTACTTCATCCCCTATTTTGAGTCTGTCAATGGTATTGCCCTTTCTATGAGAGTTGGCCATTCTTTGGAAAAACTTTGTATTCTTATCCCCCTCTTTCAACCATAAACATCTTGATTTTTGTCTCCATGAGATCTCTTCAGCGGTTGCTATTTGCTGAATTTCAAGTTTGAGATTCAATGTCTGACCTTTCTCTTCTGTAGAGAGAGCTCTGAGCTCAGCTAACTGGTCCAGCTTCCAAAGTTCTTTGAGTGCCTTGTTCCTTTGAGTCTCGATTGTTCCATAGACCTCCCTATTCCATTTAGTAATGTCTTTCTTGAGATTCCTTAGTTTCTGCATTAGCACAAAGTCTGGGGTGCCTAATACAGTGTAAGAAATCCACCATCCTTCTATCATGTCCATGAAACCCTCAGCTTGAAGCCACATGTTTTCAAATTTGAAATAAGAAGGTGTGGTCTCCCAATCTCCACTTTCCAGGATAATTGGTTTATGATCAGAAAAAACTCTAGGCAAGGGGTATTGTTTGATAGTATTGAACATCTCGCTCCATTCTGTTGAGATAAGGAACCTATCAATTCTAGAGGCTTGGAGAGACTCCTCCCCTCTTGACCAGGTAAATTGTGCTCCCTGAAGTGGAGGGTCAATCAAATCCAGGTCTAGAATAGTGTTGGAGAAGCCCAGCATCGCCCTTGATCTTCTAACGCAGTTCAATCTTTCCCCCACAAATCTGCACACATTGAAATCCCCTCCTATGACCCATAGGTCAGACCACAATCCCCTGATAGATGCTAACTCGAGCAAAAGATCCTCCCTTTCTGGATTGGTATGAGGGCCATAAACACTAGTAAAAACCCATTTGAAATCCTCAGCAAGACTTTCGAATCTACATGATAAAGAAAAGGCTCCTGCTTCAAAATCAACACATTTCCAAGCTCTTTTGTCCCACATTATTAATATCCCACCTTTGGTACCAATTGCTTTGACTTCTGCCCAAGAGATCCATCTGTTTCCCCAAATTTGCCTGATTAGAGATGGATTCCATGTCTCTATTTTGGTTTCCTGCAGGCAAATAATATCAACTCCCCACTTGTGAATAAGAGATTTCAAAGTGCTTCTCTTGTCTTTATTGTTGAGACCCTGCACATTCCAGCTGAGTGTTTTAACTCTCATCTGGAATGAGCCTTTTGAGACCTGCCCCTCTCTTTCTTCCCACTCCCGTCCTGGAGACCCCAATCCAATCTTTTAAGTTCAGTAACTGCTTTGTTTTTCCCTTTCTTTAATTCTCCTGTTTTATTTTTTTGCTCAAGAATCTGCACTTTTCTTTTTTCCTCCATTCTCAGAATAATTCCCAGAAGTTCGTGTTCAAAACCAGCAACATTTACCCCCAACACTTTGCAAGCCTTCATCATTGTCAACTTCGTCCATTTTGAGGTTTCCACCACATCAGGGATATCAACAGTTTGAATTTGTGGATCATGCCAAGGCAAAGGAAGAAAACTGTTGTAGGACTGAGATGAGATACCAGAGTCAGATTCATTTGAAACTGACAGTGCTGAGAATATCGGTTTGGGTATATGTGGGTCCATCGAGTGCCCTGCGTGAACCGCTTCATCATCTGCTTCAGGCTCGGACAGTGTCCCCTCCATGAGTTCTAAATCCCTGAGACTAGAAGCTTGAATTTCTAGTTCAAAAGGATCAAAAGAGAATGAAGCATTCAAGGAAGATGAAGCTCTGAAGCAGCATGGGTCCAGCTTTGGTACAGATGATCTCCACACTTGCTTCTTTTTGTGTTGCTTGAAGTGTTTGCTTGTAAGTGGGCCTTTAGTGTAGTAACCGTTGTTCAAAGCTAATGAAGTTCTCCCTTTGTAGTGTTTCTTACTACCCTGACTATTAGAAGAGAATAAGGCCGGCCCATTTGTGTTTAAATCCTTCGAATTCCTTCTTTTCTCCACAGGTTCTTCCACACGTGTGTCACGTGAATCATTAATGGTATTAGCACGTGGAGCTGAGAGAGAATTTGATCCCATCTTATTACCAACCTCGGGCAAACCAGTTGAAGGACCAGCATGTAAAGAAAAAGACCGGATTTCCTTAATTATTGGCAATTCGAAGATCCTATCATCAAATTCAAAATTCAAACTTGCCGGAAACTTCATAGCTGATTTTTTGACGCAGATGCGAGCCCAGATCAGGTGGGTTCTGTTCTTCGTATCTTCATCAACACCGACATAACCCCCGCAACGAGCCCCTATATGTTCAAAAGTATCCATTGACCAAGCATTTAGAGGGATTCCAAAAACTTTCAACCATATGTTTTCCGAGCAGTTACCAGATTGCAATGAGAAAATGTCATGCGACCACCAAGATAAAGAAAGATGTCTTCCGTTCCAGAACCAATTCCCTGCCTTTACCCTTATTGCCTCTTGCCTGGAAGGAAGCTCAAAGAGGAACTGATTGTGGTCTAAAGGTATGACTTTGATGCCAGCAGTAACTCTCCATCTACTAATGAACCATTTCTGAATAGTTTCGGGATTGGGACTGTGATGAAATGGATCATTGAAGGTGCCAACCAAGCTTCTGTGCAAAGGATGTTTTCCATTCAATTCTCCTTTGTTGGTTCCTTGACTTATATCTGGCCATCTGTCAATGCTAGCAGCTGCACGATAAGATTTTGTCAATGGGGGAGGAGGAAGCAGTGGCTCTGCTTCGCTGAATTCTTTCAGAAATTGAAGGATTTTCTTCGCAATATCTGACCATCCACTGTTGAGGCTGATCTCAGGGATTATCACTGCTGCTTTAGATGAACCATGCCAAACCTCTATGCGAACAAATCTACCATAAACATTGAAATTTTGGTAAACTCTGAAAAGATTGTGTTGTTGTTTTCTACCCCACCTTCTATATAGTCGACCAGTGCCTTTTGATGCTTGAATAAGCGCTTCCCACACCCATCTCAGGTTCTGAATATCCATATTGATCTTGCTTGTATATCTCTTGCCCCTTTCTATTAATGAAAACCAGTTATAATATTTATCCCCTGTATTCCTGAGTTCAAAGGATTTATCCCCACTGATGAAAAAAAGGTGTGAGCCCTGCATGTTTCTAATGAAAGTCACTGAAACTGAAGGAGTTTTATGTTGATTGATGTGGTCGCCGTCACTGTCAGATGTCACCGGTGATTCTGCCGGCAGCAACTCAGGTCGCCGGAGTTTTTTTTTTTTTTTTTTTTTTTTTCTCCGACACTGACAGGTCGCCGGAAAAATTATCCGGCACTGTCAGAGGTCGCTGATGTCGACAGAGGGTAGATCTGAAAAGATTTGGAGGAGAGAGAAAGCAAAAGAACTAGAAAAAGCTGTAGATGGAGGCTATGGAGGAGAGAGAAAAAGCTGTAGATGGAGGCTATGGAGGAGAGAGAGAGCTGGAGTCATGCTGGAGTGAGGGCTGTGATGGTGGTCTGAGGAGAGAGAATCAGATCTGGATCTATTTTGCTTACCTGGGAATCTGTGTCTGGGAGCATTTTTTAGAAAGAGAATGTCATCACTTCAAAAAATGACCAAGAGGGCTTGTCTTACACAAGATGCCTTACAAAGAAAAGACCTCATGATGGGATGAGACCTCCGTGCCGAATGAGTGATCGAGGGATTATGTCAAGAGCCTCGTGAGCTGACTTGTGAGCTTGGCAAGGGTTCAGCCATGCGAGCAAAGGTCCGTTGGCTTAGACGTGCAGTCGTGGGGCGACGCTGCACGACGCAAAAGGAATGTGTGCGATGTGGGCTATGCTTGGCAATGCCATAAGACAACCGAAGGGATGGCATAAGAGACGCATATGGGCGAGGCAGGTGCGCGGCACATGCAGAAAGGCCATGTGCGAGGCACATGCGTCGAGGTGCGCGGCATGCGCGACTGTTACGCAAGGTTGAGGCGAACAACAGGCCAAGGCATACACGAGACGCACATGAGCAAGGCTAAGGATCGAACGTTGCCTTACTTGGGCAAGGCACGAGCGAGGTGCGTAGGCACGAAGCGAGTGTCAAGCTAAAGGGTTGGACTGGGCACGCGGTGCCGATGTTCAGGTCCAGGAGAGGGACTAGCGTGTTCGTAGCCAAAGTTAGAGGTGCATGTGGACGAGGTCCAGCAGAAGGGAAATGCGCCACAAGAGAATGTTAGTATGTCAGTCGACATCAGTCGGGCGGCACAACAGAAGCGAGCCTCCATGGCGAGCTTCGCCTTAGGCATTGGATCATGCCTAGGAACCTGGGAAAGGAGATGGCTGGCCCGGAGTCGCGGAGGACTGCGGGCGCCGCACGGGCGGTTGTGTGCCGTCGACGCGCGAAAAATATTCCGCTATCGCGCAGGGGAAAACAGATATTCTCATGATGTCTATTTTGTGGGGAAAATGCAGAAACAAATGAGCATTTATTTCTTCGTTGTGAGACAACTGCACATCTGTGGCACATGTTCTTTCGTATACTTGGGGTGAATTGGGTATTACCAAGATCAACTTTAGAACTCTTATGCAATTAGAAAGCAATTGGAAGAAGAAATGCACAAGAAGACTGGTGGCAAGCCATTCCAGCTTGTATTTAGTGGACAATATGAAAGGAAAGAAACTCAAGACAATTTGATGACAAAGAAAATTCTATTCAGATAGTTAAAACAAAATGTCTTAGTCTCTTGCATTTTTTGTGTAAACAAGATATAGTGGGGGAGATAGGAGATTTGGTAGGTTCTCTAGGCAATATGTAAATTGTAATTTGACTTTTACCCCCAGGCCACTGCTTGTGGTTTTACTTGTAAAGTACCTTGAGCAGCAATTGATAGCAATTGATATGTTGATACTTTGGATGAAATACAAATTTTACCTTATTCAAAAAAAAAAAAAAAAAAGGTCATCACAAAACAAAAACAAAAAAAAAAGTTAAATCGACTCTTAAGACTTCGTGTACACTCAAATAGAGCCATGTAAAAACGGAATGGACGGAGTCCAATCTAGGAAGTATGTGAAAAGTACAACTAAAACCATACATGAAAATTCACAAATATGTAGCAGTTTGCGCGCACCTCAACTACCTCCCACCAGCAAAGGTACCAGGTAACTCTGTCCACCTAGGCTTGGACAGCTGGAAGATGTCTCCGCTAGGGCCTAGGATTTGAACCTGAGACCTCATGGTTCTCATCTCACTTTAGTGACCACTAGACCACACCCTGAGTACCAGCCAAAGAAAAATACTTTTTGACTCTCGACAGTGAGCATGTCTCTTATTCCTTTTTCCCCTTCTTCTTTTTTTTTTTTTTTTTTTTGGGGGGGGGGGGGGGGGGGGGGGGGGGTAGTACCAAAAATCTCTATGCTAATGTCTGGGCACCACCAAGGCTGTTGACTCATTCAATCTCCAATTAAGTGTTTCAAGGCTCAGTAAATAATTCTTTTAAATTAATCTAGACAGAGACTCTAATTAGTACTTCTTGTAACTCACCTGTAATGTAAAAGGTACCTTACACCTATTTAGTTAATAGTCTTTTCTTATAAAAAGCCTTGCCTACTTCTCCTTAACCGGCAAAGTTTTCTTCGCCCAACAATTCAAGCACTAAATAAACTATTGTTATGTGATATCTCATAACTAAATATTTCCCTGTTTATTTTAAATAAGGATTCTGAGTTCCTCCCAGCAACCTCACCCCATAAGTAATTCGAAGCGTAGGTCAAAGTGGAAACTTTAATAGTGATATCAGCCAAGAACATGCTAACTTACATTCAGTTTTACCTCCTTATGCAATTGTATTTCCGTAAGCAATGTAAGGCATTTTCTTTGTAAAAAAGAAAATAAAACGAGGGAAAACCAACAGAGCACAAAAGTGAATTTAGAACCATTAGCATTAGAGATCTTTCCACGTGTTAACTGTCTGGTCACAGCAAGGAATCATACAAACCTTGGATTGAGCCAATTTTCCGTCACGCTTAACAATTTCATTGATAAAATTCATGTGATCCACTAGATCGTTCTCCGAAGGCCTGGGCTCATACACACTACAAAAACATGGGTAAGATTCCAGATTTCTCTAGAGGAAAAAAAAAAAAAATATGCTAATATACACAAGATGTCAATATGTGAACCTGAAGACTTTAGATAAGTGATCCCACAAAGCTCTGCCAGAAGATTCTGGATTTTTTTTCAGAAAGTGCAAGGAATGCACAGTGATCAAAATTGACCTAATGGTATCTTGGAATGCCTTCCTTGGTTTTTCAAGTTTGATCCAATCGTTCTCCTTAGATAAAACTGAAATTGCTGGCTCTATACGTGAAGAATCAATCTTCCATGTAGTGACCTGCTTATAAATCTTCTGAAGGCCATTATCGGCAGTCCCACGCAAGAAAACATGTCCTTTATTCCCATCCAAACTCTCAGTATCATTCCACTGAAATGTTAGCTCCGCAAATGAAACAGGCTCATCCTTATCATCCACAAATTCATAGTTAGAAACTGTACTCGGGACTGCTTCAGCTTCATCATCAGAAGATGCCATTCCCACTTTCCCCAAATGCTCCGGGGGAATAACTGACTACCTGCCAATGAAATTCACTCAATATACAAAGATTAAGAAGCACGAAGTTAAAACTTGACTCCATAGAGTAGAAAACTTCTTTTTATAAGGTAATACAGTAGAAAACTTTTTTTAGATGAAAACGAAGCCTACATCGCTGTAAAAATTATGATTGTTAGGCATGGCATATTTCTAAAATTGGAGCTATGCACCACTTCTGAATCCAATCCTGTTATGCAAGGTATACTTAGAAGTTAGTCAAACTTAGTTGAGAGTATTGAAGGGTGATTAAGAGTAACAAGGCGAGACTCGTGGACGGCTGTTATAAGTCTTAATCATTCAGATCTGTTCAAACTACCAAATGGCTGTAAAATAAAAACAAAAAACCCATTCGATAATTCAGATATGAAAGATTAAGATCCAAACCTAACCAAAAAAAAAAAAAAAGAGAGAGACGCACTTAATAACTGAGATCTGATTAATTAAGATTCAGATGTTTATAAGGGCTAAGTGTTCTTTTGGAAGACATAAGGTGGAGTGTCTAAGTCCCATAATTACAGCAAAAACAGTCGCCACTCATCCCAGCAAGTTACATGCTATGACTGAGTGGAGTATCCCTAAGAACACATAATTATTGAAAAGGAAACAAAAATGCTAGGGGATTCTTTGGTCTATAATACTGGCTATGGGAAGATAAGCAAAGCCCTCACCAGTAGGTTAAAGAAAAAATGCATTTCAAAGGGATGAAGAATCTAAAAATGCTTTTGAGACTCTGAACGAGGCCACAGCTGCAACCCTAAGTTGGCTCTGCCCGACTTAATTAGGAGTTTATCATTAAGGCAGATTTTTGCCAAAGTGGGATAGGAACGGCATTCAAGAGAACAACAACCAATACACTTCCTAAGCAAGGTGCGAGTCGAACTCGCTCTCTTCGCCCTCCTGCAGCGCCTTTCACTCACTTGTTTGAGCTGGACTCACAATCTTAGTAGAGAATAGAGAAATAATAAAAACGTTGGTTCCTGGTGCCTTTCTATGACCTATGTATGATCATTGTCTTAATTCATCCATTGCACCACCTGGAATTCTTAGTTAAACCTTTACCCGAAAAGGAAATTTGATTTTCATATGTAATCTTCTTTTCTTAGATTAAGCACTAGCTCCCTGGCATCGATAAATCCATCCATGGGAAGGAGTTCCATGTCATGCACCCAATGGTGTAGTCTAGTGGTCAATGAGGTGGGAGGAAAACCACGAGGCTGCAGGTTCAAATCTAAGAGGAGGTAGTACACAAAGTGCATGCAAGATGGCTCGAATACCATTGTTATCAAAAAGAGGGAGTTCCAGGCCATACTACATGCAGCGAAAAAATGAAGATACCATTTGTAGTATAAACAGTTTGTAATCAAGACAAATCACTGGTCTTAAGTACTCACTAGAGCAGAGAGTGACTAAACCTATTCAAAAGTGGTTTGAAATCCAATATAAAAGGAAGTTGAAAATAGGGTAGGTGCTGCCCTTTTAAGGCACAGAGGATACGTTGGTTCTCTATGATGCAGAGGTGTCCCAGCTAGATCATTTGAGACAGATTCTTATTCGTTTCGAAGTTGTGTCAGGCCAGCTCAATCTCAGAAAATGTGAGATCACTCCGGTGGGAGTAGTGAATAATATTGAGGAGATGGCGAAGGTGCTAAATTGCAAGGTGTGTACTCTACTTATTACTTATCTGGGACTACCTTTGGATGCTTCTAGAAAAGACCTTGCAGTGTGTTTGCAGTGTGGAATCCTGAGATCGAGAGAGTGGAGATGCAGCTTGCAAGATGGCAAAAGAGGTACTTGTTGAAAGGGGGAAGGAAGTGTTGATCAAAAGCAAAGACTTCAGCGTAACTTATTGTGGGACACAGCGGAACGCACCAGGAAGCATCATCTCGTCAACTGGGAAGTTGTTCTTCTCCAAAGGAGTGGGATATCAAGGTGTTCAATGAAGCTTTATTAGGGAAGTGGATATGGAGATTTGGGTGGAGGAAAATGCTTTTTGGAGGGGGGTGGTAGCGGAAAAGTATGGTACTATGGAAGGGGGATGGAGAACTAGAAACATTATAACTCCATACGGGTGTGGTTTGTGGAGCATTATGAGGGGGTGGGAAGATTTTTGCAGACAGGTTCCTTTAAGGTTGGGGACGGAAGCAGAATTAGTTTCTGGGCACGTAAGTGATGTGGGGAGAATGAGTTGAAGGCAGTCTTCCCTAATATATATCGTGTTTCCTGCCATAGAGAGATGACAGTCCAACAAATTTGTAGGTCTAACAAGGGAATATTCACTGAGTCTTAAGATTCAGAAGGAACCTATAAGATTGGGAGATGGAAGAATTTCACAATCTAATTGAGTTTTTGTATGGGCTAGCCAATCCTAATAATTATCGGATGTATGGAATTGGCAAGCGAGTGGAGATGGATTATTCACTGTTAGCTCTTATTATAAGAGGCTAAGTGAGAGAGGAAGGTACTTCTTCCCTTGAGTCTATTTGGATCACTAGAGCTCCTAGGAAGACCTCCATAAACAAACATAAAAGCATTACAACACATGATCATGATTCCAACTACTTCCCTGCACTGCCAAATAAAGGCAAAACAAGGAAAACAAATACTCCCTTTGTTCCAATTTATGTGATACTCTTTCATTTTTGATCAGTCCCAAAAAAGAAAATGACACCTTTCTATATTTGGTAGCAATTTAACTTTAAAATGCTCATTTTACCCTTAATGAGATGATTTATAGCCACACAAATATCTGTGATTTATTTAAGATCATAAGTTTTAAGAGTCTTCTTTTCCTTCTTAAACTTCGTGCTCAGTCAAACACCCTCCTATAAATTAGGACGAAGCGAGTAACTCATACCACCGAAAAAAGTTTCCGAACATCGTGATTCACTGTCTAATTAGACAACCCAAGCAGAAATCAGAAAAGAGGGACAAAACACAAAATGCATTCATAAAACAGGGTTTTCGTTCTTAGAATTAGCAAAAACTTATGGTTGTGTATATAGATTCGAAGAAACTACATAGGGAAAAACACAGATGCATTCGTAAACAGAGGATTGAGCGCATAAAACATGTACAACATAGACCACAAACGATATAAAAGCATTAGAACACATATGATCATGATTCCAACTAGTTCCCTACACTGCCAAATAAAGGCAAAAACAAGGAAAATAAATACTCCCTCTATCCCAAAAAGAATGTCAACTTTCTATATTTAGAAACACTTTAGGAACAATTTAACTTTATGAAATGATTTCCCGCCACACAAATATCTAAGACTAGTTCTGGACCACAAATTTTAAGTCTCTTTTCTTTCTCAAACTCCGTGTCCAGTCAAATACCTTCACATAAATTAGGACGGAGGGCGTAACTCAAACTACCGAAAAATGTTGCCGAACATCGTGATTCACTTTCTAATTAGACAACCAAAGCAGAAATCAGACAAAAGGGAAAACACAAAATGCCTTCATAAATATGGGCAAAGAATTAGGGCTGTGTATATAAATTCAAAGAAACTACATAGGAAAAAACACAGATGCATTCGTAAACAGTGCATTGAGCGCATAAAACATGTACAACATAGACCACTAAAGACCACAAACGATATAAAAGCATTAGAACACATATGATCATGATTCCAACCAATTCCCTACACGGCCGAATAAAGGCAAAAACAAGGAAAATAAATACTCCCTTTGTCCCAAAAAGAATGTCACCTTTCTATATTTAGAAATACTGTAGGAACAATTTAACTTTATGAAATGATTTCCAGCCACACAAATATCTAAGACTAGTTCTGGACCACAAATTTTAAGTCTCTTTTCTTTCTCAAATTCCGTGCCCAGTCAAATACCTTCACATAAATTAGGACGGAGGGCGTAACTCATACCACCGAAAAACGTTGCCGAACATCGTCATTCACTTTCTAATTAGACAACCAAAGCAGAAATCAGACAAAAGGGAAAACACAAAATGCATTCATAAACATGGTTATCATTCCAATAATAAGCAAAAAATTAGGGTTGTGTATATATATTCAAAGAAACTACATAGGTAAAACATAAATGCATTCGTAAACAGAGGATTGAGCGCACAAAACATGTACAACATAGACCACTAAAGACCAAAAACAAATAAAAAAGCATTAAACCACATATGATCACTTTCTAATTAGACAACCGAAAAGAGGGAAAACACAAATTCATTCATAAACAGAGTTCTCATTCTTCGAATTAGCAAAAAAATTAGGGTTGTGTTATATAAATTCATCAAAAGGTTGAGGTAAGGTCTGCGTACACTTTACCCTGCCCAGACCCCACACCTGATGGGATTACAATGGGCATGATGTTGTTGTTGTTGTTGTATTATACAAATTCGAAGAAACTACATAGTGTAACATATAATAACTGTACCTGTTCATATTATTCTAATTAAATGACCCTCTACAAAATATAACAGATCGACTCTGTGTTATATCAGAATCGTCCATGTATACAAAGGGTCATATACCTCTATTCATTTTTGTAAAGACCCCTTTTAACTGATTTCTTCCAATTGGTACACTTAAACAGAGGATAAAACATTATAAAATCATTACAACACATGACCATGATTCCCACTACTTTCCTACAAGCAAAATAAACCGAAAATATCGTAATTTACTTTCTAATTATACAATCAAAGCATAAATCACAAAATAGGGAAAAACACAAATAAATTCATAAACAGAGTTCTCGTTCAAATAATTAGCAAAATAATTAGGGCAGTGTTTATATAAATTAGAAGAAACTACTAACATATAATAAACGTGTACCTGTTGATAGAGAGTTGCAAACCCTAATTAGGAATAAATATTTTGGTGGTTGTAGTGAGTGAGAAATCTAGAAACTCAGAAATCGCTATTTAAACGAGGCGGTTAATGTAGTGACCGGCTAATTTATAGGTGGGCCTTGTAGGATAACACCTTGTTTGGATGGTTGTTTTTCTGTATTGAAATATATTGTGTTTTTTTGTTGAGGACAATAGGTAAATCCCGCTCCTGTGCAATAGCCCGCAAATCACACAGGAGCTATATTGTATATTATTTTAATGAATATAATATTGGAATAAGTTGTGTTAAAAATGTAAAAAGAGATAAAATAGGATTATTAGATAATAAGTAAAGAGAAAATGAGGGAGGAGAAAAAGGTAATCACGCATCATACCAAATCGGTTGTTACATAAAATGAAACTTTTTTGTTGTTACATGATGATGAATTTAACAATATAATGCAATGCAATTTAAGTAACAATTAAAACAAACATTGTATTTAAACTAACAATACCATGTGATAGGTAATAACCATCCAAAAAAGATGTAAGGAAAAATATACAGGGAGGGAGTAAATTTGAACTTTTTTCTTTTGGAAATTTTGGATAAATGGAGTTATGCTGAAGTACGGATAATGATATATGCTAATACGAGATGATTTTCTAACAATAATAATATAGATAAAAATTTACCAGCACTGGTGTTTATATCAAATTAATAAATGTATGACATGGGTTAGAACACAAATAATTATCAGTTAATCACAGCTAATTAGTTTATAATTTACTTTATCATAAGTTGCGACAATTTGGTGTAAACACAAGTATTTACGATAACAAAATTGCTCAATTTCAAATAATACAATGCCAAATTTAGTCCTTTTCCCGTCATTGGAGTTAAGCATACTCAAAAGGTTTTTTTTTTTTTTCCACTTGTTTGTTCCATATTTTACAATTTGTTTGATCACTAAACCAAAAACCAAACTGGAGAATCTTTCTTACCAAGAGAAAATGTGTGACATCACAAGAGAAAACTATATGCAAATAAGCAACATACCAAATAAGACAAAATGTGTGACATCACAAGAGAAAACTATATGCAAATAAGCAACATACCAAATAAGACGAATTTTTGTCGAAGTTCTCTTATAAAAGTCAATTTGTGAAGTCAATCGAGGTGCGGCTATGAAGCTTAATGTTGAACCCACATTTGAGCTGGTTCACGTTTAAATTTTACAATAACTCATCTGATTTACAGAAATCAAATCTATTAATGAAATTCGAACTAAAACTTAATTTCTTATCATAGGGGCCGGGGGTAATGGAAGCATTCTTGGTTGTTTAGACAAAGGTGCACCTGTTAACTTACATATGCCAAACGAAAAATGCAAGATAGATGTAAACAACCATTGATTTATTTACTAGCTAAGCACACCATCATTAGTTCATTACCAATAGTTCCAACAGGAACTTGCACCATACAAACGAGTCCTCCATGTTATACAAGTTTTGTCTAATTGGTCAGTGGGCAAACAGTAAGTTATGATCACCATCTCCGTATTGGCAGCATTACAAAAACATGTTAAAAAGACATTTTCAACAAAGAGAGAATTCTCCTATTCATATAAACTAGAATTTCTTGGAAACGAGACCGAATCTTCAACTCGTTCTTATATGCAATCTGATTTCTTTTCTCCACTTCAAGAAAAGAGTGGAGGGAACAAGAGACGCGAAAATTCCAGCAAGATTGCTTCGTCAGAACAAGCGCGGAAAGCTCCAATGTCAAAATTGAGATGCCCAAGAAGACGTCATCCCTCACGGATGATTTTCAGTATCACTACCGTATATGGTAGCAAGTCTATTCTTTTATCCCGGGGACTCATTTCTAGCAGCCCCACCAAATATCGGCCTCATGTAGGTGTCATCGAACCTCCTCCAGTAGGAATGGATTGTATATACAGGTCTTTCGAACAGCATGGACAAACTATCCTTCGCTCGTAGAAGGTTGGTTTGGGCAGATTCGTCGAACGAAAGCAAAGGGAGCGTATCTTTTGAGATAGTTGGTTCCCTGTCTATGCTTCTCCGTGTATTGTCACTATGCGGAAGCAGATAGTTAATAAGTGGCTTTGTCAAGAAGCCAAACACCTGCAATCAGACCAATTGGGGTTACCCAAAGCCAAAAAAAAAGAGGGGGGAGTACTGGACTGGACCATTAGAGGTGGCAAATTACTAGTTGTGTCAAATTGGGAGGGTCAAAAGTGTCAAATTAATAAGTAGGTCATGACCCAACCCGGCCAGATCTTGTCGGGAGTAATATGAGTTGGGTCAAGAAACTCAAATAACTAAGTCATAACCCAACCAACCCAGCATGACCCAGCCTTCTTTACTTTTTTATTTTATTTTTGAGAAAAAATGCAAAAACTAATAGTTGTATATTTTTCTTCGATTATTAACTAAAGTTCTTCCAAATTTACACAATTCAGATCTCCGAATTTGATTTAGAAACTAAATAAAAAGTATTATAAGTCACAATAACTAGCAATTCAAAATCTTTAAAAGTACTTGAAGAAAATCATGGTCAAAGAAAATATCCTTTGATTCCCCAAATAGTAATTGAGACACGTAAATTGAAACGGAGGGCGTATACAAATATGTTTGCATTTGATTTGGATTTTGACCCGTTTTGACCTGCCTTTAACCAATAGTTTGATGACAAGGTCATTTCGGGTTCAACCTGTCCGGGTCAAGTCAAGAAAAGCGTGACTACCCAAACCCGTTTACGTTTAGATGGGTTGGACATTGGATACTGTGAGATGATTTATTTTGCTACCTCTAAGGACAACATATACCAAAACCTGCAGTTCCAATATATTTTTCCATGTCAGAAATCAAGGCTTTTTATCTTATCCAATTTGCCATTAACTTACTAGTGTACTGAAGAGCACAACAATTACTGTAGTCGTAACCATTACGGCATGCACTGGATCAACTGTAACACCAGAATAAGTGAACTGCATCAAAAGTAAAAAAGTTCAAAATTAATCAGACGCATTTGAAGATATTTGTTCCGCTTTAATTCAAAACTAAAATCCATATCTTGGGAAATATGCTAAATTACCTGCTTGAATGCCAAGGCGATAGAAACAGCTCCTCTCATAAGACCAGCCCACCAAATTACTATCTGATAAAGAGCACATAACATAAGGGCACATATTCACAACATGATTTATTTCGAGAAGTAACTAGAATATGACCTGATGTTTGAAAGTTATTGAGGGCGCTCGTGTAGCACGTCGGTTCATGAAATTGGAAAAAGCAGAGAGAGGGAACACAAAAGCAGCACGACCAACAGCCATCAACAAGAGCACGGTCCCGTATATTCCCATTGAAGTCCAAACACTGTCAGCAAGAATGAGCTGGTAATTAAACATTCAGTCGCAAACCGAAGTCTACTTTATCATGATTGCAGATATATACAATTTAGATGAATGAAAGGAAACAGAATATTATCCAACGTCTCTGTTCTAGTCACCAAATTGACAATCAACTCATTTTCTAGATACATTTTTATGTCTTTACTGGCTATACCGATAAATTGAAGGTGACTTTCTAGTTATGCATTAGTCAAATCTCTACTAAATGCAGACATCATAAATGAGTTGATAAAAAAGAGGAACCTTCCACCTTCATGGTAACCACCAAGTTTTTACAAAGCTTAGGCGGTAAAGCACAGGAAAGTCCCTCTAAGAGACATCATTCTACCAAACAATATCATAAACTAGGACGTGGAGTGGAGTGGCTCTACTAAGGGTCTAGCGGTGGATGTGCAGTGTATCAATGGTTCTCACGTTTACGTGGAGTCAAAGGTAAGAACAGATGGAACTTTCACTGAGCTT
Source organism: Lycium barbarum (assembly GCF_019175385.1). NCBI lineage: Eukaryota > Viridiplantae > Streptophyta > Magnoliopsida > Solanales > Solanaceae > Lycium > Lycium barbarum. Next base: position 801,958 of record NC_083337.1, on the reverse strand, counting down.
TGAAGCAATATGCTAATGATTGCATCATTTGATCATGAAATCAAAAACCGAGGCTAGGGAGTCGAGTGGCCTTATTAACTGTTAAATGTGTATTACTGATTCTACATGGAATCTTATGGTGAGAACAATTCCCACAAGGAAAATGTGCACCAACTCATCTAATAACAGTAGTTAACCTCTATTTAGTTAAAAGGCAGTAAATATACAATTGAATTCTTTAATCAAAATCCCAAATAGAAGCCAGCTACAGTTCCTTATTCTCATATAATGTTACTATCTTATGTTTTTTCCGGAGAGGCGCTGCAACACACGTCCTAAGAAGAATTGATAACCAATTAAAAATAAATAGTAGCTGAATGACTTAACATTGAGTGGAGATCTCACTTCTGTTTGCTCATTTTCCACTTCTCAATGTCCAGTGCGTCCATCCCGACGTACAAAAATATGAATGTTTCAGCAATGAAAGACATAGCTTCAAATGCATGCCTGTAGTCCAAAATATCTAAAATATCAATACATAATCATACTTCTAAAAGTGCATTTCATGATAGGTCAAAATTGCAGAAAATATATGAATTACACCTTCATGCATACCTCGTAGTGATTCTTGAACTATCAGTTACATTATGCCATGCATAGTGAGACATCAAGATTCCGGCAAAGAAGACGGTCAAAATCCCACTGAGGTTGAAAAGCTTTAAACAACATAATCACTTTGTAAATACCATGACAACACTTAAAAAATCTGAATTTGGTAATATACGAAAATAAACATGCAAAGGGACAGATCAGCAGCTCCTAGGAGCTTGCTTAGCCCAAAAAGATTAAATATGATAGCATGGCTAAAAGATAAACATAAAAGGGAACTCAAAAAAGTGGAAGAGGGGAGGGGATGAAATTGACACAAAGTAAAAGAGAACCTTAACATGAGGAAGTAAGTTAATATCAAGAGGTAAAACTGCTTGGATTGAATCCTTAGAGATTATGGCATCCATCTATAAATTGCGCCATAACATCCAAGCTAGAAGACGGATAGCGACCTACTCGGCATAGCCTAACCAAATACCAAACGACGAAACCAGTTTTTACCCTCACCCAACTGCAGAAAGATGAAATAATCTGTGTGTTTCATCCTTCAAAAAGTAGATTTTAGTAACCAGTGCATGAAATTTGTTGAAGGGTGATGCTTTATGTCCTAAATGTACGATTAAGTTCTTCCTACCAGACGGAGAGCTGTTAGATTTGCATATACAGATTTCAGAGACGGATCTAGGATTTGAACTTTATGGCATTTGAGTTCGGGATTCTACCACGTTCCATTGGATTTATTGGGTTCGAAATCAGTTATTTGTACTAATTTGGTGATTTCTTAACACATACAGGGTTCCAAGCCAAAGTTATTGAGTATCCGAACCCATATCTTGCACTCTATATCCGCCCTGAAATAGATTTACGAAGTCACCCAGACTACCACAATTTCTGGTGAAAATACAACAACAACAACAACAACAACAACAACCCAGTGAAATCCCACATCGTGGGGTCTGGGGAGGGTAGAGTGTACGCAGACCTTACTCCTACCAAGGTAGGACGGCTGTTTCCGAAAGACCCTCGGCTCAATAAAAGCATAAAAAGAAGTCAGATAAGGTTAAGAGAATCAAAGCGATATGAAATGAAATAATGCAAGCGACACAGATAACACAGGATAATCAAAGCACAGGAAATAACAGATAATAGCAGAAATCTGAGCAGAAGAAATTATATTTCTGGTGAAAATAATGAATTAGATTTGGTGAACAAACTACTGCAAAACTGTAAAATTGAGTAAAAGAACTTGCTATACCTCAGCCAACATGTAGGACAGATATGCCATCAGAAGCATGAGAGATACTTCACGAACCGAAGAATGTCTGCACAAATATGAACAGATAAGTCCTCACTAATGCATAACCACTAACACTCATTTACTTTGCAATTTATAGGATGATGTAGACTCCAAGCTTCCATATATGCCTACAGAAACACCAATCACAAATTTTACCTCCCGAAGTATAAGCCCCTCAGAATGTATGATGTTAGAAGTCCAGCCTGCAAGCAGAAATGGGCCACACTCAGCAAGGTTTTTTGCACACAGCACTCTTGGAGCGGATCACATTTTCAGATAAATAACTATGCACTTGAATGGATAAACTTACTAAAGAATTCACTAAGCTTAAGAGTAAAAATATATGGGAAAGACATCAACTATCAACAAAAATAACATGGTATTTGATTTTTTTCCTCCCAGAAAAACACAAATAGTTGTCAAAATTCGGGTAGAAGCCAAATCAGTAGAAAGGATAATCTTGAAACTAAGCTCAACCTCATCCTTGATAAAATGGTCATCTTACTTCATACTGTAGTTAATTTCTAGTATACTTTCTTAGAAGACAATAATTTATCAATTACACCATCGTGTATCCTTGAACACAACGTAAAGTCTTTTCAATTTTTTGGATTCTTGTCTTGGAAAGGTATGGCTTTCCTCTATAGATGCATAAGCAACAGCAAGATGCAATTGAATTATACTCTGGAGTTCCCTCTGTGCATACGTGAGGGTGTATTTGTTTCTATAGATGTTTGACAAAGCCATGCCATCCGTTATATTTGAGGGAGTGCTTATACTAGACCCGTCAGACTCCCACTAAACATTAGACTAACATCTCCAAGTGTTTGAGGAAGTTCAGGCCCAATATCTAAATGCATCTTCAACTTCATTCTCTCAGAGGAATCCCCCTTCAATACTCTCAGTAACAAGGTCAAATGTCAAGTCCAATGCAAGTTACCTTAGAGGGATTACAAATGAATAATTATGCTGTAGATAGAATGGGCAAGAGAATGTCTCGAATATTGAATCCTTAATCAAATGTAAATAGCTATATCCCATCTCTACCACATAGTACAGGATTAAAAGAGTCGAAGACTCACAGAAACTCCAAGAGCAGTGCTTGTGGAGAACAGGTACAGAAAATCTAGAAAGATATGGAGAGCCGACCAGCCATTGAATCTATCGACATCAATCTTCTGCACTGCATTGAAGAGAACAACCGACGTAGCATCGTTCACTACTCCTTCCCCAAAGACGAGACTGTATAGCAATGGAGTCTCGTCTTGATGAAGAACCTACACATGAATTTTGCAGCAATGCAGATGTAAATCGTTCTCATTATTGAAACAGGACATATGACCTCACATGCTATTTTAACTAACCTGCAATGTACAAACGGTATCGGTCGACGAAAATATTGCTCCAATACCTTAATCAGAACAGTTACACAAGTTAATATGTCAATGAATTAGCTGATATCAATAATGAAAAAGCAAGCAAATAAATTCAAATAGAAAAAAGGACCAGACCAAGAAAGTCGCGAACACTCAATCCATTGAAATTAAGCTTGGGAAACAGCCAAAAGCTACCTATATCAATAGAAGACGAATGTTAACCAAAGAATTAGATAAATGACAAAACGAGAAGCTCAGGAATGACAAATTACCAGCTGTAATGATACTTGATGATATAAAAACCCCAATAACTCCGAACGACATAATGGTTAAGAAGTTATGGAAGAACTGCTTCTTCTTTACCTGGAATCTGGATAAGATATGTATAAACATGTCATTTTAAAATGTAAAATGCTTGAGATAAATGGAATTATAATTTAACATAAACCTTCTTACCCTGCATTGAATATTATTGGTGGAAGTAGATAAATGAAGAACACCTCTTCATTAAATCTAAGTATGTGGGAACTTTTCCCCTTGCTTATCAGAAGTATTATTGTCCCTGATATAAGACCCTATGCACCAGAGGAGTAGATTATTACTCTCAGAGCCAATGAAAAACTAAACAGATAATTCTTAAACAAATTTAAAAATAAAATAAGCAATCGGAGACGAAACAATTCCGGGAAACTATGAAAATGAGTATTGCAGTTTTCACGAGGTGTGATTATGTTTGCCTCACAACTTTTCACGCTATATTTTGTTGGATAGCTTGTTAGTGGTTAAAAGGACTTGTTGGATCAACAAAAGCTATATTTCTGTGTCTTTTGGTCATATGTCCATCTTGATATGAACAAGACTGAAGAATATTATAAGTTCTCCATCCTTAGGCTCCAAGATGAATGAGTACCACCTCAACTGTTTTTAAATCACGGTGGTGTATAGCGCAAACGAACATCTATGGAGCATAGCAAGGAACCTCGGCTTCAGCCCTGGTCACCTCGCTCAATCCTACAGAGGGAACTTGAGTTGAGGTTTTTATTCCAACTAGCGAGGACAGGCCTCGTTTTGGCCCGGTAGAGTGAATGTGAAAAGCAGAATCCTCACCTCAACTATTTAACGGGGTAACTGCAACCTCCCACCAGCTCAAGGCAGGCTTAAGCAGATGGGAAGAAATCGCCTACTATTTTTTGCTTCGCCTAGTCGACTTGAAACCGAGGCCTCATGGTTCTGCTCCCGCTTCATTGACCACCAAGCCACTAAAATTATTTATATGTATGAACCACTATATGTCATTGATTCTATGTGATATGAATTAGAAGTACTCGCTCCATGACAATAACACTAGTTCGCTAACATTATTACTAACTTCTAATATTCTTTTCGGAAAAGGTGTCCAAATCAGCTTCTGCGCCTCAAATATTCCACCAGGGGGTTGGTTTGCCTTTGGGCATTCTTCATTTGCTTTGCTCTTCTTCTCCGGCCACATTTGGGATGTGCTAGAACCTTGTTCAAAGTCTCTAGTTAATGGGATTTACTTATAAAGACAAGAATTCCTGCCAATGACAACATCTTAACCCCGCTCCCTCAATTATTCCCCCAGGGTCCATACCATCTCTGGGATCACACTGGGTATGTTGTTGTTGTTGTTTGTACATACCATCTCTCATCAACATAGGAATCGGATAATTTGGTCAAACAAAATTAGGCTGATGGAAACCAATCACCTAACCTTTTCTTAGCTCATCTAGGATACTCCCATAATTAATTATGCTAGGATTTAACTCCCATAATTTTCGTGGAGTACCATTCGCTCTGTTCAACAGCTAGACTACATCCTTAAACTCTTAACTTTTACTCCCCGTTCCAGTTTATGTGACACTATTTCCTTATTAGTCCATCCTAAAAAAGGACATGTCTCTATATTTGGAAACAATTAACTTTACATTTCTCATTGAGAAGCTTGAGTAAGACCACAAGTTTCATAAGATAGCCACACATGTTTAAGACCATAAGTTTCAAAAGGTTCCATTTTTTCTTAAACAACGTGCCCGTGTCGATTCAAACTATGTCAAATAAATTGGAACAGGGAGAGTAATACTTTTGAATATCCAAATCTTGATGTTAGATGTTCTCCGTCAAATTGAAATTTTAAACTATCACTTGAACACAAACAAATCATATTAACACCTCAAAATCTATCTACAAAGTATACGTAGAACAAAAGAAGAGAGAAAAAGTATGTAAATACGTACAATGATAATGGCAGTGATAGACTCGTTAACCCAACGATTCTCTTCAAGTAAGTGACCTATCACTAAACACAAACACAAAATCGCCACAAAAACCGTTAATGGAACAACCATCTCATGGCTACTTCCATTCCTCCCAAGGTCAATCACATAATCAAACAAAGCCATTTTTTCCAAACCAGATCAACACCTTATGTTTTTTTTTTTCCCTTTGTTTCTTTTATTACACAGTATATTATTTGTTGCATGATATAGATATGAATGTATGTATAGTTGCTGGAAAACTGAGAGCTAAAGAAAAACAAAATTTGCGGTGCTAACTGGAAAAATTGACACGTTGGTAATAGGATATCATGCAAAACTACACAAGTGTCGAAGTGTTATTCTGCTTTGTTGAACAGTTGGTAGAGTTTGTTGTACGTTTGTTGTCTTTTACTGTATGTGACTATACCTCTTCATTTTCCTTTTCTTTTAAAATTAAATTAGTAATCTTAGTTTTTTTTTTTCATTTTTTCTTTCAACTAAGGAATAATAATAATAATAATAAAAGTGCTTCTATTTTGATAAAGACGCAAAAATGAAGTAATATTTTAAGTTGGCCTAGAAAGATTAGAGTTACTCAATATATAATAATTAAATGTTAAATACTGAATTCAACTGAATCTATATCTGGTCTTCTACTCTCTCTTCCAAAGTACCAAAAGCACGAGTTAATTTAAAAAAATTTACACATACATGCTCCCTCGGTTCACTTTTACTTATCCACAATAAATTTTCACATCCTCTAAAAAATGTACAATAAATAAAGTGGCAACTTCCTGTGATACTCATATTAATTATTAAAGTGAGCAAGTATTAAAATTAATTTTTAATATAGTAATCATGAAGGAAGTAACTTCTAAAATAAAATTTACAAGTAACCTTTATAAAAGATAGTATTAATTAACAACCAATCTGCTATTACAAAGATAAACTACATATGTGATCATGTATACAACTTAAGTTCATTCTCTTTTAGGACACTATTAGTTGCCCAATTTATTGTGAAGTACATATTATATACATTGCCTCACTCGTGAAGACACTGTGATACCCAAATTCCTCAAGGTTATCGCAATCAGAGTACGCAAAATTTTCAACAACGTAAAACCTGAAAGTTGAATAACAGAATAAAACAGTAGAGATGTAAGATGGATCTGTCCTCAATTCAGACATCACATTACAAAATGATTGGTCCATCTAAACTCTAATAGCTAAAGAGGTTCTTAATTTCCATCCTATAGAAGAGTAATAACATAGGCAATCTCATATAAAACTTTTGATAATGCAACAGAGATGAGTTATAACTCTCAAGCAGTAGCACCACTTGCACCCTTCCCTTTCTTTTTCTGTAGCTTCTTCATGTAAAACTCCAGTTCCTTACCCTCCAAGATGTAACTGTCAAAAGTTAAATAACAAATGTAAGTAAGTGATAGCTGCAAGAATCAAGCATGATAGCTACTCCCTTCATTCCGTTCCAATTTACATGGCAAAGTTGAATAGGCGTGGAATTTTAAGAAAGAAGACTCTAGAAAATTGTGGTCATAAATGTGCCATAACTTCGTTATAAGCTTTTGACAAATCTGGTCTTATCATTTCATCACATTTTTCTCATTAGGGGTAACAGAAAGTTAAAATGTTTCCAAATCTAGAAAGCTGTCATTATTTTTTGGAACTTACTAGAAAAAAATGTTGCCACATAAACTAGAACGGAGGGAGTTCTATATATCCTACAAGTCCAAAGTTAAAGTTCACAACTAATAGATTCCAAAAGAAACATAAAGGTATATTCAAGACCAACAATACACTCTTGTCTAGATTAATCATTCTACATCAGGGTTTATTTGGATAAAAAATAGAAACAAATAGTTAAATCCTTATCAACAAGGAAAAGATCATTAAATCACATATGAACTTAGTTTAGCCATAAAAAATCAGCAACAATGCAAATTTCACTCTCATAGCCAAAGAAAATTTAAGATACTACAGACCTCCAATTCAAAGACTGGCATCTAAGTTAGCCTGGGTCCAAATTTTCATAGTTTAAAGGATGTCTACAAATTCCAGGAGAATTTTGGACTTCTATCTGTCGTTAAATGCATGACATCAAAGGTAAAACATTATTTTTTTAGCAGGTCAGTAAAGTGAAATGAAGAGACTGCAGATTTGAGCTCGACAGTTTTCTGCAAAAGACCAAACCTAATAGAGAAGAAAACCCATACCCATCGGCACGACCACATTGCCCAGGTCGTGAGGAGATTGCAGCCAATAGACGACCACTAGCAAATTGCTCTTCAACATGTGGGTCGATCTTACGATCCTGTTGACGCTTTTCCAGCTTTCTTTGGACATGGTTACTTTTCTTCTCCTCAGCAACAGCCTCAGGAACCTCCTGTGAACCAATCAAATAGAAACCATCACAAAATGCACCGACACTCTAGGCCAACCATATCAGTAGAACACCACGCTGTAAACATATACTACGACAAAATTCACCAGAAGTGACATTTGAAAAGACAATTTTCCTTCACAATAGAAGGGGAAGAAGTCCTATAAAAATTATTTAACACAAACAATTATGAATGTCCATTTGCATGAGCAGCAACACTTATAGCTTCACAGATGCTCAAGCAAATCCTCTTACAATTAAGTGTGTCAATATTGCATTTCAACCCAATAAATTGTACCATAAATTGATTATCAAATCAAAAGAAGTGGATCACCATGCATAAAAGAGCCCACATAAGATAAGAAAAGCATTCATGCAAATACCTCTCCTTCCTTCTTGGCGGCACTCTTCTTCTTGCGACCAATTTCAACACCATAATGCTGGAGATACCACTGCTTAAATGGAGCTGCATCAACTTGAACAATTGCACTCTTCACTAGAGTTTGTGTCCTAACCAACTCATTGTTTGAGGCGTTGTACACCACATCCAATAAACGGGTCTTCCTAGTAACAGCTTCACTGCCCCAAGAGTAGTTTCCAGTGTCCAACCTCAAAGCACGCCACTTCACATTGCCTCCTCGGACCCTTATTCTCCTAACAGTCTTAGCATTAGGCACCAGCTTTGTATTTGCAGACTGTCTTCCCATCTCATACCTTCACAGTGACAACAAATCAAAAGTCAATGTCATAATGTACACTCAAATGAAATTATATCTATGGACAGACCAAAATAAGATTTTGGGAAGATCTAGTCTAAAGAAAAAGACTAGGACTAACTCATTGCAATCATTTAACGAAAGCCACAAATCTCTACACCCAAATGAATTTAAATTTTTTCTTTTATAATGGTCCAGCATCAAACAGTAGGACATTCAATAAATTAAACACGCTCAATCCCAAATTAATTTGGATCAACTACGTGAATATCCTCATGTAGCATCCATTTCTGCTATTTCAAAAGTAGGACATCCAATAAATCAACTACACTCAAATCACAAATTAGTTTGGTCCTATGTACCCATTCCACTACATTCGAGTCAAAATAGTTGGACAATCAATAAATCAATTCTGCTCAATCCCAAGTTACTCTTAGGCCTCATTTGTCAACACTTATTGGAGGTCTGAATCTGAATAGTTCAGACCCCAAGTTACTCTTAGGCCTCATTTGTATAAGTGAGGTCTGAATCTGAATAGTTCAAACCTTAAGCCATTAAGTGCATTTGTTTGCATTAAGATCTAAACACTTATTGGGTCTGAATAGGTCTTAATAATTAAGATCTTGAATCAAGTCTTAATAGCATTAAGAGGTATTTCTGTATGTAACTTTTTTATCACCCACTCCAACCCCAACCCTCAACCCCACCCCACCACCCACCCTCCACTGCAACCCACCACCCCACCACCAACCCCAATCCCGCCCCACACCACCAACCCCACCCCCACTACCTCCCACCCCTCCACCCCCACTCACCACCCACCATGACTACAAAACATCTCCACCATTACTAGTGAGCATAAATGTTTCAATTTTTTTATCAAATAATACTTTTTTATTAAATTTGTATTTATTTTCTACTATTTAGTTACTTTTTAATTTGAATTGTATATTTATTATGTTTAAATAAATACATTATGCATATTCAGATATTGAAAAACAAATAGTCTTAATCATTCGGTGTTCAGACCTAGAGACAACATCTTAATGATTCAGATGTGCATTCAGATTCAGAAGTCTTAATCTTAATGAAAACAAATGAGGCCTTAGTGGGCCATATAAATACTTTGCATGCATTGCATTGTATTCATCTCAAAATAGTAGAAAATATTTGATATCAACTACACTCATACCAAATTAGTTTGGGTGGACCGGTGGACTATTTGAATCTTCTGTATCCACTAAACCTATAATCAGGTCCAAACTAGTAACATCAGTTTGGGATAAAATAATGAGATTTTCAAGGTGGAACAGAAACCTAATTGTCAAGTCAGAACACAAGCAGTAGGACAGTCCACAAATTAAATTCACTCAGTCCCAAATTAATTTGGCTCAACTATATGAATCCAAAAGTAGGAAACCCGATAAATCAACTAAATCGCAAATTAGTACAATCGACTCTATGAGTCCTATGTACGCATTCCACTACTTCAGGTCAAAATAGTTGGTCATTCAATAAATTAATTTTCCTCAATCCCAAGTTACTCTTAGTGAACTATACCTTTGCATACATTCCACTGTATTCAGCTCCAAAATAGTAGAAAATATTCAATAAATCAACTATGTTCATCCCAAATTAGTTTGGTCGACTATATCACTATTAGGTACACATTTCACTACATTCAGGTCAAAATAGTTAGACAATCAACAAATCAACATTGCTCAATCCCAAGTTAGTTTTAGTAAACCATATAAATCCTCTGCATCCACCATTTTATTCAGCTATAAAATAGTAGAAGACATTCAATATATCAACTACACTCAGACCCAAATTATCCCAGATCGACTATTTGAATCCTCTGTGTCCATTAAGAGCCCGCTTGGATTGGCTTATAAGTTGCTTATAAGCTGTTTTCAGCTTTTTTGTTTGGCTGGCTAGCTTAAAGTCATTTTGTGCTTAAAATAAGCTCAAAAAAATAATTGGGCCCGTTTGACTTAGCTTATCTATATAAACAAACAGCTTAGGTGCTTAAAATAAGCCCATCCAAACAGGCTCTAAACTATAATCAGAAGTCCAAACAAGTAACATCACATTGAGATAATGAATAAGCTACGAAATAGTAGAAATATTCAATATATCAACTATGCTTATCCCAAATTAGTTCAGATAGACTCTTTGAATCCTCTTTATCCAACAACAACATACCCAGTGTAATCCTCTGTATCCATTAAACTATAATCAGGTTCGAATTTAGTAACATCAGATTGAGATAAATCAATAATTTCCACTTACTTTCTCTTCTTCCTCCATGCCTTCTTCTTGCCTCCGGTGGCACGTCTCTTGTGCATCGAATCCCGAGAGATACCTATCACATACCATATCACATTGCTCTTTTAAGCTTTTTTTCTCGCAATTTCAATCGAACAGAAAAAAAAACATACGATATCAACGAAGATAAAATGAAACATTGCTCTTTTAAGCTTATGTTCTTGCAATTTCATTAGAACGGAAACAAACATACGATATCAACGAAGATGAAAAGAGACATTGCTCTTTTAAGCTTATTTTCTCGCAATTTCATTAGAAGAGAAAACAAACATACGATAATCAACAAAGAAAAAATGAAACATTGCTCTTTTAAGCTTATTTTCTCGCAATTTCATTAGAACAGAAAACAAACATACAATATCAATAAGGATAAAACAAAACATTGCTCTTTTAAGATTATTTTCTCGCAATTAAATTAGAACAGAAAACAAACATAACGATATCAACAAAGATAAAATGAAACATTGCTCTTTTAAGCTTATTTCTCAAGATAATTTCAAAAATATACAGCTTTTGAAATTATTTACCCACGTAGCCCATTTACAATATATGGGCTAAATCGGTGTTTATACACGAAGTGTGGGCTACATGCCCTAAATATTTTCAAAAATAGACATAGAGCGTAATTTTCCCTATTTTCTCGCAATTTCATTAGAACAAAAAACAAGTACACCAACGAAGCTTAAAATGAAACATTGCTCGTTTAAGCTTATTTTTCTTGCAATTTTCATTATAACATTAAACAATCATACAATATTAACAACAAAGTTAAAATGAAACGTTGTTCTTTTTGAGTTTATTTTCTCGTTTAAGCTTATTTTCTCACAATTTCATTATAACATAAAACAAACATACGATATCAACAAAGATAAATGAAACATTGCTCTTTCTGGGCTTATTTTTCTCGTAATTTCATTATAACATTAAACAAACACACGATATCAGCGAAGATAAACTGAAACTTTATTCTTTTAAGCTTATTTTTCTCGCAATTTTCATTATAACATTAAACAAATACACGATATCAACGAAGATAAACTGAAACATTACTCTGTCTAGGCTTATACTTCTCGCAATTTCATTATAACAGAAAAACAAACACACGATATCAACGAAGATATAAATGAAACATTGCTCTTTCTAGGCTTATATTTCTCGCAATTTCATTATAACATTAAACAAACATATGATATCAACGAAGATAAAATGAAACATTGCTCTTTTTAAGTTTATTTTCTCGTTTAAGCTTATTTTTCTCGCAATTTTCATTATAACATTAAACAAATACACGATATCAACGAAGATAAACTGAAACATTACTCTTTCTAGGCTTATTTTTCTCGCAATTTCATTATAACATTAAACAAACACACGATATCAACGAAGATAAACTGAAACATTATTCTTTTAAGCTTATTTTTCTCGCAATTTTCATTATAACATTAAACAAATACACGATATCAACGAAGATAAACTGAAACATTACTCTGTCTAGGCTTATATTTCTAGCAATTTCATTATAACAGAAAAACAAACACACGATATCAACGAAGATATAAATGAAACATTGCTCTTTCTAGGCTTATATTTCTCGCAATTTCATTATAACATTAAACAAACATATGATATCAACGAAGATAAAATGAAACATTGCTCTTTTTAAGTTTATTTTCTCGTTTAAGCTTACTTTCTCACAATTTCATTATAACATAAAACAAACATACGATATCAACGAAGATAAACTGAAACATTACTCTTTCTAGGCTTATTTTTCTCGCAATTTCATTATAACTGAAAAACAAACACACGATATCAACGAAGATATAAATGAAACATTGCTCTTTTAAGTTTATTTTCTCGTTTAAGCTTATTTTCTCACAATTTCATTATAACATTAAACAAATACACAATATCAACGAAGATAAATGAAACATTGATCTTTTAAGTTTATTTTCTCGTTTAAGCTTATTTTCTCACAATTTCATTATAACATAAAACAAACATACGATATCAACGAAGATATAAATGAAACATTGCACTTTCTAGGCTTATATTTCTCACAATTTCATTATAACTGAAAAACAAACACACGATATCAACGAAGATATAAATGAAACATTGTTCTATTAAGTTTATTTGCTAGTTTAAGCTTATTTTTCTCGCAAATTTCATTATTGTACAAACATACGATATTAACAACGAAGATAAAATGAAAGCTAAAAGGATCAATTTCGTTACCCATTGTTGCCGGCGATGAACGATTCTAGGGTTCCGATAATTGTGCACTGCGATAGAGAGGCTAAATGAGCTTCACTGGGCTTTTATACCAGTTTTAAAACCCTAGCAGTAATTAAATACCGGTTTTGTCCTTGGTTTACATTTTAGTCCTTGTTGTTTACCGTCTAATTTGATTGAGTCCTGCATTTCTTATTTATTCCAATTTGGTACAATTGTTTTTTTCGAAAAGGTGTGTTAATTATTATTCAAAAAAAATCAAAAGCGAGTACATCACAAATAAAAGATGGTAAAGACAGACCTCTATTTCATCGGACCAGATATAGAAACAGTCGCCCTAGCTAAAGAGTGAGTAGCTTGATTCGCTGATTTTCTAACTAGAGAAACAGAAATTAATTGAAAACCTTTCATTAGTGACTTACAATTATAAACAAGAGAATCAAAATAAGAATTATTTGAAATGTTTTCTTCGAGAACTTGATGAACTAGGCGATTATCTGTCTCCGTCACCACACGACTATTAGCAAAGTCTCTCTTCAACCAGCTAAGAGCTTCTTTGAATCTCGATTTTGAATAGTTGGTGATTAATGTCAACATAGTTGCATATGTCTTATAGTTTGAATTACTATATTTTTTATTTCCAATCTGAATCTCGGAAGAATCAAATCAATGAAGGAAAGGCGATACATCTCCATATTCAAAAAAACAAGTCGTAATTTTTTATTTTTTTTACCATTCCCAAGAAGTAATTGAGTAAACCATTGACAGTAATTCCACGAGCATCGAAAAGGAAGAGTAAACTCCACTAATTTTTAACGCCTGAACCATGATAAGAAATAAGTCGATAAAGTATAAATCATTTTCAAAAATTCAAAAGCGGTAAATGCACAATATGTGACTCAATGTTCAAATTAGTTACTCTAGTTGAAATTTAACCAGTATAATACCAAAACTCATATAAGTATGGTGCCTTTGATTTTGCATAAATAGAGTGATTCATCACCGTAAAGAAGTGCTTTTCATTTCTTGATTTTCGCTTCAAACCTCATGGACCTTATCGTTCCTTTACGCCTTTCGCTTTTAAAAACACGGACACCAACAAGATGGATTTTATGACATTCATAATCTTGCACTATCAATCAACTTTGGAGTACCAAACCTTTGTGTGAAAATAAAAGAACAAAAATACTTCGGGAGAGTTAAGTTGCAATTCAATCTCTTCCCTTGTTGATCTTCATGTATATTTTAATTCAAAAGTCCCACATAAAAGCAGTATAAGGGAAAAATATTTTAGTTGATGTCTTGCATTTCATTATTCTTTCTATAGTTGAAAAGAACAAACAATTAGCAAAAGTAAAACAGTGTGTTAATTCAACCTAACCGCTGAGCAAAAAGCCTATTTTGCTCGAATTTTTCAAAATGTCATAAGATCCTCCCAAAGTAGTGCATTTTCAGAGGACCCAACACGGATGCGGCAACATTTTTGAATCATCCATGTTGAGGTTTGTTTTGACTTGTATGGTTCTTTATTTTGTAGGTTTATGTGTTTTTTGCTATGTTGCTCAAATTTTTCAAAAATGTTGGCGGGTGCGTGTCAAAGCCTCCAAAAGTAATGCATTTTTAAAGAATCCTTCACGGGTGCCGCAACATTTTTGGAGAGTCCGAACAACATAGCAAAAACACACAAACCTAAAAAAATAAAGAACCATACAAGTCAAAACAAAATTCAACCTGGATGATTTGAATGAAGCCAAAGTCTATTTCATGTGCAATATAGTCCCATACACAAACATAAAGCTTCAAATGTATTGTTTACAAAATCTGCAAGTGTCAAATGAATCAAAATATTCAGTACTTATTTGATGGGATCCTAAGTTGGTATCCCTAATTGTTTCACACTAGTAAATCAAACATGATCTCACATACAATCTGAAAAGAAATGCAAATCCCAGAAAAAAAGAGGGGAACTATAAGAACAAACACTGGCAACTTTGCCGGTTACTCTAAGTGAACAAAACGTTAAAAAAGAGAAAAAAGAATATAAAAAATGACAACTCTAACTCTCAACATAGTACCAAAGGTACTACTGATCTTATCGTGGGGCGCACAAACACATCAACTACAATAGACGGTATCATGTATACCTTTGCAATCTGATATACATCTCGATCGAGTGCTGAAAAACGAGCCTATTGCTTTTACTATATTGATACTTTCAGACAATCGCCTTGCTAGCTCTACAGATCAGTTTTCTTATATCCGAAATATATATAGTATAGCTATATATTGTGAGGGGTACTATGAACATCAACTTCAACTTCTTTCTCTTAAGTCTGTTCTCCTAAGTATCTTCAGATATCCAAATAACGAAATCTTCTATGCTGCAATTCCTGGAAACAGTAAAAAAGAAAAGATGAGTTTTGTCTCAATTCCTGAATAATAAATAGCATTCCTTCAAGAATTTACTTGTGCTGGAGAAAGATAATATATGTACATCACGTTCTTTTATGCATCCAACCGCAAGTTTAACAGAAATGATCGCACACCGGTATCATATATCTCTAATTGAAGACAATCTTTTATTTGTATATACTTGAACTGTGTCCATGAGATAGAACAAGTTTTGTTGGGAGGAGAACCATGAGGTATCAGGTTCAAGTCTAGCGGAGACAGACAAACATTAGGTGATTTCTTCCATTTGTCTAAGCCTTGGGGGACAGAACTACCTAGCACTTGTTGCTGGTGGGAGATAGCAAGTATCCTGTGGAAATAGTCGAGGTGCGCGAGCTGCCTCAGACACCACGGATATCATTAAAAAAAAAAAAAATTGTCAACAATCTCCACATATGAGTAAGGCTGATTTTGCTGTCAGTTGAAAATAGTGACCCCCATACCATGCAGGATCGAGTACTGCCCTCTTAGTCACTAGTGTTTGTTGGCTAGTCTGGGTAACCCGTGACCACAGATAAGTCTCATGGCCAGGGATGGCAATGGGATCTGGAAAAGGGAGGAAAACCGTATCCCGTCTCACCCCTACCATACCTTTGTATATACATATAATATATGAGTGTGTGCAGGCACGTGTGCGTGAGTGTGCGCACCCGTGCCTCTGTGTGTGTGCATGTGTACGCCTGCATGTACAAAAGTAAGGGTGCAAGACGGCATTTTCTATATGTTTTGACTCCTCCAAGCTCATCAAACTTCAAATCTTCTGGTCAGAAACTTTGACACTAAGGTTTTACATTTCTTATAAACTGAGCTCAAATTTTGAACCAAAAAGATAGTACTATCAGAAAGGATACACACTTTTTGTATACTACTGTGCCTATATTCTAATGTGTTTCAAGCTAGGATCCTGCCAAAGAAAAGGTCTGATTCCTTGTTGTATAGTACTCCTTCCGTCCCAATTTATGTTTGATTAGGCACAAAGTTTAAGAAACAAAGGAAAACTTTTGAAATTGTGGTCTAAAAGAAACTTTAGACATTTTTGTGTAGCTATAAATCATGTAAAAGGGAAATTTTAAAGTTAAGTTGTTTATAATAATAGAAAGGTGACATTCTTTTTGGGACAGACTATAAAGGAAAGTGTGCCACATAAATTGAGACAGAAGGAGTAATTTTTTATAAAATGATAGAGATTAAATCTAGAGGACTGCTGTTTACATATCTGTATAACCAGCATCAGGAAATAAAACAAGATATATCTCAAATTTCAAAGCAACATACTCGAAAAGACAGGCTCATGATCAAACTAAGAAATGATGGAATTAATTTATCAAATTAATACCAAGGGACACGATTGGAAGTACACCCCCGGTTTCAACTTATGTGTCTTAGTTTGACTGGCACAGAGTTTTAAAAAGTAAACAAGACTTTTGAATCTTGTGATCTTAAACTAAAGATATGTATAATGTACCAAAATGCCCTTTAATCTTGTGCTATTAAATATGTCATGTTGGATGTTGAAATAAAAGAGTTGCCAAATTGGAAAAGAGGCATTCTTTTTTAAGCATACTAAAACAGAAAGTAAGACAAACAAATTGAAACAGACGGAGTATAATGTTACCTCTATTCGATTGTCTATTTGCAATACTATAATTTCCGATATAATCCTCAGAATCTTTAGCTGAAACATCTGCTGGATTTCCAAGACCATATTCAAATGAACTAGAACCATCTGCATCAGAAGAAACACCTTGCCAAGTTCGATCACCATACACCGAAGCACCGCCCCGGAATTGATCTCCATAAGACCCCTCGTAAGTAACACCAGTTGATACTGTAAACGATGAAGTTGTAGCAGGACCCGCTGCATTGTTTCTTCCAAGTCCTCCAGATCCCAGCCCATAATTATTCCCACCACCATATCCAGAAGAATTACCACCCGGAGCAGAAATAAGAGAACCCCAATTAGCACTGTTATTCGCGAAGACGCCATAATTTCCACTTCCGGACCCCACAAATGAACCTGGCCCACCAGAATTTGCTGAAGTGTTGAGGCCAAGGCCAATATTTCCCCATAAATTCCTGGTAGGGGAGCTTAGAAAAGAATCCCCTCTATTTCCGCTTGTGCTATATCCAATAGGAGTAGTACTGTATCTGCTTGAATTTCCACCAAAATACGGGTTCAGTATTCGCCCATAACCAAGATTATTGTTAAAGTTGGACGCTCCTGCAAATGTAGGGCTCAAAGCTGGGTCCAAATTTACACCCATTCCATAAGCTGGAGAAGCAAACTGAGAGAAACCAGCACGAGCACCGGCAACTGGACTAAACCTTCCATCCATGCGGACCCCGTATCCTCCAACCGATGCTAGATTATACCCCTGAGCAGCATAGTTGTTGAGGAAATTGTTGGCTCTATTGAGTCCGTAATTGTATCCCACGAGCGGGCTGCGGGGGCCCAGTGCGGGAGATAGCTCCTTCGGCACGGCCCGCTTTACTTCAACCATTTTACCATTTAGTTCATGAAAAGTCTTATACAATGCCCTATCAACTGCTTCCTCCGAATCATAAGTTATAAATCCAAACCCTCTTGGCCTCTGAGTATTATGGTCATACATCACTACGACATCTGTAATTGTACCAAACTGATCGAAATATGTCTTGAAATCACTCTCGGTAACAGTAGATGCTAAGCCTCCTACAAATAGCTTTTTGGTGCGTCCAGGACCTGGAGATCCTTGAATGCTGCTATTGTTTCTATTTATTATTTGTTGATCATCCCTAGGAACAGCCTTCTTTGCCTCAACCTGAAATAGGAAGCAACTTATTACTTGTAGAGATGGAGGTGACTATCAATTTGATAAAGAGTCTTTGAAGTGTATACAGTCAGACCTCTCTATGACAACATTTCACTATAACAACCAAGTTTTCCTTGGAACCGATTTTCATGTTATATTACACTAGATGTTCTTTATTATAACAATGTTTCGATATAACAATCAAAAAATACAAGGACAAACAATGCCGTTATAAAGAGGTTTGACGTTATAAGTTTTATGTAAACAAGAGGTCTCTATCAATTAGCTGTTGCAAAAGTATAACCAATCATTTAGCATAAACTTTCCATTACAGCTTTCCGGCAGAGGCGGATACAGGGTGTCGGTACCGGTTCATCTGAACCAAGTACTTTTGAAGTTAAACCTATTTTTACGTGTAAAAATTCACTAATATTGCGATAAATAGTGGTTAGGAACCCATAACCTTAAAAATATAATGGTTCAATGATAATAACTTTAAAGATTGAACCCATAAAGCTTAAGTACTGGATCCGCCTCCGCTTCCCCGTCGAGTTCACATTTAGGTAAACTATGATTATTTAACTTGTGAGTTGAGTACAGTACTCTAATCTCTCCGATGAAATACTACAATAACACCTATTATGGCTCCATATTAAACTAGTTGGGGTCGGCTTTATGCATCCTCTATGTCCATTTCACTCCAATATCTAAGATAAACAACAACAACAACAACAACAACTATAAACAAGTTGAGCTCAGCTATAACAATCCTCATTGACCATGTTTCTCTATTTAAATTCATCTAAGACAAATTAGAGAGAATTAAAATGAAAAAAGGAAAAACTACCGTTCGCCCGTCAATCATGTGTTTCTCCTTAACTACTCTTTCAGCAACAGTAGGATCGGCAAAGACAACAAAACCAAAACCACGAGCACGACCAGTATTACGATCCCTCATGATCACAGCTTCCACCACTTCTCCATATGACCTGAAATATTCTCTAAGACGATCCTCATCCGTGTCCCAAGAAATCCCACCTATGAATAGCTTACCCAGATCTGACTCCATCATTTCTGCAATCATAAGTTCAATGTCCACAAAAATAAGTTCAACCCACATAACAAAATCACATCTTTCATGAGATAATGCAAAAAATAATACTGCTAGACAATCACTAAGAATTTGAGCAAAATTCTTCCGCTCAACACACAAAACAGTTACTTCATCCGTTCCAATTTGTTTAACTTACTTTCCATTTTAATTTGTTTCAAAAAGAATGTCTCTTTCCTAATTTGGCAACTCTTTAATTCCAACATCCACCTGACATATTTAAGGACACAAGACTAAAGGGCATTTTGGTACATTATACATATCTTTAGTTTAAGACCACAAGGTTCAAAAGGCTTCTTTACTTTCTTAAACACCGTGCCCAGTCAAACTACGACAAACAAATTGAAACGGAGGGAGTACATTTATGCAATCTTAAGTTCAATATCCACAAAAATAAATTTCACCCACATAACAAAATCACATCTGATGAAGGTTTTGAGCAAAATTCTTTCACTCAACACAAAAAAACAGTTAGTATATTTCTTTTTGATGAAGGAAAAAACAGTTAGTATATTTCTGCAATCATAAGTTCAATATCCACAAAAATAAGTTTCACCAACATAACAAAATCACATCTAGCACAAGCTAATGCAAAAAATTAATACTACTAGACAATCACTAAGAATTTGAGCAAAATTCTTCCACTCAACATTTATAAAAAAAAAAAAAATTGCAATCATAAGTTCAATATCCACAAAAATAAGTTTCACCAACATAACAAAATCACATCTTTCACAAGCCAAAGCAAAAAATTAATACTACTGGACAATCATTAAGAATTTGAGCATAATTCTTCCACTCAACATAAAATAAAAAATAATAATTCCTAAAATCATAAGTTCAATATCCACAAAAAGTAAGTTCCACCCACATAACAAAATCACATCTTGCACAAGCTAATGCAAAAAATTAATACTACTAGACAATCACTAAGAATTGAGCAAAATTCTTCCACTCAACATAAAAAAGATAAATTAATTCTGCAATCATAACTTCAATATCCACAAAAATAAGTTCCATCCACATAACAAAATCACATCTTGCACAAGCTAATGCAAAAAATTAATACTACTAGACAACCACTAAGAATTTGAGCAAAATTCTTCCACTCAAACATTAAAAAAAATTAATTCTGCAATCATAAGTTCAATATCCACAAAAAGTAAGTTTCACCCACGTAAAAAAATCACATCTTGCACGAGCTAATGCAAAAATTAATACTGCTGGACAATCACTAAGAATTTGAGAAAAATTCTTCCACTCAACATTAAAAAAAAAAAAAAAAAATTCTTTCTGCAATCATAAGTTCAACATCCACAAAAATAAGTTTCACCCACATAACAAAATCACATCTTTCACAAGCCAAAGCAAAAAATTAATACTACTAGACAATCACTAAGAATTTGAGCAAAATTCTTCCACTCAACATTAAAAAAAAAAATAAAAAAAAAAAAATTGCAATCATAAGTTCAATATCCACAAAAGGTAAGTTTTACCCACATAACAAAATCACATCTTGCACAAGATAATGCAAAAAAAAAAAAAAATACTACTACTAGACAAATTCAATCAGTAACAATCTGTATTACCAAAACTGCCTGCATCTTAATCAAATTTAATTAACACAGGCAGATAATTATCACCAACTTGATATAACAAAATCTTGGAAATTTAAAACATCCCACATCAAAAACAAACACAAAAAAGATCCAAAATGTAGATAAAAAAAATGAATTAACACAACATAAAACACACCTTATCTAGCAGATCAGGGATCAGACAACAAGTGTGAAGTGTTGGATTCAATCTATAAAGTCAAAAATTATTCCAGGAAAAAGTGAATAGTTCTCATGGCCGAACGGGCCCTTAGAATTTGAGCAAATTCTTCCACTCAATCTATAAAACAGTTATATTTCTGCAATCATAAGTTCAGTTTCCAGAAAATAAGTTTCACCAACATAACAAAATCACATCTTGCACAAGCTAATGCAAACAATTAATACTACTAGACAAAAAAAAATTGCAATCATAATCATAAGTTCAATATTCACAAAAATAAGTTTCACCAACATAACAAAATCAAATCTTGCACAAGCTAATGCAAAAAACTAATACTACTACTAGACAAATTCAATCACTAGGAATCTATATTAGCAAAAATATCAAATTTTAACACAGTCAGATGATTATCAACTTGATATAACAAAATCTTGGAAATTTAAAATACCTCACATCAAAAAACAAACACAAAAAAAGATCCAAATGTAGATTAAAAAAATGAATTAACACAACAAAAACAAACCTTATCTAGCAAATCAGGGATCAGACAGCAAGTTGGAACATGGATCCTTGTATCATCAATCAAATAACAATCCAATGTATCTGGAAAAAAAAAATCAAGATTCCAACAGATCAGAACCTTAAAAATTCCAAAA
This sequence comes from Lycium barbarum, assembly GCF_019175385.1. Taxonomy (NCBI): domain Eukaryota; kingdom Viridiplantae; phylum Streptophyta; class Magnoliopsida; order Solanales; family Solanaceae; genus Lycium; species Lycium barbarum. Next base: position 779,949 of record NC_083337.1, on the reverse strand, counting down.
AAGTGTATGTATGAAGCAAATAGGAAACTTAAAGAGAAGTATATTATCATACCATTTGTAAAGATTGAACCTTTTTTTTTTTTTTCAAGAAACCAAATTGGGAAATGGTTAGAAACTATAACCAAGGGATCTAAAAAGAGGTGTATATAGCTATGTAGTTATTAATATTATTATTATTATAATTATAGGAATAAGGTGAAAACAGAGGATGTGAGTGCTCATCCTCTACTTCTCTTCCTTTCTCTCTCTCCCCCCAAATGTCCCTCTCTTCTTTGGTTATTTCACTTTGAATATATATAAATAAATACAGATAAAAAGGGGATGGAAATTCTTGAATATAATAGATTAGTATGGTGTTCGGCTAAGCTTATAAGTTGTTTAAATTAATAAGCTTCTTTTAAGTTTATTTGCGCGTTTAATAAATATCAAAATTCAAAAGTACTTATAAGCAGTGGCGGATCTAGCACATATTGTGCAGGTTCACGGGAATGAGTAACTTTTTTACAGACCGTGTATATAAATATTACATTGTGAATTTAATTTTTATTGTATATTAACTTGATATTATTGCAGGACCGCATAAACTTCAAATCTTATATTCGCCTCTGTTTTTAAGCCAAATCAGACAGATGTTATAAGTTGATCACCACCCAAACTTATAATTTTACAACTTATAAGCACATTTGGTCTCTGATGAGTGCTTTTACGATTTTATCCCTAATATTTCTTATAATCTTCAAAATACTCTTTTTAAAAACATAATTTTTAATTATTTATCTATTTTGAGCCCGTTTGGATTGGCTTATAAGTTGCTTATAAGTTGTTTTCAGCTTTTTTGATTGTTTAGCTGGTCAGCTTAAAGTCATTTTATGCTTAAAATAAGTCCAAAAAATTAATTGAGCCCGTTTGGCTTAGCTTATCTAAAGCAGCTTATAAATTGAAAATAACTTATAAGCCAAAAAAAAAAAAAAAATTGGCCTACCCCAACTTATTTTGTTTTGGCTTATAAGCTGATTTTTTTAAGCCCATCCAAACAGGCTCTTTATCTCCATCGCTGGACTTTTTCTATGTAAAGGAAAATTTTATTTCATATTGGAAATGTGGAGTCTAGGGGGTATACCTATAGTGTACATTAGGGTTATTAAAGACATGTATGAAGGAGCCACGATTCGGGCCAGGATAGTGGGAGGTGACACCAAACACTTTCGGATCATGATGGGATTGCACTAGAGATCAATTCTTAGCCTGTTCCTATTTGCCTCAGTGATGACAAACTGACACGACATGTGTCAAGGGGAGGTGTTGTGGTGTGTGTTTTTCGCTGATGACATAGTATTGATTAACGAGACGCGCGGTGGAGTTAATGATAGACTGAAAATTTGGAGAGAGGCCCTGGAGTCTAATGGTTTCAGGTTAAGCAGGACTAAAACAGAGTACATAAGTTCAGTGATGTAGCGCATGAGGCGAAGAAAGTGAATATTGGGGAACTAGCCATACCCAAGAGATGAAGCTTCAATATATTGGGTCCATAATCCAAGGAAACGGGGAGATTGACGATGATGTTGCACATTTGTTTGGAGCGAGGTGGGTGAAATGGAGGCTCGCCTCCGAGGTTCTATGCAATATGAATATGTTACCTAAACTTAAAGGTAAGTTCTACAGAGTGGCGGTTAAACGAACATTGTTGTATGGGATAGAGTGCTGGTCAGTCAAGAATGCCCACGTTTAGAAGATGGAGGTAGCGGAGATAAGGATGCTCAGATAGATGTGTTGGCATACCTGAAGAGATATGATTAGGAACGATGAGCAAGCGAGACTGAGATGGTTCGGACATGTGAAGAGGAAATGCGAGGCTGTGCCAGTAAAGAGGTGCTAGAGGTTAGATGTAGCAGAAGTGAGGAGAGATCCTCCTTATCCCCTCTCATCCTTTTAATAAGTATTCAGTTATCATGTAGTCTCTTATGATTCGATGTGTATTACTATCTGTTGCTACTTCTATTTTGATGCCTCTCCTCTTATAATCCTGCATCATATACTTTTCTTTTGTTGTTGTATATATTTTGGAAATAACTTTGATGATATATCGGTTATATTAAGAAAAAAAGCACTTTTCACTTTTTTACCGAACACTTCCGCTGCTTATTATTAATTTTATCACTTTTATCCTAAGATGGAGCCATAATTTTTAATTTATGAGTTTCATACCATAATTTTTTTACTTACTGAGTTCTGAATAGATTATTTATATATATTAAGCAATTTCTTAAATATAAATACAAAATTTGAGTCAAAATTATTAGGTTCTGTCGAACCTGTAACTCAAATGGCAGCTCCACCCTTGCTTTTATTCAAACATGTAATTACTTATATATTAAATCAATTTCAACACTTTTAAAAATATTTTTTAGTACTTAATATTTGTCAACTATTTTAGATCAGTCAAGCCAAATACGTAAAAATAAAATGAATAAAATAAGATGGGAGAAAATATAGATAGATAAGACAAATAGATGAAGGTTGAGCCCGTGAATGAGAGACTACGTGCGTATACGTCTGATCTGTACAATTTGGTTGTGGCAAATCGTCCTGTAAAAGAATACTAGTGGGGGCGCCTACCTTACGTAAGATATGGACAACTTGTCTATAGTACTGGAGAATGATACGTTCCAAGTACAAAGACAAACAAATTAGACCACTATCGTGGGTCAGGGGCGGAGCCAGGTAGGGCAAGGAAGAGGAAAATTACACCGTCTAGGCGGTTAATTTTTTTTTTTTTTTTTATATATTTATAATAGATGTTGAATGTCTTTGTCTTATTCGTGTGTTTACTTTAATTTTCCATATTTTGAACTTCCTTAAGGAGCCGTTTGGACATGATTTAAAGCTATGGTTTGAAACCATGAGATGAAATCATGACTTAAAATTATGTTTGGACATGCAATTTGGATTTCTTAAGTTGTATTTTTTCTTATAGACGTAAAACCCCCACAAATTGTGAAAACTATCAAAATATTCTCAATTCTTATACAATCTTACCAAATGAGCAAGTCATAGTGCATAACGAAATTAATACGTTACTAGAATACCTTTCTAAAAAATACAACATCAATTGGTCCAACTTTAGTTCAATAAAAAAGAAAGTTTAACATGAATAGTAATGTAATTACTCTTTAATATAATCTTCCCACATGGTAGACATAAATAAAGGCTGGTAAATGGTAGGTGAGAGTAATTGTTAAAAATATCTACTAACTTATGGGTCTTTTTTTTACAAAATATAAACTTATGGGTCAAGTTTTATATTTATAAAATTTTGAAACCATGGTTTGAAACCCCAAATCATGCATTTTTTGGATGATTTGGGATTCATGAGATGAAATGCATGTCCAAACGCTGATTTCATCTCATGATTTCAAACCATGGTTTCAAATTGCATGTCCAAACTCCTACTTATTAGTGAAAATTTTGACTCCACCATTGAGTGAGGTGGTTGGAAATCTCTCCACGAGGTCTCGAGTTCAATCCTCGTAAGGGAGAGCTAAGGCCCCGTAAGCAGAGGCGGTCAGATTTTGAACTTTATGAGTTCTATATTTTAGCATGTCGACATCAGGTGTTAGTGATGGTGTTCCTAATTTAATTTTTGTACATATTTAGTAATCCTTTTATACAAATACAAAGCTTGGACTAAAGCTATTGGGTTACGTCAAATCCGTACGTCGGCTTCTAGCTCCGCCACTACTCGTAAGGGGTTTATCTAAATTCCTTCTGTTAAAAAACTTCAGAGTATATACAAGGTGGAGAATTTATTTTTATGTATATAAATTAAAAGATGTTAAATTCTCTTGGCTTTTACGTGTATTTACTTCTTTATATTTTGAATCCTTTCAGTGATTTTTTTTTAATTTCGCCACTGATCCTCATAAGATAGAATTCCTTGGTATGAAGGTTTTACCTCCTTAATGAGCCTACCAAGTTTTATCTCCTTAACGAGCCTACCGATTGCAAATCCTAAATAAATTGGATCAATTTTCTCGTAGAAATGTTTTACTCCCTTAATGAACCTATCTAGTGATAATCCTAAATAAGTCAGACCAATGAGTTCCAAAATCGGATGGTTAAACAAGGAGAAATTTTTGCCGGTTTTCTCTTTTTTTGGGGTAACTGTTTAACACTCTTATTATTTTTCTTGCGACTTATGAACCTTTAGCTTTTAGATCTAATTTAAATATTCCTTTAGTTTTGATCAAACTGAATATCTTATGAGAAAATGTTAGACCACAGTAGTCCAAACTTTTGTAATATTAAACGACAGTCTAGTGTTTGTCAATCACATGAGTTATATTTGCACAGCTTTTAAAAATAGGGATAAAATCTAAATGGTGGCTTAGAAATGGAACATTTGCATAAATCAGCCTTAAATAGAAAGACAAATTAAACAATCTCTTTTAGCAGTTTTAAAATAAAGTCTAAATACTTCAAAACTATTCTATAAAATTTTAGAAAAATGTAGTCAACTAAAGAACAATTCGGCTATCTAACAAGGACTAATTTAAACTCTTATGTCAATGGTTGAGAAATAGCATTAATATTACCACTTGTTTGTGATTACGCGTTCAGAATTAGTATAAATACATGTTTAAAGAGATTTGATATTCATATGATTATGTAATTTTACTGGCATTTCTCAATGAGGTTTTTTTTCTGGGGAGGGTTTTACATTTTAAATTTGCACCTTTACTGTTTGTATATTATTATGTTGACAAGCAATATCCTTCATGAGGTTTTGACATTTTTCTGCTCATATCTTTGGGGAAATAGCGAATCTTTTCCTACCACGAAAAAAGACAAACAAATATGTTAATATATTTGATTAAGCAAAGACAATAAAAGTTAAAAGTAATAAAAGTTTATGTAAAGATTTTTCATGATTTTTTACCAATAAATAAAAGCAGTACCTGTGTGGACCACATTTAGTAAAGTGGGCGAAGAATTTTTTTTAACGTAGTGGGAGAATATTTCTTAAGCATTCAATTTTCACATCTGAATTTTGCTAATTAATTTTTTCTTGATTTCCCATTCAGTAATCAGTACACATTGAGGTCTTATTAAATCTGAATTCGAATCAAAGCCTTATGTAAAAGGTAAAACACTTTCTTCTAAAGACAACCTCATACCTAAAGCTTGAACTCGAAATTTACTGATTAATGATGAAGGCATACTTATCATTCAACCACAACCCTATAAGTGATTAATGCAATCAAATTTTCATACTTCTTTCTTCTTCCATGCATGTTTGTTGCTTATTCAAAATATAGAATTATTAAGAAATAAGTTATAATGTCAACCACAGCAATCACAGTAGTAGTAGTAGTACAAGTCAATGTTGTTGCATAGAGTTTGGACATGATTTGATATAGAATCAGTGATTTGAAATCACAATGATTTGAAGTTGAAGTTTTATTCGGACATGTAATTTGGATTTCTTTAGTTGTATTTTTTCTCATAGAAATAAAAACTCCACAAGTTGTGAAAACCATCAAAACTTTTCTAATTCTCACACAATTTTATCAAATGAGCAAATTATAATTCATAATAAAATTAATACGCTACTAGAAGACTTTTCTAAATAAATAGAATATCAATTGATCAAACTTTAGTTCAATAAAAAAAAAATTGAACATAGTTGTAGTGTAACTACTCTTTAATATAATCCTTCTACATGATTGGTAAGAGTAAAATTTGTTATAAAAATACTATCAACTTACAGATCTTTTAATATTTGATATAAATAGTTGGTAAACATGGTTGGTGAATATATCTACCAACTTATGAATATTTTTTCACAAAATATAAACTTATGGGTCAAGTTTTACAGTTAAAATATTTGGAATCTCAAATCATGTCTTTTTAGATTATTTGGGATTTGAAATCATGATATGAAGTTGAAATTGAAATTTTATACAAATTACATAAACAAAACGATGATTTGAAATGTCCAAACGCCTACTAAATATTTTTTTCCAATTTTGAATTCTGAATGAGTTAATTAAAGAATATACGAAGTTTTATGCCTATTTTTGTCTAGAAAACTTGGTAGTTTTGCAAAACTACTGCAAAAGTGACCTTTCATGACTCTTTAAACATTAGTATTGTTTACAACACCAACCATGTTGACAAATACTACCTCATTTTTCATGTTGGATCTTAATTTTAAAGCACTTAGGAGCCGTGTAATTTTATTAATATTAAGATGTTTGAATATTAAAATGTAATTTCTAGATTTGAAAATTGAATAATTAAGGTTGTTTGATTTTTAATATATGAATGTGCACAATTTCTAGATATTATGCTTTTATTGTTCTAAAATATTTCAAAGTGGCGTCTTCTTATGCTTTTATTCTTCATTTGGTAATTGAGAGCCTTACTTTCTCATGACATATGGACCACCTATAAATCATTAACTGAAAAAAGAAAGCATTGTATTGGTCTATGTTTTAAGGGCTATGACTCATGAGGTCTTGTGCCAACCTAACCAAATTTTTATAGGTAATTGTCTTTGAATATGCATACACCTAGAAAGCAATGCCTACTTTAAATATGATAGGATATAGTTGTAGGATCCCAACAATAATTAGGATATAGTTATAGGATCCCAACAATAATTGTGATATTTGATCAGCTTGCACGCACTTCAATTGTTTCATCAAATACCTGCTAAGCTACCTATTGATCATCGCATAATACTTGTAGACACTATTTTATGTTTAGATCAAAACAACAAAATGAAGAGCATGCCTATACTTTAAAGCTTGGGTTTTGGTTTGTGTCAATTGAGCTAGAAACGGATCGTATTTGAAAACACATCTTGAGAACATCCTAAAAGGTTCACGATGTCATTATGAGTACACAAACTCAAGAGAAGGGCAATGATTCATTCTTAAAACCAACGTTCTTAAGAATGACCATATGCTCATAGGCGGATCTAAAGGGTCGATTACGACTTCACATGAATCTACTAGTTTTTACCAAGACCCTTTATATATTAAAAAATTCACTAAATATCGATAAATATTCAACTGTGAACTCAATTATAATTATAGTATTAACCCGAGATCATTGTAGAAATGAAATTTCAAATCCTATATTCCACCTCTGCCTGCACTATTTCAACTCTACGTGCAAACATGCGGGCCAAAGGATGGCTAAATATGAAATTTGCACAAAGTGGTACAAACATTAGGCAGACATCCCCTTCTTTGCCTTCCAATGCTTGCCATAAAAAACCAAACTAGAGGCAGCTGGCAAATAAATCTTTACTAGGGAGCTATTTTACGTATATAAGCCCACAATTATTTTTTATAACTATATATTAAATCTTGAACACTCTCGGCGAAATTCCTGAAATCGCTACTAAATCACATGCCTATAGTTTAAAGCATAGGTGCTTCAGATCAACTGGGCAAAAATGGATAGTAATTGTATAGCAATATCTTGAACAACCTTAAAAATCGGAGGAGGACAATGATTCATTCTTGAAATCAAAATACCGTGCATTATTTCAACCCTACTTGCAAACATGCAGGCCAAAGCACGGCTAAATATGAAATTTGCACAAAGTGGCAATTTGATAGGCAGACATCCCGGCATTGTCTCCCCATGCTTGCCAAAAACAAAACTGTAGAGGCAGCTGGAAAATAAATCTTTACGACGGAGCTATCATTCCCCTTATTGAAAAATTATACTCTACATATACAAAATAATTGTGTATCGATCAACAATTATTTTTTATAAATATATATTATCTTGAACACTCTCAGCGAAGTTCCTAGAGTGGCCACTGAATCACATTCCGATAGGTTTAAAGCATAGGTGTTTTTGGATCAATTGAGCAAAAACCGATCGTAACTGTACATTAACATCTCGAACACTCAACGAAATTTCTTGTTTTGCCACTGACACATGCCTGTACTTTAAAGCATGAGGTACTATTTTGTATCAATTGAGCAAAAACATGTCATACTTGTATAGTGATATTTTGAAAACATATCTTAAAGACGTCCTAAAGCGCTTCTGATATAATCATCACGAGTTACTAACTCGGAGAAGGGCAATGATATTCATTCTTAAAATCTGAATGACCATGTACTATTTCAACCCTAGTTGCAAACATGCAGGTCAAAGCATGTCTAAAATATGAAATTTGCACAAAGTGGCAATTTGACAAACATTAGGCAGACATCCCCAGCATTGTCTCCCCATGCTTGCCAAAAACAAACTGTAGAGGCAGCTGGCAAATAAATCTTTACTAGGGAACTATCATTCCTATTGTCTGGCACTTTTTTATTTTTGTTGAAACAATGAGTAGAGTCTTTGTTCAAATTTTGATGATAACTAAGTAGATTGCATCAGATCCTTCACAACATTGAATAAAAGGGATACAAAGCTCATGTACAGCTGTGTTGCATATACTGCACCTTTTCTCATTTACTAAACACTGTTGGAGGCAAAAACTTTATCAAAGAAATTTTTAAAAATGATCTCATTGTGTCGAGGGGGTTTTAGCAATTTTTTTTTATATATAAACATTAAAAATAAAATAAAAAATTGGCACTTATACATAGAAAGAAATTTCGACAAAGGGATTCAGTTGAATCTCCTTAGATAAACGTGGCTCCGCTACAACCCTCTGTCATGTATTTATACGTGGATTACTCAATCATGACTAGTTAAATATTGTCGTTTCATTAAATTACTTATTATAAACTAATGTGATTTGGTATAAATAATACCAAATTAAAGGAATATAAGTCGATCAAGAAGGCGTTAAATCAATGGTTAGTTAGGTCGTTGGAATAGTTACGAAGATTTGACTCGCAACATATATATGCACATCTATTACTTTTCTTTTAGTAATAATAAAGCCCTTCATTATTATTATTATGAGCTAACACAAAAGAATAAAAAAATTGGATTCAAAAAGTTTGCTCACAAGGAAAAAGACGAGGGTGGTGAGCAGGTGAGGTGATGATAAGACAAAAGAAATCTTCACTGGATACTTTTTGATACCCTTTGCCTACTTGTTCTGGAATTTTAAAGTAAATACTGATGGAAATCTTACGAAAAATACTTCATCATGAACACGTGTAGGGACTTTTCTTTTACACGAACACTTGTAGGACTTCCCTTCATCACGAACAATTGTAGAAAATTTTTCGTAGCTTGAGGCATGCCAATGACACTGTCCTTAAAGATATTTCACCCGGTATGGGTGTATCCACAGGATTCAACAAGCTCTTGTAGTACAAAACTAGGAGCCAGAATCTAACAAAGATTTATCTCATAAAAACCCAACAATACATAATGAGAAGAAGTACTTTTTTTCACACCTCCAAGATGAACCGATAATGTATGATATATATCAACTTAGAGCTTCTAATATCTGCCATACAAATATTTAAGAATAATAAAGACCATAAAAGACCATAAAAGCAGTTTGTCAAATGACCATATTTAATTTATAAACCATTTGGCAACGGACAAATGTTTTCCATTATGAAATGCTACCATTAAGGCTAATGAAGTATAATTAAGTCTTTTGTATTAAAGCCAATAAAAACATTAGAAATAGTCCTTTTATTTTTGAGATATTAGATAAAAATATTATTTTTCTAACAATCCCCCATATATCTCAAAAATAATAGAAGAAATAAAATAAGAAATTTTGTTGGGTTTTCACATCTGAGTACAATGCATCGAATCTGGTGTCCCGTAGACTATGAACCAGACCTAGATAAAATAAGATTAAACTTACAGAATAATTAGTGAAGTTTAGAACTTCTATGAACCAAAAATTCTTTTGTAAGTCTAGGGTCTATTCTATCACATTATACTCGCACAGTCTTTGTCGTTATCGCGGTTTTGCGCTAAGAGGTCATGCGCGTGTCTTGGTATTCATGAGTGCTCTAGAAATCCGTCACAATTTTATAGGAGCGGCACCACTCCACACTCATATAGGTCCACCCATCAAGTGTATTCTGCAGAGCAATACACCACCTATAAAGGATATGGTAATGGATTAAGAGTTTATAGCTCAACCTCATTTTACCTTGCAGATTTGCACTATATTCACACACCATAGGAAGAGACATAGTTTAATAGTGCACTTTTGATCAACTAATGACTTGTTATTACCCATATGAATCTAATTCATGGGATCTCCAATCACATAGGTTGAGTTACCATCATTGTTAATCTTCTCAAATGACAAAAGTCTCATTCCCCTCGATGTTTCTTTTAGTCTTGTGAATTGGCCAAATTCACCTCAGACTTCACACAATTATAAAAATTATCACATCTCACAATAGCGCTATTAAGAAATTATTTTCTCACACAACTAATGTTGTTTGGCAACCACAATATATACATGTTGATTTTATCCCAATAGGAATACTTACAAAGAGGTCTCTTCACCACTTAGCCTCATCACCAATCAACTCCAAAATAATAAATTCCATTTAATTGATTTTCATGTTATGGCATCCCACCAAGAATAAACACATAACCACATGTAAATTTTGAGATCCACTTAGCATCATATTATCTCTGCATCATATTATCTCTCTAGTACAACAACCATTTACAATAATTAATTCCAATAGTGTCAACAATAGAGAGTAAAGATCATCATCCAAAGATTTCTTTGAAATCATCATTTCCAAAATCTGTGATGCAACACTGTATCAACATGCAATTAAAAATCTTAAAACCTATTTTTCTTTTCTTAGCATCGTTTAGCATAATCTTAGCAAGACACCCCACACTTTCAAATATTTCAATCTAAATATAGTATATATAGATGAAGAATACAAATAATTGCAGGCTAATTTTATAGCTTATAACACTGCCTCTGATTGCCAGTAACGGCAATATAGCAATTGACTTTAATGATTTTAATGGATCAAATGATTAACATTTTGTAACTGTTATATGAAAGTCATTAAGGCTATTAGAAAAATCATATCAACACAAAAGCCTTCAAAGACCTTGTCAGTAATAGTATCAGGTACATATTTTTCACCTCTTTGAATTCAAAGATACATCATTCAAATGATCGGTTATATAAGAAACATAATCAAACATATGATTAATATAGCAAAGATCCATTAATATAATATTTAAAATAATAACTTTGGAGGTTTTTTTTTTTCCACATAAGAAAACCTTAAAACTCGTATTTTCAACTAACATGCTCAAATCTAAATAAATCATATGATCAGTCAAGTACACAAAATATTAAAATTTTCATCTTGAAATTTATTAGAGACAGATACATCATGGTTACAATACTCATTGATTATAAAAACATTGTTTTTGGTTAACACAAGATTTATTAGATTCAAATGAAACTTTCACCCCCACTTTTCCTAATAATCTCACAAAAATCAAATTAGTTCAACTATTAAGAAGATGCACCACCTTAGTTACTGCTAATTTTTTTTTTTTTTTTTTTAATATTGTAAGAAGAACTTTTTCATTTCAAGAACTTAATTAGTTCTAGAATCACCAACATAAATAAATCATTCTTCTTCTTCCACTTGGGTGTAGAACACAAAATTATGTTAGCACAAATATGCTCACATTAGCCACAAGATTTTGGTCTAACACAAAATCTCTCACATTAGCCACAAGATTCGCTTGAGAAATGACCACAATAATTTATATCATCCGCTTAGTCAATTTTATTTTACTTAGCAGGATTATCATTTCTCCGAATCTTCTTCTACATTGAGGAATATATTGGCTTAATTTGCCACACACAAAATAATTATTATTTCCATTAAAGATTGGTCTCAAATAAATTGCTCATAGTTATATGAAGAAAGACCAAGCATTATTCAACATTCACCCAAATGACCAAGAGCTATGCAAATATATATATTTGTTTTTATCATAAGGTTCTTCAACCAAAAATACAATATATCATAATATAATTTGTTACCACAAAGATCTCACATTTGTAAGGTCTAAAATATAATACACACGTAGTTACTTTTAACTTCCTCAACCATATAGGTAACCATTATTTTTCATATGTCACTGTATGTCAAAATTGAGTAATAAAAAATTACTTAAATACATGTACCCTAAATACACATCAAGTGGTATAAGCAAAAACTAATTCATGCCAGTAAAGACAAAATAATGTTAACATACATATGTAAAACTTTTTATATATAGACAGTAACATATATCAAGAAGTTTGAGCACATACCTTTATTCTTGATATTATGTTATACAAAAACATAAGCAGTAGTAGAAATGTTATACCGTTCGTAATTGGTATCCTTCATAAGAACAAAGTCTGAAATATCCTTAAGATTGTTGGAAATCTTACGAAAAATACTTCATCACGAACACGTGTAGGGACTTTTCTTTTACACGAACACTTGTAGAGACTTCCCTTCATCACGAACAATTGTAGAGAATTCTTCGTAGCTTGAGGCATGGCAATGACACTGTCCTTAGGGATATTTCACCCGGTATGAGTGTATCCCCCAGGATTCAACAAGCTCTTCTAGTACAAAACTAGGAGCCAGAATCTAACAAAGATTTATCTCATAAAAACCCAACAATACATAATGAGAAGAAGTACTTTTTTTCACACCTCCAAGATGAACCGATAATGTATGATATATATCAACTTAGAGCTTCTAATATCTGCCATACAAATATTTAAGAATAATAAAGACCATAAAAGCAATTTGTCAAATGACCATATTTAATTTATAAACCGTTTGGCAAAGGACAAATGTTTTCCATTATGAAATGCTACCATTAAGGCTAATAAAGTATAATTAAGTCTTTTGTATTAAAGCCAATAAAAACATTAGAAATAATCCTTTTATTTTTGAGATATTAGATAAAAATATAATTTTCTAACAAATACATTTATATTAAATCTTTAAATTGTGACTGTAAATATATTTCATATATATCCAAAAGATGGTAGATTCCCAGCTTCAGCAATAAGTTTTTTTTCTTCTTCTTAAAAAGAAGCAATAAACTCAATTGTTATTCGAATCGTAAATGAATACATCATGAATCAAAGATGGGGATGCGCAATCCACTCCATAGCATCAGACATAAAACCTGTAGCCTGGGCTAACATATTGGCACACTGATTCGCTGACCGTTTTTCAAAAGACAAGGATATAGATGTAAAGTCATACATGAGTGCTTTACAATCTTGCACAATAATATCAAAACAAGAATTGCCGCTCTCAGTTTTTTCCAATGCTTGCTTCGCCAAAAGACAATCCATCTCAACAACAATCGGGGATGTGCAGTAGTAGTTCTTCAACCAGCTCAAAGCTTCACGGACTGACAGGATTTCAGCCATTAGCGCATCATATGAAGCTTTAAGTGGTGAGCTAAATCCTCTGACAAAATTTCCACGAGTATCATAGATCAACATACCGGCCCCTGCCTTTCCAGAGATAATATCACACGAAGCATCAATGTTGCATTTTAGAATACTCGGATCAGGACAAAACCATTTAACAATAAAATCAGGTTCAAACACAGAGTAAATATTAATACTAATAGGTGCCGCAGTCCACTCTTGTCAGAAGCGACTGGTTCGATGTATGACAGTGTCTGGCCATGTATTTTTACCATTCCAGATCAGGTTGTTACGAGCATTCCATATCTCCCAAAGGAGCATGATAGCCTCATGAAGTTGATCACGCGTCACAGTACTAGTGTCTTAAACAAGTCCATTAACGAGTTTTCCGTCGGCCGCCAGCCCAAAGAAGACTTAAGCTAAACCTGATTTGCTGTATTACACTTTACTAGACAATGAAAGATTGTTTCGGCTTCCTGAAGGCGTGCAGGACAAACATTCTGCTAAAGGACCTTTCGAGCAAGTACGTTATCACCTATTGGTAATACTCCTTTCAATGCACGCCAAGCAAAATTTAAGACCTTTGGTGACATTTTGGCTTCCATATTTTCTTCAAAATATCGCCATCTGAACTAGAGATATTATTTTCTTGTAGCACCAAATACCTACTCTTAACAGTATATCTTCCTTGTCTATCTAGCCTCTACATCCAACGATCATCCCAGGTGATTGGTTTTGATACAATTTATCTCAGCTATAGTAAAGAGGGTTACATTTTCTTGTATCATTATCTATCAAGTCCGCAACAAAAAGATTCATGAACCCATCATCTGGAGCACTTTGAATAAACATAGATTGGCCGGTTGGTAGCCATGGGTCATAGTAAATCTGTGTATCAAGCCCAATTTCAATTCTCTTTGCACATCCCTTCTGAAGATGATATTTTGGCGCACAGAGAGACCACCAAATAAAGCTAGGATTTGACCCCTCACCCGCATTAAGAAAGTCTGAGTTGCAATAGTATTTAGCCCCGAGAACGCGACCTATAAGAGAAGATGGCCGTGTCAAAATCATCCAACCTGTTTTGGCTAGAAATGCCATTTGTATGTTGAAGACTCTGAAATTCCATACCACCTTCAACAATAAGTTATAACACCATAGTGTAAGAATTTTTATATCACAAAGTCATTTTATTTGTCGTATTAGATAAATTGTTTTATTTGAAATTACAATATTCTAAAAAGGCATACCTATAATTATCCTTCTAGTAATTTAATAGATTGAATTGTAAATTTTCTTACATTAACAACATATAAAAGCTTTAATCACACATGTCACTGTCAGACTTATCATGTCAATTCCTACTATACCATGGGACCTTTCCAAAACAATTTGAAATGATATAACTCGGTATTCTTTAATTTAATTAACGGAAAGGGGCTAAATATACCTCAGTACTATCAACAATAGTTTAAATATACTGTTACACTTTCAGTATAAAATACTCTTCGGGTTATACCTTTGGCCCAACTATATCTCTTAGTATACTTTGACACAAATTTGCCTTTAATTTTATCTGAGGGATATATGTAGCAAGCTCAAAATAAAATGACCCACCCCAATTTTAAATACCCGATTCCTTTAGAACCCACCCGTTTAACCAATCCCCGACCCATTCCAAGCACTTTAAGTTTTTTCTTTTCTTTTCGTCTTTTTCCTGGGTAGCTAAAAACTTAAAAAGAAAAAACAAGGGATTTATACCTATGTTTTCCATATAAAGATTCAAAAAGAATTTCGTAAATGAAATTCTCTACTAAGATAAATTTGTGTATGGAGAGGTACTATTGAAACACCCCTGAAAAAAAAAAGGGTGCTATCAGCGAACTTCCAATATCAATATATGCCTCCCATGAATCAAATAAACAGAGAGAAGTTTATTTGGGATTATGAAAGCACTAAATTATTGCCTAGCAATAACCTGAATTTAAATTTAATATTGGCTAAAGTATTCTTTGTTAAGAATATTAGAGAATTTCCTAGTACGTGTTAAGAATATCTGTATTGATAATATCTGAACTTCTTGTAAAAGCATCTTAAACATTTCAAAATCGAGCAAATTGACTATTTCATAAAACATTTATTCAAGGTCGATAATAATGTTAGCAAATTGATTATATTTTGATGTTTTTTTTTCAATTAAAAAATGGTAGTAGTAATATCTGAGCACTAATTGGACAAAGTACAAAGTTAAGATATCAGATAATTGTAAAACAATATACTTCTTTCCAAAAGTGAAGGAAATCACAATTTTTCATTTGGTTAAAAACATTTCTTTTTAACAAGCAAAAAAAAAAAAAAGACTTTTCGTTAAACATTTTCCAGAAATATATTTTCTTTTTTCCTTAAATAAGTGCACATATGATCAAATTTCATAGGTTGCTCCTTTATTGTCATAGTCCTTAATGTTGTCATTCCCTTTTGTGAGTCTGATTTATTAAAATCAGTAAATTTGTAAGTGGCCAAAAAAGCTCATTTATGAGTTATGACTCATACACGCTTAAGGCAAATTGTGTGAAACTCTTTTTATTTCACAAACTAAATTAGTTTCACTAACCAGGACAAGAAAAAAATTAGACTACCAGAATAACAAATCTGTTTGCATAAAACAATTATAACTAGTGAAAAAATATTAAATTAATGAAACAGAAGCTTTAGAAGTAATTGGGATCAGACTGACGTGCAATATTTTGTTCAGCAGAGCACATATGACTGAGCCTATGATATAATCGATATATATTCTCATCATTTCCCAACTACAACAGTTTTTGAAAAACAATATTCATATAGCATGAAAAAAAAAATTATATAGCATGAAAAAAATGAAAAGGGGTGTAACGGAATGGATAAAAAACTTCTACCAGCACAAATCTAAATTAGTTAAGGCAGTAAATCTCGTAAATCAAATGATATTAGAAAATAAAAATTATTTCACCATGTGGAATAGATATTACCCTTTATATCGTTTGGGCTTTTGTGTGCTAGACCAAACAAGAGTCTGGACCTTATTGTATTTGAAATTATCTAAAAGATTAGATGCATCTAAAGCTCTTTTATACTAAGTATACACTAAGCTATTGAGATTGCATCATTGCCATGTACTAATAACAAAAGCTTGGAGTTCACTTCACAAAATTCTAGTTGTGTTTTTTGTTGAAAGAACTATCCTTTCTGTTTAAATTTATGTGACATTTTTCGCTTTTCACTGAATATAAAATCTTTAAACTTTTTGAAATAAAATTTGTATAATCTAGTGTTGCCTATAATTTCTTATAATGTGTGTAGACAAATAAAACATCCATAAACATTAATAGAATCTGCAGCACAACATAGCACATTCAATGATGATGATGATAACACACAAGAATATATTAGAGGCTCCAAATAAGAAACATTAATAGACAAAGTTGAACTAGGGTGTGTTTTACTAGGAAGGGAAATTATTTTTTTAGAGAAGGTTTTTCAAAATATTTTGACCAACCAAACGTAGGAAAATCGAAAAATACTACTCATATTTTTAGATGAAGTGGGATCAGACTGACGTGCAAAATTTATTCAGCAAAGCACAGATAAACTGAGCCTCTGATATAATCGATATATTCTCATCATTTCCCAACTACAAAATAAAACCCTCAGTTTCCAAAAACTAAAATATACGTGTATATATATATGCACTTTTTTTCCAAGAAGCATTTCATCTTTATACAAATTTAAATTAACCTGGACAGTGAATTCCAACTATCTAAAAATAATAAAGTAAAATAAAAGAAATACAATTCACCTTGTGGAAAAAATAAGGACGTATGAACTTAATTTTTTTTAGAACTTTATGGAGAGAAAGAGCTATTGAGGTTGCTGGGGTTGCAAAGTTGCAGCTTTATTTATGATAAAAATTTGTAACCCTAAACCTAGCTGTAAAATTGGTGGGTATTGGGCCGGTGGATATAAATAGGCCCATTGTTTCGTTTGGGCTTTTGTGTACTAGACCAAATAAGAGTCATTTTTTTTGCGTGGATTTCCTTCAAAAGGGGCTGGTCTTTAATTTTCGTCCTTCACCTAATACCCTGAGGTTCTGGGTTCAAACTCTGGCTCAGTAAAAAAAAAAAAAAGTTAATAAGATAGAGTTTCGTAGCAAAATTAGGCCTGTTTGGGCAAACGTTAGTCCTTAATGCAGAGGTTTGCCTTAACTTCTGTCCAAAATTAGGCCTTAAGGCAAACCTCTGCTTAAAGTCTAACTTTTGCCCCAATAGGCCTAATTTTACTACGAAACTCTACCTTTCGATTTTTTTTTTGACTGAGCAGGGATTCAAACCTGGAACCTCGGGTATTAGGCGAAGGAAAAAAATTAAAAATTAGCAATTTGAGGGACCAAAATTAAAGATCACCCCCTAATAAGGACCCAAATTAAGAGTCTGGACCTCATTGTTTTTTGCGTATTAGCCACAAGGATTGATATGTATCTTTCTAAACTCTTTTTTAATAATGCATCATTGGCTAATAACCAAAGGTTGGAGTTCACTAAATTTTAGTTGTGTCTTTTGTTGAAAGAAACAGTGTGTTTAAGGAAAAGATGAACAGAAGTTACCTGTAAGGTTGGACATGATGGGATTACTACAACAAGAACAACTATATATGTCTCAATTGTGAGCAAGTCGGGATCGACTATAGGAATTTTCATTCTTATCTCATTTAAACTTTGTCTTAGTCACTGATGTAATGTGTGCACAGATGAGCACGTCCGTACGTATTCTATATTATGAGTATTTCATTGTAAATTGACTCGTTTTATATTGATTGTCAACCTAATGCGACCCTCCTCTTTTACCCGAGCTTGAGATGGAAAGTATCAGCAAGCTCACACAAGCGAAATTTGGGATGTGATGGTATTAGAGCAAAAAATATTGCCAAATAACCACTCAAAGATAGTCTTCCTGGTGAAGGAGAGACATTTTTGAAAATCTTAAAGTAGATATCAAGTTTCAATATTGAAATGATTTAAGGGGATTTCCTTGACTTTGTCTGTGTCAAAAAACAATTAGAAATACCTCGACTTTTTAAGAGCAGGTCCGCGTCAAACTAAATAGCAATGATGCGAAGCACCTCTTCATAAACTATTTCAAAAATCCAAGGACTCAAGCGTATATGAATATGTAAAATACATGATTTTTAATTGTAAAATCGAATTCTTGAATCTTTGATACTAGCCTCCATCGGCAGAAATTCAGATGAATGCTGGAATTTTTTTAACATACATAGTTCTGACTCATAATATTTGGAGACAGCTTGTGTTGAATTATCATAAGCTACACCCTTTGACTAGTACTACCTTCCAAGATGAAGATGCAAATTCAAGCATTTCAAAAAACAAATTTAACTTTTGATAATAATCTGCACCTATGGAAAAAATGACTTGCCATATCTTGTATCACCTATTTAATTTCTATGCCAAATTGAGAAATCAGAATCCCCTCAATAATAATTCGTAGCAAGAAAGAATATGGAGGCTCAATCTTTATTCAGATAGTACTTTATGGACATTTGCAAATGGTAGGCAATCTCCTTTTGTATTTTTTTATTAGAACAGTTTCATATGGTATTGTTTAACATCTCAACTGATAAAGCATGGATTATCCCAGCTAGTTACTAAAATCTACTACATGAAAACACATTAAGAGAATAGAAAAAAAACTTGGAACTTTTATTCTTTATAAAGAGTACCAAAAGCGTTCCACATTTACACTTACGTATGTTGCTCGTTCAATAATGTCGACTGGTGCATATCGGATCAAAGTAATGCATTATTAGAGGATCCGACATGGGTGCACCAGCACCAACATTTTTTATGGGTTCGAGCAATATTGCTCTCTACTACATGACCTATAAATGCTTTTGAAGCTTTCCAACTGATTTCACACTAGGAGAAAAAGGCTTGGAGAGACGACTCCAACAGTTTCGAAGATATTTCGAGAAAAAAGTTTTAGCGTGGTGTATCATATATATACTGTAGTTTATCTGAAGTATCTCAATAATGTCATCGACCTTTTTGAGGAAAAAAAAGGAAATTAGACTTTCCATCTGTCGTTTCGAAGAAATAAGTGGCTCACAAGAAATGGAAAAAGCATACTAGTGTATTATATTTGATCTCTAAGTCCGTACATTACAATCCTACACATCTAAATAACATAATCAGACCAATCAGACAAATGCGAAGTATGGTCCATAGTCAAACTAGGAATTTTATCAAGTTCGATTGGATTTTCTTTCCCACAAATCAACCTAGCTGGATTTCCCACAGCAGTAGTCCTAGCAGGCACTTCCATTAACACAACAGAATCAGCACCAATCTTAGCACCATCTTCAATTCTAACATTTCCAAGAACACAAGTCCCAGCACCTATCAACACACTTTGCCAGTGCCACCCAATGTCACATTATGCAAAATTGACACTGTTATCAATCACTGCTGTCTCTCCAATGACAACTTCAGCTTGCTCATAGTGCAGGTCCTACTTGTATATCGTATTTGGCAAAATAAACATTGGACAAGTTGGAGAACTTACCTTCTTGGGACTCCACGGATCAAGATTTGCTTTTATTATATGGTCAATACTACTAGATCACATGGATATAGAAAAAACGGAACCAACTGGCTTCACACTGGAAGGACAAGATTTGGAGCGACTCCCACTACTAAAAAAAGGGGCGAAAACCGATCACAGTCAATCGTTTTTTGGGGAAAACCAACCGAAAATCGTTGGTCTGTTTAGAGCCGGTTGGTACAAAAAGCCGACCAACCTCTGACCGACCAAAAATAGATTTCCATCTCTTGTGTTGAAGAAATAAGTGTTTCACGAGAAATGGAAAAAACATACGATTGTATTATATTTGATCTCTAAGTCCGTACACAACCATCCTATGTCTAAATTACATAGTCAGACCACTCATATATATGTGAAGTATGGTCCATTGTCTCAAAGAAATAAATGGCTCACGAGAAATGAAAAAAACAAACTACTGTATTATATTTGATCTCTAAGTCCGTAAGCAACTATCCTACACATCTAGATTACATAATCAGACCACTCAGACATATGTGAAATATGATCCATAGTCAAACTAGGAATTTTATCAAGTTTCATTGGATTTTCTTTCCCACCAATCAACCTAGCTGGATTTCCCACAGCAGTAGTTCTTGCAGGCACTTCCATTAACACCACAGAACCAGCACCAATCTTAGCACCATCTTCAATTCTCACATTTCCAAGAACACAAGTTCCAGCACCAATCAACACACCATCACCAATCTTTGGATGCCTATCACCACACACTTTACCAGTACCACCTAATGTCACATTATGCAAAATTGACACATTTTCACCAATAACAGCAGTCTCACCAATAACAACACCAGTAGCATGATCAAGTAAAATCCCACCACCAATTTTAGCACCAGGATGAATATCAACAGCAAAAACTTCACAAACTCTATTTTGTATGACTAAAGCTAGAATCTTTCTATTTTTAGACCATAACCTATGTGCTATCCTATGTGCTTGACATGCTAAAAACCCTTTAAAATTCAAGAAACAATGTACATAACTAATACAAGCTGGATCCCTTTCTTTAACAGCTCTTAAATCAGCTACAACATTAAAAATCAATTCTTTATCCTCTGTGAGCACCCCTATGAAAAGATCATATAGACTCTCATTAGGTAAACTTGAATTACTCAATTTCATTGAAAGATGGTAAGCCAAAGCACTTTCCATACAATCTTGTTCCAAGATTGAATTTTTATAGTAATTTCCCAAAATGGGTTCTTGCTCAATGTCTAATCTAGCCTCATTTTGCATTTTTAGCCACAAATCAAGAACACCTCCCTTTTCATCCTTTTTGGTGATTTTTGGCTCTTTTTGTGAAATGGGTATTTGAGAAATAGGGTCAGGGAAATTGGGTTGGCAGTATTTGGTGTAGTTATAAACATGATCATCAATTTGGGGTTTGTTTGGATTAGGAGTTTTGGTTCTTGAAGAGTGTAAACAAGCTTTAATGGTGAAAGTGGAGAGTTTCATTAGAGGGCTATTATTGTAAGGAGTGGTTATTATTGCATTTTTGTGAAGGAGTGGTGATCCAAGGAAATTAGTGGACATGGAAGCAAAGTGTATGGAAGAAAATATGTAGCGGCTAGGAAGAAGAGAGTGAGAGAGAAAGCAATGGATATGGTAAAGAAGGCTATGAAGGAATAAACTTAAATATAATGTAATTGGCTAATGATTATTTTGGTAAGACAATAATTATATAGCGGGATGAATGAGATCTCTCTCCTACTAAATTTTTGAGATCGAATATGAGAAATTAAAGAGCTTTTCATTAGCAAAACTTTTCACTTAAATGGACGAGAAAAGGACCAAAATCATCCATAATGTTTGGGTTTGGATTAAAATCATACATATTCTTTCACATGGTGCACTAATAATACATTATGTTTGCATAAGTGGTGCACTTTTAGTCACAATCCCAAATAAATTTAACGGAAAAGAACAAAAATGCCCCTGAACTTTTAGAAAAGGTATAAAAATACCCTTTATTCATCTATTTTGCTAAAACTACCTCTCAATTCAACTTTTTGGCTCATTTATTCCCCTTGATTAACGGACAACACTAATTTTTTTATTTTTTTTTAAAATTAAATTGCACATGATATTTTATTACTGAAAAATTGATTTATTCTTTTAAAAAGAAATCTGAAAAATTGTTATTTGTAGAATAAGGAAAAATAATTTTTCAACATCCATTTCTTTAAAAAAACAAATGTAGTAAGCCTTATATATATAAAACAAAATTGGATTTTCATTAAAACATGTGGAATTTTTTTAAGTTTGGAAAAAAAAAATTAACGGGTGGAAACCCCATTTTTTTTTTTTTAGAA
The DNA here is from genome assembly GCF_019175385.1 of Lycium barbarum. Taxonomy (NCBI): domain Eukaryota; kingdom Viridiplantae; phylum Streptophyta; class Magnoliopsida; order Solanales; family Solanaceae; genus Lycium; species Lycium barbarum. The sequence goes on along the minus strand of NC_083337.1, from coordinate 757,561 downwards.
AATTCAATTTTTAAATCTGAAAAACTAATTGTTTTTTTAAGTAAAATGTGCAAAACTAATACTCCATAATTTTCTTCTAGATTTAAAAAAAGATAGTTTTCTGGTTTTTTTTTTTAAACACAGTTTTTCCATAAAAAATTTAATTTTTTCAGATTTTTATAAAAATCCAATTTTTCACATTTTGAAAAGAAAAAAAATTAGTGTTGTCCGTTAGTCAAGGTTTTACTCGTTAAAAAAAAGTTTTCCAAATTTAAAAAAATTCCAAGGTTTCAGATTTCTTTTTAAAAGAATAAATCAATTTTTCAGTAATAAAATGTCATGTGCAATTTAATTTTTTTTAAAAAAAAAAAATTAGTGTTGTCCGTTAGTCAAGGGGAATAAATGAGCCAAAAAGGTGAATTGAGGGGTAGTTTTAGCAAAATAGATGAATAAAGGGTATTTTTATACCTTTTCTAAAAGTTTAGGGGCATTTTTGTTCTTTTCCGTTAAATTTATTTGGGATTGTGACTAAAAGTGCACCACTTATGCAAACATAATGTACTATTAGTGCACCATGTGAAAGAATATGTATGATTTTGATTCAAACCCAAACATTATGGATGATTTTGGTCCTTTTCTCAACACCGTACACGACATATCAAAATTAGCTGAAACACTTAATAAAATTTTGTAATGATTTTTCTGTAAGACTATTGTGGTGCGGTGTGATGAAATCTCTCCATCTTTAACTAGTGATTTTGAATTTAAAAAAAAAATGAAGGAATTCTTGATAAAAAGCTCCTCGCTTTAATGGGTCGTGTCCAAATTAGTCGGAACAGTAATCAGTGATACTAAGTGATTATAGAAAGTAGGTAAATTGAAAGAAATGAAAAGGAAAGTAAATCACTTGATTAGAAATGTGGTAAGTGATTATAGAAAGTAGGTAAATTGAAAGAAATGAAAAGGAAAGTAAATCACTTGATTAGAAATGTGGGATCGCATATTATTATGAAGAATATTGAATGCTCAATTCAAAAATAAATATAACACCAATGAGGGTTGGGGTGAAATGATAAGCATTCATTAGTTCTTTAGTAGATAATTAGAATGTGAGTTAGGATCATTTCCTCTTAATATAGAATTTTTCTACGCGAATTAAAATTTAATCAAGTCTTAATATAAATATCAAATATCAAGTGAGGAAAAAAAAACTACAAAAATCACTTGCTTTTTGTTGCCGGAGATGAAAGTGACTTTGATAGTTTGATTTGTCAATTCAGACTATATGGGTTGGTCCAGGCCTCACCTATGTCTATTTCCACGATGACTAATGTAATAACACTAGATATTTCAATTCAGATTTTCTTTTGTCCTGTTTTTATTTATGTGATAATTTAAGGGCTCCATGTAACAATAACGAATTTAACAATTCAAAGTGGGGTTATCAAAAACTATTTCCCAAGATACTTTATGTTTTCCAATAAAAAAAAGAACTTTAAAAATTCAAAAGTAACTACTTGGCGTTACTTTTATTAATATTTGCTGATTTATTGAGACCGATCTTTTTAATATCACATGATGAATGTGGACCACAAGACCTTGGAATCTAGCATAAAAAATGAACACTTTCTATGGAGCCATGGAGGAGAAGAAATGGCTTAATTTTATCATGTGCATATTTATTGTTAGCAAATTATTTCGTATCTACCCCTACAATAAATGAAGCTATGGAGTAAATAAGTTGACTTCCTGTTTCTACGTACTTCGAGAGAAGGAAAAAAAGATTTAAATTTATCAACCGACTTTTGATGTAACTTAAAATTACCCTCAAGTTGGAGTTCCACTAGAGGTCAAGAAAACAATAGACTTTCTTTTGAAGGTAATATTATACCAAAAATCTAACAAAATGTAAAATTACTCAATTTCGAATAATACATAAGCAAATTTGAGCATTTTTTTCCAATTTTAACTCCAACATGGTACCAAAAGTGATTACGACATATTTGAATTTGAGTCTCAGTGTCTCACTTTTATCCGTCAATAAAGTTAATAGAAATGTAAAAAAAATCAAACAAACGAATGTAGAGATACAAAGTATAAATACCTTTCAGCTTCTTTAAGGGCCACTTTTGGGGATTTTGGCATTTCACACTTGGAATCTTTAACTAGCCGGTCGAATTTACTGTATATTTCTCTAGCCGATATACACAGATTACACATTATATATATATATATATATATAGAATGAGCGACTATATAGATTAATTATTCTCCGCAACTTCATATTACACTTTTGTTTACACCATCTTTTGGACTCTCTTTAGTTTAAAAATATCAAATCCCTTTTTTCTTTTAGGGTTCCCACCTGATATTAGGTACCTTTCTTCAAGACCGAATAATTCATATTCGCGTCGCGTAATTCTACTTTTAAACTAAAATGCTGCAACTCCATTCCCAGGGCTTAGCTTACCACCCCACGTGGTAAAAGAATAGCAAGTCCTATGCTCCTATGCATATACTTTTCTTAGCACTTGGTTCTTCCTCCGATGAGTAAGAAAGAAACTTGGTTCAACTCCAAAACCATGTTGAGTTTGAGTCATCTGACAACAATCAAGTAGAGCACCATTCTTTTTTAAAACAAACAACGGTGGTGTCCGACTAGCTTACGTGCACCTTGACTATTTCACCATATCAACACTGACTACCGACTACCAAATATCCTTATAATAATTCGGGAACTCACCAAACAGACAACAATAAAACTGATTAAATAATGGTCAAGGAAGTCTCTTGGAATGCACAAGACCAAAAGCATAATGGTAGATGGGCCAAACGAAGTAATGCAGGTTTCCAAACCAAAATCAGTAACCCCTATTCAGAGCCCGTTTGGATGGGCTTATAAGTTGGTCAAACCAGCTTATAAGTCATTTTAAACTTATTTGAGTGTTTGACAAAAATAAAAAATAGCTTAAATTAAATTAAAAAGTGATTAAAATAAGCTAAAACCAAGAAGTTGCTCAACCCAATTTTTTTTTTTTTTTGGCTTAAAAGCCATTTTAGTTTGACCAACAACTTTATCCTTTATATTTTCTGTTAATTCCAATATTACCCTTACTTCTAAAAATCCTTTAAGCACTTTTATCCAAACACGTAATTGTTTGTTTATAAAACAACATTCGGCACTTAAAAAGTACTTGAAACACTTATGCTTAAAAGCCACTTTTTTTCAGCTAATCCAAATGGGCTCTCAGCCTTTTTCCTACTTATAGGTAAGTACTCAACATCAACAGACATCAGAATTATCAAACAATAAGAGATATCATCGAAAGGAAAATTGTTAGCATGTAATGGTACACATGATATGAGATTGAAAAGATGCTAACTATTCCAGTAATCCAAATAGTTACACAAAAAAAGATATGCATCTACAATACTTTCCCCAACAAATGATTGTGCAAAAGTCTCTACTAGTACAAAATCCAAAACCAGAAACGAACTAGCAAGAGATAAAACAAGGTTACTACATTAAACAAGGAGGAGAAGCAATTTTCTCACAGCTTGACCTCAACGTCAACACCAGCAGGAAGGTCGAGCAGCATTAACTTGTCAATAGTTTGAGCAGTCGGGTAAAGAATGTCAATAAGGCGCTGATGAGTTCTTATTTCGAAATGGAACCTGGCATCTTTGTGAACGTGTGGAGATTTGAGGACACAGTAAATCCTCTTCTTGGTGGGCAGTGGTACGGGACCCACAGTCTTTGCGTTTGTCGTCCTTGCAGCATCCATAATTTGCTTACAAGAGTCTTCTATTAGCGGTACCCAGTATGACCTCAATTTGATCCTAATCTTCTGCTTTGGTGCTGCCTGGAAATAAGTATGGATTGTTAGGTGATGCCAACAATACTTGGAGTGGAATATTAACATTTTTATCCAGCTAAAGCTAGTAAATTTTGATACTGCACAGCCAGCTTAATGTTCAATGAGAACAACCCGGCATAGTTCGTAAGCTTAACTCATACTGACTACTTATCTGACAATGACCTTTCCACGTCCATCCTAACTATAAAATAGGGAAGCCCGGTGCACGAAGCATCTGGCATTCATGCAGAGTGCGGGGAACCATCCTAACTATAAGTAAAACTTTTTGAGCTTTCCAAGGAATCCCTCAAATGACCTTCCCAATTCCGTCATAATTCTAATATTTGTTCAGCGTTAAAAGGACATAATTACAGTGCAAACAAGTGAACCAACAATTAGTTTAACCAAACTATTACATAGGTAGTCTGGATGGAAGTGAACATTCAAACAATTAATATTTTCAGAATAGCATGTCAAACGTGAAACAGTGAAAGATCAATAGGACATTATTAGCCAGGAAGGAATGCAACTCAAAATAGCCTAGAAAAGATAGTACACTACTACTAATATTAATGACCCCAGTTTGGCGGTTTCTATAATAATGAAGCATAACAACAGAATAGTGATAGAGAAAGGATAGTCCACACATAGATATTTGGGCGATCAGATCACTACTAAAGCTTCAGGTTATTTCAGAAAGGGAGGACGACCCATTGTTTCCCCAATCGTGAGGAATCTAACAGTGTAACACTTTGTACTCTCATTTATCAAAAGTTTTTGGCTGTTGAGCACGTTATTATATCACTGCAAATTTCCCTATAAGAAACTTCCAATTAAATGCAAGTGAATCTTAGCCTTACTTCACAGGCTAGAACAAATTAACCTCATACTAGAAGAACAATGGGCACTGATGAGTTTCCATCGCGCAGCAGACTGACAAGCGAAGAAGGATAGAATGGAGTGTATGCAGGATGAAGGAAATTTTTCTACTGTCAACTGAAATTTAGAGATTTGCAGACAGCTGGATGTTTGGCAATGCTTTTTATAACATTATAGCAATAACTTGCTTGGACAATCAAACCCTATCTGTATTCTGCTAGATGGTATAGACATCGTAGTTCTCTACTGATATAATATGCATAATACACCTTTTCTTTTTGATGTCCACATATGTTCTCCCCGCACCATGAGGCTAGTTTCTGTTAGCAGTGACAGAAACTAGTGGACAGATGGGGTACTTGCTACCTCCCACCAGCACAGGTGCCGGGTGACTCTTCCATCATGACTTGGACATATGAGAAGAAATCACTTAGTATTTTTGTCTCCACTGGGATTTGACCATGAGACCTCATGATTCTCAACCCACTTCATTAACCACTAGGCCTCAACCTTTATTCTTAGAACTACACAAAATGAAGATAATATAAAACATCAGTTCGAAAAGCTCTGAATGAACCATGAGTCGTCGAGCATCACCCCGAAGACTAGATAGAGAACACTGCCTATGTGAAATTAGCAAAGCACAGCAGTGTCCCAAGCTGGATAAAGGTTACGGATTGAGATAGGTTCACTAAAAATAGTCCAACTACAATGAATCCCTCTCAACACCAGCTTAATAGTGGTGAATGCATACATATGATTCATATAGGCAAACCCAACTAATTTGGGACAGAAAAAACAAGAAGAGAATCCTAGCAGAGGCAAAATCACCACTCCTATGTCCCAATTTATGTGACACTCTTTACTTCTGAGTCAATTCCAAAAAGAATGATACTCCTCTGTTTCAATTTGTTTGTCTTATTTTCCTTTTTAGTTTGTTTCAAAAAGAATGTCAGTTTCTATATTTAGTAACTCTTTACACCGAACATCCTACATGATATATTTAAGACCACAAGATTCAAATGACATTTTGATCCATTATGCACATCTTTAATTTAAGACCACAAGATTCACAAGTCTTCTTTATTTTCTTAAACTCCGTGTCAAATCAAACTAAGCCAAACAAATTGAAACAGACGCAATAAGTACCTACATTTAGCAAGAATTCAACTTTAAACTTCACATCTTACTCTTACTTCAATAAGTCATAGCCACACACATATATATGACTTGTTTTAGACTACAAGTTTCGAAAGTCTTTCTTTCAATCTTAAACTCCGTACCTAGTCAATAACCCTCACATAAATTGGGACGAAAGGGAGTAAGCGAAAGTGATTTCTTCTCATTTGTTGGCGAGAAATAGTAGGTACCCTCTGAAATTAGTCGAGGTGCGCACAAGCTAGCCCAAACAACACCATTATAAATAAAAAAACAAGAACGGGGAAAGGTTACCTTATCAGAGTCACCACCAACACTCAGAGTCGAAACAGCTGGAATATCCTACAAAGAAAGCAAAATGATGAATACCCAACATCAATTCAACAAGAAGAAAGCACCTTTTTTTTGGTAATACAGTTTGGTCTACTGATAACTAGCTAACAAATTACAAATCCCAACATCAATTCAGTAAAAAAGAAAGAACCTTTTTTTGTTAATACAGTTTAGCCTACTGATAATTAGCTACATAATTACAAACACCCAACATCAATTCAGTAAAAAGAAAGCACCTTCTTCAGTTAATACAGTGAAAAATGACGCCAAAGGGAAAATTACAGTCAAATACCATTCGGCCATCTAGATTACAAAATATGTACACAATGTATAGGTAATGGATAGTTTATACTACATATACATATACCATACATACCTATACATATAATATACACACCTATATACACACCTATATACATACCATACATACCTATACAGCTGAAGTGTATAGGTAGTGTATACTTCGTCCATGTTTGGTAAACTAGATGGCCGAAAGGTATATTTATGTAAGTTTCCCTAAAAAGAAAGCACCTTTTTTTGTTACTACAATTTTGTGTAGTAATAATTCAGCAAAAAGATTAACAAACCTCAACATCAGTAGATACATTTTGGGCATCCAAAACTTCAGGAGAAGCAAAAACCTTAGTTGTTGAAACTCTAGATTGGTTGAAAATATGTAACTTTGTTGAATTTGAAGGTAAACAAAGAACAGAAAACTTGGGTTGTACTGAAATGGCAGATGAATTACATATTGGGAAAAGAGTTGCTGAGAGTGAAGATGATGAAATTGCAATTTGGGTTTTCAATGAACACCCAACATCAATTCAGTAAAAAGAAAGCACCCTTTTTTTTGTTAAAATAGTGAAAAATGACGAATATCCACCATCAATTCAGTAAAAAAGGGATTTTTACAAAAATATCCAACCCAACATAATATATCACACCTAAATAGCCATATTTTCAATTTACATTCGCATGACCGACTTTTGTTTTTCACATCAGTGCTTGTACACAGTATACAACATTATACGACATTTACAAGCATTATACACTTACGGTAAACAATGTGTCCACCTTTTATAAAAGTGTATAATAGTGTTACAAGAGGTGTTTAAGGAAAAACTGGGCTAAACAGGGTAAATATTCTTTCCCAGTGGACATAGAGAGTAATTTTCCCTAAAAAGGCACCTTTTTTGTTAATACAGTGAAAATGATAAATACCCAACATCAATTCAGTAAAAAGAAAGCACCTTTTTTAGTTAATACAGTGAAAAATGACGAATACCCAACATCACTTCAGCAAAAATATACAGCCCAACATAAAATATTACACCATATAGCCATATTTTCAGTCTATACAATAGTATACAACATTATACCTGGGGACATCATTATACATAAACCTTGTACAAATTGTGTATGAAAGGTGTTTATACACAAATATGGGCTAAAGCATGTAAATATTTTCTCCCAGTAGACATAGAGCATAATTTCCCCCCCAAAAGAAGCTACCTTTTTTGTTACTACAGTTTGGTATACTGATAATTTAGCTAAAAGAATTACAAACCTCAACATCAGCAGATACATTCTGAGCATCCAAGACTTCCGGAGAAGCAAGAACCTTAGTTGTTCACACTTGATATACATATATACATACTAAAATACTAAATATACCTATAATATACATACCTATACACCACATATATATAGCTGAACGAATAGGTAGTCTATACTTGGGCCATGTTTTGTAAACTAGCTGGCCAAAGGGTACATTTACCTAAGTTCCCCTAAAAAGAAAGCTCCTTTTTTTGCTAACATAGTAAAAATGACGAATACACAACATCAAGAAAGCACCTTTTTTTGTTAATACAGTAAAGTATACTGATAATTTAGCTAAAAGAAATTACAAACCTCAACATCAGTAGATACATTTTGGGCATCTAACACTTCAGGAGAAGCAAAAACCTTAGTTGTTGAAACTCTAGATTGGTTGAAAATATGTAACTTTGTTGAATTTGAAGGTAAACAAAGAACAGAAAACTTGGGTTGTACTGAAATGGAAGATGAATTACATATTGGGAAAAGTGTTGCTGATAGTGAAGATGATGAAATTGCCATTTGGGTTTTTCAATGGAATTCGATTTTGTGTCTCGTATTTTGATAAGCTTATATGCAGTTTTATCTCTAGGCTTATCCGAAGAAGAAAAAAGTTTTTTTTTTTTTGGTTCCTTTTTTTTTTTGCCTACTTATTTTGAAGTGTGAGAAAATGAGAAAAGTGATACTCTGGATAAAAAAAAAAAAAAAAAAAAGGGTTTACTTAGTCATTTGCATACCCCTAAGAAAATATTAATTAGTAGATAAAAATAGGTAATTTGATTAAACTGTTTCTAATTAAATAGGTGTTGAGATTTGATCATATAACACTTAATAGTGATAAATCTGAAAAAAATAAGATTAATTATTTCTTCATTTGATAAGTAGACACTCTTTTTTACTCAAGAAAAAAAAGAGTAAGTGGTCACTCTTTTTGATCCGGAAGGAGTACCTTATATTTGAGTGTAGGTTCAAAATAGTTCTTTAAGGATGTGCTGAATAAGTTTGGTACTTTAAGTTTGTTAAATGTTAGGAACATTTTTAGTCGTGTCAAATATTTACCGAGCTGTCTATTAGATTTGATGGAAAAAATCAAAAAAGAAGAAGTAAATTAGCGTGAACTCACATTAAGAGTTACAATTTTTGTGGTTTCTGCTACTTTTGGTTTATTTCTAGGGCTTGGTGCGGTTTTTTGAGATGTAATTTCAGCTATTTTTTAAAATTGTTTTTAGCGTTTAGTGTTTAGTGTTTTTGGTTTATTTCTAGGGTTTGGTGCAGTTTCTTGAGATGTAATTTTAGCTATTTTTTAAAATTGTTTTTAGCGTTTAGCGTTTAGCGTTTAGTGTTTAGTGTTTAGTATAGTTTTTTGTGTTGTAAGGGTCTGACTAGATTTTCTTGATGTTTATGATTAATTCTTTTTCACTATTCTCCTCAAATCTAAGGAACATAATGCGTTAAATATTTGAAGAAGACTTAAGAGTTATTTGATAGGATGTATTAGAGAAAATAATACATGTATTAGCTTTGTTATTATTATTAATTCCTTATTTGGTACATTTCTTCAACCCTATGTATAACTAAACCTTAGTTGTTGACACTCGAGATTGGTTGAAAATATGTAACTTCGTGGAATTTGAAGGCAAAGAAAGAACAGAAAACTTGGGTTGTACTGAAATGGCAGATGAATTACATACGGGAAAGAGTTGCTGATAGTGAAGATGATGAAATTGCCATTTGAGTTTTCAATGGAATTCAATTTTGGGCCTCTTATTTGATGATTTTGATAAGGTTTTATGGAGTTTTTTTTTTAATAAGTAGTGAAGTGAGAGAAAATGACAAAAATGGTATCTTATATTTTGGTTATAGGTTCAAAATAGTTCCTTGAGTATTATTTGAGGAGCCTTTGGTGCTTTAAGTTTGTCAAAAGTGAATATTTATTGTCTCCATTAGATATTTCTGAACTCTGATTGTTAAATTTAAGGGAAAAGGGACAAATATACCCCTCTATTTTAGTTTATTAGTTAACTTTGTCTTCCGTTAGCCAAAATAATCAAATATACCCCTCCCGTTACAAGTTGGGGCCAAATATAACCTAAACATTAGCAAAGTTTCAAAAATACCCCAATTTCTAACATATTCCCACATGAGCAAGTCTAGTCATTGCAGTTGGGTGACATGGACGCCACATGACATTTAACTTATTTTATGTGGTGCCTACGTGACAATTTTAAAAAAACAATCTAGAAAATTGATTTATTTTTTTAAAATCTGGAAAAAAATGACTTTTATTAAAAATCTGAAACTTTTTGTTTTAATAAAACCCGTTTTTAAAAAATATATTCTTGAAAATTGTATATTTTAGTTAAAAAATCTGGAAAATGATTTTTTTTAAATCTGGAAAACTGTAAAGTATTTTTTTTTTTAAAAAAGTGTGCTATTTTTTTTTGAAAACTTGTTTTATAAAAAAAAAACAAGATTTGTTTTTAGAAAAAAACAAGAAGCGGGTTTTATAAAAAAAAAAGATTTTTAATAAAAGCCAATTTTAACAGATTTGTTTTTAGAAAAATCAATTTTCCAGATTGTTTTAAAAAATTGCCACGTAGGCACCACATAGAATAAGTTATATGCCATGTGGCGTCCATGCCATCTAATTCCAATGACTAGACTTGTTTATGTGGAAATATGTTAGCAATGAAGGGTATTTTTGAAACTTTGCTAACGGTAGGGGTATATTTGACCCCAACTTGTAACGGGAGGGGTATATTTGACTACTTTAGCTAACGGAGGGCAAAGTTAGCCAATAAACTAAAGTAGAGAGGTATATTTGACCCTTTTCCCTAAATTTAATCATAACAGTGAAAACGAAAAATATTTAATGGGAATTCCCGTTTGAAGGTACATATTTTGTTGTTTATGTTATTTTTGGTCTATTTCAAGAGTCTCGTGAAACTTTGTAGTTTCTGCTACTTTTGATTTATTTTTAGAGTTTTGTGTAGGTTTTTGTGGTGTAATTTTAGCTATTTTTCTTATATCTTTTTAGTGTCTAGTGTAGTTTTTTGTGTTGCATATGTTAGAATCTGATTGATTTTTTTATGTTTATAGTTAATTTTTTTCTTTTATGTTCTCAAATCTAACAATGAGTTCGTCAAATACATAAAGGAGACTACAAATGTTAATTTGGGTTTTGCTGAAATGAAGGATGAATTACACACTTGGAAAAGAGTTGCTGAGAGTGAAGATGACCCTCAAATTGCCATTTGGGTTCTCAATGGAATTCGATAAAAGAACAGAAATACTGGAGTAGATGTGTTTTTTTTTTTTTTTTTTGCAAGAGTAGGGAGGTGGTAGAAAATGACAAAAATAATCTCTTATAATTGCTTGTAGGTTCAAAATAGTCCTTTGAGAATTCTTTGAGCAGCTTTTGGCCCTTTAAATTTGTCTTTACTGAACTCTGATTGTTAAATTTAATCGTAACTGTGAAAATGAAAAATATTTAACGAGAATTCACATTTGAAGTACACATTTTGTAGTCTATATTGTGATTTTGAAATTTTGATGAAAATCTCTGGTGTTTTTAGTTAAACAATAATTTTAGTTAAATTTAACAATCAGAGTTTGATAAATATTTGACGGAAGCACTTCGGACAAACTTTAAAGACTAAAATTGCTCGGTTGATATTTCTATTTTTGAACTAGAACTAACTACTAAAATAAGGGGCCATTTTTGTCATTTTCCCGTGAAGTGATGTTCAAAGAAAAATAGGGTATTGGGCCACATCAGTTTGCATCTTCATTCCTCGTCATGATTTTGATTGTTCGACCCAAATTTATTTAGAGTTTAGAATTACACCCGGTAACCAATTTTCATCTTGCTATTTAACTTATTTTCAATTTTTCTAATTATTTAATTATTTTTGGCAGTGTTGATAAACTTCAGACATGAGAATTTTCTCTTTTCTAATTCCTTATGCTTCAGGTAACTAAGCTAATGGCAACAAAAGTGGAGCTGTTCAGTATACTTAACAACAATTTTAACTCTTGTTGAAGTAGAAAAATAACAATTATACATAGTTTTGCCTAAGTCTGGTTCACAAAGCCAAACTTCCAACAAACGTACCAAGACTAAAGTTTCAGACATATGTGCTCAAATCTGAAACTAATTTAATCTTCATCCATACAAAGATTTTCAAACTTTTACAATAACATACATTTGATTTAAACTCAATTTTCATATTTAGAATCCAAGACGGGCTGCTTCAAACTTGCAACATAATTTTAATGCTAAAAACTCTTAACTTACTACGGACATAAGAAATTAAAATGTAGACCAAATTAGCCCTCGACTGCTACGACATCGAAAACAACTTGAACTCGCTAGAAGGCAAGTCAAGAAGGAAGGGGGAGTTTCAAATTCCAATCAAAACCTAGCATCCGACGATTTAGCTACACCTTAAATGACGTTGTGCAAAAAGACTACATGTGCAAATTTGTCCTGTTACAACTTCCACACAAAAGGGACAAATCAATCTTGTTTGCAGGAATATTCGTCATGGCAGGATCAAATCCTTGGTACAAATAAGATTCAGCATTATAGTAATTATAGTTGTTGAAGTTTGAAATTCTTTCCCTTTCCTACAGCAACAACATAACATTCAATGATGATGATAACACACAAGAATATATTAGAGGTCCCAAATAAAAGTATTTTGGTCTTTCACCTTCTTTGTCTTATTGGTTTCTTCTTCAGGTTATGACTCAGGAGTGACTCAAAGGGAGGCTTAGGCCTCCAAAATTTTAATGTCTCAAAAAAATTATGATTTATTTTTGCTTAGATAATACGGAGTATTGAAGTTTCTAGAATAAATAAAATAGTAAAAAATCTTTATTAAAAAAAGAAAAAGAAAAAAATAAAGACTCAATACTTTTTAACATTATAAATTTCTTGATCTTTGAATTAAACTACTTAAATCTTCAAATTAGTAAATTAAGTTTTTTACAACAATATCCAAGATAATGTATTGCAAATACATGACTAGCATCTTATTAACTTGCATTAATTTTTTTAATATAAATAATAATAGTACGATGTAAAGTTAAATATTTTATGTTTTTTAAGAACACTACATCTTAAAAAAAATATTATGAAAAAAGTCTCTTATTAAAAAATATGCTTTAGGCCACTAGCAAGAAAACAAGTTAAACATTGACTAATTATTAGCAACTTGAGCTCACAAAACTTCTAACATCACTTTGGCAGATTAATCTACAAAATAATCCCCTAAGCTACTACTAGTTATTCAAATAATCTTTTATTTAGCATTACCTATATTTCATCCATACAACACTATATAAGTCTCCCAAACATATGAAATATTATGAGGGAGGTGGGGATCCATTCCTGGACAATACGTCCCCCAACTGTTTTCTTCAGGGTTTGATGTTGTTGTCACATATATGTTCAAGTTTTCAAGTATTAAAGGTCCCAGATGGATGTTTCTTTTTTCAAGACCTAAATAAAGGCATGCTCGACATTCCTAAACAAAGATAAACTTTCAGTATCAATATTATACTCCTGAAAAGAAATATCTTTCAGTTGGCTGTTACTAGTTGTGATGCAGAGATACAATTTCTTTGTCAAATTGTATAAATAAGAACAAGCTGGAGTATAGACTCACTAAGCACCCCTGAACCATCATGATTAGTATTTTGTCATTCGGTTTACTGTTGACGATCTTCCACTTCCACCTTTCACAAAACTCTTATCACCAAGAAGCTGGGCATACGAGTTCGCAACAGATACATGCTCACAGGTGTAGTCCTACCATAGTCATATTATTAAATGTGAGATTACGGCTTATCAAAGTGAGGGAGAGATATACCCTGTATAGTTAATCAATTTCACAATATGAACACTACAAAGGTTAAAAGAACCAAGCTTCAAGAAACTAAGATAACAGATGAAACAAATCTGGACAGTTCAAGTTGGTAAGATTATAACTTTTTTAGCTTTGCCTAAAAAAGATGGGTACTTATTGAAGAATCTTTTTCTCATGATAGATTTGTATTTTTCTAAAAAACGTTCCATGTCATTGTTATTGCAGTTGCATCATTAGCAGTTGATAGCCTTTGCATCTCCTAATGGAGCTATATTTATGCTTGATCAAGGTTTTCAATAATGTTAGGGAAAAAGTAATTTTTTTCAGTTTCTAAAAACAACTTCTACTACTATTCAGAAGTACTTATTTTTCTCGTAAAAAAACTTAAGCTAGACACCTCGATTCTCTAAAATAAGTACTTCCAAAAAATCATGATAATATCACCACATTTCCACATATTTTAATGATTTTCAAACACCAGATATAAAATAAATAAAGAAAAACAGTCCCTAAAATAGTACAATTTGTTTCTACTATTTTGCAAAGAGCAGCGAAACGATGTTGAAAAATAGTAAAAAGGTGAGGTTTGGGCCGCATCAGTTTGCATCTTCATTCCTCACTACTCTGGTTTTGATCGCTCTGCCCAAATTTATTTAGTTGGCCTTTGGACAATATTTGAATTAAAATTGAAAGGGAAGTACTTAAAATTGAAATCGAAATTGAAGTAACAAGTTACGAGAAAAGGTGTAATTTGTTGATGTTCTATTCGAGATTGTGCAACTTCAATAGGTAAATCTACACCTTTTAATTGATCAATCTGGACATGTTAAGTACATCCATTTCACGCAAAAAATCTGTTAATGGCAAAGGCAAATACAAGACAATATGTTGACGACAAAAGTATGAATGAACAAAAAAATTCGTGAGTGGAAAACAATATTTTCATACGAACTACACATTCAACTCATATTTCAGAGTCTTAACTTTAAATTCAAATGATCGATATTACAAATGCTGAAATAATGAGTAATGCTCAACAATGCACTATTACTTCCACCATCAGTGCCGCACAATTGGAAACTCAATGAATAATGAGTCCGCCCCTTTATCTTTCTCCGCTTAAATACCAAACTTTTGTCTGGGGTAGGTTAAAACCCATAGTGTGCACATAACCCACACATCGCACAATGCGCTCTCATCACCAGAACAAAGACCTTGGGGGTTGGTTTTCAATAGAATTCAATTGAATCATACGATGAAACCTTACCATCCTAAAATTCAGAGAAAAATAGATACTGAATCACCCAGCTGCTAACAAAATATCGACAAACATATTATTACTAAGGATGAGATAATGACAAAAGCCTTTTGCTGGAGGGAAAAAAGAATACATGCATTTTGTTAGAGGAGTTACCATTCTCAACTGGGACAAATCATTTTCTCTTAGCTACACAAAAATGGGATTGTAGTTTATGTCTATCTATCGACTGTTCTAATCTTACAAAGGAATACTTTTTTCTTATTTCTGCCTCTCAAAACTAACTCACATAAAGTTGTATCTCTAGCGGCGCCATAATCGACCATGCTGCTTTTGCTCTTGCATACGCCTGCAACCACCAGACCAACTATGTTAAGATCAATCAAACAAAACGATATATTATATTTCAAATATAAATAGTAACCAACTCCAGAAAAATTTCCCCCAAAACTAACAGTACGGGGTGAAAAACAACATAAAGCGCACAAAGAGAAAGCTCATGGGTTGGAGAATATGAAACAACAACAACATACCCAGTTGAATCCCACAGTGTGGGGTCTGGGGAGGGTTAAATGTACGCAGACCTTACCCCCACCTTGGTAGGGAGGCTGTTTCCGAAAGACCCTCGGCTCAAAAGAAAACAAGAAAACAAGGGGAGAAAAATACAATAGCAGAGTGCAGATGCAAATATAGTAGAAGTAATGTTTCCAATATCCGAGGCAAAGTTAGATTACACCTGTAACCACACCCCCCCCCCCCCCCAAACCAAAAAAAAAAAAAAAAAAAAAAACAAACTACTCCCTCCGGATCAAAAAAAGTGTCCACTTAGCCTTTTTTTTCCTTGGGTCAAAAAAAGTGTCCACTTATTAAATCAAGAAACAATTAACTTTATCTTTTCAGATTTGCTCCTATTAAGTGTTATGTGATCAAATCCCAATGCCTATTTAATTAGGGGTAGTTTAGTCAATTTACATATTATTTTCTTGGAGTGAGTAGTTTCTTAAGGGGTGTGTAAATGGATAAGTGGACTCTTTTTTTGATCCGGAGGGAGTAATAAAGAAGAAACATGAATTCTAGCTTTGGTGTCGCAAAAGGGGAAAGGGCGAGGGAGAACATATTAAGAGGCAAATTTCATGAGTAAAATTCAAGACAAAAATCCAAATCATCCTAAATTGCAAGTGTTGAGAATTTGTAATGCAGTTGAATAGCCAGCAAGAACTAATAAATACAAGAAGTGGGAAACTTGACCTTTGGTGCTCTTTGGATCGCTCAATGAACTCTTTAGGAATATCACGTCCTTGGTATGAAGCTAATACAGTTCGGATATCAGCTGGCCTGTGTTTAGCAACATCTGCACTCAAAGTTCAGAAGTCGTTAACAGTGAACTTCCAATACTCCCAAAAGTGAAGACATGATTAGCTATGTCGTTACTTATGAATATGCTTACATTCAAGAAACGGAATAAGATCCAAAAGCACGGTATCGTCCGCCTCTCCTTTCCATGGTTTTATTTCTACGCAATTTTCTGGCTGTAAGCTACTTTCTAGTGCATGTCCACTCAAATATATAATCCTTGATGGATCCCGATTCAGCTTGGAAAGATCCTGCCAAAGAAGCATATGCGCCAACAATGAATTCACAATCATTATAATTTGCAAGGAGTTGAAAAGGAGAAAAAAGAGGTAAAATAAAAATTTAAGAAAAAGAGAAAAGGACTAGAAAGAAAAAAAAAAGTCTTCTAGATTTACAGGTGGAAGCTAAAGTATATCTCGGAGAATGTACAGAAACTAGTGTGATCACGTGATAGAAACATTCACATATACATGGATGACAGGTGATGAGTAGTCAAGTATTCATGCTGGTCTTACTCAGCCAATGAGAACAGTCAAGTACTCAATGCTGGTCTTACTCCGACCAAGTTATAGGTGTTTTGTTTATTCCCAATGGGCTAAGGTAAAGAGTCAAACAGCCTTTTGAAGCTCAAGCCTTTTGGCTATGCATTGTTCAAGAACTCTACAAGTGGCTAGACTCTTACTAAGTTTCTATTACCCGTCTAAATTGACTTTCGAAATGTTAATGTATCATGTAACAATCTGCCAAAAGGCATAGCAGATTTGGTCCTTGCTGAGCCGTGCACTTTTAGCTATAAACTCAGTGGGATCTAAAAAGGGAATCTGTCACATTTTACTATACATACAAAACAGACACAGGAGAAATTTACTTCCTCAATCCCGTATCTCTTTTGTCTCTTCAGCTTTCTTACAATATCAATTAGTTGTGACCTTTTAAATTTGAATGCTTCTTGATTCTTCCTCACTTGATCAAGCCTCCCCTAAGTTCCTATAAACAATCTCCTCCCCTCTTTCTTCAGTACAAGACGAAAAAAGGAGATACTAACCACGTAACTATCCACTTGAGATGATCGAAGAAGCAAATGCATAAAATCAATACACACTTGTCACGAAAATCAGTTAGTTTACTGATATATAGATATACGACATCTTTTGCTCTTCATTATTCTGTACCCTTGATTTTAATCAAATACTTACACCATGCAACAACATCTATAGTATGCTTCTACGAGACTGCCTTTCTTGATTTAAATCAAGTAAAGGTATCTTCTATTAAAACTGCTATTACTAAAACAACATTGACATAGATCAAGGATTAGCTATTAACTAATCAGAGTTTGGACAAGTTCTTCCTCTATTTTGCCTCCTAGAGAGTATAATTTTCCAGTCTCCTCATTAACACATATTACTCTATCTGAACACACTGATTTTTGATCAGTCAAATAACTTCAGAGAGCTGCAAATAATTTCACTTTAGTCAAGCAACTCATTTTTTCCCATATAGCCAGGTTATTTATTCCCTTTCCCTTGTCACATTCCCGAGTTTTAGTCTATAAACCGGGCTCCCTATCTCCATATTAATGCCATATAGGGAAATGCAAACCGTATTTCCCGTACCATGCAACTTGAAATAAGCTCCCAATTCCTAGATGGGCGCAGGGAGGCTGTGACCAGAAAGCGTAAGCTCTTTGCCGGAGGGCACCATTACAACTAAAAACCTTCAAGAAATAGTGTTCTCTAGTAGCTAATGGTTTGGAGCTAAGACTTTCAAAAAGAAAAATCATATGAAAGTGGGGGCATGAGAGTTCTTGGCAATTAAAAATTCCATTCCTACAAGAATGGCTAAAGCCCACAATGGTTGCTTGGTTCATCCAACCCAAATACAGTGGCAGAAAAATGATAAGAAAAAGAGCTTTGGAATCACAAATGATATTGCGCAGCTACAGGACAAATATAAATAACTAATGACAGAAAATTTTCACTAGAACATTTAGAGGATGAGGCCAAAAAACCTACTCTGTAATGCTTGCCATCAACATATCTAGTTGCACCTCTTGATAGCCTATACCGGATGCAGTGCTTTGGATCCAATCTTTCGATAACAGGGTCAACATACTGCAAAAACCATAGGCAGAAGTTTTAAGTACGTAACTGAAACAATATTTAGAAGACATTATGAGAGAAGTAAAAGGTACCATGCTCAGTTGGTCAGAGTATACAACGATCTCAAAAAATTGAGCCAAATGTTCTAAAAACGCATCAACCCCAGGTCTTTTGAATGTTCTCCAGCCTCTGTCACGCTTTTAAAGGGCTACAGGAGTCAGTAGTCATGCAGGAAATATTAAAAGATGGAAAGATCTGAATGCTTTAAGCACACAAAGCTATATCAGACGGAAAAACCATAAGGAAACTCTAGCATTGAATTGTCAATGTATCGTACTAATAGTGATCCATAAAGTAAATTAAAGCATGTTCCGGCCACTAATTGATAATAAAATCAACATGTTTATGACATGGATTTCTACCTGCCAATCAGAGTATATCAATGTCTCACTAAGATCAAGAACAAGGGTAAAGACATGCTGCTCAAGTGGGTGCAAATCTGGCAGGAGCTTGTCTGATGTTGGTTCACTGAAACCCTAAATCATAGCAAAAAGATCTTAGGTGAATTTTGTGAAGGTTGAAGCATAAGAAGAGACGGATTAAGAACTAAAATTGCCTGAAAAAATACTCAACTCGAACTTGATCTTCAGTCAACCGCCTTAGCTCAATGTAAAATTCAACTAACTTGGCAGGCACTGGAATATCAAAAGAAATTAACCAATATCAGCTTAAAAAGAGACTTTGGGGCTTAAAATTAACAATTAATACTAATTAGTAGGGAATGTATGTAAAATGACATTATACGCCAGCACTAAGAAACGTATTATAGCATGTGAATGTTCACTGAAACCCAGAAAATTACTAAGCATACAAGTAGTGGGATGTGCGATATAATTAAACTCATGGACAGACATCCACCTGCAGAGAAACTTTCATGTGCCAAAAGTGATAAGAGTGCATAATCTGAATCCATTACAGGCTTTTGCTGTTTTGCATGCCACAATGCACTGACCAGGTAACAGCAATGCCATGCGATGTAAAAATCAACAAACTAATGCTTGAATTGTATCATTAAAATGGAAAAGCATGGTTGAAAACAACAGTATGTCCACAATTATAGTACACAATACATGCAACAGAGACAACAGTTTTTTTTCCAGAGAAATGGTAAGTGTTATACAGCAGAGACAGTGATAGCATAACTTATTGTTGACATGCACATGGTCAAGGAGTCACACAAATAAGAAAATTTAGCCCCTTCTTGACTAAAAATAAGAGATGTGTACCAAAGACAAGTTGGAATCATCACCAACCTGTCATTGCCGAGGAGTAGAGTAAAGCTTGAAATTTCTGCACAAAAAGGAAAAGACACAATTAACCTCTCATTCTCCTTGAACTCTGATACAACTGCCAAAAGCTTTTTAAGTAAAAGATGAATCAATGCATATAAGATCAAGCCATATACTCTATAAGCTGTTTATTTGTGTAGTGTGTGATTTAGGCTCTAAAATTCATTAACAAATCCTATTATTTCACTTACACTCCGTTTCAAATTTTGAGCAATCCATGAGTAGCCATATGTTGCAAAAATAAGCACAAATGGTAAACATGAATCAAGCTAATCAGCTGAAGCTAAGAAGTGCATTGCATTGAATTTGCAATAAGTAGAGCCAACCTTCTCCCACCACCACATCAAGCACTATATATATATATATATATATATATATATATATATATATATATATTGTGTGCGCGTGTGTCAAAAGCTTAACTTCAATCAAGCACAGCTTCACTAAAAGCTCACAATAAACAAACATGTACTGCTAAATATAGTGCAGGCAAGACTCACATCCAAAGCAGATGCATCATCTCCAACATTATATTTGGCAGATTCACGCAAACTCTTGGTCTTATCCTCAATTTCATCCGACGTGTATGCTGCAGATAAAGGATATGTCAAAGATTGCGGAATTATATACACGAGAACAAATATATATTTGATGAACCAGCCAAACCAACTAGGCATTTCCAAGAATCATCCCCTTACCTCTGTGTTTCCACACAGACAGTCTATATAAACATATAAGTCCATTTCAAACATTTGACCAAAATCCACCTTGAGCAACAATCAAGCATACTACAAATGATCTGGTAAAAGAGTTTTGCTTCCGCCAACAAACATGTTAACTTATAACACATGGAAATTTAGCTAGAAATTAAGCAGTAATACACTTCCATAGAGCTGAAACTTCACATGAAGAGAATTGATTGGAGAGTTATAAAGGCATGACTACATTACTAAGCAAATACGAAATATAAGGGGAATAAGAACAATAGCAGGATCCAGAATTGGATGGAAAAAACTAGTAAAATACTTTACTTTATTTGGTAAAGTAGTTCAATTTAGGAAATACACTTTGCTGACAAAAACAAACAATAACTTCTTTTTTCCTGGAGGTTGGCAATTTTCACTGAATTTGCTCAGACCTTCAAATTATAAGATGTAATGATTTAGCAACTGCAGCTACAGCACTGCACAAAGAACACTTCCAAGAGCCTGTTTGGATGGGCTTATGCCTATAAGCTGCAAACAGCTTATAAGCTAAAAAAATTAAGTTGGGTAGTCTAACTTATTTTTTTTGGCTTATAAGCTGAATATAAGCTGTTTTCAGCTTATAAGCTGCTTTAGATAAGCTAAGTCAAATGGGCCAAATTATTTTTTTGAGCTTATTTTAAGCACAAAATGACTTTAAGCTGGCCAGCCAAACACTCAAAAAAGCTGAAAACAGCTTATAAGCAACTTATAAGCCAATCCAAACGGGCTCCAAATCCTCACAAGAAGAGTCACAATTCACTCTTTTATATCAGACCACAAAATTGAAGATTTCAGAGAAATATTCAATTCGCTATAACTCTACAAGTATTTTAATTGATATTTCACAATTTAGAAACTCGGGAAAACATGTGTGTGCCTGAGCAAGTAATACATACACTTTTGCGCGCTTACAGGATTTTTAATGGGACCGCTTCACACATCACTGTATTCACATACACAGTGCAAGAAGGTAGAATCTAAATTCCAATCAATCATCAACCACCTAGAGTCCAAACTGGTTGAGGTCCGCTATAAGAATCCTATGTATCCATTTCACTTCATTTCAAAATGCAAATGTGAATTCATATAGCAGAACAAAATCCAAATCATGCTCAAACGCATATGTGAATTCAAATAGCAGCATTATAACGTCCTAAAAGCCTAATCCAATCAAATCGTACTAATAATAAACCAAAAAACGACCCGTAGATAGCGTAACCAGCTGTGGCAACAGTACCGGTAAACGCAGCAAAAACACTATCCTTGAGCCAAATAAAAATACAGATAACAGACCAAAAATAAATTAAAAGAACAAAAAACGAACGGATTCAGCACATTGCGCTTCATTTCAAAATCCAAATCATGCTCAAATGCATGTTCGAATTCAAATAGATGCATAATATTTGTCCTACAAGCGTAAGTATGAAGAAAAAAACAGATAACAAACCAAAAACTGAAAAAGATAAAGAAAAAGAACTGTATATAGGGTAACCATCGCAACACTACCAGTAACAACAGCAATAAAACTATACTTAAGAAAACTCCATTTCACTTCATTTCAAAATCAAATGCTATGTGAATTCAAATAGCAGCATTAAAATTACCTTAAAGCCTAAGTCAACCAAATAATACAGATAACAAACCAAAAACATTAAAACGAACTGATTCAACACATTCACTTCATTCGAAAATCAAATGCATATGTGAATTCAAATAGCAGCATTAAGATGACCTAAAAGACTAAGTCAATCAAAAAATACAGATAACAAACCAAAAACATTAAAACGAACCAATTCAACACATTCACTTCATTTCAAAATCAAAATCATTACGCGAATTCAAATTAGCAGCATTAAAATGACCTAAAAGCAGATAATAAACCAAAAAATAATTAAGAAGACCAAAAAACGAACTTCTCGAATCAAATAGCAGCATTATAATGTCCTAATAGACTAATCCAATCAAACGTACTAATACTAAACCAAAAAATCTTAAATATAACCAACAAATTTAAAACATAACCAAGAAACGAACCGCATGTAGCGTAACCAGCAGTGGCAACACCACCAGTAACAACAGCAATAACACTATACTTTCTATGTGTTAAAATGACCTAAAAGCCTAAGTCAAAAATTTAAAATATAACCAAAAACTTAAAAAAAAAAAAAAAAAAAAAAAAAACAAACAACTAACCATATGTAGCATAACTAGCTGTGGCAGCAATAACACTATAATTTCTATGTGAATTCAAATAACAGCATTAAAATGACCTAAAAGTCTAAGTCAAAAAAAATTAAAATATAACCAAAAAAACGAACCATATGTAGCGTAACCAGCAGTGGCAACACCACCGGTAACAGCACCAATAACACTATACTTTTTCTATGTGAATTCAAATAGCAGCATTAAGAAAACCTAAAAGCCTAAGTCAAAATTTAAAATATAACCAAAAATTAAAAAAACAAAAACAAACAACTAATTGTATATAGCATAACCAGTTGTGGCAGCAATTACACTATAATTTCTATGTGAATTCAAATAGCAGCATTAAAATGACCTAAAAGCCTAAGTCAAAAATTTAAAATATAACCAAAAATTTTAACATACAACCATAAAACAAACCGTATGTAGCGTAAACAGCTGTGTCAACAGCACCGGTAACAGTAGCAATAACACTATACTTTCTATGTGAATTCAAATAGCAGCATTAAAATGACCTAAAAGCCTAAATCAAAAATTTTAAAATATAACCAAACAATTTAAAAACTAACCGTAAGTAGCGAGTGGCAACACCACCAGTAACAACAGCAATAACACTATACTTTCTATGTGAATTCAACTAGCAGAATTAAAATGACCTAAAAGCCTAAGTCAAAAAATTTAAAATATAACCAAAAACTTTAAAAAAAAAAACCCAAACAACTAACCGTATGTAGCATAACTAGCTGTGGCAGCAATAACACTATAATTTCTATGTGAATTCAAATAACAGCATTAAAATGACCTAAAAGCCTAAGTCAAATTTTTTAACAAACAACAAGAAAATTTAAAATATGACCAAAAAAATACGAACCGTATGTAGCGTAACCAGCAGTGGCAACACCACCAGTAACAGTAGCAATAACACTATACATAACACTATACTTTCTATGTGAATTCAAATAGCAGCATTAAAACCTAAAAGCCTAAGTCAAAAATTTAAAATATAACCAAAAACATAACCAAAAAATACGAACCGTAAGTAGCGTAACCAGCTGGGGCAACACCGCCAGTAACAGCAGCAATAACACTTTACTTTCTATGTGAATTCTAATAGCAGCATTAAAATGACCTAAAAGCCTAAGTCAAAAATTTAAAATATAACCAAAAATTAAGGGGGGAAAAAAAAAAACTAACCGTATGTAGCATAACCAGCTGTGGCAGCAATAACACTATAACTTCTATATGAATTCAAATAGCAGCATTAAAATGACCTAAAAGCCTAAGTCAAAAATTTAAAAATATAACCAAAAACATTTAAAACATAACCAAAAAATACGAACCGTAAGTAGCGTAACCAGCTGGGGCAACACCGCCAGTAACAGCAGCAATAACACTATACTTTCTATGTGAATTCAAATAGCAGCATTAAAATGACCTAAAATCCTAAATCAAATTTTTTTAAAATATAACCAAACAATTTAAAAACTAACCGTAAGTAGCGTAACCAGCAGTGGCAACACCACCAGTAACAGCAGCAATAACACTATACTTAAGAAAACTCCATCCATTCTTCTCAGAACTTCCAGAACCTTCTGGAGGAGAATTCTCAGATATAACTGAAGATGATGAAATTATCGGTTCTTTAGAATAAAATCGCCGATTATTACTTCTCGATATTATTGAGAAAATTCGCGATTTTGATCGAGCTATAGCAGACATTGTTGTGAATATTTTCGCTAGGGTTTAAGCGAAGAAAATGAAGATTTTAGTAGGGTTGATGAATTTGACCTTTTTTTTATTTTTATTTTTTAAAGTTAACAGTGATCAAATTGAGGAGAAAATGACAAAACTGGTGCTTTATGTTTTGAGGTTAGGTTCAAAATAGTACCTTAAGTGTGTATTTTAACGGTTTTGGTTCTTTAAGTTTGTCAACATTGAACACTTTTATCTCGGTCACTGTACCCTTCTTTGCCTCTACTTATGGGATTACACTGAGTTTGTTGTTGTTGTATCTATAAATTTGAGTTCCTGTTTTTTGTATTTTTTCTTATAATCCCCATAAAATCTAACAGTCGTTGTTGTACCTTTAAATTTGAGTTCTCGTTTTTTTCTCATAGTTTCCGTCAAATCTAATAAACAAAGTTTGATAAATATTGGACAAAGACAAAAAGTGTTAACGTTTGGCAAACATAAATGACCAAAATTGTTCATTAGATACTAAAATGATTTTGCATCTATACTCAAACATAAGGGACCATTTTTTGTCATTTTTCTCTCTATTTGACGGTTCTTTCTATGTTTGAGGGGCTACCTTTTTCTGTTGAATACTAAATCCCTACTCGATACACAACTTCAACTGAAAAAACAATAGGGGTGTGGACACATTTGCGCGAATTCGGATAACAGCTACAAAAGAGAAATCGAAAGGAAGCTGTACCTGATCAAGAATGGACGTAAACTCGTAAGCTACTGATGGGGCTAACTCTGAGGTTTTCGCAATGACAGGAAGTGAAGATTGACTAAATGGAAGAGAAAATGATAAAAATGATGCCTTATGTTTAAGGGTAGGTTCAAAATAGTCCCTTAATACTGCATTTAACAGTTTTGGTCTTTAAGTTTGCCAAAAGTTAACACTTTGACCTCCGTTAAATTTTTACCGAATTCAGTCTGCTAGATTTGATGAAAACATTGAAGGAAAAAAAAAGGAAATTAGCAGGAATTTACATTTGAAGGTACATTTTTGCAGTTTCTGATATTTTTAATTCATCTTTAGAGTATGGCAGTTTTTTGGGTATAATTTCTGCTATTTTATATATACTATATTTTAATGTCTAGTGTAGTTTTTATGTTGCATATTTTAGAATTTGATGACACTTTCTTGTTGTTTATCATTAAAAAAAATTCACTGTTTCTATCAAATCTAACAGACTGAGTTTGATAAAAACTTGACACAACATAAAAATATTAACTTTTGCCAAATTTAAAGGACCAAAACCAGTAAGTGCATACTTAATGAACTATTTTGAACCTACCTCAATCTAAGGAACCATTTTGTATATTTTCTCTCAAATGGGGTATGGGTTTTTTGGTAAGACGGATATGTCGTATTCTTTTAAGTTTAGCTTGTTAGAACCCTGAGGTTTAAGCAAAGCAAAAGTAGACCCTTCACTTTTTTGAAAACGATTATAATCATTTGAGTCAAACAAAGTGAACCCCTTCACGTTTTCGAAACGACTATAAACCTTTGAATCTTTAATGAAATTAAGAGGTTTGGAGGGACACTTTGTAATCGAATTTGGGTATAATTATGTGCAATTATATAATTTTGGACTGTGTATTCAGACAACCATTAAACGGTCAACGGTCTTTTTTTGGTTGAATATATCGATAAACCCTTAAATTTGTCGGTAAATTTTATCTGGATACTCGAAATATGATTTGTCACAGTTGAGCATCTTAACACATGATAAAAATGTTCTTATTAGATACTTTCCTCTCATATTTTCAAAAAGTTTACGTGCGTATTCACAATCGTCCATTACGTACATAAGTTAATCACATAAAATATTTGTCTCTTCCTTTAATTATATACATCAGCATCAATTGGAACATGCATGAGGTTTTACAACTTATTGAGATTAATGCATACAATTAAAGTAGGTGCGTATTTTATGTGGTTAACTTATTTATGTAATGAGCACTTATGAATACGCGCAAAAGCTTTATCAAAATTTTTAGTCAGAAGTGTATAATAGAAACACTTTATCATATGTTCATGTGCCCAATTAAAATATGTCGTAGTTCAAATATCTAAATGAATTTTACTAGCCAGTTTAATGGATTGTCGTTGTATTATGCATTTTTTTTTTGTGCTTGCATGGTTTTAAATAAAGAGTTTGATTTAACCATATTATCTTGTTAAAGATGAAGGTATCTATTTCACCACACTTTATATGTAAATTCAGATTTAAAATATCCTTGTTCCGCCTCTACTATCAGGGTAAAGGATATTGTATATTTGAATATGTTTATAGGGTCTAAATTGAAAAAACTGAACTTTATCTATTTTGCACCAAATACTACATATTTGCCCTTATCTTTATGGACTCTACGTGATGCAAATTTAAATTAACGGATAATTTAGAGACCGCCTTTTAGGATTGACTTCATAACACTAATCTCATTTGTTATTTGTGATTTACGATATTACGCTTACCTCCTTTATTTTAAACTTGTAATAATTATTTTTAATCTATTTATCATTAATATTAAAAATTTATGATTTGACTATTTTGAGAACAAAAAATATTTCAATTAATATGGACAAGAAATACATTAACAGACCTAGTTTGGTGTATAATCTTTGGTTTTAGGTTATCTTGCTTGTGTGGAATGGCCACTGGGTGCGTGTTCCTTAGTTTTTCTCTTCCTTTGGTTTGTCTAATCTCTTTCAGTATTTCAACATTGATATTTCTTCAATTTAGTCATATCATTTTTTTTTCTATTAATAATAAATAGTTTTAAAATTTATTTTAAAAAATTAAAATAAGAGAGATAAACTTAATATCATAAATCACAAGGGAGGTCAGTATTACGAGGCTAAACTTGAAGGGAGATTTAAGATATTATCCAATAAATTAGTCGGATTAGTAAGTTCCGAGTTCACAAGATTCAAACATCGGCCATAATACAAAGTAAAATACACTTCTACCCATTTCTCTGAACTTAATCAATACATACATAAATTTGGTAATGTGGAACATCAAAGATTCAACAACTAAATTCAATTTTGTTTGAACGAATGAGAGTATATTATGAATGGATATAATCCATATATAGCTTTCCCCATCCACATGGCAACTTTAACTCATCACAATTCACAATTAATCACAACCCCTGCATTGTGGGATGCCTCATTTTGTGTGGTGTTCTATGAATCACCTCCAAGGTTAACTAGTTTTCATGACAAGACTACTCATACGGACCATCTCTTTCAAATGAGTTTAGCTTTTACACAAAAGACACTTTTAATTCACATACCATTTTTTTTTTTTTTAAAGACATGGGAACCCGCAGCTGCTACCTTTCGGGTACGCACAGGGTAAACCCAGCTCCTGTGCAATAGCTCGCAAACCACACAGGAGAGGTAACCCGCACTAGGCAAGCCCCGTGCGACGAGCTCGACCCAGAAGACAAATCCCCTGCTGTCGTAAGCAGGGGGTTTCGAACCTGAGACCTCCATTATGAAAGCCCCATTCTTAACCAACTGAGCCACACACGGACTTAATGAGAGAATTAATAATAAAAAGATTATTAGAGTAATATTTTTATTTTATAATCGTGATGCCTGCTTGCACATATCTCGACTAATTTTACAGGGAATCTGTTATCTCCATTAGCACAAGTATCGAGTCATTCCGTCAGCCAAAGGTTGGGCAGACATAAAGAAATCGCCTATTTGTTTGTCTCTGTTGAATTTTTATACAATAATTAATTATGAGATGATTGTTATATATGCATTACTTTACATTGAAAGGCCATTTTTGTCTTTAATAGTTTAATCTCGGCAATATTATTAACAAATTATTCTTATTTCACATTCTATCACACATAGAATAATAAGTATATTCTTGCATAAATTAATTCATATATTATTTGATATTGTACCGCCAACCAACATTGCATAATTATGCGGTACTCTTTTCTTATGCGACCAACCAAATAGCGTATTATCTTATGCGAAAATTTCTGCTTGGATTAATTACTCTCCGACCTATCAACCAAATGATCCCTTACGTTTTTTTTTTGTTTGAAATATATATATATCAAGTATCATGTCAACTAAAAATAATTACATATATAGTTAATAATAGGTGAATCGACAACCTAAAAAATAAGATAGGCAACACATATCAAAACATATATAATGGTAGTGTGTATAAGTAAAATTCCTTTCAAATTAAAGCCTATAAAAGCAGCAAACATCCTTACTAGTTCTTTGCCACAAAGCTCCTATTGCCCTCTTCCCCTTTTCAAAAGGAAGATCACACAAAGAAAGAAGAAAAGAAAAAAAAGAAATTAGGCATAACAAGATGATCAATGAAATGGAGTACCAAAACCTACAAAGCATAAAGAAGTTAACTATAGTATTACTACTTTCATTGTTCTCATTCCTCTTTTCATACACATATTTTTATTATAAGTACTTCTATTTCGTTGCATTTCCCTTCCAAATTCTAAACCATATTGCTGGGGATAAGAACTACATATTTCTCATTTGCAATGGTATCTTGCTACTCCTTACAAAGACTTCAGGCATGGTTAATATTCTTCTTTCCCCCTCGGATTTCGATCTTAATGAATTCTCGAAAACATATTCAGAAGTACTTTTGGAAAGTAGCAGTAGTGCTCTTTCTGAATGCAAAGAAGAAGAAGAAGAAATAACAAAGTTTGAAATATTAGATGATAATAAGCAATTGGAAGCATCAAAAGAAATAGTGGAAGTGGATGAAAATGGCATTTTTACAAATAATATTGAAGAAGAAAACGAAGAAGAAAAGGCAGAAGGAGGAAAAGAAGTAGTGGAAGAAAGTGATGATGAGCCATTGAACAAGTTGAGTATAGAGGAATTAAACAAGATATTTGAAGAATTTATTAAGAGGATGAAGCAAGAAATTAGGGTGGATGTTCATGAGCAACAATTGGTTCCAGTGAAGTGATCATTTTTTTTGGTTTTTCATTAAGTGCCCCGTAGCTTTTATGGGGCTTGCATAATTTAGATTCGCGTTGAAAAATCCTACTATGGGCAAGGGTGAATCAGGGGCGAAGATAGAATTGTCTAGATACCGGTAATTTGGTGGAACCTAATAGCTTTTGTTTAAATAGTATATATTTGTATTAGGAAATTCATTAAATATGCACACATATGATATTTAAAATATCCAGTTATTAGTACTCGATGTCGTCGTTTTAAAATTAAGAAGTTGATATCCTTGCTTTGCCTCAACAATGAGGGTGAAGTGTTTCATTTAAAAGGCAATTTCATTTCAATATTCAAATTCAAGACCTCCGATTAACGATAAGGGTACTTATAACTACTCCACCATAACATTTGGTGGTGATCAAGTTTTCACTTCATTATATATATTACTTAAAAAAAATGTATTTGACTTGTTTTCTTCATCATTTTAGTAGTGATTAGAATATCATTTGTATGTTTTGACTTGGTTGGTTCATTTTTTGTTGTTGGTTCCATATACGTCATTAAACATTTAGCTGAGAAATGTTTGAAATATAGATTGGGATATTGTAAGAAAACGCTATATAAAAAATTGGCCGAAAGATTGTTATTTACAATAATCATTAGTTTATGGAATAATCGTTGACATTTCTATTGTACCGTTTTTATAAAGAACCTTTTTATTAGAGTAAAATAGAAGAGTTAAAGTTTTTAGTTGATAATAAATGTAGGACCAGAGGAGTATATATCAAGATGCGAAGAGATAATTGGCCCGGAAAACATCGTTATAAAAAATGATAGCCAATATAAGAATGGAATCAACTTATATATAAGTACAAATATTATTTTATACTGTCAATATATACCTTAACTTGTTGTAAACAAATTTAGTTATATTTTTGTTTCTGATTTTATTTATTATTATTAATAATCATCTAAAATTATTTTTTAAGTGAACCAAAAGTCTTGGATTCTCATACATTGTAATGTTGTTATTATATAATATAAATTAAACTCGAATATATGGTGTTTTTTTTTTTTTTTTTTATAAGCCATCCACCTAGTCTTTCACTTCCCGTGGTGGTGGGGGGTTTGGCATGGACCCCTACCATGTTTATTTTCGGCAAAAGAGACGTTACATGTGGGAGGGGGACTTAAAGCCAATACCTCCATAACAAATGAAACTTGATACACTGAAAAGATAAATCCTAAGGACCAACTAAATGCAATGATCAAGAATGGAAATTCAGGGACTCTGTCTTTACACAAGAAGATGAACATGTCATCCTGAGTAATTCTTAGAATAAAAAGCCCGTCTTTGTGCAATATTGACAAACATCTTGATGACCAATAGCTAGCCAGGTCCATACGAGAAGGCTTTAAGCAAAAAATGGGCGTCATTATGGAAACTGGAATTGATTCCTCTTTACCCTGAATCTGAAATTTGGCATGTTGTCCTGGTCACTTTTCAGTAACGATTTCACCTGATTAGGCAAGACCAAAGCACTAGTGAAGAGGGCCTGTACATTGTTAGCAACAGCGTGATTTGCCAGAGCATCAGCTACAGTGTTAGCTTCCCTATAGCAATGCACGATGCTATAGTTTCCTTTGCACATTTCCTCCTTAATGTTGATAATGATATCCATCATTTGCCAAAGAGTGTTGGAGTTCCCATTGATCATATTAACCAATATCATTGAGTCAGACTCAATAATAACATTATCAATACGATTTACAGTGCACCATTGCAGACCCTTGAGAATAGCCATTCTTTCGGCATTATTGTTTGTACCAATTCCAAAGTGAAAAGAAAATGCCATTGACATGTCCCCATTATGATTTCTAAGTATACCACCACCTGCAGATATTCCAGGATTGCCTTTACTGCATCCATCTGTATTAAGCTTAAGAAACTTATCAGGAGGTTTCTTCCACTTGATCATAGTAGAAGTTATGAGGGGTCTGGCAGCCTCTACCTTAGTACATATAGTATGCCAGTTTCCTTTAAAATTAGCTCCTGGATACTGGCTATTGAGAATTAGGGAGGTCAACCAACAAGTTCTGTCAATGATCGTACGAGGTGAAGCTCTGGTTCCTTCATATCTGCTAGAGCATCTACTCTTCCAAATTTCCCAACATAGAATGGAGGGGAGGCACTGTAAAATAGTTTCTTGGATAGGATTTTTGGCCTTGGCAAGCCACCAGCTCAATAAAAGAGCCCTGAGATTGTTGTTATTAATGTTGATTCCACAAGCATTGTCGAAGTACCTCCAAATATTGATCATTTCACCCTTAACAAAAAGGTGCTCAACATCCTCCAAGTTTCCTGTTCTACTCGAATATATGGTGTGTATATATATATGTCTAACTCTATATATCCACTCATTTAGTGGACAGATGTTAATAACAAATTGATTTTAGAATATCTGATTTTCATGATGAGACATCAGAAACAACTAAAGACAATACAACTCAATGATTAGTTGCTCAATTAGGTTTATGATAATTGACTTGACATATAATTTGCTAGTATTTGTTAATTGGCTTCTTGCCTTCTTGGATTGTAGTTAGAAGAGGATTTCAAATTTGGACACAAGGAAAGTTGTCTATGGTATCCGCGGTGTTCGCGTCAGTTTGCGTATACGTCAATTAATTTCACGGGATAGTTATAACTTCTTACTAGCGCAAACACCGAATAACTTTGCTCACAAGACCTGGAGATATGGGAAGACATCATCCGTGCACCTCGGCTAATTTCAAGAGATATTTACTACCTCTCACCAACATAGATACAGAGTAACTCTGTCCACTTCGGCTTGGACAGATAGGAAAAAGTCACATACTGTTGTTGCCTCACACATTGAGATTTGAGCTCGAAGTCCCATGTTTTCAATCTATTTCATTGGTCACTAGGTCATCTTTTTGGGTGTTTTTTTAGACGAGTTTTAAGTTTTATGCATAGACAATTTTTAAAAAAAAAATATGATATTTTACACTTGTAGAGAGAAAATGTTAGGTTAGTATGACCAGTTACAATTTGGACAAAAGACTATGTTTGAGAAACTCCATCAATTCTTCTCTGTAGAAGATTCTGGAGTATAAGTTGCATTTCAGAAGTGCCATTATAAGTTGCATTCCAAAACTGCTATTTAAGCTACATTCATCTTCCAATATATATGTTACCTCAGTTAACTAGAGGCGGATCTAGAATTTTATCTATATTGATTCAACCTTTAAGGTTCTTAACTTTGAACCGTATATTTTTAAAATTATGAATTCATATCTACTATTTATTATAATTTTAGTAAATTTTTATACATAAATTTATGCTCAGTATCAAAAGTATTGGATTTAGATGACCTGTAACTTAAAGCCGCACTCACCCCTAGAGTTAACTTAGAACACATGCAAATCACATTTCACTAACAATTAAAATTACATATTGTGGGGTTTAGGAGGCGTGGTTGGTGGTGGGGGGGGGGTGGAGGGGGTCAATATAAAGTATCAAATTATTTAAAAAGTATGTTTAAGCAATTAGTATTTTAAACATACCCCAAAATAAGGGACCATTTTTGTTGTCGTTTTCTCGAAAGAATTCCAATTAAAACGTGGCCACTGGCCAGCTTGTTTTTATATAGAAAATATCCATTACCTCTTTTAATAAATTTATTTATTTGAAATGTTTACCAATAAATTTGAAATAAAGTTGAAAAATGAAACTTAGAAATTGAAGTTGTGTTTCCATATGAATACAATTTTTACGAATGTTGAGTTTTTGTGTGTGATTTGGAGTGAGAAATGTGAAAATAGTTATTTGAAATTTTCGTATTCCCAAAAACTATAGTACTCCCCGTCTCAATTTATGTGATACAGTTCAGATTTCGAGATTCAAACTTTTTTATTTTGACCGTAAATTTATATATACAATCTTTAAGTTTTTTGAAAAACAATTTACATTTTAGAAACTATATAAAAAATACTATTAGTCATAATAATTAACAATTTAAAATACTTAAAGGACATATGAACAATATCACAATCAAAATTTTTGTTGTTTGAATCTCGAAATCCGAACTGTATCACATAAATTGGGACACGAGAAGTAGTAATAATTTTATATCCAAACATGATTCCTTAAAAAAAAAAAAAAATATTATCAATGGCCAAACGGGCCCTACAAAGATACAAACAAAGTACACTGAACAACAAAAAGATTTTAGAGCCAATAATAACGCCATAATTTTTGCCAGTAAAACTGAAAGCAACAGTATGTGAAGATGACTCTAATCTTACAACAAAGTTGAAGCAAATATGCAGTAACTTATTGAAGAAGATTCAAATTATTCTTTCAACTTCCAAAAAAGAAGCAGAAGTTATTCAACCAGAATTAGTAACTTTTTTCTCCAGGTAACTTAGATTAATCACTTTTTTTTCCTATTGTTTTTCCTTATTTTTTGCTGAAATTATGCAGTGAGTTATACCTGAGTAACTTGTTTTTTATTTGTGAAAGTGGGTGGATCTACATTATGAGAACCTATGTTTCTTGGACCCGTAAAAAATGTTGTCGCACATGTGTTGGATCCTAAAAAAAAAAAAACATAACTTTTGGAGGATACAAACACACACCTGACAGTATTTTTGAAGAATTCGAGTAACATAAGTGAGAAATGCTCTTGGATAAACTATCTATATGTAACTTATTTCTTTCAATTTACCTATGACTTGGTGGATAGAGTGGAGGATGTAGGATAAAGATTAGCTTAGCCCTTGTATATGTGTTAAAACATTCACTAAATAAGTACATCTAATAGATTTTAAACCCAAAAATCAAATAAGCTGTGGTAGAATTTTGAATTTGAACCCAACAACAACAACAACATATCCAGTGTAATCTTACAAGTGGGGTCTGCGAAGTATAGAGTGTACGTAGACCTTATCTCTACCTTTGAATCCATAATGTTCAAATCCTAAATCCTCCTCTAGCAGAGTTGCCCGGTACAAATACTGGTGAAAGTTAGCGAGTGCCTAATGAAATAGTCGATATGCACATACATTTAACCAAACACCATTTTTACGAAATTTTCTTAAAAGATGTGTGTATAATATATAATTCTAGCCACTCTGAACCCATTTAGTACTCATAGATTGTAAACTTTTGAAGGTTGTATGCCTTTTATTGATATTAAACTCAATGGTAGCTTGTTCAGTTGCTTGGTGGATTCAATTTCTGCTCAAGGGTGTCCAATGTAGTAATGGTTCTTCTTTAATTCTAAATAGGAGGTAATTTGGTTCTTAAATGTTTTTTCCTATTTGAATTTAATTTAGTGGTTTAGTTCTATCTTTATTTGTTTCTTTCGATTACTCATCATGAAAGCCGGGGGCGGATTTACCATTTACCGTAAGGGTTCGGCAGAACCCACTAGCTTCGGTTCATTCTTAAAAAAAATCATTCTTATTTGTGCAAATTATTAGTTTAGAACCTAATAACTTTAAAGGACTAGAATCCAGAACCTATAAGCTTCAAATCCTGAATCCGCTTTTGATGATAGTCTCAATGGCGAATTTAGGGGGTAAAAATGGGTCACGTGAACACATGGTCACCCGACTAAACTCGGTATATTATGTGTATAATTCTTAAAATATATCTAATATTACCTTTTGGAACACATGCTACAAAAGGCTTGGTGGTGCACTTGGTTGAAAGCTAAGTTATTTACCTAGAGGTTCAAGGATCAATCCCACTTGAAGCATTTTTTTTTTCCTTCCTTTCTTTAGTAGTGAACTCATCTTTTAGAAATCCTAAATTCGCCTCTGGATAGTCATAGTCTGACCTGGAACTAGTTAGATAAAATCTGGAGTTCTTTGAGTATTAGAGCCCGTTTGGATTGACTTATAAGCTGTTTTCAGCTTTTTTGAGTGTTTGGCTGGCCAGCTTAAAGTTTTTGTGCTTAAAATAAGCTCAAAAAAATAATTGGGCCCATTTGACTTAATTTATCTAAAGCAACTTATAAGCTGAAAACAGCTTATAAGCCAAAAAAAATAAGTTAGACTACCCAACTTATTTTTTTATCTTATAAGTTACAAACAACTTATAGGCATAAGCCCATCTAAACAGGCTCTTAGTTAGACTTTATTGACTCTCTAGCAAGAAGAAGCATGTGACTGCATAACTAGATGTTGACTTCTCAGATTTGAGATTATGATCAATATTGACATCGAGTTGACCTGACTCTACCTCTATATCCTGGAATTAGTTGATAAGGATGTAATACGTAGGAAGATCCGAACAGATAAATTATGCTGGAAACTATTTGCAATCGGGAGCATCGATGATGATCTCGTACATAATATTATCATGCGCTTCATGATACCAATATAAGTTACATTATAGTTGTGTGGTCTCATGTACTGAAAACCGTAGGTTTTGCTGAAGTAGTATGCCTACAAGTTCATAGCATCTAGTATTCTGGTTTCTTCACACTTCTAAAAACTAAATTGTCTTTAATTGGCGAAGAAGGTGCAATTATAGTATATGAAGAATGTGAGAAGATTGTCTTATAATTATTATTTTACAATCTTGTTAGTTTTCCTTTGGCTTGAAATTTGAGCTTCTCTGCCAAAAAACCAACTCCTTTAGTGTATTAGTTGGGATTAGTTAACTTAGAGGGCTTCAACATTCTTATCCTTGATTTTCTCAGGGTTTGTAGAGGCACTTGATTCTGCTTGAAATGGCGGGCATCAACATAAAGCAGCCCTTATTAGATCAGCTGCCTAAAACCCTTCAAAATGTTGACCAAAGGAGAAGAAGACTTCGCCGGCATAAAAGTGCTCCTATGGCCGAATTTGTTCCTGGAGAAATGAATGACACAAAGGACGACCAATCCCTCCCACGTTATGAGACAATATTGGATAAACTCCATCCTAGTTTTAGGAAAGTCATTCTTTACTTGGTTATATATGTGACTATTGGTACCACGTGCTTTTACTTTGTTCGGGACCAAATCAGGGGAAAGAAAGTAAATGGGGTACTCGATTCTGTTTACTTTTGTGTTGTGACAATGACAACTGTTGGATACGGGGACCTCTTCCCTAACAGTGCAACTACTAAATTGCTTGCCTGTTTCTTTGTTTTCTCTGGGATGGCATTTGCTGGAATGGTTCTAAGCAAAGGAGCAGACTATTTGGTGGAGAAACAGGAAACTGTATTATTCAAAGCAATGCATATGCGTGATAAAGCCAGTCCGAGTGAAATTCTAGAGGAAATCGAAACCAACAGAGTAAGGTACAAGTGCATCGTAATAACGGCCTCTCTCGTGGTGCTAATAGTTGTTGGAACGGTTTTCCTTGTCAAGGTAGAAAAGTTAAGTACCATTGATGCGTTTTATTGTGTCTGTTCTACCATCACAACGCTAGGATATGGAGAAAAAAGCTTCTCAACTGAAGCAGGGCGTATTTTTGCTATATTCTGGATTTTGACCAGCACCGTATGTGCGGCTCAGTTCTTCCTTTATGTTGCTGAATTTAACACGCAAAGTAGGCAGAAGGAGCTGGTGAAATTGGTTCTTACAAGAAGGATGACAAATGTGGACTTGGAAGAAGCTGATCTTGATAATGATGGGGTTGTAGGGTAAGTTATACTTCAAAAATTGAAAGACCATTTCCAATAATTAACTTGTCGAATCTGTCAAACAAGTACTCCCTCTGTCCCAATTTATGTGAGATTTTTTCCTTTTTAGTCAGTCCCAGAAAGAATGACATCTTTCCATATTCAGTAACAATTTACTTCAAACTTCCCATTTGCCCTTAATGAAATGATTTATAGCCACATAAATTTCTATGGATTATTTGAGACCATGAGTTTTAAAAGTCTTTTTTTTTTCTCTTAACCCAATCAAACACCTTCAAATAAATTGGGACTCATAGAGTACTTACTTCTCTTTTATTCTACTCAGTTGTATTTCTAGTTTGAGTTATTCTAATTTTTCTTCACTTTTCATATGCAAAGGGCTGCTGAATTTGTGGTTTATAAACTTAAGGAGATGGGGAAGATCAACCAAGAAGACGTATCACTTTTGTTAGACGAGTTTGAAAGTCTTGATGACGATCAGTCTGGAACTTTGTCAACCACAGATTTGACACTTGCCCAATCATCTTAAAGGGGAAGGTGATCGCGATACTACCTTATATTCCATATTCCTATTTCCATGAGCTTCTGTGAGTTTTTCTGGGACCAGCATGTTTTTTACTACACTTGAAGAGTCTGTATTTGAATCCGGAACGCTATTTCCTTGTGTCATTGAGTGTGACCTTGTACAAGCATTGCAGTCATTTCTGCCTGATTAGCACACGAGTGATTTTCACTCTGTCTACTTCATAAAATGCACCATGTACATGCGGTGTTAATTAAAATAAAAGGCACAGTTATTGTGGCTTTGCTGGTGGAGTGATGGACTAGTGTTTCTTCTGAAAGTTTCTTACAGAAACCGCAAACGCTTTTTTCTGGTGGAACTTGTAAACCACTGAGCCATTTGATGTTCAATATACAAGTGATGTAGATATACCAATTTGAGATATGTTGTAGCATATTCCTTCATCTGCAGAAGTGAACATATATATGAACTACTCTGGATCAGATTTCTGAAATATATGTGTGCTTTGTGATATGACAGGTGGGACGTGATAAAATGGCGGATGCAGCTCTTCGGCTGAACCTTGTATTTTTTGTGCTGTGTATAAGTATATATGTGAAGATGAATCCAAATTTGTACTTAAAGGTCGGATCTATCAAATTTAAACTCTGTATCTGTCCCTTAAAATGTCAGGTGCAGTGTGATGGGCAATTGATACTGTTTGTATTGATGGTTGACACAAGCATAAATACTTCAACTATTGCATATATGGAGTATGAAAGATATGGGGATGAAATACGTTAAATGGCCATTGGTTAGTAATTTTTCTAAAACATCTTTGGAGTAAAATGCATAACGCTGGCAAAAAGTTGAATCTTTGAATTAAGTAAAAGAAAAATACTTTAGTCAAAATTAGTTATCATTAACGATGAAATGAGAAATTTAAAATTAATAGTGAAATAGACTTAAGAAAGGGAGGTCGTCAACATCTATATATTATTAAAAGCCAAGGAAAAAAGCACCACATTAAGCCCAGTGACATAAAAAGAAAAAGCCAAGTGGCGTTATTAAGACAAAACAAACTACTTTTCTAACTAATAAAATTTCTGAATTTTAAATTGATATCATCAGTGTGACAATAGGTGAAGAAAATGAGTTGCTACAGCAGTAGAACTTAAAATAGTTACTCAGCAGCAATTTATTATTCCTTATGGCTAGAAATTGACTTATACTTTGCAGTAATCTGCTGATCAAACGAATTGCTGAGAGCATCCTAACATGGTAAAATCAAAAGCATTGTTGTTGAAAAGCGGAGCACATGGATTTATCAATTGAGAGTAGAGGTAGTATAATATTTTACTTTCTTTTAGTGAGTCTCATAGACCTCCTTTAGGAGTTGGGACAAGTCCTTGAGAACATATGTATTTTGAATCAAAAGCCATAAATTAGTAAACTCTCTATTTCATATACAATATTAAATTTCAAACCCATATACATGTGATAAAGCTAAGCATTTAAAATCTTTACGTAAATATTTAGTATTAAACATGTCGCTTGCAAGTGTAGTACTGTTCATGTTCAATGGCAGCCATATTGAACATGTGGAGGCAATTGTCTTTGCAATCGAAGAGTTCCTCATATGATTGATGGTATTTTCCCCCAAAGATGGACTATTTAAATGGGCAACTACAAATAATTTGCAGTAGCTTAATTACACTGGTACTGTGAAGAAATGATTGAGATTCATCTTTTACTTTTGTTCATGCATTGATAGTTCATATTTGATTTTTTCAATACAATATTTCTATAGTTTATGAAATATTTTTATTTGGTTCTGCTGATTCATGAACTGATGAATGTATGAGAAAAATTGGAAATTTGTGGCCTCTTATGATCTGAAGATAAATGAAACATAATACTTTCGATTGACATACATTCTAAATTAACTATATTCATCACCTCCTATGCTAATAGTTTGTCTAGACGTTATCTATGTTCAAGTTGTTTAAGTCATATTTCACAGTTATATTCTAATTTCTCAGTCCACGAGTTGAAATATTTCTTTATGAAATAATAGTTCTAACCAGATGTAATATGCTCCCTCCGTACCAATGTGTTACTTTTCGCTTTTCGAGAGTTAATTTGACTAAATTTTGAAGCTAAATTAATTAGATTAACTTGATATTTAACATTAAAATTTATATATTTGAAAACTACATGAAAAGTACTATAAATTGCAACTTTTCTCATATTAATTTGATGAAAAAATACATCTTAAAATGACAGTCAAAGTTCATATAGTTTGAATCTCGAGAAGCGAAAAGTGTTACATAAATTGGGACAGAGGGAGTAATATTGAAAAAGGAAAAAACAAAGGTAGCAAAAAGATTATATTTTTTACGAAAAAAGCTCAAATACGTCATCGAACTATCGGAAATGACTCATTTATGCCGCTCATTAACAGTCTGGCTCATTCATGTCATCGCCGTTATCAAAATTGCTCATCCATGCTATTTTTCATTAACACTGGTTTTACAATTCTATATATGACACGTGACCTCCAATGAGAGGTCCACGTCATTTAATTAAACCAACACAAATTAAATCCTAAATTAAACTAGAGCCGACCCATTAATTTAGGATTTAATTTGTGTTGGTTTAGTTAAACGACGTGGACTGCTAATTGGAGCCTCATATCATATCTGGTATTGTAAAATTGACATTTTGAAAAGTGGCATAGATGAGACATTATGGTAATGACGATAACATAAATGAGCCAAACTATTGACAAGAGACATAAATGAGTCATTTCCGATAGTTCGACGACATATTTGATCCTTTTCTGTATTTTTTAATTTTGAATTTTCATGAAAGAAGCTTCCAGAAAGCCTATTTTCCTTCAGCTTCAAACAATTCAAGCTATATATATATATATATATATATATATATATATATTCTTATTTTCTGTTGTTAAAAATGAGGATAAAGTTGTCTTCGTTTTCCAAATAAAATGGTAATTCTGATATTTCAAAATCGTTGAATTTATCAAATAGTCTGTAGGGTTTGTTACTTGAAAGTTATAAAAGTAATAAATCAACCATAGTTCCTATTCTAGTTTTCCATTCACGTTTAAGAAATTAAGGAGACTAGCTAGATCTCTGCAATTCAAAAGATTAGAAGGTCGTTATACACTTTCCATTCAAAAGTTACTTTGTTTTCGTTCTTTTCTTAGAATTAGTATTACTATTCTTTGTGAGTTTTTATATTTATTTGCTGCAACATATTGTCATTCTGATTAGGCTTTTTACACATTTAAGTTGTATTTTATTCGCTTAAAATAACAGCTTTATTTTTTTTTTTCCTCTTTTCCCTTTTTCTAGAACTCTATAACAGCATTCAGTATTTACTAATCTCATATTCACTGTACCTTTCACAATGAGTGCAGTCTTTAACGAGAATTATGTTATCAAAACTTTCTATTCCTTTCAACTTCATCAAATTAAAAATAAAATAAAAAATGGGGTCAGACTACTAGCATCAAGAGTTGAAAGCGTCTTTGAAAATTGACAATAACTAGTTTTTCTTGCATTTTTTAAAGGTGCATAGAACCTGTGTTTTGAAGAACTCACCAAAGATGGAGAAATTAAGGCATGTTTGAATCAGAAAAACAAAGAGGAAGAGAAGTCTAGAAAAGCCAATAGTAGTAAGTAACAATGTTAAACATGTGATAGATACTTAGCATTCTTATAATTACTCTATTCATAACATCATGATTTCCCTCCTCGGCAGAGGAGCAATGTAGAATACATAATGAATCAAGCAACATTCAGTTTGGATTGTTAATATTGTACTCCAGGATTATTTGATTTTCCTGGGGATTATGGAACATACTAAAAGCGGGGATCTAGGAAAAAATGTAATTAAAGAAGTTTCTCTTCCAATTTTAAAGGTTTAATTTATTAACGTGTAGGCTGAGCTTTAAATTGAAGCATGAGAAGACCCTTGAAATTAGTTTTCTCATTCAATGGACATGTAATTATCTAATATGCATACAGGAAGCAAAAATGGGGAAGTGGGATACTGAAGACATGAAATAGATTTGGCCTAATGGATGGCTGACTACATAAAACTGGATGTTGAAAGGAGAATTGGAGGTATGACCATTTATTTTGTGGGATGAAATTGGAAGATTGCATTAAGTTTATGCACTCAGTGTCCATCTTATTGTTGATGGGCTTGGTCAAGGAAATTCTTCACTTATTGATCAAAATGTAGACAAAGCAAAAAGAATTAATATCAGGTACCATAAATTATTGTTTGTCTTCAACAATAATCAAGGTGTTTATATTTGCTTAGTAACATGGTCGATCCCATTCTATATCCGGATTTCTCTTTTAGTTGTTGACATTGTTGGGTGAAATTAATCAAGTGTTACTAGCATATCTATTAGTTTGATGTAAACACCCGGATGTGCAAGTTTTACCATCTTTAATTTCATAAGTTTATTTGTTATATATTGAATAGAAGGCAAAAATACAATTCATTTAATGTGCTCAAAAAATATTACCGCGCATCGCGCAGGTACGTATACTAATATTTAGAATGAGCATGGTAGGTTTACGTGCCCGCAACTACACCCTCTGTAGTATTTTATGACACGAAGTCTGGAATGAACAAAAGACCTTTGAACTTGTGTTCTAAAATGAGGAAAAGATATTTATGTAATTTTAAATATTTTATTAAGTAAAATATATTTTTAAATAAAAAAATGACATTATTTTTTAAACAAACAAAAAAAAAACTACTTCATATGTCCCATTTTATACGAGCGAATTTGACTGGATACGATGCTTAAAAAATAAAGGAAGACTTTTGAAACTTATGGTTTAAAACAAACCATATAAAGATGTGTGGTCAGAAATCATTTGATTAAGGGTAGAAAGACAAATTTGTATTTCAATTGTTACTCCCTCCGTCTCAATTTACGTGACACCGTTTGATTAGGCACGAAATTTAAAAAAGAAACGAAAGCTTTTGAAATTTGTTGTCCAAAATAAGTATTTGTGGTCCAAAACAAGTCCTAGATATTTGCATGACTCTAAATCATGTTAAATTATTTCTAAATATAGAAATTGAGCATTCTTTTTGAACTAGACTAGAAAAAAAAACGTACCACATAAATTGAGACAGAGGGAGTACTAAATATAGAAAAAATATCATTCTTTTTTGTCTGACTGAAAAGAAAAGAGTGTCATAAATTGTTTATAAATGTAAAAATGTGACATTCTTTTCGGAACAGACTAAAAAAATGTGTGCACATAAATTGAGACAAAGAAAATATTAAATATAGAAATGTGTCGCTCTTTTTTAAACGGACTAAAAAGGGAATTGTATATAGATTTTGGACAGAGGGAGTACATAAATAAGCACGGAAGGAGTAATAAAATCCGGAACTGGAAATAAAAATTGACACACTACTGTCGCTGTCTAAGAGAAAACAAACGAAATAAGAGATTCACTTCACTTGCACTCTCAGAAACTTAGCTCTCAAAGTTCCTGTAAGTACCTTAAATTCTTATTAATTACATGCAAATTTAGCTTAAAAAACTTACATTCTAGCTATTTGGGGTTAACTCCTTTAATGCACATAGCTATTCTAAGTTGACATTAATAGTAAATAATGTAGAGACTATGACAGGAGCTGACCTTAACTTGTTCTTGATTTGTGAACTAGGGTGGATCTAGATCTACATTACGAGAGATGCTTTTGAACAGAAGCGAATCTAGGATTTCTTGTCCGTGGTTGCAATCTAGAATTTCTAGTCCATGGTTGCACTAAAAATGTATTAAGTGGGAATTGATAAATAACTCAATCGTCAACCAAATTCTTCTTCTTGGAGCATGTGTGATATCAGTTAATATTATATCAATTTTAGAAAGTATGTACATAAAATATCTAGTTTTGTAGAGAGATTATGGATTCACGTGCACCATAATCTCCCGTATAAATTCGTCCCTGCTTTTGAATCGAACCATCTATATAATATTTGAATCTTTTTTTTTTTTTCAAGAATGATGTGTGTATAATAGATAATTCTAATCACTCTGAACCTATTAATCTAGATTATGAAATTGAAGGTTGTATGCCTTTTATTGACATTATACTCAACTGTAGCTTTCTTGTGGATTTGATTTCTACTTCAGTGGCGGATGCAGCACTTCGACTGCAGGTTTATCTAAACCTAGTTTTTGTTATGGGTAATATAAACATATATGTGAAAAAACTCACTAAAATTTCTAACAAATATTAAATCAGAACCCATAACTTTAGAAGTACACTAAGAACTTTAAAGGTCAAACTCATCAAGTTAAAATCCTTGATTCACCTATGTTCTTACACTGAAGTAATTTGGTTCTTATACACCTTACTGTTTCCTGTTGGAAGGGTCGTACTTCAATTTTATGTTGTTCTTAACTTTACTGTTGTTGTCTCCATACCATTTCCGCTATCATGAAAGCCTGATCTGAAACTAGCTAGATGAGGAAAATCCGAAGTTCTTTTAGTATTAGTTAGAGACTTTGTTGACTCACTAGTCTCTAACAAGAAGAAGCACGTGACTGCCTAGCAAGCAGTTAACTCTTTAGATTGGAGATTATGATCAATATTGGCATCGACTGGACCGTATTATACCTCTATATCCTAGAATTAGAAGATAAGGAGGAATGCAACCTGCCTAGTTTTTAATGTAATGCATAGGAAGATGATGCTGGAAACTATTTGCTAGCCCAGAGCATGGATGATGATCTCGTACATAATATTATCATAGGCTTCATGATGCCAACATAGATTGCATTATAGTTGTGTGGTATTATGTACTGAAAACCGTAGCCTTTCCAGAAATAGTATGCCTCAAGCCCCTTACAGTTTTATGCATATATTTCAAATCCATTCAGTATTCCAGTCCCTTCACATTTTAAAAACTAATTTGTCTTAAAATTGGCGATGAAGGTGCAATTT
This sequence comes from Lycium barbarum, assembly GCF_019175385.1. Lineage (NCBI taxonomy): Eukaryota > Viridiplantae > Streptophyta > Magnoliopsida > Solanales > Solanaceae > Lycium > Lycium barbarum. Next base: position 712,990 of record NC_083337.1, on the reverse strand, counting down.
TAGTGTTTGAAGAATGTGAGAAGATTGTCTTATTATTACTCCGTCCGTTCACTTTTACTTGTCCACTTTAGCATATCAAGAGAAAAACAATCTTTTTTTCCCCCTGTTTTACCCTTAACATTAACTACTCATTCCCAAATCTTTTCCCAAGTCCATTGAGACTATACAGCGATTAATGATGGATATTATGGTAAAGTATGCATTTCATTTATTATTTCTTAAAAGGGGTGTAAAGTCCATTGTGGACAAGTAAAAATGAACGGAGAGGGCATTATTTTACAATCTTGTTAGTTTTCTTTTGGCTTAAAATTTGAGCTTCTCTTCCACAGAAAAGAAAAAAAACAAAAACAAAAACAAAAACAGATGCATTAGTGTATTCGTTCGGATAAGTGAACTTAGAGGTCTTCGACATTCTTATCCTTGATTTCTCTCAGGGTCTGTAGAGGCACTTGATTCTGTTTGGAATGGCGGGTGGCAACAGAATGCAGCCCGTGCTGCCTAAAACCCTTAAAAATGTTGATCCAAGGAGAAGAAGACTTCGCCGACATAAGAGTGCTCCTATGGCGGAATTTGTTCCTGGAGAAATGAATGACACAAAGGACAACCAATCACTCCCACGTTACGAATCAATATTGGATAAACTCCATCCGAGTTTTAGGAGAGTCATTCTTTACTTGGTTATATATGTGACTATTGGTACCACGTGCTTTTACTTTGTTCAGAACCAGATCAAGGGAAAGAAAGTAAATGGGGTACTTGATTCTGTTTACTTTTGTGTTGTGACAATGACCACTGTCGGATACGGAGACCTCGTGCCTGACAGTGCAACTGCTAAACTGCTTGCTTCTTTCTTTGTTTTCTCCGGAATGGCATTTGGCGGAATGGTTCTTAACAAAGGAGCAGACTATTTAGTGGAGAAACAGGAAAAACTATTAATTAAAGCAATGCATATGCGTGATAAAGCTGGTCCGAGTGAAATTGTGGAGGAAATCAAAACAAACAAAGTAAGGGACAAGTGCATCCTCATAACGGCCTCTCTCATGGTGCTAATAGTTGTTGGAACGGTGTTCCTTGCCAAGGTAGAAAAGTTAAGTACTATTGAGGCATTTTATTGTGTCTGTTCTACCATCACAACGCTAGGATATGGAGACAAAAGCTTCTCAACTAAAGTGGGGCGTGTTTTTGCTATATTCTGGATTTTGACTGGAACCATATGTGTGGCTCTGTTCTTTCTTTATGCTGCTGAATTTAACACAGAAAGGAGACAGAAGGATCTGGTGAAATGGGTTCTTACAAGAAGGATGACAAATGTGGACTTGGAAGAAGCTGATCTTGATAATGATGGGGTTGTAGGGTAAGTTATACTACAAAAATTCGAAGCCTGTTACCAACAATTAACTCGCCGAATCTGTTAAACATGTACTCCCTCTGTCCCAATTTATGTGACACTTATTCCTTTTTAGTAAGTTAAAAAAGAATGACATCTTTCCATATTTACTGACAATTTAACTTCAAACTTCCCATGTTGCTTTTAATGAAATGATTTATAGCCACATAAATGTCTATGACTTATTTGAGACCACGAGTTTTAAAAGTCTTTTTTTTTTCCTCTTAAACTCTATGCTCAATCAAACATCTTCACATAAATTGGGAGAGAGGGAGTATAAAACTTCAAAGCGCATTACCAATAATTAGCTTGTGGAATCTGGCAAACAGTACTTATTTCTCTTTTATTCAACTCCGGTAGTATTTCTAGTTCAAGTTATTCTAATTTCTCTTCACTTTTCATATGCAAAGGGCTGCTGAATTTGTGGTTTATAAACTTAAGGAGATGGGGAAGATCAACCAAGACGACATATCACTTTTGTTGGATGAGTTTGAAAGTCTTGATATCGATCAATCTGGAACTTTGTCAACCGCAGATTTGACACTTGCCCAATCATCTTGAATTGGAATACGATTTCAGTACTGCCTAAAATTCCATGTTCAGCTACGGTGTTACCCTGTTTCCACGAGCTTTTGTGAGTCTTTCTTGGACCAGTATGTTCTTTACCACACCTGCAGAGCCGCATTGAGTCTGGAACGCTATTTCCTCGTATCTTGAGTGTTTTTGTACAAGTAATTAGTCATTTCCATCCTAATTTAGCACCCGAGCGATTATCACACTATCCAGTTCATAGAATGCACTATATACATGCAGCGTAAAAGTACAGTTATTGTGGCTTTGCTGGTGGGCTACTTAACTTGGTAATTGTAATCTGATTTGAGCTTCTCCTAAATGTTTACAAAAACCGTGAAGTGCCTTTTTTTGGTGGAACTTGTAAGCCGCTGAGCCATTTGATGTTTCAATATACGAGTGATGTAGATTTACGGATTTGAGGTGTGCAATAGCATTCCTTCATCTGCAGAGAGGAACTTATATACATGAACTACTCTGGATTAGATTTCTGAAATATATGTGGTTTTGTGATATGACAGGTGCGACGTGATAAATGCCGGATGCAACCAAACACAGTATTTTTTATGCAGAGTGTATATATATGTGTGTGTCTCAAGTTTAAATTCTAGATTTGTCTCTTAGAACGTCACATGCAGTGTGATGAGCAACTGATACAATTGGTATTGGTGGTTTGACACAAGGATAAATACTTCATGCATTGCAAATTTGGAGTGAAAGATATTGGGATGAAATAAGCTAAATGACCATTGGTTAATTTTTCTAAAACATCTTCGGATTGATGAGGAAAATGGAAGAAAGTGAAGTGCAAAATATATATTAGTCGAAATTAATTCTTTCTGAGGAGGGGTGCAAGATTGTGATAAATAAAAATGAAAGGATGGTGTATTGCTATAACCTTAAAAGTATGGCACTAATGATAAAAAGAGAAATTTAAAGTTAATTGTGTAACAGTGTAAAAAGGAGGTCGTCAACTTATTTTGAATGAGAATGGAATGTTTACGTGTCTGAAACTACACCCTCGGTATTAGTCTATGTGACTAAATTTGACCGAACACAAAGTTTACAAATAAACGAAACTTGTATTCTAAATCAAGAAAATAAACATTTGTGTGATTTTAAATATTTTATTAAATATAAAATAAAAGAATTAAAATAACTTATTTTTAAATAAAAAGTACGACATTGTTTTGGAACAAACTTAAAAAGAAATATGTTAGCATAAATAGTACGGAAGGAGTAGGAGTTCTTTTGGCTAAGAGCCTGTTTGGGCTTATGCCTATAACATGCAAACAACTTATAAGCTAAAAAAAATAAGTTTGGTAGTCTAACTTATTTTTTTTTTGGCTATATAAGCTGTTTTCAGCTTATAAGCTGCTTTAGATAAGCTAAGTCAAATGGGCTCAATTATTTTTTTGAGCTTATTTTAAGCACAAAATGATTTTAAGCTGGCCAGCCAAACACTAAAAAAAAACTAAAAACAGCTTATAAGCAACTTATAAGTCAATCCAAACGAGCTCTAAGTCTAGAAGATTATGGGGCATAAGTTGCATTTCAAAAATGTGGTTTATAAGCTAGCATTTCAGAAGTGCTATTTAAGCTAAATTCATCTTTCAAACTATCGTTACCTCTTTTAACTAGAGACAAATTCAACATTTTATTCATATTGATTCCTAAGGTTCTTAACATTGAACTATATTATATTTTTAAAAGTTATGAGTTTATATTTATTATTCCTAGTTATTATAATTTTAATAAATTTTTACACGTAAATTTATGTTTCACATAAAAAAATATTGAATTTACATGACCTGTAACTTAAAGCTGCATTCACCCCTACAGTTAATAACTTAGAACACATGCCAAACACATTTCATTAATAATTCAAATTACATATTTGGGGTTGGGGGAAGTCAATATAAAGTATCAAAGTATTTAAATAGTACTATATTTAAGCAATTATTTCAAACCTATCCCACCCCAATATAAGGAACCATATTCCAATTAAAACGTGGCCACTTGCCGACTTGTTTCTCTATAGAAAATTTCCATTACCTCTTTGATAAGTTTATTTACTCCCTCCCTCCCATATTATTTGGACACATTATTATTAAAAATATATATCTCAAATTATTTATTAATTTACAAAATCAAAACAGAATTAATTAAATTTTTCTCATTTTATCCTTAACATTAATTATTTTTTTAAGTAAACAATATTGGTTAGAATGTTATTAATTGAAGAGAGATAAGAATAATGTAGTAAAAATACTCTTCTTATTTATAATTTCTTAATAAAAGTATAAAATAAAAAGTGACCAAGTAAATAGGGACGGAGAAAGTATTTATTTGAAATGTTTTTTACCTGTAAATTTGGAGGATATATTCTGCACTGAACAAAATAGCACTCCAACCGTTCAATTTATATGATATAGTTTAATTAAGTACGGAATTTAAGAAATAAAGAAATTTTTTTAAATTTTATAATTTAAAATAAACTAAAATATTTATATTGTTACGGATCATTTTGTTAAGCTAAAAGGTAAAGTTTAAAATTAATTTATTATCAAATAAAAAAATATATTAATTTTTCTTTGTCAACAAAGCTGAAAGCAACAGCAAATGACTGTGTAATATTCTTACAACAAAAAGTTGAAGAACAGATACGCATGGAATCAAATATACAGTAACTTATTGAAGAAGATTCAAGTTTATTCTTTCAATTAGTAACTTTTTTCTGCAGGTAATTCATATTATTCACTTTTTTTTGTTTTGATCTATAATCTGGAGCATATGTTATTTTGAGTGTTGACTTTACATTACTCTTTTTTTCTTTTTCTTTTATTGTTTTTCCTTTTTTTTTTTTGTGATTTTTTTGCTGAGTTACTTGTTTTAGATTTGTGAAAGTGGGTGGATCCTGAAAAAATTGCATACCTTTTGGAGGATGACAGTTATCCAGGATTTTCACTTAGAGGGTTCGAAAAATAAAAATGTAGTGTCTGGAATTTGAACTTGGAAACTCAAGGTGAAGTTTGAATTCCTAAACCACTGAGCCAACCTCTAGTATTGTGTACATAAAAAAGTAATAGAAAATTCCCTTCATTCATTCCATAATAAGTGACTTTTTAGATTTTTAATTTTGTTTAAAAATAATTGGTGCTTTAGGATTTCAAGAAGAAATTGATCTTCTTCTTCCAAAATGACCTTTATTTACATAATCAAGAATCATTAAACTTTTTTTTTCTAGACATTTAATTAGGGGTAAGTTAGTAAAAACATTCCTAATTTTCTAGGAGTGAGCACTTTCTTAAGAGTTTGCATAAGCCTAAAATATCACTTATTATGAAATGGATGGAATGGAGGGAATACCTTATATGTACAGTGTAATTTTTTGTCGAGGGGATTCGGGTGAATACCCTCTTGCCCCCTTAGATCCAGCCCTGTCCACAATATTTTTGAAGAGTCCAAGCAATATAGATGAGAAATGCTTATGGATTAAACCATCTATATACTCCCTCTGTTTCAATTTGTTTGAACCTATTTCCTTTTTAGTCCGTGCCAAAATGAATGACCTCTTTCCTAATTTGGAAATAAATTCACTTTATGGATGATTTACAGTCACACAAATTTTCAAGGCTTATTTTGAACCACAAGTTTCAAAAGTCTTTCCTCTATCTTAAATGTCGTGCCCAGTCAAATGGGTTCTTATAAATTGAAACGGAGGGAGTAGTATTTAATTTCTTCCAATCTGCCTAAGACTTGGTAAGCAGAGTAAATCAAGGGCGGACGTAGGATAGAAATTAGCTCAGAACTTGTATATGTGGTAAAACATTCAGTAAATAAGTACATGTAATAGATTGCGAACCTAGTAAATCAAATGGGCTGTGGTAGAATTTTGAACTCGAATCCATAAAGCTTAAATTCAGAATCCGACTATGACAGAGTTACCCAGTACCTATGCTGGTATGAGTTAGCAAGTACCCGGTGGAATAGTCGATGTGCGCATAAGTTTGGCCAAACCCCATTTTTATCAAAGAAAATAATTGATTTTGTTTAAAGGGTGTGTGTAAAATATATAATTCTAGCCACTCTAAATCTATTTAGTAGTACTCGTAGATTGTAAAATTTTGAAGGTAGCTTGCTCAGTTGCTTGGTGGATTCAATTTCCATTCAAGGGTGTCCAATATAGTAATGGCTCTTCTTTAATTCTAAATAGGAGGTAATTTGGTTCTTACTTGTTACTTTTTCCTATTTGAATTCAATTTAGGGGTTTAGTTCTATATTTATTTGTTTCTTTCGATTACTCATCATGAAAGCCGGGGGCGGATTTACCGTTTACCATAAGGGTTCGGCAGAACGCACTAGCTTTGGCTCATTCTTAGAAAAAATCATTCTTATTTGTGCAAATTATTAGTTTAGAACCTAATAACTTCAAAGGACTAGAATTTAGAACCTATAAGCTTCAAATCCTGGATCCGCTTTTGATGATAGTCTAACCTGGAACTAGCTAGGGAAAATCTGGAGTTCTTTGAGTATTAGTTAGACTTTTAGCAAGAAGAAGCATGTGACTGCATAACTAGCTGTTGACTTTTCAGATTTAAGATTATGATCAATATTGACATCGAGTTGACCGGACTCTACCTCTATATCCTAGAATTAGTTGATAAGGATGTAATATGTAGGAAGATCCGAACTGCTAAATTATGCCGGAAACTATTTGCTATTCGGAGCATCGATGATGATCTCGTACAAAATATTATCATAGGCTTCATGATACTAACATAAGTTACATTATAGTTGTGTGGTATCATGTACTGAAACCGTAAGTTTTGCTGAAGTAGTATGCCTACAAATTCATAACAGTTTTATGCATGTATATCAGGTCCATCTAGTAGTCTAGTTTCTTCACACTTCTAAAAACTAAATTGTCTTTAATTAGCTAAGAAGGTGCAATTATAGTGTATGAAGAATGTGAGAAGATTATCTTATAATTATTATTTTACAATCTTGTTAGTTTTCTTTTGGCTGGAAATTTGAGCCTCTGCCAAAAAACCAACTCCGTTAGTGTATTAGTTGGGATTAGTGAACTTAGAGGGCTTTAACATTCTTATCCTTGATTTTCTCAGGGTTTGTAGAGGCACTTGATTCTGCTTGAAATGGCAGGCAGCAACATAAAGCAGCCCTTATTAGATCGGCTGCCTAAAACCCTTCAAAATGTTGATCCAAGGAGAAGAAGACTTCGCCGACATAAAAGTGCTCCTATGGCCGAATATGTTCCTGGAGAAATGAATGACACAAAGGACGACCAATCCCTCCCACGTTATGAGACAATATTGGATAAACTCCATCCTAGTTTTAGGAAAGTCATTCTTTACTTGGTTATATATGTGACTGTTGGTACCTTGTGCTTTTACTTTGTTCAGGACCAAATCGGGGGAAAGAAAGTAAATGGGGTACTCGATTCTATTTACTTCTGTGTTGTGACAATGACCACTGTTGGATACGGAGACCTCGTGCCTGACAGCGCAACTACTAAACTGCTTGCTTCTTTCTTTGTTTTCTCTGGGATGGCATTTGTTGGAATGGTTCTAAGCAAAGGAGCAGACTATTTAGTGGAGAAACAGGAAACATTATTAATCAAAGCAATGCATATGCGTGATAAAGCCGGTCCGAGTGAAATTCTAGAGGAATTCGAAACCAACAAAGTAAGGTACAAGTGCATTGTTATAACGGCCTCTCTTGTGGTGCTAATGGTTGTTGGAACGGTGTTTCTTGCGAAGGTAGAAAAGTTAAGTACCATTGATGCGTTTTATTGTGTCTGTTCTACCATCACAACGCTAGGATATGGAGACAAAAGCTTCTCAACTGAAGCGGGGCGTATTTTTGCTATATTCTGGATCTTGACCAGCACCGTATGTGTGGCTCAGTTCTTCCTTTATGTTGCTGAATTTTACTCGGAAAGGAGACAGAGGGAGCTGGTGAAATGGGTTCTTACAAGAAGGATGACAAATGTGGACTTGGAAGAAGCTGATCTTGATAATGATGGGGTTGTAGGGTAAGTTATACTACAAAATTCAAAGCCCATTACCAATAATTAACTCGTCGAATCTGTCAAACAAGTACTCCCTCTGTCCCAATTTATGTGATACTTTTTCCATTTTTGTCAGTCCCAAAAAGAATTGACATCTGTCCATATTTACTTATTTAGTAACTATTTAACTTCAAACTTCCCATTTTGTCCTTAATGAAATGATTTATAGCCACATCAATTTCTATGACTTATTTGAGACCATAAGTTTTAAAAGTATTCCTTTTTCTCTTAAACTCCGTGCCTAGTCAAACACCTTCACATAAATTGGGATGGAGAGAGTACTTATTTCTCCTCAGTTGTATTTCTAGTTCGAGTTATTCTAATTTTTCTTCACTTTTCATATGCAAAGGGCTGCTGAATTTGTGGTTTATAAACTTAAGGAGATGGGGAAGATCAACCAAGAAGACGTATCACTTTTGTTAGACGAGTTTGAAAGTCTTGATGTCGATCAGTCTGGTACTTTGTCAAACACAGATTTGATACTTGCCCAATCATCTTGAAGGGGAAGGTGATCGCGATACTACCTTATATTCCATGAGCTTCTGTGAGTTTTTCTGGGGCCAGCATGTTCTTTACTACACTTGAAGAGTCTGCATTTGAGTCCGGAACGCTATTTCCTTGTGTCATTGAGTGTGATCGCTATTGCAGTCATTTCTGCCTAATTTAGCACACGAGTCATTTTCACTCTGTCCACTTCATAAAATGCAGCATGCACATGCAGTGGTAATAAAAGTAAAAAGTATAGTTATTGTGGTTTTGCTGGTGGAGTGGTGGACTAGGGTTTCTCTTGAAATTTTGTTACAGAAACTGCGAGCGCCTTTTTTTGGTGGAACTTGTAAACCACTGAGCCATTTGATGTTCAATATACAAGTGATGTTGATTTACCAATTTGAGATATGTTGTAGCATATTCCCTCATCTGTAGAAAGGAACATATTATATGAACTACTCTGGATCAGATTTCTGAAATATATGTGTGGCTTTGTGATATGAGTTATGACTGGTGCGATGGTGGATGCAGCTCTTTAGATGAGCCCATTATTTTTTATGCGGATTATAAATATGTATATGAAGATCAATCAAAATTTGTACTTAAAGGTCGGATCTATCAATTTTAAATTCTGGATCTGTCTCTTAGAACGTCACATGCAGTGTGATGGGCCACTAATACAGTTTGTATTGGTGGTTGATAAATACTTCAAGCATTGCATTTGTGGAGTATGAAAGATATTGGGATGAAATAAGTTAATGGCCATTGATTAGTAATTTTTCTAAAACATCTTTGGAGTGAAGAGGAAAATGGAAGAGAGTGAAGTGCTTATAATAGATTGGAGCACATAAGTCAAATCTTTGGATTAAGCAAAAGAAAAATATATAACCCCACCAACCCCCCCCCCCCCCCCCCTGTCTCACTTATACGATGATCATTTTATACGAGGGTGTTTGACTAAACACGAAGTTTAAGAAATAAAGGAAGACTTTCAAAAATTATGGTCTCAAACAAACCATCGGAATATGTGTGGTTAGAAATCATCTCATTAAAGGTAAAATGGTAAATTTAAAGTTAAATTGTTATTCCCTCTGTACCAATTTATGTGGCACCATTTGATTAGGCAAGAAGTTTAAGAAAGAAAGAAGACTTTTTGAAATTTTGTGATTCAAAACAAGCCTTAAATAAATGTCTGGGTATAAATCATCTCATTAAGTTAAATTGTTTCTAAATATAAAAAATAGTAACATTTCTCCTCAGTTGTATTTCTAGTTCGAGTTATTCTAATTTCTCTCCACTTTTCTTTTCATATGCAAAGGACTGCTGAATTTGTGGTTTATAAACTTAAGGAGATGGGGAAGATCAACCAAGAGGACATATCACTTTTGTTAGACAAGTTTGAACGTCTTGATGTGACCAATCTGGAACTTTGTCAACCACAGATTTGACACTTGCCCAATCATCTTGAACTGAAATGCTGTACTATCCAAAATTACTACACTTGCAGAGTCGGATTTGAGTATGGAACGCTATTTCCTCGTGTCTTTGAGTGTTTTTGTGCAAGTATTGCAGCCATTTCCGTCCTAATTAAGCACCCGAGCGATTTTCACTCTATCCACTTCATAGAATGCGTCATGTACATGCAGTGGCGGAGTCAGGATTTTCGCCGAGAGGGTTCAAAATATAAAAATGTAAACATATGAAGAAGCCTAAGGTGGTTCAACATCTACTATATATACATAAAAAGTAATTTTAACCTTGTAAAAATAGTGTTTTTTTCCTCCGAGAGGGTTCGGATGAACACCCTCGACTCTATGTGGCTCCGCCGCTGTGTACATACAGTATTAAGTAAAAAAGTAAAGTTATTGTGGCTTTGTTGGTGGAGTTGTAGGTTACTCAACTCAAAATTGTACTCTGAATTGTGTTTCTCCTGAAAATTTGCTTACAGAAACCGTGAAGCGCCGTTTTCTGGTGGAACTTGTAATCAACTGAGCCTTTTGATGTTTCAATATACAAGTGATATAGAGGTACCAATTTGAGATATGTAGTAGCATTCCTTCATCTGCAGAAAGGAACATATATGAACTACTCTGGATTAGATTCCTAAAATATATTGGTGGTTTTGTGATATGACTATTGATTGGTGCGACATGATAAATGGCGGATGCAGCTCCTCGGCTGTGAACCCAGTACTTCTTATGCGGAGTATAAATATATATGTGAAGATCAATCAAAATTTGTAGTTAAAGATCGAATCTATCAAGTTTACATTCTGGATCTATCTCTTAGAACGTCTCGTGCCATGTGAAGTGTGATGAGCAACTGATACAGTTTGTGTTGGTGGGATAAATATTTCAAGCATTGCAAATTTGGGGTGAAAGATATTGGGATGAAAAAAGTTAAATGGCCATTGGTTAGTAATTTTTGTAAAAACATCTTTGGATTGAAGAGGAAAATGGAAAGGATGGAGTATTTCTATAACCATAAAAGTATGTCACTCGTGATAAAATGAGAAATTTAAAATTACAGTAATTGTGAAACTGATGAAGAAAAAGGAGGTTGTCAACCTTTTTAGAATGAGCATGGGAAGGTTGTCCGAAAATGCACAACATACCCAGTGAGTGTCCGCTTTACTCAAAACAGATGCACTGACCAGACTTGCGCTACACCTAGTCTCACCACCCCGAAGCATCTAGATTCACCCGATCAATGAATACTCAAACCAAACTGGCCCATCCTTTTGGGCACAAGGATGCAAGAACGAAACCGAACACTCAAACCGAACGCTTTTTTTTTTTTAAATTTTTTTATTATCTTAGGATCTTAGTTGATTTTTTTTTTTTTTGAGAATTTAGATATTTGTTAGAATTAGTTGTTTGTTGGACCCATCGGATCAATTAACTAGAATGTTCATTTATGTGACGGTACTGTCCGGTCTGGAGCGTGCACATTCATGGACCGGGGGCATGTGGGCAATTTGCACGATTGCCCTTATTCAGGGGTGGTCTTTAATTTTTGGCCTTCACCTAAAAACTCCCGGATTCTGTGTTCGAACACCCCGCTCAGTCAAAATTTAAAAAGAATTCGCAAGGTAGAGTTTGCAGGCAAATTCTGACTTATGAATCCAAACTCTGTCTTGCGATTTTTTTAAAATTTTTGACTGAGTGGGTGTTCTAACTCGAAACCTCGGGGTATTTTCGATCACTTTTTTAAGCGAAGGACAAAAATTAAAGACCAACAATTTGAGGGACAAAAATTAAAGAATAGTGCTTTTGAAGGACAATCCGCTCAAAACAATGATTTTTTACATTTTTTTGCGCGGATTGCCCTTCTTTTGGGGTGGTCTTTAAATTTTGCCCCTCATATTTGTGGTCTTTAAATTATGCCCCTCATATTGCTGGTCTTTAATTTTTGCCCTTCGCATTGCAACTCTAAGCGTTCACGCAAAAATCATGAGCTTCTGAGTTCGAACCCCCGCTCAAGCATAAATTAAAAAGAAAAAATTGCAAGGCAAGGTTTGGGTCGCGTGTATGCCGGACCCGACATACTCTTGTTAAGGAATTACCAAATTTACGCCGGACTCGGCATACTTATGCCTTATGGGCAGACTTGACATAAGTATGCCGGGTCCGGCATAACTTTGGTAATTCCTTCACAAGTTTAAAGACCACCCCAAAAGAAGGGCGAATTGCCCGTTTTCTTACCCCATCGGTCCGGAAATGTATTTTGGGCCTAATCCAACCATAGAAGCTAGCCCAAAGGGAGGAGGATTGCCTAAGGAGCTCGTAATTTTTATTCATCACCGATGTGGTATATTATTTTATCGGAAAATATACAATTGTGTGATTTTAAAAATATTTTATTAAGTACTACTATAAAATAAAAAAATAAAAATTTAATTTATTTTAAATTATAAATAATATGACACTATTTAGAAAAATACTTGTGCTACATAGAAGTTGCCACCGCTATCGCTGTTTGAGAGAAAACAAACGAAAGAAAAGATTCACTTCAGTTCATTGACAAGAGTAATACAACTCATAAATTTAGCTCTCAAAGTTTCCAGTAAGTACCTTAAATTCATATTAATTACATGCAAAATGTAGCTTAAAAATTTTACATTCTTGATGTTGGTGTTGGTGTATTGAGTTTCTGTACAAAGATTGCATTTTTACAACTTAGGTTATTGAATTTTCAGGTAATAATTGTGCATTTCATTTGTCAGTAATTTTCTGTTTTGGGGTTTACTTCTTTAATACATAGAGCTAGTTTAGGTTGATGGCCATTTTAAAATAGTGAATAATGTAGAGATTATTCATCTAGCTCACCTTAACTTGTTCACACACACACACACACATATATATATATATGTATATACATACATACATACATATATGTATGTACACATGTATATATATATATATATATATATATATATATATACATGTGTACATACATATATGTATGTATGTATGTATATATGTATGTATATATATATGTGTGTGTGTGTATTATTTTTAGGGTTCATTTTATCCTTCAAGGTTTGAATTATCTGATAAGATGTTGGATGCAGCATTTGCATGCAAATTTAGCTTAAAGTTTTACATTCTTGATGTTGGTGTGTTGAATTACCGTATAAAGATTGCATTTTTACAGCTTAGGTTATTGAATTTTCAGGTAATAATTGTGCATTTCGTTTGTCAGTAGTTTTCTGTTTTTGGGGTTTGCTTCTTTAATGCATATAGCTGTTCTAGATTGATGGCCATTTTAAAATAGTGAATAATGTAGAGATTATTCATCTAGATGACCTTAACTTGTTATATGTGTGTGTGTGTGTGTGTGTGTATTGTTTTTAGGGTTCATTTTATACTTCAAGGTTTGAAGTATCTGATAGGATGTTGGATGCAGCATTTGCATGCAAATTTAGCTTAAAGATTTCATTCCTTTGTTAATCATTCTTGGTGTTGTTATGTTGGATTTCGATAAAAAAGATTGAATTTTTTTGCAGCTCAGCGCTTTTTGACATTTTCAGGTAATAATTATATCGTTTGTCATTTTTTTTTTTCAAATTTCTGGGGGTTAACTCCTTGTGCAAATAGCTGGTCTAGGTTGACAGCCAGTTTAAAATAGTAAATAATGTAGAGAGGATTCATCTAGCAGACCTTAACTTGTTCGGGATTGAGGCTTGGTGTATATAGATGGGAAGGATTGTTTTTAGGGTCCATTTTATGTTTCACGGTTTGACGTATCTGATAAGATGCTGGATGCATCATTTGCAGGCAAATTTAGATTGAAGTTTTCTTTCCTTTGTTGATCACTCTTGGCGTTGTTTTTTGGATTTTGATAGACAGATTGGATCTTTTTTTTGCAGCTTAGGGTTTTTTGAAACTTTCAGGTAATAATTATCAATTTCGTTTCTCAATTGGCTTTTTTGGGGTTAAATCCTTTAATGCACATAGCTAGTCTAGGTTGACGGCCATTTTGAAATAGTGAATAATGTAGAATTATTCATCTAGCTGACCTTAACTTGTTCGGGATTGAGGTGCATTGTATATATAATTGTTTTTAGGGTTCATTTATGCTTCAAGTTTTGAGGTATCTGATAAGATGTTGGCTAGAACATTTGCATGTAAATTTAGAGACATATTGATTTCTGGTTTTTCTCGTTTAGCTTCATTGATTCTTCCCAGTTGCTATGAAGCTTTTCTGTTTTAGTCATCCATGCTCCGAGTTCTTCAAGCTAACGGCTTGACATCTTCATATGCAGATTATCTTCTGCTACGTGTTCAAGGGTTTTGTTTTGACCTATTAGAGTTGAACTTTAATTATGGGAGAGGGGGACACAGTCACTGAATTGGCTGAGGTATCTGCCAACAAAAATGTGGCAGCGGAAGATAAGAGTGAAGAGGTCAAAGGAGTGAAAGAGAAGCAAGATACGAAGATTGAGGCAACGGAAGAGGAAACATCTGAAAAACCAGTTAAAGAGGAAAAACAAGGCCCTGAAGGTGAAATTGAGAAAGGATCAAAGGAGAGTGATAAATCCGAGAGTGGTGATCAGAAGAAAGACAGGAAGAGGAAAAGGCAAGTGGAAGACAAGAAGGAACTGGAGCCTAAAACACCTCTGGCTTCAACAATTGATCGCCCTGTACGCCAACGCAAATCTGTTCAAAGGCTGGTTGCATCTATTGAAGGAGAACTCACCAAGGAAATCCATATTGAAAAGGTATGTGATAGCAGTACTAACTTTGTTGTTCTTATCCCCTTTTATGAGTTGGGTCCGGACTGCAAATTTATGATTGTTTATGAAATTAAATTTATGATCCATCTTGTTTGCAGGGTCGTGGAACTGCACTGAAAGATATTCCAAATGGTATATTACTTACTAGCTCACTGATTATAGCATGTGTTATTTGAAACGAGAAGCATATAACCCATATGAGCTGCTTCACCCAGTTTCTATTATTTTATGGGATGGAGCTCACTTGCATCATAAAAAACGAATTGCAGTGAAAAATGAGGAATACCATTTATCGTTTGCTATGACTATAATTATGACTAAATACAATTGGTATAGCAAGTATCTTACTCGCGCTATGTGTTGTAAGTTTGGCTCTGTGAGATGTTTGCTTCTGTTGGGGGTAAAGCTTTCATTTCCCATCAAATAGAGGAGGAAAAAGGGAAGATGAGTCAAATAGTAGTTCGATCTGTTAAAATGTGACAAAAGATAGACTACTACCTATATTGCTTTTATCTTGTTCTCGTTTAAGTTGTATGGATGTTCATCTATAACCAACTCGGATCTAAATGAATCCTGATCTGACTCGTGACTTTTATTATAATACCTTCTTTCTGCATGTCTATGTTGTTCAGCTATAGGTATTTGATCTAATCTCGGCTTCATTACTCCTCTCACTCGGTTATCTTTTCGTTTGCATCAGTTTCATTTGTTTGCTTGTGTATGAGAATGTGGTAATTGGAGGGTCCTAGTCTCCGAGACTTTGCTACCTAAGTTCTTTGGTTTATCTAGCGTTGATTTTGCTATTTTGCCAGTTTCCATTTTCTTTTGCGTGTTTCTATTGTTTTTCCGATGATGTGTTGATGCAAAAAATTATGTATCAGTGGCATACAAATTATCCAAAAGGAAGACTGATGATACACTCAAATTGCTACACACAATTCTTTTTGGACGACGGGGAAAGGTGACATTTTGATTTATAGCTCTTCACTCTCTTTCTGTTGATACTTTGTGTTTATAGTTCTTGTCCTTTGCAGGCAGCTGAATTCAAGTGTAATATTTCACGGTTTTCTGGCTTTGTGTGGCATGAAAATGAGGTAATCAATGAGTCTGGTGTTATAGAAAGTTATTAAGAGAGATCACTATTTCTTTTTTTGTTTGTGCCAGGAGTGCGTATAGCTGTTTGGGATAGGGAAGATTTGAATATAAAGTCTCTCATTACTTGCCCATGCGAGGCTGTTTATATATCTTGTTCATTGTCTCCTTGTTGGGCTCTTAATTTGATTTGAGTAATTTTCGTTCTAATGTTCCGGAAATATGCTTCAGGTCAGTGTCTTAGACTACTCATCATTTTTGCAGGAAAAGCAAAAGATGAAAGTAAAAGAAAAGCTTGACAAGTGCATAAAAGAGAAGCTGTTGGAATTATGTGATATACTAGATGTACCTGTTGCCCAGGCTACATCAAGACAGGTGCGTTCACATATTACCACTGCATGTTAAGCTTTGTATGTCGTTAGTTATTTCTTCTTACTTCTGTGTGTTTGTAACTTTTCTTATGAGGGTATACCAATGGCAGGTTAAATATTTCTTCTTCTCGAGAATTTTGGCTCGGAACATTGTTTAGTCAGTATTTTTCCTTTTTAAATTTGACATAGTCCTAAACTTGTCACTTAAGTCCATATAAAACAGCTCTTAAAAGAAGCTGCTGCTAAGCATGTCTGCAATCTTCCTTCAAGATTCTTAGCTAATTCTGTGTTTTTATCAGGAAGACTTAGTACCACAGTTGATGGATTTTTTGGAGGCTCCTTATTCTACGACTTCCGAGTTGCTTGCTGAAAAAGATCAGGTTGGTTGCACAAATTTTTTGTTGCAATGAAGTATCTGTGACTTCTTCCAATTGTTGCATAGCACGCTTATTCATCCCTGGTGCATGGAACAGTCAAGTAAAGGAAAGAAGCGTGACAAAAAGAGTCTCGCGTCAATAATTGGTAGTTTGGAAGGTTCAACTAAGGTATCACCCTTTATCATTAACATTTGAGCTTGACTTAATTGCATGGCATCAGTGAGTGAATGATTATAGCCTTCGACTAGTGAAATTGTTGTAACCTGTTTGGCCTTACTAAATTTTGTGACACAATCTGCTTCTAGTCTCACTTGCTATCACCTTCCATTAGGTGTACTTAGGTTTACACCCTTGATATTTGAGACATTAAATCACGTTATCTGGCGTACTGGTATTGAAGTTGTCAGTTTGTGAACGTAATTCTGCTGATTGAAGTGGCTTTCTCTCGGAAGCTCTACTGAGCTCTGATCAGGGGACGAGAGTGCAAAATCTTTTAGCTTTCTGGTAAGAGAAAGGGTTATCAAACAAAAGGCTAAAGTTTTTCATGCCAGGATACATGCTATACGTGTCTGGCATGCTATTTGTGAACCCTTAAATGGTGTATTATAACTTTTGCATTTGAGGTTGGTTCTTCCTTTCAAATTTTAAACAGAAACCAGAGAAAATCTAGAAGAAAAGGGGATTCTCGTCCAACCATGTGTTTGTGCTTATGAGGACTTCTTGTATCATGATCTCTCTGTCTGGTATGTTCTGCAGAGTAGCAAGACCGAGAGTGCATCTAAAAATGCTGAGAAGAAAACACATGAACCAAAAGATGAATTAGAGAAAGCTGATCAGGAGGAGGGACCTGAAATGATAAAGACTAATGGTGTTCATGAGAGATCAAACGATGAGTTGTCGAATCAAGCTGGAAGTGAGGAAAAAGGCGGTGAATCTGAAGAAGAATCCAAGAAGGACAAGAAGAAGTATAAGCAAAGTTCAAATAAGGAACCTGCTGGAAAAGATAAAACCAAGAAAACTCCAGTTTCTAAGAGACCAGGTTCTCCACCCAAAAAAACACCTTCAAAATCATCAAAAGGCTCAAAGCATAATGATGATAATGATGCAAATACAGAAGTGTATTCAGAGAAGAAAACTACTGAAGTTGTTAAGGGAAAGTCATCTACCTCAAAGAAGCCTAGTTCAAGAGACAATACTGGTGAGAAGCATTGTTTACCCCCATTTGTGTGTACTCCAAAAAATTCTTGTCAAGATGATCAAAGATTTTTGTATGGGTATCTTCATAAATTTCTCCGTCATCTGTGTTGTGTATCCATCTGAAATTGCTTTCTTTGTTTATGTATTTATTTTCTTGCTTAAAATCCTTTCATTATTAGCTTATCTGATTGTGCAGGGAAAAAAGTTCTGAATGGAAAGGGCCATAAGAAAGCAGATAAACTGAGGCCGAGTGATGATGAACTGAGAAGTGCAATTTGTGAAGTCCTAAAAGAAGTTGACTTTAACACGGTGAGGAATAAACTTTTATTAAGTTATGGAGTCCCTAAGGTCTATAATATTATCGCCTCTCTGTTTCCCTTCTTTTTAGGAGATCTCGATTGTCAACTTCCCTGTTAGATGTTCCATTCTAAGTTAAAAAGGAGTTGTTTTTCCCATCTGCACGCAAGTTGGCTAGAGCACCACCATTATCCAGAGCAAAAGAAGAAAAAAAGCGGAAAAGGAAAAGGAATTATCTTTTTTAGACCATTTCCAGATTTTGCTCTTGCGTCTGCGCATTTTGATGATCATAGTTCCATAATGGAAATTGATATTTTGAAATTTACTCTCATATGGCTGACTTCGGTTTTGTTTATGCTGCAGGCCACCTTTTCTGACATTGTGAAGATACTTGGTAAGTGTCCTGTAAAAAAGGTTTTTCTATTCTTTGGTTATACAACCTTCATAGTCCGATAAAAAATGGTGATCTTGTTGATTAGTGGAAAGTTGATAACACATCCAGTACGAGGCCATAGTAATACAATTTCGGAATCCAACTTTTGTCTTTTTCAGCCAAGCGGTATGATACAGATCTTACACCTAGAAAGTCATCTGTGAAGAATATGATCCAGGATGAGCTCACTAGGTTAGTCGACGAGGCTGATGAAGACGACGAGGAAGAAAACGCTGAAGAGGATGGAAAACAGCCTTCTGTCCGAGGTGTAGAGGCTTGAAAGGTAGCCTATATTGTCTACCTCGAGATCCGACACTTTCGTCATAGGTTGACATCTGAATTGTGTTCCATAACGAGTTTGGCCGGGTGTAATTTATTGATAGTGTTCGACTTTGTGGTTAACGCACTGGCTAGGAAGACATAGAACTAGAAATGTCAGGTTTTAGTGCAGGATTGCAGCTTACTGTGTAAACAGTCATTTGTAGTTTTTTTTTTTTTCTTTCTTTCTTGGAGGCACTGATCTTTTCATGTACTAGAAATGCAAGTGTTGTAATTAACACTTATTTGAGACTATCTTAGGTCCATTTTTGTCGGTGTTAGATTTCACTGCCTGTGAACAACTATTGCTCCTTAATCCCAAATAAGTCGGAATCGACTATATGAATCCTCCGGTGGAATTTGTAAGCCAATGAGTCATTTGATTCTTTTCAATATACAAGTGATGTAGTTTTACCAGTTTGAGATATGAGCATTCCTTCATCTGCAGAAAGGAATATATGTAACTGCTCGTCTCTGGATTAGATTTTTGAAATTATATGTTGATCTTATTCTTAAATAAAAAAATGGGGATTTATATAGCCAATCTCAACTTGTTTGGACTAAGGCGTAGTTGTTGTAGTTGTTGTTATATGTGGTTGTGTGATATGACTATAAAAGTAAGTCACTAATAATAAAATGAGAAATTAAAATTAAAATAATTTTTAAATATATAAAGTTGCTAGTGTATTTTGTGTGAAACAAACTGAAAAAAAAAAAAAAAGAGTGTTGTCAATGTACCAAGTAGGAGCATAGAAAGGTTTACATGTCCGAAACTATTACTTCCATCTTAATTCAATGTAACAATATTTGATTGGACACAAAATTTAAGGAAGAAAGATGTTGGAAGAATAATTTAAAGCTGGAGTAGAAAAACCAAATTCGTTTAGAATTTGATATGTATTTAATTCATGTCTAAATAGAATTTTTGGTCTTAATATTATAAGAATAGATTTTCTAGTTCCTAGCTAAACTAGATTTTGCCCTGCTATAAATTTGAATAATGATACCCATTTTCATGCAGCAGAGAAGTAATCTAGAGTAAACGAGAATTATAGTGATTATTCAATGATTTATGAGTTCATAAATAAAATATTTTCCTTCAATTTTATTTTTTATAAAAAAAATAAGTCACATATTTGTATAATTTGGGATAATTTCAATCATATACAATCCAGCATAAAATATTATATTCATGTAGCCATATTTTTTATTTACATCCGTATAGCCAATTATTTTTTGGATGGGGTTTATACACACGATATATTGTTTTATACACTTATTGTAGACAATGTATAAACCTGTATAAAAATGTATAAAGGGGCCATTCCAGGTAATATTAGAAATATAGCCATTTTGGGTAAATATTTTCTCCAAATAAACATAGAGTGTTATTTTCTATAACATGAGGTCTTATTATTTACCCAAAAAATAATAATTCATCTTATTAAGGGTAACTAAACTCATAAATTATCATTTTTTTGTGCGGAGTGCCCTTCAAATGCACTGGTCTTTATTTTTTGTCCCTCAAATTGTTGGTCCTTAATTTTTGTCATTCTCCCAAAACTCCTAGGTTCCGGGTTCGAACCTCCACTCAGTCAAAAATTTGAAAAAAAAAAATCGCCAGGTAGAACTTGAATTCTCCACTTATTGAACAGGGTTCTATGGTCTGTCCATGACCCCTATATGCCGAAGGCGTCTTTGGGGTGATCTCGTAGTTCCTACGGGGTGTAGATAATGGGGTCGGTCATGGATTTTCCTTCCTTTTCTTTTGTCGCATTTCGCTTAATTCTGCCTTCAAAACTCTGCATGTAGGCCTAACTTTGGCCCGACTAGGCCTAAGTCTATTACAAAACTCCGCCTTGCGATTTTTTTTTACTGAACCGGAATTTGAACCTTAAACCTCATAGTAATTAGGCGAAGGTCAAAAATTAAAAACCACCAATTTGAGGGACAAAAATTAAAGACCACCCAAAATAAGGACATTCTTGCGAATTGCCCATGAGCCCGTTTGGATTGGCTTATAAGTTGGCTTATAAGCTGTTTTCAGCATTTTTGAGTGTTTGGCTGGCCAGCTTAAAGTCATTTTATGCTTAAAATAAGCTCAAAAAAATAATTGGACCCATTTGACTTAGTTTATCTAAAGCAGCTTATAAGCTGAAAACAGCTTATAAGCCAAAAAAAATAAGTTGGGACTACCCAACTTATTTTTTTCAGCTTATAAGCTGTTTGAAGCTGCAAACAGCTTTAAGCTGTAAGCCAATCCAAACGGGCTCCATAAATTATCAATTTCTCCATTCACTTAGGCGGCAAATCGATCACAACCCGACCCGTTTTGCTCGATCCATGTTTTAAAACCGGGAACTAAAGTCCATAAGCATAGCCCTAATTTCAATTTCTCAATTCTAAAGAGAAGCGATTATCTCATAAAGAATCGGTCATAAAAGGTAATAATACTTTAATTTATTCTCCATATCATATTGCTAATTTTTGTTTTCTTAATTAATTGCTCTTGAATAACATTTAGTACTAATTTAGAAAGCATTAGGTAGATTTTAGTGTGTTGGTTATTGATAAGAAAGAATTCAGTTTCATCATATTTGAGATAGCCATTATAAGAAGGGAACTAAAAAGGTTTTTTTTTTTTTTTTTTTTTTGAATTTAGCTTTGCTTTATTGAAGTTGGGTGATAATCTGCATTTGTTTACTTAGGTGTTTGGCCATGAAAACCAAATATTTTTCACTTTTTTGGAATTTTGGAGTTGGAGTTGAAGACAGAGTTTACTGTGTTTGGTTATAGTTTTTGCAAAGAATATTTGGTTGTGTTTGAATGTACTGAAAGTGAAAACAGGGTTTTAGGTGTTTTCCAAATTCCAAATACGACTTGATTGTTTTTGGAATTTTCATGGCGAAACGCTGATTCTCAAATAAAGTGAAAAAAGAAGTCGGGAAAAAAGTGAAAAGTTAGGTAGATTTTGTAGGCCTTTGGCCATAGAAATCAAATATTTTTCACTTTATTTGGAATTTCTGAAGTTGGATTTGCAAAGAATATTTGCTTATTTGAATGTACTGAAAGTGAAAAAAGTGAAAAGTGAAAACAGGGTTAGGTGTTTTCCAAATTCCAAATACAACTTCGGGTTGTATTTGGAATTTTCATCGCCAAACGCTGATTTTCAAATAAAGTGAAAAAGGTAGATTTAGTGTGGTGGTTATTGATAAGAAAGTATTCAGTTTCATCATTCTTGAGATCTAGAGAACTGTTCAAGATAGCCATTATAAGGGGGGTACTAAAAAGGTTTTTCTTTTTGAAGTTAGCTTGCTTTAATAAAGTTGGGTGACAATCTGCATTTGTTTACTTAAAATTGGTGAAAATTTGATGAGAGAAGAACCTTGAATATTTAGTAATTTGAACTATGGAACACATTCACCATTAGTAATTATTCAAAATGGTTACCAGCACATAGTAGTTATTTTGGCTACCGGCGGTTGGCGATTCTCATCCTCTCTTCTTTCTCTTCTTTAACAAACAGGCAGCAGCAACCGGCGACTGTTGATTCTCATTGTCTCCTTTTATCAAGTTCAATCAACAACATGGATGATTATCAGGAAATGGAAAGGTTTGGGATGGAGAACGATTATGAAGATGGACAGTGGATCAATGGTGAATTTTACTATGGAAAGCGCAAAGAAAAAAACAAAGTTCAAACAAAGGATGATGTACTTTATGGTGTTTTTGCTTCTGGTGATAGTGATTCCGACTATGAAGGATCATCGTCCAAAAAGCGGAAAAAAGGCGGCCTTTCCTCGAAGGCTGACCTAACCAAACCTGTTAGTTTCGTCTCAACTGGAACTGTTATGCCTAACGAAGAAATTGATCTGAATTCCAAAGAGGAAAACGACGAAAAGCTAATCGAAGAAGAGAGCAATAAAGGTTCGGGATTAGGGTTTGGTACTAATAGTAGTTCTATTGATAGTAATGCTGATGAAATTGAAAGCTTTTTGCCTAGTGCTTTTGGCAGGAAGATAAAAGAAGGTGCACTAAAACGCGAGAAGGAAAGGGAAAAGGAAAAGGAAAAGGAGAAGTCTAAGAAATCTTCTGAATTAGGCCGAAGGGAACCTGGTGGTGATAATGTTGGTGGATTTGAGAAGTATACTAAGGGAATTGGGATGAAGTTGCTTGAGAAAATGGGTTATAAGGGAGGTGGATTGGGTAAAAATCAGCAAGGAATTACGGCTCCGATTGAGGCAAAGCTAAGGCCGAAAAATATGGGAATGGGGTTCAATGATTATAAGGAGACTACTAGTGCCCCAGCTCTTAAAGAATTGGATGAAAAAAAGACTGTTGCTCGTCCTGCTCAACCCATGGAAAGCCGGAAGCTATGGTCAAAGCAAGCTAAAAAAGTGAAGAATGTTTACATTACAGCTGAAGAGTTGTTAGCCAAAAAGCAAGAGCAGGGTTTGGAAGAAGTTGTTCATCAGAAGGTGTTTGATATGAGGGGTCCACAGGTTCGAGTCTTGACGAATTTGGAGAACTTGAATGCTGAAGAAAAAGCAAGGGAAAATGATGTTCCAATGCCTGAACTTCAGCATAATATCAGGTTGATTGTTGATTTAGCAGAACTCGACATACAAAAAATTGATAGTGATTTGAGAAATGAGAGGGAGACAGTTGTTGCTTTGCAGAAGGAGAAAGAGAAGCTAAAAGCTGAGGCAGCTCGCCAAAAAAGGCAGTTTGATAATATGGAAGAGATTGTTGGCATATTGGACCGGATAGGGGAAGACAGCACGTCGGGTATCCTAACCCTAGACTCCCTTGCGAAAGCATTTTCTGACTTGCAGGAGCAATATGATGAGGAATACAAACTCTGCAACTTGTCGAGCATAGCGTGTGAATACGCTCTGCCTTTATTTATTCGAGTTTTTCAGGGATGGAATCCATTTCAAACTCCAACACATGGATTGGAGGTGGTTTCCCTGTGGAAGAATCTTTTGGAAGGGGGTAATGATGACATTTTTATTATCTCTGATGCTGCATCTCCTTATACTCAACTATTTATGGAAGTTGTATTCCCTGCTATTAGAATATCTGGCACTAATACTTGGCAGGCAAGGGATCCTGAACCAATGCTTCGTTTTTTGGACTCTTGGGAGAAGCTGTTGCCTTCTGCAGTCCTTCAGACAATACTGGAAAACATTGTTTTGCCCAAGTTATCAGCCGCTGTGGACTCGTGGGATCCACGTCGAGAAACGATTCCGATCCATTCATGGGTTCATCCATGGTTGCCCTTATTGGGTCAACGATTGGAAAGTTGCTACCACACTATACGTAACAGATTGGAAAGTGTACTGCATGCTTGGCACCCGAGTGATATGTCTGCATACTATATATTGTCTCCTTGGAAGACTGTGTTTGATGCAATTAACTGGGAAAAACTGATGGTTCGATTTATTGTTCCAAAGTTGTTGGCAGTGATGCATGAATTCCAAATAAATCCAGCAAATCAGAACCTTGATCAGTTCTATTGGGTTCGTACTTGGGCTACTGCTATTCCCATCCATCACATGCTTCCAATACTGGATATATTCTTCAACAAGTGGCAAGAAGTTTTGTACCACTGGTTATGTTCAAACCCGAACTTTGAAGAAGTGACAAAATGGTATTTGGGTTGGAAGGAACTTATTCCACCCGAACTTCTGGCAAATGAACACGTTCGCTATCGACTTAATCTTGCTCTAGACATGATGAACAAGGCTGTTGAAGGCTTAGAGGTGGTTCAGCCTGGTTTGAGGGAGAACATAAGTTACCTTAGGGTTCTTGAACAAAGGCAGTTTGAGACTCAGAAAAAAGCAGCAGCACAAGCTCAATCCCGTCCTTCGGATGGTACGGGTGGTGGGGTTGACATGAGCATGAAAGAAATTATTGAAGTTCATGCTCAAGAGAATGGTTTGCTGTTCAAGCCTAAGCCCGGCAGGATGCAAGATGGTCATCAGATATATGGTTTTGGTAACATTAGTATTATTATAGATTCTCTCAATCAGAAGGTATTTGCACAAGTTGAGGACAGGTGGACTTTAGTGTCTCTTGAGCAGCTGTTGGACCTGCATAATCGATCTGGGTTAAAGCGCCGATAAATGTCTTAAGTTCTTGAATCTTATGTATGAAACAACTCCATAGGCTTAACGGATATGTCTGCTCTGGATCTCTCATTCTGCTGTCATGAGCTGATACATTCCCCCCCCCCCCCCCCCCCCCCCCCTCCTCCCTAGTGGCATTTTATCTGCTCCTTTAGAGACAATTTTTAACTTGTAAGTTTTTATCATCCCACATTGGCATCTGGCAGAATCACTTAGAAATGAGGGAGTGAGACAATCTTTCTAGCTCAGATAGCAGTCCTTCAAAAATTTTACATAGATTTTGTATTGTAATTGTTTGTGATTTTCTTTATACAGGAGTACTATGCTCAATAAACTATCTAATGATATAAATTTTTAGTCCTTAATTAGGTTTTCTTATCAGCACTTGCTGTTCAGCCGTTTCATGACTGTTTTGTAGATTTGTTATGATTGGCCTTCAAAATTTATGAGACTAATCTGTTTTGTTCTGTGGAGGCATTCAGAGGTTGCTTCAAGGCCGGTTAATTTACAAACAATGATGAATGCATGCAAAGGAGTTGCCTTTAAGTTTATCTGACGCACACCAGAGAACTAGGATACTCATCTGTCAACAGTCGATGCATGGACTGATGATTGAGGGCTTGTACTGGTCAAAAGGAAAACAAAAAGAGAGAAACTAGAAATGCATTCTAATATCCTCAGAGGCTGTCAAGACATATTCCCTTCTTAGATTAGGACATTTGCTCCTTAGAGAAAAATTAATGGATTTAATTTAAAAATGAACTCCCTGCTCTAAGAGTTGACCTCTATTTGTAGTTTCCTTTATAGTGGAGGAACCATTGACCTTGGTAGGGAACTTGAGAAACAAGCTGGCCCATTTTCTTTCAAATTCAGGCCAAGAATCTAATAAGAAGACCATACATTGATTTTAGGATATACTCCTTGCTACCATAATGTTGCATTTTATTTGCTTATGAGGCAGAAGAATTATGTCACTTGTACGTGGATAAATTGATGCAATTTAACTTGGATGTGCTCCTCAGCGAGATTTTCATTTTATTTATGCAGGGAGAATTCCTATTCAAAAATACTGACCCTTGATTGTTCTCTGCTTGAATAGAACAGAAGGCAGGTCCGATATCAAAATTGAGTGGCAGCTTTTGTTAGTTTCAATTTTGAGCTCATAATGACAATAGAACATGTGGTGTGAAGTTGAAATT
The DNA here is from genome assembly GCF_019175385.1 of Lycium barbarum. Classification (NCBI taxonomy): domain Eukaryota; kingdom Viridiplantae; phylum Streptophyta; class Magnoliopsida; order Solanales; family Solanaceae; genus Lycium; species Lycium barbarum. Next base: position 686,800 of record NC_083337.1, on the reverse strand, counting down.
TGGAGCTTATATAGTCATAACGTAGCAGCCTTCTCTCCAAAGTGTAGAAGGTAGCCTATATTGTCTATCTCGAGGTCTGACCCTTTTTCCCTCCATTGATGCCTGAATTGTGTTCCATAATGAGTTGGACCGGGTCTAGTTTATTGTTAATGTTCCACTTTGCGGTTAATTCACTGGCAGGGGCTGATGTAGTAAAGGCTCAGGGTGTTAACCCGAACACCCTAGGCGAAAAATTACAGTGTATATTTAGGGTAGATTTTCTATGTTCATGTACATATATTGACTTTTGAACACCCTAAACAAATGCAAAAATTGGTTCAGTTTTTTTTCCGAACACCCTGATTGAAAATCTTGGATCCGCCACTGCTCACTGGCTAGTAAGTCATAGAACTCGAAATGTCAGGTTTTAGTGCAGGATTGCAGCCTACTGTGTAAACAACCTTTGTAGTTTTTTTTCCCTGGAAAGCACTGATCATTTCATGTATTACTATGAATGCTAGTGTTGTAATTAACACACGTTGAGAACATCTTAGGTCCAATGTTTTATAGATAGACTTTCCATCTATTGGCTGATGTGCTGCATAATTTTGGTTTTAGACAGGTCTCACTGCCTGTGAGCAGAACTCCAACATGCTATTCAACGTATATCTTGATTAATCTGTTCTAGAATGTCATAACTGTTATGATCATAATATATCTTGTCTAGTTACAGGAATGGCAAGTATGGCCAGCTTGTGACCTAAGTCAGAGATTTGAGCCCTATGCCATGTGAACTAAGCTGAGTATCTAATTGGAGAAGGGTGCCACTACTCTCGAGTTCCAAAAGTTATGTTGGTCCCAAGGGTTGGTTCCAGACGGATGGTATGGTCATCCAAAGAACAAAAAACTAGAATGGCAAGTATGTGATTGTCTAACAATTGAATAATGGGGAAATCAAAAGGCATTAAAGGGAGTAAATCATATTCAAGGTTGGAAATTGAAATGTATGGACATCGTACATCTTATTTTGTTCTTGTGATTACATATACAAGTCTATTAGTACATGTTATATAAGCTTGAAATTTAATGATCTCTAAAAAGAATTAAGTTCATATAAAAGCCTATACACAACAAAGAAAGCTATATTGTGACAAAGACGTGGGATACTTTTTGATAATTGAGAAATCCCTGAAATTAAAGACACATGATGATTGTTGCTAGTGGATCCATCACTTTACCCTTCTCCACTTAAATACCAATGCGAATCACCAAGAAATAAAACCGTCCTTCCACCACTGTCAATATTATTCCGCTATATTTCCATTCTAGCAAAATATTTTTTATTTTTAAGTGAGATATCTGCTTAAAAGTGAAGACTCCAACTATTCCTCCACGCCCTCAATAGTTTTGTTGCCGTTATTTTATCGCTGCATGACTTATTTATGAGTATTTATTTGGTAGGAACTTGTAAGTACTTAGCATGGTTATAAGTGGTGCTTTAATTATAGAGTCCGGAGCCTAAAGGGTATAAAAATACACGGTCTTTACTAAAAGGGTATGACAAAAAATTAATATACCAAAAGGGGTATATCGTGGATCAGCCCACGATATACCCCAAAAAAAAATTTCGGTGTCAGACTTCTAATCAACGAAAAAAAAATTATTGTATAACGTGGACTGATCCACGTTATACAATTAATATTTTTTTCCCAGCGTTTTACAAAATAGGAGTCCGGAACCAAAATGCCTAAAGTGTTTTTTCCATACTTTGACCAACGATTAGTCGTGTGTCAAGACTCCGAAATGTCAATATTTTATCTAGAACCTGATATTTTTTTCTGCGTACAATAATGTAGGCCCAATACATCAAGGATACGTAGACGTTCGGATAGTCATTTTAGGGGTTGAAAAGGTGCCCGAAGTAAGTTTTGTTTGAAAAAACTTAGTGATTTTTCCATACTTTGACCAACGATTAGTCGTGTGTCAAGACTCCGAAACGTCAATATTTTATATAGAACCTGATATTTTTTTCTACGTACAATAATGTAGGCTCAATACATCAAGGATACGTAGACGTTCGGATCGTCATTTTAGGGGTTGAAAAGGTGCCCGAAATAAGTTTTGTGTGAAAACTAGTTGTAAAGTGGTCAAACTTTAGATGGTCATAACTTTGCGCTCGGACGTCCGTTTTACGCGTTTTCTTTTTAACTTGCGTATTTTTTCGAGATCTACGCAGACAAATGCGGTTTGGCCGAGCCGATTTTTGAAAAAACACCTTTTATCCCATTCAATTTCAATTTTCCCCCAAATTGGCCTGAAATTTTCAGTTTTATGTACTTATAAGATGATGATACGCAATAGATTTCAACGTAAAAATCCCAGGGTAATGTAGTTGTGAATGTCAATTTCACTTCTGTGGTTTCAATTTTTGAAAATAAAGCTGACTAATTTTTTCGACATATAAAGTTGACTAAAATAACCTTAGAGGCAAACACTAAGTTTTTTCAAACAAAACTTACTTCGGGTTCAGGAGCGCGGACTACAACTAGAAGGAGGAATGAAGTGTAGTACGTGCAAGCAAACAGGTCATAAAAAGAATCGTTGCCCCGACAGAAATCAGTAGTTGTTGTTGCTTGTTGGTTTTTATGTTTTTTCTTAAGTTGTACGATCGTTGTTTCCTTATGTAATCTTCCAAGAATATATAACATGTCTTGTACCGTTTAATAGTTAGTATGTAATTTAACATTTACTACTCAGTTAATGTGTGATGTTTATTTAACTTATATTTTATTTTTTATTTTTGTTCGTATATATAACACATTTAATTATTGCATGTGTTAAAATATTTATTTGAGTTAATCATGCTTTAAAAATTAAAAAAATCAATAATTTTTTTTATTAAAAACATAACCGAATATGATTTAAATTTAGGCAACGTCTTACTAAGTATTTGTCAAACGCTGGGAAAAAAATATTAATTGTATAACGTGGATCAGTCCACGTTATACAATAATTTTTTTTTTTTGTTTTTCGTTGATTAGAAGTCTGATCGTGGGCTGATCCACGATATACCCCTTTTGGTATATTAATTTTTTGTCATACCCTTTTGGTAAAGACCGTGTATTTTTATACCCTTTAGGCTCCAGACTCTTTAATTATATAACTACAAATACAAAAGATATATCAGCAAGAATCGTTCTTAAGTTTCCTAAAAGGTAATTATTTATTTTGAAAAATTATTTTCTTAAGTTGTTTTCACCCCAAAAGCTGTTCTATAACCGTTTTATTGTTTTTTTGAAAATATAGTAACTCCTATTTTTTAAAAACTAAACATTGCAACGTTTAGCATTGTTTTTCTACAAATTGCAACGTTTAAGTTTCACATCACTACTACATTATTCATCGAAAATCAAATTAACTAACACATGCAATTATTCATTCTCATGATATCACTTTGTTGAACTTACAAAAATGTACAGAGTATTTGCATTTACCTTTTTGCTACTTCATGTAATAAACTCCAATGGCACATCACTGGCAGCAAAATCTCATTCCCCAGTGTTTTCTCCGGTCTTTGCTCCTGCAATTCCTCCTCATATATCGCCTGACAAGTCTCCGGCGATTAAAATGTCTCCTAAAAGTAGTCCATTTGTTTCGCCGGAGCAATCTCCGGCGAAAACTCCGAAGAAACCTGCCGTTTCTCCGGCGAGAACACCGTATGACGGTGTTCCGGTACCATCTAAGACTACTCCTGAAGCACCGGTGCGTAATTTTGATCAGTTTTTCAAGTGAATAATCTGTCTCACTCACAAAATTCTAGTAATACTTTTTTTAGTTAAATACATGTCGAAAACACAATTATGATATTCTAATAAGTTAGTATCACATTTTTATGTCCAAATGCGCTAAAACTTCTCATTATTTTCAACTTTGTACCAACTTCACACTTATAATGAAAAATATTTTATTTATTAACTCTTGAATTTCTTGAATGCTCTCTGTAATCTCCATTATCCTCTACTTCTCTATTATATAAAAATAGCTAGCAATACCTCCTATTTATAAACAGTACGAAACCTATGACTAAATTGAAACACATATTCATATATAAATTTGACTGTAAACTTTATCTAGACAAAAATTAAAATGTAAATCCTAACAAATTTTGATTTTTCTACAACTTAATGTTGCTGTGATAATTTGAATATTTGTAAAGGCGCAATTTTTATTATATGTAATTAGTTTCATTTTCAGAAATATTCAAGTTTGTCTTTTTCGTTAAATATAAAACGAACTATTAAAACAGTTTTAATTTTCTATAACTTTGAATTATTTTTTCCAACAGATAAATTCTCCGTCATCCACTGTGGCTGCTCCGGTGCCATATGTAATTACTCCTATTCCGGCAATTGAAACTCCGGTGAACATTCCTACATTATCACCAGTGCCAGAGTCTCCTAAAAGGCGATCACGCGCTTCGCCAGGCTACTCTCCGGCGGAAACTCCGGCGACGGTAGCCATTTCGCCGGCACTAGTGCCACCTGTGGTTGAAAATCCAGTAAGTGCTCTTGCATGTGGGAAAAAATAATTGAAAGTAGTAAAATCAAAATTGATTAGAATTGGGTATTCTAATTCATGTTTGAATAAGATTTTTAGTCTGAATAATACACTCTTTGTCTCAATTTATATGATACAACAACAACATATCTAGTATAATCTCACAAGTGGGGTCTGGTGAATAATACACTCTTTGTCTCAATTCATATGATACAACAACAATATACCTAGTATAATCTCACAAGTGGGTCTGGTGAGGATAGGATGTACCTTTATCTTTGGGGGGGAGGTAGAGAGGCAATTTCCAATAAACTCTCCCAATTTATATGATATAGTTTGAATTTCGAGAGTCAGACGGAAAATTTTTCTATCGCAATTTATTCGTATGCACTTTAACTTGTTAATTATTGTTACTATAATACTTTATATATAATTTCTAAATATTTAAATTATTTTTAAAAGAAATTGATAATTTTATGTGCGAAATCGAGGTTAAAACAAAGAAATTTGACTCTCGAAATCTGTATTACATAAATTGGGAAAGGAGTATACTATATGTTAGAATCCCTTATTTGTTTTTTTGACTGTGTGTTTATTCTTTTTATATTTTGAAACCCCTTGATAAATTCTGGATCCGCCACTTTCAGGCATCATCTCCGGCAGCTTCACCAGTAACAACAGAAATTCCGGCAAGTTCAGTGACTCCATCACCATCATCAAGTGTTCCTTCAAGTTCAATTACACCATCAGAGGCACCGGAGATGTTGAATTCAAGCAGTAGTTCGCCGATTCCGGCACCGGAAAGTGTATCGCCGGAGAGATCAAGGAGCATTGTGGCTGATATTTTTGCGGCTACTTCAAAAATTGAGGCGCCAATTTTTCTAAGTGGGCTTGCTATTTGGGCTGCTATGGTTATTTGAATAATTGTGTACAGGCCCAGGTTTTATGTATATGTAATTAGTTTCATTTTTGGTGGTTTTTGGAAATATTCAACTTTGTATTTTTGTTAAAAAGAACTGCTAAAAGAGTTCACTTTGTCGTTGTATTTTTTTTTTTTATAAAATATAGAATGTTCCCTCTTACATATGCATGCAGTGGCGGAACTAATAGGCTATTCTGGATGTACAATGTAATTTCGATAATAATATTCTATTTCAGTTGACAATCCTTCTGTCTGGTAATGAACTTAATGTTTCTATGTTTCTTGCCTTTGAATAGGATATAGAGCCCGTTTGGATTTGCTTTTAAGTTTCTTATAAGCTGTTTTCAGTTTTTTTGAGTGTTTGACTGGCCAGCTTAAAGTCATTTTGTGTTTAAAATAAGCTCAAAAAAAATAATTGGACCCATTTGACTTAGCTTATCTAAAGCAGCTTATAAGCTGAAAACAGTTTATAAGCCCAAAAAAATAAGTTAGACTACCCCAACTTATTGCTTATAGGCATAAGCCCATCCAAACAGACTCATAGTTAAATGTATAGACAGGAGAGAAAAGAAGTAGTTCCGAGAGAGAAAGCTCCACCTAGCTAGCATGTTAATCTGCAATCAATGCTACACTTTGGTAGCTACAAACTAACGCTTCGGAAGAAAAGTTACATTTGTTACTTGCATTCACTTTTACAAGCTAACACGAATTTAGCACCTTGAATTGAACATGTGACCTCATAATTTCTGAATTCCCTTTGTTAATACACTAAAAATCTTCTTTTATATCAAAGGGATTAAGTGAATTATATATTACCACAAAGTCCTATTCGTTCTTATTAAAAAATTCAATTGAACCTCCTTGCCAACATCTAGTTCCGTCCTGCTTGTATGGTAAGTTGAACTTTTAATATCTTAGGCTGGTGTATTGATACAAAAATTTCTTTGGTTTGGATTCACTTGCTTGACAAAGTTCTGGATCTTTGTTATTGATTCTAAAATTGGGCCTCAAAACTCTTTTACTTCCTCCGTTCACTTTTACTCGTCCATTATTTCAAAAACAGATTTTCACTTTTACTTGTCCACTTTCGCATATTAAGAGAAATATAATTTGTTTTTCCTATTTTACCCTTAGCATTAATTACTCATTTCAAATCATTTTCCAAATTCAATATAATTATACACCAATTAATATAAGTATCATGATAAAATATGGACTTCATTTATTATTTCTTAAGGAAAGTGCAAAGTTCATAGTGACAAGTAAAAATGAACGGAGTCAGTAGATTGTAATGATCAAAGTCTATAGAACTTGCTTTATGGACTTTTGAGTTTTGAGCCACTACTTTTGCCCCTTTATCGAACTTGGGATCACCATCTTCAAATTTTAGCAACATATTTGTAGGCATTTGGACAATATTTTATTGAAGTTGATCGAAACGTACTTAAATTTGAGTTTAAAAACTAATATCTGCAAAGTTAAAGTTAAAAAAGTATTTAAAAGTTAAAAGGATAAAATTGATAATCTAAATTTTCTTTCAATGATGATGTGCATATAAGTTAATTCATCAAAACCGATCGAGAATCGTGATAGAATTTCATATTCAATCTTGGATATAAAAAACATTCAAGTTCGGGAGCACTTACCTCTTAAATAGATATTACACGGTGTAAATTCAAATAGTCGGGACTAATATGGACGGACACCGAATGTGTCTACATATACATTTGATACATGTTTGAATTTGCTAATTAGTAAGAGTCGTACAAGTAATTCATAATGACGACATTTCATTACGATTTCAAAGTGTGACATTAAGCTCACAGCTAATTATGCGTTGTTCAATTGCAAAACACCAAAAAGTCTTCAATCATATAGACTCAAATAGGGACATTCCTTTTTAGGTGTTTGTCATCTTATGTCACGACAGAGCATATAACAATCTCCAATTTAAATAATTTGACATATTCTTTCTTAAAAATATATTTTTCTTATAAATTTTCGATTACATTAGAGGATCAAAAAGGAAAAAAATGGAGGGAATAATGGGAAATGAATCGCTACCTATTAATGTAGGAGATTTTCATCAGCACCATTAAATTATAAATTTTTCGAATTAGTTACTTATAAGCTTTCTCTCCACTTTACCTTATAAGGCGATTTCTCAAGACAAAATCCATCACGTTCGCGTCAAATTAGGCAATACATATGAAGAAGCGACCAAAAATTCGAGTATTAAAAAAAATGTTATCAACAAGTTTTGAAATACATAAAATTTTCTCTCTTCTTCAAAATTCATAATAGAATTCAAAAGGTGAATGTATTAACCATTTGTTGTTTAATCGTTAATTTTCAAAACTTGTTATTTGAAATAATTTGAATTTATATCGAATAAGTTCATTATGTAAAAGACTAAGAGCTTGTTTGGATGGGCTTATGCCTAAAAAAAATAAGTTGGGTAGTCTAACTTTTTTTTTGGCTTATAAGCTGTTTTAGATAAGCTAAGTCAAATGGGCTCTAAAGCACTCTGCAAGAAAAGAGAAGAAAAAAAAAAGGACATAATATGAATTGCGGTGGGATGATTGGAGTTCCTACATATTAATCAGAAGTCTCGAGTTTGAGCCTTTGAAAATAGAAAAAATTTGTTGGGAATGCCATCCCAAGAATGAACTCTGCACTCGATTCAAATTTAATCGGATTACAACGCAAATATCGGACGCCGAATTAGAATCAAAAGAAAGAACAGAAGACAACCTTGTAGAGAAGCCTACGTAGTCCGTCGGTGGATGCATCAGTGGCTTCACTGTCTTATACACGTGGCATGTTCATGTGCCAGCTCGATTTATTGGGGCCCGCATTTACCAATGAGGCAAGTCATTCCATGCTTGGATTTCATGTGACCAAAGCCATTAAGTTTGAACTTTGTCATTAAATTTATAGTTCATATTTAATATATTTTTGAATATAAATATAGAGTCTAAATAAAAGTAATTGAATTTGTTTGAACTTTGAACCGACAATTAATATTACGGCTCCTGCCCATATTAAGAAAAACTATCAATGTAAAATTATTGTTGTTGGAGGCCCATAGTCATAAATAACTTTTTATGTACTCCCTCTATTTCGATTTGTTTAGTATAGTTGTCTCAGAATACTTTTAACGAATAACAAAGGTCTTTGTACTAAAATATTCGTGTGATTATAAGATTTTTAGAATTTATAATTTTTAAATATGTCATAATATTTATATGACTATAAAGATTTTTAATAGAAAATATAAAAATGTGTAACTATTTGTTTTATCCATTAATAAGAAAATAGTGGTTACTAAAGTGAAACCGGTGAATACTACTTATGGCATCTATTCGACTTGTTATTATATATATTCATCGTGTAATTAATGTTATTCTTAAAATTACAAATCTCACTTTTGGTGCAGAATTTTTTTAAAATATTTTTAATTGATCGTGTAATCTTTTAAAATCGTTAATATGTACTCCCTCTATTTCGTTTGACTTAGCACTTCATTTAAGAAAGTATTTAATAGGAGTTTATTTTATTAAATTAACCTTATTAATATGATTTTATAAGAAAATAATTTTTCTTGATTTGCTAAAACGAACAAGTAAAATTATATTTAAAAAAATCTATTTTCACCGTAAAGGGCTAAGTAAAATGAAACAAAGAGAGTAGAAATTAAACTCATAAATGATAATATACTAACTGTAATTAGTTTAGCATTAACTAATTGAAAATACACATTGTATACGGTAAAAACCGGATATAAATCAAGCCGGTGGAACGAGTAACCGGAGGAAGGAATGAGAATGTGCATGATACTATTCGCCCTTGACCGGAGTAATGCCTGGGCCGGAGCTGAGTGAGGGCACTGACTGATCTGCCTTCTGCATCGTTGAAACGGGCAAGCCCGATGACTTGAGCATTCGTGGCCGTTGGTCCGTGTAGCTATCTGTCCGAGTAGCCGTTGGTCCGTATGGTCGTTGTAGGCGGGCCACGCGCCAATAACGTCCAGTCGTGGTAAACTACCTACCATGCGTGTGTCAGACGGCGCCGTCAGTCTAATCCCACCAAATCCGTGCAGAGCTGTCCTTGTTATTATTATTTTATTAGTTCACATTGTATGAGACCCATGAGAGTCACACTATAAATAGAGCACATTCCCCTCCTTTGAAGGGGTTGGTTCCTTTTACTTTCCAAGAACACTTATAACAGAAGAATTCATAAATACAATCTCTCACTCAATATTTGATTCGGCCAAGACCGTCTGTTTCCATTGTTATTGTGTTTCTTCCATCAAGTGTTTCACATTGTTCTTAAACGTTTACATTCATAGCAAATTGTCATCAGTAGCCGTTTTATTAAAGAACTCTCATATATATATTTTCTCTACCTACTATACATCAAGACCCAAAGCACATATCCTATACCTGCTAACAAATTCAATTGATTATCTGAATTCGGGGTAAACACACATATTCCTAAGAGACTAGATTCCATTTTCATTGAAGTGCACATGTTGTTGGAACTTGCTACGTGTGAGTGCTTTTCCTATGTTACTGTATTAATGTTAGTTTGCACTAATTGATGCTGGTACAAAACACTAAGGGGTCGTTTGGTTTGAAGAGAAGTTATGATGAGATAAGTTATGTTGGGATTAATTATATCGGGATTAGTTATGTTGGTATAAGTTATCCTAGTATTATTTCTTATTAATTGTTTGGTTTGTTGTTTTAAAAGTGACATGCATTGCATAATTTTTAAGAAATTACAAAAATACCCCCCACCTTATGTAGTAGAAAGAGAGTTTGAGAGACTTCAGGTTTATTCTTGTCATTTTCATCGTTTTATCCCGGGATAAGTTATTCTGGGACTGTTATTCCACCCTCTGCCAGGAATAACTTATCCCAGCACTATTTTTAATCCTGAAATAACTTATTCCAAGATTAGTAACTAAACAAGAAATATAGTGATATTAAATTTTTATCCTAAAATTATTCTCCCCTATCCATCATACCAAACGTCCCCTAATTACTTCTCCTCCACGACAAAAGTAGTTTTCACATCAAGTAAACTGTTGCGACCTTACTGAGAAAGCTTGCGTTAATTGGTTCATGAGAATTGGAAAATCCTAGAAAGAAGCATTTCTCATTTAATGGTTTTTTTTTTCGGCAGAATTAAAATTAATCAGGTTTTCAAATTTACAGTTCTTTTAAAAAAAGAGTAAATTACATTCGATTAACTTGCATCTAAGGGTGTGGTGTTAGATCAATGAACTGAGTTGAGAATCATAAAATGTTCAAATTTGATGGAAACAAAAATTTTAAGGGGTCGTTTGGTAACTGATTAGGAGCTAGTTATTAATGTATTAAATCCTGTAAAAGTCATAGCGTGTTTGATTTTTTTTTTTTGACATATATAAAATTCAGCACACCTAATGCGGTGTTTGATTCACAATTTAGAAATTCATATAACTAATATATGTATAAGTTATGAGGAAATTTATGTATTATTTTTCGTAGAATAGAAGATGAAATAACTAAGACATCAATAACTAAATCTAGTATAACTAATTCTCACATAATATAATACATAGTCTCTCATAACTAATATTTATATTATTACTAATACTTACATAATTCTAACCAACTAACAAACGGGTCCCTAAGTGATTTCTTCCTGTCTATTCATATTTTGCTGAAAAATTACCAAAATGTGTTGGTGAAAGATATCAAGCAGAGCTAATCCATAGCAAACTCTTAGGGGTCGTTTGGTGTATGGTATAGGCTGGGATATCCCAGCACTAATTTTTTATACCGTATTTGGTAGGAGATATAAATTTATCTCAGATTTATACCTCCTACCAAACACGGTACAAAATGAAGCATAATTCCAAGGGTGGAATATCCCTTCTTATCCCACTTATATCGAAATTATTTTATACAATCTTTTAAATGATATAAAATAATCTCAAGAGATGAAATAAATTAATCCCAAAATTATAATTTCGGAATAATTTTAATTACCTACCAACGACCACTTAGTGGACACAATTACCTTGTGTCCTCGTAAAAATAAACAGATTTCGATTATCAGGAAAAAACAAAACTTAAGTTGACTAAGATCAAAGTAATAAGGAAAACTCAAGACAACAATACCCCACGGCCACTCTGTTAATCAATAAAACTTCTTCGTTATTTTCAACTTTGTAAGGTCGTTTGGTAGATAGTTGAAATTATCCCGAAATTATAATTTTGAGATTAATTTATCTCATTTATTGGGATTGATATAAAATAATCTCAATATAAGTGGGATAAGAAGGTATAAGCTGGGATATTCCAACACTAATTTTTATACCATATTTGGTACAAGGTATAAATTTATCCCAAAATAAATTGAGATAAATTTATACCTTATATCAAATATAAAAATTAGTGCTGGATATCCCAGCTTATACCTTCTACCAAACGACCCCTTACACTTGAGATCTACTTTATCCCCAAACCCATCCTTCTTTATTTCAAACACACACACGCAGTGTTCTCTCTTATACTCTCTTTCTTCTGTAAATTACAAATAGTGCAGCTCAGGTCTGTGGGCACCATGGCTACGGTGGTTCTCTCATTTGATATTAGTAATTATTCTAATACATATTATAGCTAACACTGAATTACTTAACTAAAAAAAAATTTAGTTTGGTTTAGTACAACCACTCATTACAAATAAGTATTTAGGGAACAATTGATAGCTAGTTAGGAGCTAAGTTATTCATGTATTAAATTCTGCATAACTATTACAATCATTCTAGTAGCATACTTTTGTTATATATAAAAACCACGTAACTCATACATGTATAAATTGTGAATGAACCTATATATTATTTTAACATGATAGAAAATGAAACAAGAAACACATCAATGACTAAAATCCTCCATAACTAATCCCCGTATAAAATAACACATAAAATCTTTTATAAAATAAAATACAAGCCTAATATCTGCATAACACTAACTAACTATCAAAACGATCCCTAAATTAGTTAGCTATATATACTGTAATAAATTAAGTGGACGTTTGGCCATAAAAATTATTCACTTTTTTCCAAAATTGTATTTCGGAATACAAAAAACAAGAAAAGTTTGTTTTTCAAACTTTTTTCACCTTTTTACACTACATTTCACCAAAAACTATAATTTCAAAAACTATGATCAAACACATCTCCAACTTCAAAAATTCCAAAAAAAATGAAAAAGTTTTTGATATTTATGGTCAAACGGCACCTAAGTTAGTTTAATATATATACACTACATACGAATAAATATTTACTCACTTCACACTTCAGATCTACTTTATTTTACTTCTATATACTTACCACTCCTCTCTATACACACACAAACACATCATTCTCTCTCTAAAATTTGATCTCTCTCTAACAATAATGCAACTCCGGTCAGTGGCCACTGTGGCCACGGTGGTTATTTTAGCCCTTATACTTTCACCAAATACAACTTCAGCCCACAATATTACACGTATTCTCGCAAAATACCCACAATTTTCCACATTCAACCATTACTTAACAGAAACACATCTTGCATCCGAAATTAACAGCCGTGAAACAATTACCGTTTGTGCTGTTGATAACTCTGGCATGTCTGATTTACTCTCAAAACATCTCTCAATTCATACTATCAAAAATGTTATTTCTCTCCATGTATTATTAGATTATTTTGGTGCTAAAAAGTTACATCAAATAACTAATGGAACTGCTTTAGCTGCAACTATGTTTCAAGCTACTGGTTCAGCACCCGGTTCGACCGGGTTTGTTAATATTACAGATTTGAAAGGTGGAAAAGTTGGGTTTGGACCAGCTGAAAATCACGGTAATGTTTGGAAAAATTAATTCAAAGTTTAGTATGAAATTATAATGTGTTTGGTTGTGGTTTTTGCAAAAAATATTTGGTTATTTAAATGTACTGGGAATTTTTTTGGTTGTTTAAATGTACTGGAAGCGAAAGAAGTGAAAAAACAGGTTAAGTAGGTGTTTGGCCATAGAAACCAAGTATTTTTCACTTTAATTTTTGAAGATGGAGTTGTATTTTGTTATAGATTTTGTAAAAGAATATTTGGTTATTTAAATGTAATGGAAGTGAAAGAAAAAGTGGAAATATGGTTTTAAGTGTTTTCTAAATTTGAAATACAACTTCAAATTAAGTAGGTGTTTGGCCATGAAAATTAAATATTTTTTATTTTATTTGGAATTTTGAAGTTGGAGTGGAGTTGAAAATGGAGTTGGGTTTGGTTATAGATTTTGCAAAGAATATTTGTTTTTTTTTAATGTATTGAAAGTGGAAAAAAAATGTGAAAACAGGTTAAAGTAGGTGTTTGGCCATGAAAATTAAATATTTTTTTGCTTTATTTGACATTTTGAAGTTAAGATAGAATTGTGTTTGATTATATTTTTTTGCAAGAAATATTTGGTTATTTAAACGTATTGAAAGTGGAAAAAAAGTGAAAACATGATCTTAAGTAGGTGTATGGACATAGACATAAAATATTTTTTACTTTATTTGGAATTTGTAAAATTGAAGTTGAAGATGGAGTTGTGTTTGGTTATAGATTTTGCAAAGAATATTTGGTTGTTTGAATGTGCTGAATGTGAAAGAAGTGAAAAAAAATAAAAATAGGGTTTTAAGTGTTTTTTAGATATCAGATACAACTTCAAATTAAGTAGGTGTTTGGCCATGAAAACCAAATACTTTTCACTTTATTTGGGAATTTTGAAGTTGGGTCGAAGATGGAGTTGTGTTTGGTTATAGTTTATGAAAAAAATATTTGGTTGTTTGAATATATTGAAAGTAAAAACATGGTTTTTAAGCCGGTGTTTGGCCATAAAATCAAATATTTTTCACTTTATTTGAAATTTTTAAAATTAAAGTTGAAGATGGAGTTGTGTTTGGTTATAGTTTTTGTAAAGAATATTTGGTTGTTTTAATATATACAGCCCGTTTGGCTTAGCTTATAAACTATTTTCAGCTTTTTTGAGTGTTTGGCTGGCCAGCTTATAAGCCATTTTGTACTTAAAATAAGCCCAAAAAAATAAGTTGGTCCGTTTGGCTTAGCTTTCAGCTTATAAGCTGCTGTTTTTAAGCCCATCCAAACAGGCTCATAGTTTTTCAGCTTATAAGCTGCTTTTTTTAAGCTCATCCAAACAAGCTATGTGAAAAAAGTGTTTTAGGTGTTTTTCAATTTTCAAACAGGGTTTTAGATGTATTTAGAATTTTCATGTCCAAACACTGATTTTCAAAGAAAGTAATTTTATTTTTTTTGGAAAAAAGTGAAAAATTCTTATGGCCACTCAAATTTATATAGGGATAATTTTCTAGTTTTTATAATCAAAATATGTTTCATACTATTTATAAATAGGGATGCTGCTCTAATTTTCATAACCGGAGATTGTAGAGAGTATTTAGAGATTTATGAACAAAATATATTTTCCTTTTCAGGTAACCTTCCGGCAACGTTTGTTAAAGCAGTTGAAGAGATACCGTATAATATATCTGTTATTCAGATTAGTACGATGTTGCCTTCTGCTGTAGCTGAAGCTCCAACACCGGAACCTAGTCAAATGAATCTTACTTCACTAATGTCTGCTCATGGTTGTAAGGTATTGTTACATAATGTGAAATTTGAAAAAAAAAAAATGTTTTGGTGTTTAAGTTGAAAATAATAGGAGTATTTGAAAATTGGAGTAGTGTTTGGACTTGATGCAAATTAGAGTTGTTTTGACTGTTTGCGAGTGATGTGGAGTGAAAATTGTGAAAACAGCTTTTTGGAGTTTTTTCGATTCGTTGGAAAATTGTAACGATTTTATTTCCAAACAGTATTATTTCGAAAAACAAGTAAAATATATCCATGGGCAAAGGGGTACTTAGGATTTGCCATAAATTTCATACCTTACTTGGATTTTAATGTGTTCTTAATGGAAAAGATGTCTTTCATATTCTTCAATAAATTGAAGATCCTTTTTCCTCACACAGCAAAAAACAATAATCATGCATAATGTAATATCTAAAGAGTCTTGTTTAGGAGAGATTAATGTGTAAATTACAGCCCAATGCCTTTGGAAGATTAGTTCAGAAAATATGACCAAATGTATAGGTTTTGCATATTTATACATATAATCTACATACTTATACATGTAATATACATAATCAGTGTATATGTTTTGTATATTTCGGTCATATTGGTAAATAAGTTCTGTCGAATGGTACATAATCAGTCTTTTATATCAGTTTATTCATAAATAGGTTAATTGATCAAATACTATCAAAATATTATGCTTCTTTTAGTATAGTTTTATTTTCTTCTGATTTATCGTCTTAAGGTTTGCAATGGTTAGTTTTCGTCTGACACCTGTTATTTCGACTCCCAACAGGTATTTGCTGAAACTTTGTTGAAATCTGCTGCTGAGAAGACTTTTGAGGAAAATGCTGATGGTGGATTAACTGTGTTTTGTCCCGGAGATGATGCGATGAAGAATTTCATGCCGAAATTTAAGAATTTAACCGTCGAGGGGAAGCAATCGTTGCTCGAATATCATGGAGTTCCGGTGTATCAATCAATGGCGAGCTTGAAAGCGAACAATGGCGTGATGAACACTTTAGCTACTGATGGAGCTAAGAAGTATGATTTCGTTGTGCAAAATGATGGCGATGTGGTAAATGAACGAAACCTACTTTTAACTAAATTTTGACTTGAGTAATTAGTATGTTCACAACACCTAATGTGCTGTTAATCCACTGATTCAAATCAAATGCATTGATTTGACTGAATCAAATAGTTTTCACTTTATTCGAAAATTTTCAAGTTGGAGATGTGTTTGGTTATACTTTTGCAAAACATATTTGGTTGTTTAAATATACTGAAATTGAAAACATGATTTTAGGTGTTTTTCAAATTCAAAATACATTTTAAGTGAGCGTTTGGCCATGAAAACAAAAAATAATTCACTTTATTTCAAATTTTGAAGCTAGAATTGAAGATGGAGTTGTGTTTGGTTATAGTTTTTGCAAAAACAAAACAAAAATTGGTTGTTTGAATGCATTGAAAGTGAAAAAAGCGAAAATAATGGTTTAGGTGTCTTCTAAATTCCAAATATAAGAATTTAGAAAATACCTAAAACATTGTTTTCACTTTCAATGCATTCAAAAAACCAAATATTTTTTTCATCGCCAATTACTGATTTTCAAATAAACTGAAGAATTTCCGGAAAAAAAAAAAGTGAAAAATTTTCATGGCCAAACGCTAATATTTTTCAATAACGTATAAGAATTTCCGGAAAAAAAAAGTGAATAATTTCATGGCCAAACGTGTGTTAAATTTTGATTTCCTGTAATTTTGAATTATTATTTCCAAACAGGTAACATTGAAGACGAAGGTTGTAACGGCGAAGATCACCGGAACCCTAATCGACGAACAACCGGTAGCTATTTACACTATTAATAAGGTTTTAATGCCTAAGGAACTATTTAAGGGTGTAGTTGCAGATACCCCGGCGCCGGCACCGGCACCGGAATCACCTAAACCTAAGAAGAAGAAACATAAGTCGCCGGCGCCGGCAGATTCTCCGGCGGATTCACCGGCGGATGGACCCACTGATGATAATGCAGATTCAACGGCGGCTGATGATAACGGCGCGTTAAGTTATAGTGGTGGAAATGTGGTTGTTGGTGTTTTGTGTATGTGGTTTTTCAATTTATTGCTTTAAGTTATTTAAACAAAAAAAAAATATAAGGGGTTTTTATTTTATTGTGATATAATTGTTGTCTATTGTGTTATCAAATTGTAATTTGTACTTGTATTAGAGTAGCTAGTAGGTTTTGTGGGTTTTTTTCTTTTCTTTTTAACACCTCTTCTGGCTTATTTTGTTTGTTTTGTTTGGTTGTTGGATTCTATTTGTTAGAGTGAATTTTTTGGATATTGAACTGTGAGATGTTAATCCATGCATCATTGTCACTATTTTTGTTTTACCTTTTTATTTATTTATTTATTTTCAGTACTTTTACTATTCAGTCCGTCCCATTTATATGATTATCTGACTGGGTATAAAGTTTAAGAAATAAAAAAATATTATTGAAATTTGTAGTTTAAAACAAATCATAGAAATTGGTGCTGAGTCACCAAAATCGATGAAGAAGAGGAAACATAAGTCGCCGGCGCCGGCGGATACTCCTGTGGAATCTCCGGCGGATGAAGATAACGGCGCGTCAAGTTATAGTGGTGGAAATGTGGCTGTTGGAGTTTTGAGCATGTGTTTTTTCAATTTATTGCTTTAAGATTAAAAGTGTGATATAATTTATTGTCTGTCATGTTTATCAGAATTGTAATTTGTATTTGTATCAGAATAGCTAGGAATTGTGTTGGTCTTTTTCTTTTTAGTAAAACATTTTTTGGTTTATTTTGTTCGTTGGTGTTTGTTTGATTATAATATTTGTTTTATGAATGAATTTCTTGGACAAT
The DNA here is from genome assembly GCF_019175385.1 of Lycium barbarum. Classification (NCBI taxonomy): domain Eukaryota; kingdom Viridiplantae; phylum Streptophyta; class Magnoliopsida; order Solanales; family Solanaceae; genus Lycium; species Lycium barbarum. The sequence goes on along the minus strand of NC_083337.1, from coordinate 668,805 downwards.
TTATTGCTTTAAGCTATTTTTCTTTTGTTTGTGATATAATTTATTGTCTATTATGTTATCAAATTGTAATTTGTACTTGTATTAGAATAGCTAGGAGTTTTGTGCGTGTCTTCTTTTGTTTCTTTTTGGTTTTAGAACTTTTTTACTCCTTCCTCCAAAATAATTAAGGATTTAACCTTTAAAAATTGATTCAAAATAATTGAGGTTTTAATCTATCAAAAAAATATTTTATTCTTTTTTTTTAAATTTAGCCTCGACACATTTTTAATTTAATGAACAAATTTAATACTTATTATAGTTTTAAAATCCCTTAATTAAGGATATTTTAATCAATACGTTTCTTAATTTTTAAAAGCACGTGAATTTCTTAACCTGTATGTCCAAATTTAAATTCCAATTATTTTGAACCGGAGATAGTACTTATATTTTGTTCTTTGTTGTTTCTTGGACTATAGGAGTATTTGTTTATTAATTTATGAGTTGAATTGTCGGATATCGAGCTGTGAGTTGTAATCCATAAATGTCAGACTGGTTACATGTTTCAAACTTTCAATAGCCAGCTTGTCATCCATTTTCATTTTCCTTTTGTTTTTTCCTAATGATTATTTAAATTGTACTAACTCCATTAGTTTGGATTCGCATATCTCCGTAATATATGGTAGAGGATAAGTATTTTTTCATTTTCTAATCAAACGTCCCATGTTTGAGCTTGAGGCATGGAATCATTTTAGGCATAAAGTGCTTCAGGGGAGAATTTAGAGTGTCGTTTATGTATTCACGTGCCGTCATTAGTTTTTTCTCGAAACTGTATTTGTAAAATTACTACTCCCTCTGTTTCAATTTATATGAACCCATTTGACTGGACACGACATTTAAAAAAGAGGGAAGACTTTTGAAGCTTGTGGTTCAAAATAAGCCTTGAAAATTTGTGTGACTGTAAATCATTCGTAAAGTGAATTTGTTTCCAAATTAGAAAAGATATCATTCATTTTGGCACGGATTAAAAAAAAAATAGATTTAAACAAATTGAAACAGAGGGAGTATTTTTCGCTTTTCGAGAGTTAATTTGACTAAAGTTTGAAGTTAAATTGGATTAGATTAACTTAACATTTTAAGATTAAAATTTATGTTTTTGAAAACTAAATGAAAAGTACTATAAGTTGCAACTTTTCTCATATCAAATTTGGTGAAAAAAAATCTTAAAATATTGATCAAAGTTCACGCAGTTTGAATCTCGAAAAGCGAAAAGTGTCACATAAATTGAGATAGAGGGAGTATCAATCAATTTATGACTGTGAACACAATTATTATTATTATTATTATTACTTATTAACTTGAAATTGTTGTAAATATTCATAAACTTCAAATATTAAATTCACTTGTGTGCTTTATCCTAATCAGGGGGACTTTCCAAGTGCAATTTCAATTTATTGAGCCTCAAAATAAGTATTGAGTATCGAATGAAAAATAAAAAGAAAAGAGGAATAATTTTGTGCTAAATGGGCTCTTTATGTGGTAAGCTAGAACTAGGGAAATTTAGAGCCCGTTTGGATTGACTTATAAGTTGGTCAAACCAACTTATAAGTCATTTTTAACTTATTTGGGTGCTTGACAAAAATAGAAAACAGAGTTAAAAAGTGCTTAAAATAAGTCAAAATCAAGAAGTTGCTCAGCCCCAACTTATTTTTTTAGCTTAAAAATCATTATGGTTTGACCAACAACTTTACCGTTTTATCCCTTATATTTTCTGTTAATTCCAATACTACCCTTACTTTTACAAACCCTTTAAACACTTTTATCCAAATATTTAACAACTTATTTATAAAATAACTTTCAACACTTAAAATTACTTTAAGTATTTATGTTTAAAAATCACTTTTTTCAACTAATCCAAACGAGCTCTTAGTTTAGGAGGAGGGACTTCAGCTATTCCAACTAGTCCCTTACCAGTCAACCATGTTCCATAAAATCCAAGAAGTTTAAAACTTTGTGTTTACATTTTGGGGTCCAGTAGTGGACCATTGGATTGGTTGATGATTTAGGCACCGTTGGGACGCCAGTAAGTATGTGACAAATGACAACGTTTTCAGTGGTCCACTTTTGAAAATTGTGGTCATTGTTTACTCTCCTTTGTATGAGACAACGGGTGTTTGGTTTTTATGTTCGCCTCCAAAATTGTTGTATACTCACTAGTCTCTATCCCTAGTGTCGCGGCATATTAATTGGTAGGATCCAACCTGATACTTACTCCGCTTCACATAATCAAAAATAAATTAATTATTTTCTTCTAAATTAATCCCTATTTAGATAAGTATGTTTTTATGTAATAAAAAAACTATATTAATTAGGTAGTAAGAGTAGTTTAGTCAATTTACTTATTTTTTCTAGGACTTCATATTTTCTTAAGAGGTGTGCTAGAGGCTAAGTGAAACACTTATTTTGAAGCGGAGGGATTGATATATTGTCTGTGTTGCTCTAATAAGCTTCACGAATTTGTCGAGCTATTATATCTAATAGTATATTTTTGGCCAAAGTCATAGATGGACCCCTGAACTTGTCCCGATTTTTCATTTAGACCCCCCAACTGAGAGTCGTACCATGTGAACACTTCAAGACAACTGTTAATGTGCCACTTGAACACAAAATTAATATACAACCAAACATTAAAAGTGCGTGCATTCACACGCCAAAACAACCAGTAAAATGGAGACACGTGGATTTTAATTAAAAAAATAAAAATTACTATAAATAAATAAATTTGGTCTCTTTCTTCACCAAATAGCCTCCCACCCCCCACCCCGCCCTTCCTTGGGTCCGGAACCAAAATGCCCGAAAAAAAACATTTTGAACCAAAATACCCAAAAAAAAAATGTTACCAAACTACCTTTAGCGCAGTAATTTACTGCGCTATAGTGTGCGTTTTTTTTTTTCCAGCCCTTTTGGTTAACCCTTCTTCCATTACACTTTTTAACGTACTTTGACCATAGATAATCATGCCTCGGGACCCCGAAACTTCAATATTTTATATAGAACCCTACTTATTTTTGTGCGATTAATAAGGTAGGATCAATACATCAAGGATACACAAAAGTTCGGATGGCCGTTTTAGTGATTGAAAAGTGCTCGAACGCCATTTTCGTTTGAAGGCTCGGTGTCATTAGCTTGAAGTTCTTTTCGAATACTTAAACTTGTTCATTAATAATTAATCAAAAGTTAGTCAAAATGGCAGCATTCATACAAAACTAAAAAACTTAATTAAATTGCATCATTCATAACCTTGAGTAAATGAAAATACTTAACATACTAATATTCTTCAAAATAACAGCATCATCATAAATTAAACTTAAAACTAAAATCACAACATTCTTAATTATCATCAGAGTACAAGTCCTCAATATCGTCCTCAGAAAAATATTGGCAGTTTCTTAAGACACATCTTTTTTCAGTAGCAGTTAGTTCTCTACCCGGTTGATGATGCTTGTTCTTCGGCCAACTTTAGCATGTAAAATCTACATCGTCTTGCCAGCATTCTGTTATTTTCTTTTCTAATCCTTTGCACGGCAAGCTCGCAAGTTTCTGGACCTACTTGAGGCATGGTTAAGGAGTACCTTGTTGGGATTGGAGCGTTGAGATTTTTCAACTCACGAACAAGACGTTCTGATTCGGCAAGCCGATGTGACCATTCTCGGCGTAAATCGCAATAATATTCCCGCGGGTCTGAATATTTCACACTGCAGAAATCATCATTACGCTCTATAAGAAGGTGGGGATTTAGCTCATCTAGTTTGAGATCACTGGTATCGCTCGAAAAACTGCTATGATTTGAATTCTCATCATCACTGCTATTTGGTTCTTTTGGAAAGAGTAAAGACCAAGCTGAGTTTCTACTACTCGAACATTGAATATAGTGTAGTCTAATAACAAAAGAAAGGGCTACTTATATAGTTGCAAACCCCCAAGTACCCTCGGGGGGGAGGGGGGGAGGGTCTTTATGACACTACCTACTTACCTTATTATAGGAAAAATATTAATCTTCATCGGACACTTCACAGTCCGAATCCCACTTGGATCTAAATCTTGCGCTACCATGTATACCATATTCTACCCTATGGTAACGTATTTGCATCTGATTGTTCTCTTCGCGAAAACGATTAAGAGCAAAATTAAACTCTGTGGAGTTTCGCGTAGCATTGACATAGCACCTTTTTTTGGGCATTTAAGCCCTACTGACGCTAACTTGCGCTCCAGTGCTGCAGCCTCCCTAACACGCCAATCTCACTCCTCTCTCATTTTATTATTGTATTCTCGATTGAATATGTCGTTAGGGTTATTTGAGTAATAAAAATCATCATCATCTAATTCTTAGGTCCTACCCATTGCTTCAAATATGTTTGCTGGAGTGAACGATATAACACGACTAATATCTCTAAATTGGTAAAAAAATGACATAGTAACTCAATTTTGTGTGGTTGGTAACAATTATTCGTCAAATTACGTTATATAACAACACTTAAAGTTTGATTTGAATCATGACATTTTTCTGTTTGACAGTTGAGGTGACAATATACTGCAGCGGTAAAGCGCAGTAAAATACTGCGTTATGACAGTATAACGCAGTAAAATTACTGCGTTATACTGTCATAACGCAGTATTTTACTGCGTTGTGACAGAACAACGCAGTAATTTACCGCGCTATTCTGTCGGGACCTGACATAACACAGTTATTTCATGCGTTATGCAACACTCCGTACTTAATTTGATTTGACGTAACACAGCAAGACACACTAATTGCATGCATGCCTTGGTTCTATATTCAAACTTCAAATCTTATTAATACCGAGTTCGTATAAGGCAAAAAATTCTAAGTTTCATCCAGTTTTAGCATTTTGTATTCCTCCTAAATTATTCAAAATATGGCAGATGTTCTAAGAATTAGAGTTTCTTTATTCTGGGACGGACAAATTATATTCGAGGAAAATAATTTGCGCTATGATTCTCCCCCAAAATACCATGTTAGGTTTCCAGTTGATTTAAAATTCTCAAAACTACTCCAAGCCTTGTATAACAGACTACAAGTTAGTAGAAGTGATTTTGATCTAAATATAATTGGAAAATATCCAATGTCATTTACGCCGCAAGGTGTAACTAGTTATGGACAGTGGTACATTCAAGACGATGGTTCTTTGACTGATTATTTGAAGGCGCCTTATGATTATAGGCAATGCATAACTTTAAACGTCCTTGAAATGTATATAGAGAAGGTCCCCATTAATCGACTTGAATTCATGGCTAGGGCTCCTCGGGAAACTCGAAATAGACCTCGTCGGGAAGCCCCGTCTATAATTCAGGCGAAGTCACTCAAGCGGAACCTACTTATCAACACAATTACCCTGACATAAATACTTATGAAAGCATTTTGACTAGCCAAATGCCTCTGGATAGTTTAAGTCAGCAATTTGACGAGGAATGGTAAATATTCATTTTTTACAATATTATTATTATTATTATTATTATTATTATTATTATTATTATTATTATTATGTGTAGTGGCACTTGAATGCTACTAATGATGTCGATTATATTATTTAGGGGTTATACACCTGATATGGATCATATCGGACGGTCTCCTCAATCGGGATGGATGAATCAGGTTGGAACATCCTCAGCCTATCCAACAACTCAAAGCGATGGTCCTTCCTCAAGTTTCGGTGCAGTTGATTACTATCGGTACGTCTATTTTTTTTAACATCAATAGTGTTATTTGATGTGTATTAGTTAAAATACCCTAATTTCTTATGTAGGGAAAATGTGGTGGTTGCACCAAATTATAGGCAAAGGCCTGCTATGGATGGTCCGATTATCCGAATTATATAGTGACATCATCTAGCGATAGTGAGGAAATACCTAATGCGGAGGAAAGTGACGATGAGCAAAGTGACGATGAGATTGAGGTTGAAACTAATCCTCAACATCAAGGAGAACTGTTGCAAGACATGATGAACAGTCCGGCACACCAGGAGGAACTGAATTCACAGCAACCATTTGAACAGCAAGAGTTGACTCCGGTTCAGCCGCAAAGCCAATTTCAACAGCAAGAGTCGACCCCGATTCAGTGGCATTCCGATGAGATCCCCTATCTTGATCATCTTCAAGATCGCCCAGATGCCTTTGTCTTTACTAGGGATGATGATCATATTCGGCGAAGTTTGTGGAAAGAGCCAGCGGATCTTTTAAAAGAAAAGGCTCATATTGAAAAAGGCATGATTTTCAACTCGAAAAAATCATTGCAAAGGGTTGTTAAGATTTATTGCATCCAGGGTATGAGGGAGTTTAAAGTTGACGATTCCACACGAAAATTTTAGCGATTGGTCTGCAAGCGAAAATATCAAGGCTGCGAATGGGTGCTCCGTGGTAAGGAAACTGCTGAAAAGATGTGGACTATTTCAAAGTTCTACACAAAGTACACTCGTGATATGGGTGACCTCCCAGATGATCATTGCAATCTAGATACTAATTTGATTATGCGTGTATTAGTTGCTGACATTGGAAAAAACCCAAGGTATCCCCTTCGCCTAAGTTTATTTTATTTTTGGTGTTAATATAATGTTCCTCGTTGTTATATGCTGATATTTTAACTTTTTCAGGTTCCCTATTAAAAATTGTATTACAGCCGTCCTAAAAGTATATAGCAAAACTGTTACTAGGAGGAAGGCGTATCTTGGGCGTAGGCGTGCACATGAGATAGTCTTCGGCAATTGGGAGGGCTCTTTCATCCGATCTAATCCGATCTAAATTTGAAGCTAATAAATGCATAATACTATTGCACTTGCTATTATTGTATTAATCGGTGAATTCAGGACGAATTTAATCATTTATATGTTTTTTTTAAAGTGTTTAGCCATGTATGCATATAATTAATTGAATTTAAGGACAGGAAATATTCTGGCTAAACTCTAACAACAGACAGGTTTGCTTGGTCTATTTAATATTTATGAAGCACCGGAAAGACTGCTGGCTTCATTAATTTTTGGTTACATATTCATCGGCCTAGCTTCAATTGTCTAGGCTTAAAGTCTTAAACTAATCATTTGGTTCTCAATAACTTGAATTATAACCCCCAAAAGCCAAAATAGTGGAGGAAAACAGTACTAAGTTGCTTCAGGTTCAAGAGCTGCACCAAGCGAACTAGCTTTTAGTATTTAAGTGAAGAAGGATAGAAATATGGACCATCATCTCGAGTTCCAAAAACTGTGGATGATCTATAGAATCGGTTCCAGACAGATTTCTTGATTATAAAAAATAGTACTAAGTTGCTTTTGGTCTTTGTGTAGCATTATATATTCGACAACAAGTGCAAAAGTTTCATCCTTTGATTCTTTCCCCCTATTTAGCTCCCTACTACACGAGCTATGAAACGTGAGAACATTATCGACTACGCGGAACCTATTTATGTATACCTTCGCAAACAGGCAAAGTCATTGTGCAGTTTATAAGAAATCTCTCTTTTTTTTTAATTGAAGATTGTGTTGAGGTGAATCCAAAATTTGAATTTATGGTTCCTAAAGCGATCTCGAGTTAATATATAATAATTATTGCTTCACAATCATTTATTGGATTTGGGCGAAAGCTGTTGGTTCACGTGAACCCTATAACATGTTAACTCCGCCCCTGATCAAAGACAACTTGCGCACACTTTCAACTACTCTATCAGTATCTCTGCTACCTTCCACTAACCCAAGTACCAAGTAACAACACCGGATGTAGCCTTTTTGGCTATGGATTCATTTGAACTCATATACTAAAATCTCGATAAAATATTTTATCTGGACCCCCATAATATAGGTTACAAATTATTTTATTTTTTGAAATTCTAGTAAATTTTACATATATTTTTATATTTCGTGTCGAAAATGTTGGGATCGTTAAAACATGTAAAAGGACACCAGGCATACCCATCTCCCATTGGTGGGCTCAATTCTAACAAAAGAAAGGAAAAAACAACAAGATAAACGTGAGATTTGAACCCCTGACCTAACTTATAGAGGTGCACCCAATAACGCTTTCATCATATGACTCTTTGAGCTTGAGTGCGCACGCATATATATATATATATATATTACCATTTGAAGAGATAATGTACAGGGGTTGTGCAGGTGAATCCATCTTGCCTCCAACATAGCTCTACCACTGACCACAAGTTTTTTTTTTTTTGTTGAAATGCTAAAGGTTCTTGTATCCTTAACCAGAAGTATCAAGTTAGAGTCCTATATTCCCGATTAATAGGGCCAGTGAGTCCTAAACGGGATGGTTAATACAAAAAAGAAAACAATATGACGTGCAACCATCAACGCATAGATTATATGACAAAGGAAAATTGGAATTACACATTATTTCATCATATAGGATTGAAACAATTACTATAAAAATATTAATTTATGAATTAGATCAAAATAGTTATACAAGTTTCAAGCTCCAAACCTCCTTCAGAGATGAATTGCAGATCTTTCCTGGTCCAGACCATCCTTATTCAGATACAGGAAACTCGTAGTAGCATCGAAAAATGATGTTATCGGCACAGGAGTAAATCCCGGGTAACTCCTTTCAGACTTTGTGAGGCATAAATCATTAATGTACTTGAAAAGGACATGTTTCTGAACGAAAGGTTGAGCTGCATACTCTTCAACGGGCATCCACTGAGAATGCGGTAACACTACGTTAAAATTTTGTTATAGGACTCGAGCAGTGGCGTAGCTAAGTGTATTGACAAGGTTCAATTGAATCCCCTCATCGTAATGTCGTGTTTTGCAAATGGGATAAAAGTAAGGTCTTTGAATACATAAAATTTGTTGAATCGCCCCTTAATATGACGGAAGATCGCAAGTGTCATTATTTTTATGACCAAAAAAATAATCTAAAGCCAACTCTTTGGCCGATCGCAGCCTTTGAAAACTCGGGGATGATGGACCCACCCTCTACCTTTCTCTACTTAATTACTGGACTTAGTTCACTTGGTGCAGGGCTCGAACTTGTGACCTTAGTCACAAGTCCGTCAACCTTTGCTAATTGAGATAACCCCTGGGGGCAGATCTCAAGTGTCATTTTTGCACTTTTCTGAGACGTCTTGTTAGAATTCTTAGCTTCGCCACTGGACTCGAGGATACTGTTACAAACCTATAAAATTGAACAGAGACATACCTGAGCTGCCTCAATTTCTAAATCTTGTTTTTGAATGTCAAATGATAAAGGGCGCATCATGCAAATAAAGAATAAGTCTGACTTGCCAAACAATGCCTTGTGTGTTTGCCTGTAGATAAGAAATGTTATTGCTGCCGAAATCCAGACACGGGCACATTTCTAGGCATGACAGACAAGAAAGCTCTAAACTACAATCCTCTAGTCATTCAAAATGCTACGACGTACTTCCTTTTTGAATAACTTTTCCTCCTTGTCTTCAGCAAAACTATCCAAAAGACATATCGCGTGACACTAATCTTTTCTCAAACAGAGGTAAAATGTCTACTTCATTTCAAATTGAATGTCCTCCTTCACATTGTGATAATCAAATTTCAATATCTTTGATCATAAAGCTTTTTGACATTTTAAGGTTGCATGTCATTATGCTTTCTAAGGTTCGGAACATACAAATTTATTCTCCATAAGTTAAGTTGAACTCATTCACGGAAAATGCTCAATTTTGGAAGATCTGATGTCTTTTCGTAATTTGTTTGCATTTTTCCTGGTTTTCCTTTTCTTTAGTATCACAGTAATTAGAGCCACAACATGGTGGGGCAAACAGCCTAAGTATACATTTATGCATAGAGTAAGAGCAGTTCTCATTTCGAATTAGAACCTTTCTTTTGCAAGCACCTATGTCGTAGAAACTAGGCCAAACTGATGTCTACCCTCGGCCACTTCCATAATCCACTCTCTGTAAACTAGAGATGATCTCACTGAGTGATTACAGTGGAGAATTTTAGCTTTTCTTCATTTCCCAGCAAGGGAATGTAAGGAGCAAAAGGAGACTACTGGATCACTATAGAGCAGAATATGCAATTTTCCCCCAACAAAAAATGGCACGAGTCTGCATCTTCTGGATCACTTTCGAGCAGAAGATGCAGACTCGTAGCTTATTATATACTTAAACCTCACAAAAATAAAAATGGCATGGGTTTCCTACCTGAATGCAAGAACTTCCAGAAATTCAGCATCAATCTGCAATAAATGGGACCCGACAAATATTAGAGAAGCAATAACAGTCATGTACAGCAGGAAAAAGACACGTATTGGTTTATTTTGATTATGTAGCATTCAGTATTTAATAAACTTACTCCTGTCTCTTCTTTTACTTCCCTTATCGCGCCTTCAAATATATCCTCGCCCTGCAGAATAAAAGCTATCAACATACAGTTTAGAGGGCGTGTGACTAATTTTGCTGCTGACTTTAGCTCAACGGAGCATGTGCATACCTCCTCAACAACGCCAGTAGGGATCTTCCATACGGCAGTTCCCTTTAATCTGCCGCTATTTTCTTGGACTACAAGCAACTAAAAGCAAAACATTTCCCAAACTTAGACAAAAAAATTGTGAACCCTGTAAATAATCAGCACCAAGATGCTCAAGCATAGTGATCTGAGAGAACAAGAAATATTTCTAATGATAAAAAATATTCGTTCGTTTCAAACTTATTGTGCAATCGAACTATTTAGGCAAGGTGATCTCTGATAGATCAGTAAATCCACCAATAGGTAGCATGTTACAAGTGATAGAGCTCTTATTTTTAACACACTTAAAAGTGAAACTGCATCGGCAGGGCCAGTTGTTAGCTGAGAATCCACATTTTATTAAAGAATTGAAGTGTGCAAAACCTTTTTTCATAGGCATGAAATGAAAATAAGCTTCGCCCTCTATCATGACAGACAAAAGCTAGCTGATTGGTCGAAAGCAACCATTAATCATCTAGAAAGACATTTGAAGCACTAAGTGCATGCTATATATACCACTTTAAAGTTACAGAAGTGTAATCATGCGATCAGGGAACAAGAAACTTAGGAAAGTAAAATAATCACAGACAAAAATATTACCATATCTTTTACAGGATACAAAACCAGAACGGGAGCCAATAGTTTCATATAATGAAAGCAGCTCTGAGTTACCTCTCTTTTCTCATTTAAGACTATAGCGCCAATACCCACTCGGTGTGAGGCATTTGCAGGGATGGTATTCTCAGTTTCAGGAATCCAATACACAAGCATCAGGTAATGAGGTTCTGCATGGTGATACCAAAACCCTTCCTGTAGTCAATTTCATATATTAGGGTCAATTTCATCGCAAAACTAGTGATATTTTCTTCTCAACCTAAAGTATGATATATCAGACAACTAAGAACTTGAGTTTGTTCAACAATGTTGTTTTTTAGTTTCTCGAAGTAATTTAAATGAAAACTTATGTACAGATTCAGGGGCGATTCTCTAATTTCAACTTCCAGCAACATCGATCGTAAGTCGTAACAGCATGAAATATGACAATGCCCATTGTTCCATGGCTTTGGTTTATTAGCAAGTCCGATTGTGTGAAAAAATATTGCACATGGTACAGATTTTAAGCCTCTAGCATGAGTAGCAAGTCTCCAACACATTGAAGTGTACAAATGAAATTTCGTGGGCCAGAGGCGGAGCCAAGATTTTCACTTAGGAGGTTTCAAAATATAAAGAAGTAAATGCATGAAAAAGCCAAGGGGATTTAACATCTACTATATATACATAAAAAATAATTTTGACCCTTGCATATACAATGTAATTTTCCGACAAAGAGGGTTCATCTCCCTTAGCTCCTCCCCTGCCATGAGCCTCCTTATGTCAACGTAACCACTATCCTATTAATTCAAGTTCCACAAAAAGTATAGAGAAATTACCTTAACTGCAGTTTCAACCAAATTTACAAGTTCAATCGGCACTTTAATCCACACACCCTTCTTCCCCTGCAAAATACATAATGTCAAACCCTCAGAAAAGAATTGAGAGACAAAATTAGCCCACTACCATAAACACTGTATTACTGAGCTGTTTTGGCCAAGCAAGAGGTCAAAACATCAGGCAAGTTGAAGATTGTCGAACAAACGAAGACAGGAACCATAGTTTTTATGAAACTGCTACAGTCTTGTCAGCCAAACAGGAACTATAGTCAGTTAATACTGATAGTTGGCCTCCTACCGACCCTTTTTTTTTTTTTTTTTTTTTAATAATAGCTCCTACGGACTCTTGCCTTCCCTCCATTTCCACAATAAGAAGAACTTTTAAAACTTGATTATGAATATGAACTACGACAAATAAAATTAATCCTTAGAAAGACAAACAAATGATTGTTGTGTAAAATATCCGTTTTTTCCTCCTGTTTTTAGTTTTCCCTTTATCAGGTCGCTTTGACTCTGCAAGGTCATGTTTTCTTTGCCACCAAGTCACGAGAATTGCCGGGACGTCAGAATCAGGGAAAGGATACAGAAAAAGAGAAAAGAATTAACAAGTCTAATGGGGGAAGAATGGCTTATACCGTTGACTGCCTTCGATACTAGAAAAAAAAACTCAAGCAACCTAACCTAACCCCAGAGGTGGACCCCAACCAGAAGTCGCTAGACGGTCTATTAAGTTTGCATCGCTATTTCGGTCAACAGAAACTTCTCATACTACATCAACTACAACCATAATGGTGAGAGAACTTCCTGGTTTAAAAGAAGATTCACTTATTCTCCATACTCTACTTTTCATCCTAACAATACGAAATGCCCGTAAGAAGGGGAAACATACAGGAATAAATAATGGATAAAGAAATTTTGGATAATTGTGGTGTCCAGTGGTTCTATTGTTCAGTCATAATTCAGTGGGAAGCTACAAACAGGAGGACAGACAACATCAAAATAATGCTCATCTTTACTCAAAAATAAGAAGAAAAAAAGCATCATACCTGCAACTTCCACTTGGATAATGAAGCTGTAAGCATGTTTTGAAAGGTATTGGGGTCCATAGGCTCCTTCAAGTCTACTATAACTCCTCCATGATCATCATTTACAGCAGAAAGCAATTGATCCTTCTTGAAACCATTTTGAAACACGAATTTTTCCATATGATCATCATTTACCGCAGGAAGCAATTCATCCTTCTTGAAACCATTTTGAAACACGAGTTTCGCCATAGGATCTCAACTTAGTCCAAATTTGTGCAGTAGAAATTTCTATTTGCACACCTGAAAAACACAATCCCTGGATAACATAGACACGTCAGGATTTACAGTTTATGAGTTCTGAACTTCGTAACTAATCCATAGCTCCTTTTAATTGTTGTATTCACAATTAAATATTTATACAAATTTAATAAATTTCCTAATACAAATACACAAGGGCGGAGCTATAGTTCGTCTTACGGGTTCGGTAGAACCCAGTAGCTTTGGTTCAAACTTTGTATTAGTGTTTAAAAATCCACAACTATCTATAACTAATTTATCAAGAACCCAGTGAGCTGACTTTTATAGAATCGAAAACTCATAAACTCAAAATTCCAGCTCTACCTCTGCAATTGCAAGATATGAGCAAAAGCTATAGGGCTCAGGCTCATCCGAACCCGTATCTAATATTATAGCTCCGCCCCTGATGTCACCTCTAATCTAACAAATATGGAGATCATATCATCAACAATGTCTCACCTCAAAATTAGTTTGGATTGGCTAAAACTATGATTATACATATGGAAACTATTGAGCCTGTTTGGATGGGCTTATGCCTATAAGCTGCTTGGGTAGTCTAACTTTTTTTTTTTTTTTTTTGCTTATAAGCTGCTTTAGATAAGCTAAGTCAAATGGGCCCAATTATTTTTTTGAGCTTATTTTAAGCACAAAATGACTTAAGCTGGCCAGCCAAACACTCAAAAAAGCTGAAAACAGCTTATAAGCAACTTATAAGTCAATCCAAACGGGCTCATTGTCGTTAAATAATTCTAAAAGCAGAATAAGGAATTCAGAAAGGTGAAAAAAAAAAAATCTCGCGCGAATTAACTGTTTGATAAAATTGCTCACCAAATCACTTAAAAAACAATTTCATCCATCACATAAATACCTCTTCATAACAAACTAAACGACTAGTTTTCCAAGGTAAAAGCGAGAAAAACAAGGTGCTTATGTAAGAAAATGAAGCAAAATCGAAACAGATACTCGTTATGTCCCAATTTATTCGGCACAGTTAGAATTTCGAAAGTTAAAACTTCTTAATTTTGACAGTAAATTCAAACGTAGAAACTTTAAGTTTTTAAAAATAAAATTTATATATTTGAAAACTGAGTAAAAAGTATCATAAATCACAACAATTAACAACTCAAATTACTTAAAAGACATGAAAAAATTGAGGTCAAAGATAAACTCGTTTGACTCTCGAAATTCAAAATGTATCACGTAAATTAGGACAGAGGAAGTATTAATTTACATAATTCACTTCAACTAATTTGAGATTAAGAGCTTATTTAAATGGGCTTATGACTTTTGACTTATAATTTAAAAATTATTGGAAATTCTACCTCATGGCTTTTAGCTTATTTTTGCTACGTTGACTTAAAAATAAGAGCTTAAGAGCCTGTTTGGATGGGCGTATACTTATAAGCTGCAAACATCTTATAAGCTACAATAAATAAATTGGTTAGTCTAACTTTTTTTTTTGACATATAAGTTGTTTTCAGTTTATAAGCTGCTTTAGATAAGCTAAGTCAAATGGGACCAATTATTTTTTTGAGTTTATTTTAAGCACAAAATAACTTTAAGCTGGCCAGTTAAACACTCAAAAAAACTGAAAACGGCTTATAAGCAACTGAAAACGGCTTATAAGCAATTTATAAGCCAATCCAAACGGGCTCTAAAAGAACTTTTTTATTTTATCTAGAGCCCGTTTGACTTAATTTATAAGTTGCTGAAAATAACTTATAAATCATTTTGTGCTTAAAATAAGCTCAAAAAACTAAATTGATAGCTCAACTTATTTTTTTAAGCTTATAAGCTGTTTTCAACTGATTTTTGACAGCTAAGCCAAACGGGCCCCTAAATACCATAAAAGTACTTAAAAACACCTAAAATAAGTCCATCCAAACAGGCTCTAACACGCAGTTTAGTTGAGTAAAGACAAAACGCGAGACTTGTAAATTCAGTAGAGTAACCATTAATACTCACTAATAATAAGGCTGAGAAAGTATATAATTGCGTGGCGTTTCAGCTTTTTTTGAATTGCTCAGGTGAAAATAGTGGAGTAAATTAGGCAGAGATATTTTCTCAATGTGCCAAATTTGTAAGGTGCTAATAATGTGAAGTTGTGGTGCTGCAAGCGATGCATTGAATGAGAAGGCAATAAATAGGCGGGGCTGGAGTTAGCTGAGTGGTTGATACAGAAACTTTTTAAGTTATGATTGTTCCCACCTATATAATCTTACCATTTACTCCCTCCGTTCATTTTTATTTATTCATTTTTTATTTTTTACGTTGTTTAAGAAATAATAAATAAAGTGTATGTTTTTTATCATGATACTCATATTAATTGATATATAACGGTATTGGTTTTGAAAAAATGATTTGGAATGAGTAATTAATGTTAAGGGTAAAACAGAAAAAAAGAATTTATCTTATCTTGATATGTGAAAAATGACAAGTAAAAATGAAAATCTATTTTAGGAATAATGTACAAGTAAAAGTAGACGGAGTGAGTAAATTATTCTATTCTACTTTTAGAATTATATACTCCCTCCGATTCAAAAAGAGTGTCCACTTAGTTTTCATTTTTTTATTTGAAAAGAGTTTTCACTTATCAAATCAAGAAATAATTAACCTTATTTTTTGCTCTTATTAAGTGTTAAGTGACCAAATTTCAATATCTATTTAACTAGGGGCATTTTAGTCAAATTATTTATTTTTACCTAGGAGTTAGTATTTTCTTAAGGGTGTGCAAATTAAACGGCTAAATAAACATTCTTTTTGAACCAGAGAGAGTTGTATTTGGAACTTAATACTCCCTCTGGTTAAATTTACTTGTCGTCCTTATTAAAAATAGATAGTCTAAAATAGTTATCATTTTAGAAAATCAAAATATAATTAACTAATAGTTTCAACGTTTACCCTTACTCAACAAACGTGGAGAGAGATTAATACGGTGGAAAAAAGAGTAGTATTAAATTGAGGTCAAAGAATAAATAAAAGTAACTTAATCAAATTACTCTTTTAGTTAATATATATTTTAAGGGACGTGAAAAAAATAAACATGACAAACAAAACGAACTGAAGGGAGTATTTATTAAAATCTAGCACTTTCTCCTTCCTAATTACATGAGGCACCAAAAAAAAGGTTTTAAAAGAGAATGATTTTGAATTTTTGTTAAGGAAATGAACTTCTAGCTAATAACTCAACCTCAAAAGCAAGAAGGCACCCAAAGATGCAAAGTTGCAAACAAACACATCTGCACCCACATGACTGAATATTTGAAACATGGACAAAATATAACATGCGCTTTAAATTTGGGTAACTGACAATAATATTATTTTAAGCCAAATTTTGATATATATATATATATATATATATATATATATATATATATATATATATATATATATATATATATATATATATATAGGTGATAATGTGAAGTTTTGCTGCTGCAAGCGATGCATTGAATGAGAAAGGAAATAAATAGAAGGGCTGGAGTTAGCTGAGTGGTTGGATACGGAACTTTTTTAGTTTTGATTGTTCCCACCTATATAATCTTACCATTTAAATTATTGTACTTCTAGAGTTACGTATATATTTGAAATTTACTCCTTCCCTTCAGTTTTATTTGTTTACTATATTAAAAATAAATAGATAATTTTTTTTTCTTATTTTACCATTAACGTTAATTACTCATTCCAACTCATTTTTCAAGTCTATTGAAATTATATACCAATTAATATGATCATTTATTAATTCTTAAGGAGCGTGCAAAATCGAACAAGTAAAAATAAATAAGTAATAATATTCATTAATTTTTACTACGTCCGTCTCAATTAATATAACACACTTTTCTTTTCAATTTGTCCCTAAAAAAATATCCCCTTTTTTATAATTAGAGATAACTTAAATTTAAAGTTACTCTTTATCTAAATGAAATAATTTATAGCCACACAACTATGAAAATTTGTTTTAGACCACAAATTTCAAAATCTTCATTTAAAAAAAAACTTGTGCCTTGTCTAACAATCCACATAAATTAGGACACAGTACTTTCTCCTTCAATTTATACGGGGAACAATAAAAAAAAAAGATTTTGAATTTATATAAAGAAAATGTACTTTGAGCTTATAACTCAACCTCAAAAGCAAGAAGGTACTCTATTGATGCAGGAAATCAACACCTTTGCACTCCCAAAATTAAACATTTGAAATGTGGACGATATTAATTTGGGTAAACAAAGAATTGGAATGCTACTGATTCATATTATGTTAAGAAAATGGGCATTGGGCTTAATAACTCTTTCAAAAACTAGTACATAAGTTGAGAATCATCATACATAAGTTGAGATTTATCTAAAACTGTATACTATAAAAAATAAAAAATAAAAAGGAAATAACTCCATGCCCAATTGATGTCGGAAACCATAAATTTGTAATCTAACACAAGCTAGAGAAATTTGTCTAGCTATATACTACTCTTTCGGATAAAAAAGAGTATTCACTTAGTCATTTGCACACTCTTAAGAAAATATTAACTTCTAGCAAAAATAGGTAATTTGACTAAATTATCTCTAATTAAATAGGTATTGGGATTTGGTTACTTAACAGTTAATAAGGGCAAATTTGAAAAAATAAGGTTAAATTCTTTCTTGATTTGATAAGTGGACACACTTTTTGAATCTAAAAATAAAGACTAAGTGTATACTCTTTTTTATTCGGAGGGAGTACAACAATAACAATAAATTACTATTGTACAAAAAAAATTCGGGTATGATAATTTTCAAAGCAGAATAAAGCTTTCAGAAAGGCAAAACAAAAAAACAAAACAAAAAAAAAAACAGAATCACGCGAACTAACTGTTTGATAAAATTATTCACCAAATTACTTATGTAAGAAAAATGACTTTATCCAACACAGAAAATTCATCTTCATAACAAACTAAACAACGAGTTTTCCAAAGGTAAAAGCGAGAAAAACAAAGTGTACATGTTAAAAAAAAATGAAGCAAAGATAATCAAATTATACTTCAAAGCGCAATTTATTGGAAAGGTATAGGAGTCATGTTATAAAAGTATACATTTATTTATCACTTCTTAAAGGGCGGATGAAGGGAAAACTAAACAAGTAATATGGGACGAAGGAAGTAAAAATTAACCGAGGGAGTACTAATTTACAGAGTTCAGTACAACTAATTTGAGATTAATAGTCTGTTTGGCCAAGCTTCTAAAATCAACTTATTTTAAAAAAATTATTTTTTAAAAAAGTACTTTTGACTAAATGCAGCTTGTGTTTGGCTAATTATTTTAAAAAAATATTTTTGAGCAGTAATTAGTATTTAGCCAAACTTTTGAAAAGTATTTTTTAATGTATTTTTTTCAAATGTACTTTTCAAAAAGTGTTTTTACGCAAAAGTTATTTTTTTTTTAACTTCAGAAGAACTGTTTCTGCTACTCCCAAAAATACTTATTTTCTCCAAAAAATTTAGCCAAATACCTCACTTTTTAAAAATAAGCTCTTACTACAAAAAATAAGTACTTTTAGGAAAAAGAAAAAAAAAACTTAATCAAACAGGCTATAAGGCACAGTTTAGTTCAGAATATTGTAAATTCAGTAGAGTAACCATTAATACTCACTGATAAGGTTGAGAAAGTATATAATTGCCTTGAAAATGGAGCTCAGCTTTTTTGAATTGCTTAGTTGAAAATAATGAATTATTTGTCAATGCACCAAATGTCTAAGATGATAATAATGTGAAGTTTTGGTTCTGCAAGCGATACATTGAATGAGAAAGGAAATAAATCGGCAGGGCTGGGGTTAGCTGAGTGGTGGATACAGAAACATTTTTTAGTTTTGATTGTTCCCACCTATATGATCTTATCATTTAAATTATTCTACTTCTACAGTTACATATATATATTTTCACGTGAAATCCCATATTTATTACACATATTTAATTTAATACTTATATTTTTGTCACTGCTACGCTATTAATAATCGGTTTAATACAGTATTATCCCTCAATCATCATTAAAAATTTTATTAACATTTATATTAAGATAATGTACTCGCCATCTTAAAATTTTGAATTCGCTTCCGATTATAATGACATAGGCTCGTAGCAAGGATGAATGGGCAGAATTGAACCGACGAAAAAGACGACTCTGTATTGTATGCGTAATGAGGGACCTCCCACTGACACGTTCCCAAAGAATAAAACAACCAGTTGGTTGTATCATTTTGGGTCCCCATTACAATAGCCGCCTCGTCGGTGTTTTTTTTTTTTTTTTTTTTTTTGCTTTTTTTCTCCTAATCGGTATTCGGTTTGGAATCTTGTTAAATTTGAATTTGCGTCGCATAGGGTCTATTTGGGGGATGCGTTCCCTATTATGAATTTTTTCATATATAAAATTTGAATCTGAGATCTCTGGTTAAGAAAGGAGTAGTTACATCCACTACACTACATTCTTATGGTGGCTTTCGTGGTGGGGAAGCTATAGTAATTTCACCAATATTACAAAGCTCTAACTTATTTGTGGGGGTGATGAGATGGATAAAATTCTTTTAAGTGGATCGATGCAGATTTAATTAGTCAAATTATAAATTTAAAATACAAGGTATTTATATTAAGTAGGTGTTTGGATTAGAGGCGATTTCAGCATTTTAAATTTAATAGGTTCAACTTTAAGATTTGTAGCATTGAATTTATTTTAATGTTAATATTATGGTTTTCAATACAAATATTTATTGATATTTTAGTAGATTTTAGACATATGCATCTATATTTTATAGCGCATGTTATAAATTCAGATAAATCCGTAGCCGAAAGGCTTGCTACATCCGCCCTTCGTTTGAATATGAATTTGTTGATATTTTCAGGAAGAGAGCATTTGGACTTAAGGCGAAAAAATTATACTTAAAAGTTGAAGTTGTTTTGGACATGAAAATACAATAGAAGTTCTGTGAGAGTAAATTTGAAGTATATTTAAAACTTTGTTTTACAAATTTCGAATTTCATATTTCAAGTTTGAAGTTGAATAGTAGACATTAGGCCTGTGCATAAATCGGTTCAACCCGAATTACCGAGCCGATTCGAAGCGATTCAGATACAATTTGGATAGAACAATTTGAATTTGGTTTATGAATTAAATTATAAAATATTATGATTTTCTGGTTCGGATACGATTGGGCATATTTACAAACCGAACAGACTGACAAATCGAATTTGTGTATATACTATATGACTAATATACTTAATTGCCCATGTCTAAATCCCAATACATCTCCTTCGATATTTCCTAATTTCTAGACTTAAACTTGTGTTTCTCAGCCTAACTCTCTCACTCCCCTTCAATAGACAATCTACCTCGATCTCAAGAGTCCAGAGATTCCAATTGTCTCCGGTGACTTTCATGTGTTGTTGACTGCTGACCGCAGGGGTTGTATGCTTGCACAAGTTGTCAAGCTCTTGTTTTGCTATTTATATGCTATTATGCTTGCAAGTTTATGATTTTTTTGCTGGTTAATGTCTTGGTTATAGGGCTGCAAATTTCGGATTTCATTACTTTTGGTTATGCTTCCTCTAAAACTGAAATAAATATAGTTGCTTGTTTAATTTTTGAAATCGAACAAATCGATTCGTGTAATCGAACCTAAATAATGAAAAAACGAATTGAATTGGACCTGAATGGATCAAGTTTGGATGAGAACTTTAGATAATCGAAATTCGAAATTTCAAACCGATGACGGTGGAAACCAAACCGAACTAAGCAGATTCGTGCATAGGCCTAGTAGACATGCATAATAAACAAACGCTTATCTAAAATAATATTAAAATAATCTCCAAATATTATTTTAAATTTGTGACACCAAACTCAATGGATATTTTAAACCAAATCTATATTCAATTTTACCAACTTTAAATGGAATCTAAATGGGAGTCATAATTATTGTTGATTGACAAATAAGGTAACGGCCTTAAGCCATCACACATTGACATTGACACCTTGGCACTAGCGAGCATTAAGCTCCAAGCAAGTCGCGGGGTTCCCACTCAACTGATTAGTTGTACGGTATTCCCAAAGTGGATATTGGAAGGACTTTGAATTTCTATATATGTATATTGTTAGATATTTGGTGTGAATGGGAAATGAAAGTTTTATTTCATTTGTCTTTTTTGAAAAAATATTTTTTTGTCGAAAAGGCATATGCCTTTTCAAAAAAGACACAGCTATTTCCTTAACAGACACCTGTTGTTGGTTATAAATATCTAGTCATCCATTCAGATTTTCCTGATGAAAAATTCTGAATTCTTCTATCTTCTTCTTCTGCACTTCATAAAAATTTTGTGTGATTTTACAGCATTCGAGTGGTTCGTTGTCACCAAAGTTTGTAGTACCGCTACTACGGTGAGTAAATCATTCTATCCTGGGAGGATATATTCCACAACCTCGGGTACATTGAGGGGAATAATTTCCTTAAGGACACACAGTGCATTCAGTGAGCTCAACTTAATTCCTACACATATTTTCAGATATTGTTCTTCTGATTTTCGTTTCTGAAATTTGCTTCTATTTCTGTTTAAGTATATTTTCGAATACAGGTTACTAACATATATATATATATAATATTCACTATCATTTATGTGGGAGATTTATTGACCTGATTAATTAGTAGGCGTTGGGATATAGATTTGATTGAAATTTTAATAAATTAAATGTTGAAGTATAAGAATGATAAAAGTTTACATGTCTTTTGCATCATAACTTAGGGATTCCTCGATCTAAGCTGAAGAAGCAATTTCACTGAATTGTTATAAGACTGACTGCTATCTTTTTCTGTCCATGAAGATTCTACCGGAGCACCTTCCATTTCTAATAGATCATGAACTGGATTAGAATCATTCTCATAGAGTCCATAAGAATTGTTTCAATTTTTTTCATCTGGTCCGGATAAAGGCCAAAGATCCTGAGCACCGATCCAGCTAAACAAACATTAGATGTACGATATGTGTTTACACATAGACTTTAAGGCTAATCATGGTTATCTAGTATGCATTTTCATTCACCTCCTTTTGTCACTCAATTATAGTAAATTTATATGGTTTGGTGTAAATACCTACGCGCGCAGGTATTTGTCGTTGAAAAATGATATTTGAAAATTGTTTATTATATTTAGAAATGCAATTCACTAGAAATATAAAATTGAAGTTTTGTGCATTGGAGAAAAAATTCACCAAAAAAGTTAGTAATTTTTTTTACTAAAAATTTCTCAATTCCCCCCGAAAAATATTAATTAAGGATAAACAAACCAGTCCATTTCATCAGTTTCCTAGTCAAAGTTGCTATTAGGCAAATAAGCCTGTCAACGATACTTGTTTAAATTCAAAGTCAAGGACAGATTTTGTTTGAATTCAAAGTATGACACTAGACTGATATAGTGGGCTGTAAAAGATGGTTCGAATGAGATGATGTTTATTTTTTTTTTATTTTTTTAATCCTCTTTCATCTTTGTACTGTGCCGTTCTATTTTTAAATTTGTGCTGGAAAGTCTCATTTAAATTTTTTCGTTTTACCAAAAGCAAATTCATTTTCAAAATTTGAACTCGATACGGTTGGAAATAATAATTCAAAATTGTAGGAAACTAAAATTGGTTAGGATTTGATATTTTAATTCATGTCTAATTAGGATTTATAGTCAAATTAATATAATAACAGATTTTCCTGTTTTGAGTTAAAGTAGGTTTTATACTATTATAAATAGGGATGCTGCTAGCTATTTCAGAACAAGAGAGATCAAGAGAGAACAAGAGATATTGTAGAGATTCATATAGTCTATCAATAAAATATTTTCCTTCAAATTGGTATCAAAGCTTCTACGATCCTAGTAGAAAACAAAGTGCTTCTGCTGCCGGCGGGCAGCTATGACCATATATGCCGCCCGTCTGGCCAATGATGATGATGTTGGCAAACGTCAGGCTAATGATATGCATGAAAAATAATCATGCTGAGAAGGACTAGCAAACTATTGCAAGTTTAAAGAGGTGCAAGAAAATATGCACAAGAGGAACAAACTGTCTTCTCTAGAAGTCGGAGAAGTGCGTTAAAAAAAATTCGGTGTTGATGAGAAAGTGCATCAACAAGTTGAAATGTTGAAGAGAAAGTGCTCCAACGATTGTGAAGGTTGAAGAGAAAGTGCTTCAACAATTGAAAGCTGGTGAGAAAGTGCATCAACAAAATTGGAATGTTGGAGAGAAAGTGCTCCAACGATTGTGAAAGTTGAAGAGAAAGTGCTTCAACAATTAAAGGTTGATGAGAAAGTGCATCAACAAAATTTGAATGTTGGACAGAAAGTGCTCCAACTATTGTGAAGGTTGAAGAGAAAGTGCTTCAACAATTGAAGGTTGGTGACAAAGTACATCAACAAAATTGGAATGTTGGAGAGAAAGTGCTCCAACGATTGTGAAGGTTGAAGAGAAAAAAGTGCTCCAACGATCGTGAAGGTTGAAGAGAAAGTGCTTCAACAATTGAAGGTTAGTGAGAAAGTGCATTAACAAATTGGAATGTTGGAGACAACGTGCATCAACAAATTGGAATGTTGGAGACAACGTGCATCAACAAATTGGAATGTTGGAGAGAAAGTGTTCCAACGATTATGAAGGTTGAAGAGAAAGTGCTTCAACAATTGAAGGCTGGTGAGAAAGTGCATCAACAAATTGAAATGTTGTAGAGAAAGTGCTCCAACGATTGAAAGTTGAAGAAAAAATGCTTCAACAATGGAATGTTGGAGAGAAAGTGCTCCAACGGTTGTGAAGATTAGAGAGAAAGTGCTATTGTAACGGTTAAAAGGAAAGTGCTTCAACTAATTGGAAGATGGTGAATGACGGTTGAAGAGAAAGTGCTTCAACTAATTGGAAGATGGTGAGTGACGATTGAAGAGAAAGTGCTTCAACGATTGGGGGTTGGAAACAAGTTCCTCGGCAATTTGAAGATTGTGACAAGTGGATCAAAAATTAGATATACAATTTTGAATTACGAGAGAATGTTGGAAATAATAATTCAAATTTGTAGGAAACCAAAATTGATTAGGATTTGGTATTTTAATTCATGTCTAATTAGGATTTATAGTCAAATTAATATAGAATAAGTTTTTCTGTTTTGAGTTAAAGTAAGTTTTATACTATTATAAATAGGGATGCTGCTAGCTATTTCAGAACACAAGAGATCAAGAGAGAACAAGAGATATTATAGAGATTCATATAGTCTATCAATAAAATATTTTCCTTCAGAGACTTATGATTAAGAATGGCGAGATACTTATTATATCCGCCACTATTTTTCGTGATAAGGAGATGCTCTTCACAACTTCAATCATGTAGTACTATATTACTATACTATATATAAGGGAGAATCCCCATTTTTTGTAGTCCTCACTAATTTTTTTTTTTGTCTTGTTTTACCCCTAATTGAAGTTTTAATGACTTTGTAAATGCTCACACATTTTTTGTAATTTTTAAGAACTTTAAGGGCTTTTTTCCTGCCACTAAAATGATGATGCCATGGATAAGATTATAGTGGTCCCCACACTCATACATATTTGGATCTTTTTTGTGGAAATATTATTAATTTATTTTAAATAATGTTTTTCCTTAAAAAAATTATTATAAACATGTAAAGCATTATCATTTCATTCAAATTATATCTTAATATAGGCTTAATTATTGAATTAAATATTATTCTTATAATATTATATATTATTTATTGATGTTATTTACCATTTATCTTTTACTATTTTAAATTTCCATTCGTCTGATTAAACGTATGCTTTTTTTTATTTCCTGTAATTTTGTGTCGTACATGCAAGCAAACATAAGTAATTAGCAAAGATTTCATTTCAAGTTGCATTAAGTTTTAAATTAAAACAATAAACACAAATAACTTATATCATTATTAAATACTTTTAAAATGTATCAAACATACAAATTATAGTCCTTCCGTTCAATCGAAAAATGAATTCCGCAGTACGATAGTTCATTAGTGAAATTTTTCATGCTCACACTTTTAACATAAAACTTATCTAATAAATAACTATATTAACAGAGGAAATATAAAAAAGTAATTTATATATATATATATATATTATGAAAAAGTTTGAAGAATTTATGGAATTAAAGAAAATACGATTAGATCTCCAAAATAATAATACTAGACAATTGCAAAAAGTATATTTTTTTTAAATTATTTTGCAAAATATCAGATAATAAATATTTTATATAATTTAGGACAAAATATTTAAGTTCGACTATTTCCAAAAATAGTTAATTAAAAATAAGAAAGAGAAAAAAAATGTTATTTTTAACATGCATCTTTTGGAAGTAAAAAGTGAGCTTAAAATATAAAAAACTTAATTTTATTGAATTTTCAATATTTTTTGTGTCGTTTAATTTGAAAAGAACATCTACAAAAGTACTTGCAGTATCAAGTTTTTTAATTATTTATATTTATTTATAAGTTAACTTTATTGATATCATCATAAGATAATATTTTAACATTAAATATTTTTGATATTAATTGAGTACTGTAATATCTTTTGGTAAAAAATAAGTTTGCCAATATGGGTCAAGTCGAAGAAACAAATGAGATTAAGTTAACATATAAAAAGATTCATTTGGATCATCAAGACTTTAATCTTAATTTTTTTTCCAGTAAAATAGAAATTAGAAGATCTTTCAATTGTTTTATTTAAAATATAATATATAAATTAAGAAAATATTTTTAATTAACTTTCAGATACATTTCTGTATTTTAATATTTTAAAAGTCTTTCGAAAACGTCAATCTGATGTCAGAAAAATAGAGAACCAAGAGCATAATTTTTTTTAAAAAAAATCTATAAATTGAATTTTAATGTTAATTTAGGCCCGGGTTAATCACTGGCCGGATGACATTAGTTTTATCTGAGATAAATTAAAAAATTTAACTTAATGAATTCTGATTTTTGTCAACGCAATCATTCAAAAGATTTTCTAGATTTCGAACATGTTACTTGTACAGTTGTACCTGTCTAATACTACTTTTTAACACACATATATAACGTACTTCACAGGTTCTTTGTCACTTCAGAGTGGGACAGCTACGCCTTATTTTTCCCATAGGTCATCCCATGCGTCACACTAAAACATTCTTAGGACCCGTTTGGACATGAGAATTATTTACTTTTTTTTGGAAATATGTTTTCACTTTTTCACTTTATGATATTTAGTGGGCGTTTCGCCATAAAAATTATTCATTTTTTTTCAATTTTTTTTTTCACTTTTGGCCATAAAAAATATTCACTTTTTTTTTTGGAATACCAAAAACGAAAAAAACTTGTTTTTCAAATTTTTTTTAACTATTTTCATTTTTTTACACTATATTTCACCAAAACTACAATTTCAAAAACTATGGTCAAACACAACTCCAACTTGAAAAATTCCAAAAAAAGTGAATTTTTTTTGGTATTTATGGTCAAACAGGGCCTTAGCCATAAAAATTCCAAATACAATTTTTTGAAAAACAACAAAAATCTTGTTTTTCACTTTTTTCATTTTTTGTTTTAGACCTTTATTTTATTTTTTTTATTTTCAATTTTTTATCCCAACAGTTTTTATGTTGCTCAACTTTTACCCTAAAAGTTCATACATTTTTTTTTCATTGGTCAAAGGCAACTTATGTTGCTTAGTTTCTCCCCACTCCAGTAACATTGAACATCATGTGCTAAAACGTCTCTAAAAGAAAAAAAGCAGTTGGGAATTTTGCAACAAAACCATATTTAGAAATGATATCTTTTTTTGTGTATACCATTAAGCCTCCCAGTTGCAACCTTTTGATGGAAAGAAACCATCATTTTTGAGCACTCCATAACCTGATTTCAAGTATAATTGCTATATTTCTCACACTGATTATGTTTATTAGTTGCTTTGGATGGTTTTGCTAGTTTTTAGAAATTGAGGTGTATAAATCACATTTCATGTTTTTTTGGAAAAGTACATTTCAACGACAAAAAATTATTTGTAAAAACTATGGCCAAACACAACTCTAACTTCATAAATTCCAAAAAAAGTGTTTTTTTTTGGGTTTCTATGGCCAAACCCCTACTTAATTTAGTTCTGTTCACACACATTAGTTCAGTATCAATCTGCAATAATATTAAAATAATATTTTAATAAATTATATCATTTTCCGTCGCTATACAGTATTACAAATTGTCAATTTGAAGGATAAATCTATCAGAACAGTAGGGTACGGGGTAGAAGCTATTATGAAAAGGTACGGTAAGGATAAAATAGGATTATTAGATAATAAGCAAAGCAAAATGAGAAGGGAAAAAAAAAAGCGACAACGCGATCTCATTAAGTCGATATGATAAATTTAACGATACGATACAATAAAATTTAAATAACAATCAAAACAAATATTATATTTAAACTAACGATCCAATCCAATCCAATAGGTAACAATCATCCAAACAAGCCGTAAAGGAATCACTATGCGACTAACAATGAGCAGAGATTACTAATTTTCAGAATGCTTTTTGTATTATTCATGTCTATATTCAAGTATAAATTAATATCTAAATTTTCATATATACAACTTAATACATGTAATGATGTAATTACCAATAATCAAACTGTGATTTTTTTTTTTATTCCCCCCATTTTTTTGGATCAATAATGTTTCCACACTTCCCTTCCTGCGTGTCGTGGGTGAAGGTACTTTACCAACTAAACACCCTCACTTGTCAGTTGTCACCAAACTATGAATTAGTTTTGCCGATATTAATTTTTTTTATATGACATACCAAATATTAATTATCCATCTGATCAGTTTTAGACCTTAGTTATGAGATTTGACTTAGTCTTAAGCGCCAATAAGTCACGTAGTGTTAACTGTTAAACCTTCATAAACTGACCACAAAACCCACTAATTCCCACTTCTCCCATTCACTAATTAACTGCCATCATCCATCTAATTGATTTCACTATATATTTACACATAAAACACTCGAGCAGAAACCTATTAGCAATTTGTAGTAATTAATTTCATCCTCTTAAGTATCCATTAAGCTCAATTATTCTCTCTAGCTATGGCTTCTTTTGAGGTTTTTTCGAGAAGTACTCTCTATCGATTTAATACATTTGTTGTTACGTTCATGTTTGTTGCAACCATCTTCGTGTCATCTTTTCAGTTTCGAGTTGGAGGTGAAATTGGTTGGACTAAACCAATTGGTAACGAGTCTGAGACTTATAATGAATGGGCTGCAAGAAATAGGTTTCATATTGGAGATACCCTTTGTAAGATTTATTTATTTATCTTTAATTTGTTTCATAATTATCATGCATTAATATTCTTGTTTTTTGGCCGTTTATAAAATTTGTTTACAAGGATTAGTTTGACGCTACAATATTCCATGGATTCATTACTTTCATTAACATGACTGTGTTAGATGAATGTACTAAAACCGTAAAATTGTCCATGCATATTCAGTTGCGTACAAAAAATTTTGCACAAGATTATTACTACAATATTTGACTTTGAAGTGATTTGGATATGAAAATATGTTGATTTTAAGACTTCCCTTTCTTTCAAATTAATATATATATTCTTTATCATTTCAAAATGATTTTGGAGTAGTGTGGTGTACATAATATTTTGAGATATATATATTATTTACACTTATAAAATGAGATTCTTTTTTGTGATAGGTGATACCCCATAGTAAAATTAAAGGTGTTTCTCCTTCACGGTGCATATCCTGCATATTAGATACGTACTAATAAACAAATATATGTAAATTGTAATCAGTGGCGGAGAAACCCTTTATTAAATATCCTCGTGGCAAAAAGTTTCTTTATACTCCATATGCATATATATAACTAATGATATTTCTCTAAAATTAAATAAATTTGTAAATATACAGTCGTCTAAGACTCAGGGGCGGAGCCAGGATTTTCAGCAAGAGTGTTTATATTTTAGGACAGGGGATGTGTGAGGGGAAAAAACAAACAACACATGAAAAACACAATGTCTCTAATGCAAAAATAAAAAAATTGTGCCACAGCTGGGATTCGAACTCGCGTCCTGAGCAAGAGTTTGCACACCCTTAGCCGCTGGACTATCCTTTGTTTCTATATCAAGGTTATTCATTACTAGTATATATCCACAAAGTTCTATATTTAACATAGGCATCCGACAATTTTTTCCGACGAAGGGTGTTCATATGAACACCCTTGAGTAGCTGTGGCTCCGCCACTGCTAAGACTGCTTAAAGTTACAACTACTACAAAGTAAATATTAATTTGGTCGTACAATATCTTGCCTACGCTATAGCATATAATGTAGGTTTCAAACTATACCCAAAAAAATCGTAAAAATTTCATTTGTGGTTTTACATTTTTTTTTTCTTTCTATTTTTGCAGATTTTAAGTACAAAAGTGACTCAGTACTAGAAGTAACACCAGCTGATTACCTCAACTGCAACACATCAAGCCCAATTTCCAAATATGAAACCGGAGACACAGTTTTCAAATTTAGCCATCCTGGCTTCTTCTATTTCATTAGTGGCCACAAAAGTAATTGCAAATCTGGCCAGAGACTCATTATTCGTGTAATGCACCCTTCTGAAATTTCTTCACCAGTAGCTGCACCGGATATTTCACCGGCACCGACCGTTGGTGGTGGTGATGATGGCGGAGATAGGTGGGCTTCTGACTTCTTGGGCCCACCGTCGATTAATTCTACAATGGCACTTTCTGTTTTTTCGTATTTTGTTACTGCTCTTGGGGGTGTTATGGTCTTTCTCTATTTGCTCATGTAGAAGTATTTATACTTTTTCATGTTTTAGATATATGTTCATGTTTTTTATAGTTTGCTTTAGTTGTAATTTCTCTATTTAATTGGAATTTTATTGACATTATTGTAGTATAGTTTGAATTGGTTATATATTATGTTGTGAATTAAACTTCTGTGCAATATTAGTATATAATTTTAATTTACCATCAAATTTAGGTAATATTGAATGAGTTTAAGTATATAACAATGGCTTAAGAATTGTACACCATCAGATCAGTATTGTCTATTGTAATGTAGTTGTTTATCTTAAAAAATTTAAATCCTACTATATTTTAAGAAAGTTTATATGTAGATATCTTTTTGGGTAATCTGATAGTATAAGCAAATACTTAACTTTAATTATGTAACCTAAAAAGTAAATTAAATAATTTTCTATAACATGTTAAATATAACTTAATGTTGGGCAATTTTGCTTGTGCCGCATATATGCACTGTCTTCGCATAAATGGATACTATTTTGCTATTTTCTTGTTTGTTGTATGCTTAAGAAGCTGTTAATCTTTCTAAGTGAGTTATTGAAAGGCAACGAAAAAAAAGTTACGAAGAAGAATAACAAAACGATCACATTATATTTTCAACAGTGATAGTCCACTGATTAAGACATTACCTAAATGAACATCATAACCTCATCTTATACGGACATTTAAAAGGGATTTCAATCATCATTGTATTCTCTTCAATATTACGTACAAATGATTAAAACTTCATATTTTTGTGCTATATTTACTAGACTACCGTACATGTTTGGGGTACCTAGGGTATGCTACGTGAGCCATGTCCGCGAGAAGTAGTTGGTGCATGGAATGTGGCGGATGATGTAGTACTACTAGGTCTTCTTGCTGCATTCTTCCCATTTTCGACATGTGATCCGCACAGTTATTTCCTTGCCTCAGAGTATGCATCACGGAAATCCCAAGCTCGGACAGGAGACGTCGACACTCCTCTATCACGGCGTGATCGGGGTGACTATCGACGACCTCTCCCACAGTGAGCAGCATCAAGGCGTCACTCGAATCAGTCTCGATGATGACCTTCTTCAACCTGTAGTTATAAGCTAGGGTCAAACCGCCGTGTATGGCCCACAGTTCTGCAGTAAGACTCGACGATGCTATCACACCAAGTCGCCCGAAGAATCCTCCTAACCACCTTCCCTTATCGTCCCTTGCAACACCTCCAAAACCCGCTAACCCTGAGTTTGGCATGAAACTCCCGTCTGTGTTTATCTTAATGAACCCTGACGGAGGAAACGACCAACTGATATAGACGGGTGCATCAATCTGTCGGGGTACTGATCCGACGTTATAAAAATCAGTAGCATTCCCAATAACGGGAAACTTAGCATTCTGCCAATGATTAGTAGAAGGGACGAGATATACTGCCATTTTCTTTTTGTCCAATACTAAGACTAATAAGAGAAAGAAAGAACTGATTAACAAGTAGAACGTAATGAAATTTGTATTGGCAAGCTCTGCCAAAGAACTTATTTATAGGGCATATTTCCTTAGCCTAAACCTGGTTGAACTAGGACTTCCTTTCCAATTAAAAGTTAGTAGGTTTAATTTCTAAAATGTGTAATATTAATTCTCTAACGTAATCCTAGTTTGATTAGAATTTCTGCTTTCCTAAAAACAGTAGGTTCTAAAATGTGAAAAGGAGAAAAAGTTTCTAAAATGGAATAATTATATTGAGATCCTACTTTGAAAACGTGCAAAACAAGAACATTTTAAAAGGAAGAAAAACAAGAGAAAAATCCACTAGTTCTCTCTACTAAATCGTATATTCGTTGTTGTCTTAAAAGGTATGATATGAAATGATAATTCACTTATTACTTGCACCAAGAAACTTTGCATACAGTTAGGGGTGTCAAATTTGGCCCAAAAGGTGATGACCCGTCCAACCCGCCCAAACTTTTATGGTTTGGGCTCAAGATAATTTTATATTTGACTGATTTCAGTTCAACCTAACATAACTCATTTTAAAGTAATCTCCAACTTAACCCAATACTAGCTCAATTCTAGCCCATTTTTAAGATTTACTTATATTTGAGTTTATTGCTTGAGATTTAGTTTATTTGTTTAATATATACACTTTTCTTGTATCATGTATCTTATAAGTTTGTGGTGTGTTCAATATTTTTCACGAAAAATGTTTTTCTCGAAAAATATTTACCACGGAAATTGTTTTCTTACAAAATATTTTCCACGAAAAATCCTTAAAAATAATTTTCAGGAAAATATTTTTCTAGAAAATAGACTCTTCAAAAAAACTGGGTCAAGTTGGGCCGGTCATGACCCAGCCCATTTTTAGTCCATTTCAGCCCAACCCAATTCAACCCAAATAACTTTTGGGCCAATGTTAGCCCAACCCATTTATTATCTCAGCCCATTTTTATTGGGTCAATTTCAGCCTAACCCGTCCATTTGACACCCCAACATACAGTATTACGGATCGCTTGATTAAAATGATAAAAGTAATAATAATTTTCGAATACAATATGGGATTATTTTATCATCTATTTGATTAGATTTCTAATTCTGGTACAAGCAATCTCAGGATTATTTATTGTGATAAGTATTATTTTAATATCACATCTATATGGGATAATTATTCTGGGAATTACTAATTCGGGGGATAAACCAAAGAAAAGGCACATTTGTCCCTCTCCAAAACTATTCTCCCGGAGTTTTTAAGAAAATCAACATTAAAATGGAAATAAAAGTTTATCTGGTGTAAAACAAACCATATGTTCTATACTGGGGTAGAGTTGGAGGATAATTTACTCGTTCGGCGAAATTCAGTAACTTTGGTGCAAATTCTGTTGTATTAATCTGTTTTCATGGTTTGTTCGTTATTCCTTTTTCGTCTTATATTGAATTGCTTGTTCTTCTGCCGAGGGTCTACCGGAAATAGCCTCTCTATCATGGTAGAGGTAAGGTTTGCGTACATTCTACCTTCCGCAGACCCCACTGGGATTTCACTGGGTATGTTGTTGTTGGTGGTGCAAATTCTGTATTTATCTTTAAAATCTATTAAACATGTACAAATAATTAATTTAGAAACCCATTAACTCAAAAGAACTAGAATCCTATACCAATAAGCTCAAAATCCTTTCTTTGCCTTTGGTTCTCTACTATATATACTGGTATATCTCATTATTAGTTTGATAAACCAAACCAAAAAAAAAAAAAAAATAGATCCACAATATAATTCCGTCATTATTTAAATTTTCGTATATTATAATTCAATTTATAAGAAGCAATAAAAGAGCCCATACATAATTGAGAGATAGCTGAGATATCTCAGTTGGGAGAGCATCAGACTGAAGATCTGAATGTCACGTGTTCGATCCACGTTCACCGCATATTTTTTATATTTTCTTATTTTCTCTTCTATAGCAAATATTTACATTACGGCATAATTTTTGATTTTTTTTTCCCTGTTGTTGCAAATAGCCAAATATTTAGATTTGAGTTAACAAATGTGTTATCTTTACATAAAGAGTAGGATATCAATCTTTTTATGAGAACCAAGTATTTTTACATCAAAATAATAGTACAAATTCTGAAGTTAAGCATAATGTAAGAAAGAAAAATGATACAAAGTGTTTTCCGCTAACAGTAGTATTTTGCTTTTATACCTCTACACAAATGATACATATGCACCTCACGGGTTCGAATCCGTCGAAAATAAAAGGCTGGTATTTAAATTAAAAAGGATAGCGGGACAAATTTATTTATAAATTTCGAACTGTGAGTCACTAGCCCTTGAGCATTTCTTATTTATAATTAAAAAAAGATACATAATAGGCCTGTAGCTGTACATATGTCCTAGATAGCCCTTTTCTTTCAAACTTAATATTTTTACACATACCTAAAATTACTTTATGTCCTGTAATTTTAACACAACTGATAGAATTTAGAATTATCAAATGACACACTAACTGTTATTTTCTTTCTTATTGTTTTGTTCTCTTAATAGAATTATTCATTTTGTATGTCTCTTCCAATCATATGTTTAGGAGATATTTTATCTTTTAGATTTTCATTTTAGAAAGTGATTTATGTTTCTAATTGCATCATCTATTGAAAGGCAATTTTTATAAACAAAAGTTAAAAGTAAAAAAAGAAAATAACAAAAAGGTTGTAAAACAAGTAGACTTTAGAAAATAAAGCACCAAGCTTGATCACATTATATGTTTCCGTAGTGATAGTCCGTTGATTAATTAAGACATTAACAAAATGAAGATCATAGCATCATCTTATAAAGACATTAAAAATAGGAATTTTTACGCTCTGTGTTAATTAGGGAAAAATAATTATCCGATTTAGCCAATAGTTCACTGATTAATTAAGACATTAACAAAATGAAGATCATAGCATCATCTTATACAAACATTAACAATAGAGTATTCGGGATAGTTTAAGAGATCTCCCTCCACATTTGCCTCAATATCAGTCACATTTCCTTGTGCGATTTTGATACTACATTCTTTTTAACCCATACGTCTTCAAATATTCTCTGCATTACTCAGTTAGTTGTAAGAATATTGAAATCCCTACTATAATATTTAGAGAAAATGAAAAGAAAAAAAATCATCTTCTCTATATTTGGATTTCAAATAAAATAAAATGGAAATAAGTGGCTATAAAAATCTAGAAAGTGTTTTTATATGTACTTGTATTACATTAGTTTCAGTTTTTTTTTTTCTTTCAAACATTAGGTTTCATACTCTGCCAAACATCCTAAAAATTTTATTTTTGTAAAAATTGTTCCTGTTCAAAAAGAAAAATTTGATAATACTTGACCTGCTCATGCAAAAGCTTTTGTACGCCAAATATAATGTAAGTGACAAATTTCGCAAAAACATCCTAAGAATGTCAGTTGTGGTTTTACATTTTCTATTTTTATTTTTTGGTTACATTTTTGCAGATTTCTAGTACAAAAGTGACTCAGTGCTAGAAGAAATTAACTGTGACACATCAAGCCCCATTTCCAAAATTGGAGGGTCATTCGCACAAATGTCCCTATTTCGGGGTGATTTTTAATTTTTGGTCCTCAAATTTGTGATCTTTAATTTTTGTCATTCGGTGTTTTTAGCACAGCATAACTTAAATTTTGTTTGGCAAAGTTTATGTTTAACTTTGGCATATGTATCATAACATCCCACAAGTAAGGTTGAATAAGACAAAACTTTCAACACTCGACATAATCTGAAAAATACACACTACTTATGCCGCATAACTTAATTCCTACAAAATTTGTACCGAGCCAGACAAAAGTTCAGTTTTCGAATATAAAAATGTTACAGAACTTATGCCGAGCGAAGCATGTGTGAATAATTTTATTAAATAAGCAACAGAGGCAAAAATTAAGAGAAAATTATATTGTATGTTAATTGGGGCAACAATGCTACCAAAATTGACCCATTTTTTTAATTCTTACAAAAAATGACCCAAACTTTTCTCTCTCTCACTCTCTCTCGCGCGCTCTCTCTCTCTCTGCCTTTGTATATGTTTGTATATGTTGATATATGTTGGTATAAGTATCTGTATATGTTTGTATATGCTTGTATATTTTGGGCTATTTTTTGTAATATACGTTTTGGACTATTTTTTTTGCAATGGAAGTGACCAACTTGTATATTTCTAAAATTTTCCCAAAAATTAAAGAAAGCAAATATGAGGGACAAAAATTAATGACCCAACTTCAAATTGAAAAGGGAGATACACTCTTCAAATTTAGCCATTCTGTCTTCTTCTATTTCATCAATACTCACATAACTAATTGCAAAACTAACCAGAGGCTCATCGTTCAATGCAACCTTTAGCTGTTTGATTTTCAATTACATTTTACGAAGGCTTATAGGTAGACGTTATTTGGGTGATCTGATAATGTCATAAAAATATTTACATTCACATAGTATAAAATTTAACTGTAATTAGTAAATTCTATTAATGGTAACCTAATAATTTTCTACAACAACAAGAACATACACAGTGAAATCCAACAAACTGGGGTCTAGGGAGGGTAGAGTGTACGCACACCCTACCTCTACCTTGGGAGGTAGACCCTCGGCACAAGAACAAACAATAATTTTCTATAACACGTTAAACAAAACTAGTACATGTTGGACCTTGAGTGAACGTGTTCATGCACGGAGCTTCCCTTTTTAGTTTATATATCCACATATATTTTGTATCATCCTATGGTTAGTCAGAGTTATAGAAAGATTAACATTTGTAGCATGGAGCGTATCAACAAGCGGGGATAGCTCAGTTGGGAGAGCGTCAGACTGAAGATCTGAAGGTCACGTGTTCGATCCACGTTCACCGCATGAGCATTTTTGTTTTTTGTTTTGTTTTTTCACAGCTCACTGATTCATTCAGAAAGCAAATATTTCTTGGATAGTATTATTTATATTGTACAATATATGTTGATTTCTGTGTGGAGATTATTAGATTAATGCATGTTGTTTCGATGGTTGTTACCTATTACTCCTATATGGTATTGTATTGTTACTTTAGATTCGATTTTTTTTTTAATTGTTACTCAAGTTTTGTTGTATTGTATTGTTAAATTTATCGTTATGTAATGATGAAAAGATCCATTTTATGTAACAATCGATTTAGCGCGTGGTCGCGTTGTTTCCAATATAAATCTCTCTAAACTCAAACGAAGATTTGTGCTAAATTTATTTTAAGATGAAGGTTAGTCATGCTAAAGCATAAATCGCATACAACGAAATTTATATGCTAAGAGCCCGTTTGGATTGACTTATAAGTTGCTTTCAGCTTTTTTTAGTGTTTGGCTGGCCAGTTTATAAGCCATTTTGTGCTTAAAATAAGCCTAAAAAAATAATTGGGCCCGTTTGACTTAGCTTATCTAAAGCAGCTTATAAGCCAAAAACAATAAGTTGAGCTACTCCAACTTATTGGCCAACTTTTTTTTTTTTTTTACTTATAAATTATTTTTAACTTATTTTTTTTAAGCCCATTCAAATAGACTCTAAGTTAGGAGATGAAGATCTGAAGGTCACGTGTTCAATCCACGTGCAACGGATTATCTGTTCTCTTTATACTTTATCTTCTGTTGCAAATAGTATTACATTTGAGTATAGTGTAATGTAATTATCTTTACATAAAGAGTTATACCAGTTTTTTTTTTTATACTTATTATTTACAGCAATGTTCGAACTCGTCACGTCTAACTCACATATCACAAGCAACGGTCTTTCTCTTCTATTGCAAATATTTACATCTTAGTGTAGAGTTATAATAGTATTTGTTTTTCTGAGGACCAATTATTTTACGCCAAAATAAGAGTATAAAAAGGGTAACATTAAGCATAATGTAAGAAAGATAAATGGTACAAATGGTTCTCCTCTAACAATACTATTTTGCTTTTATACCTTTAAATAAAGGATACACTATTGGCCTAATGATAAAAGCGTTGCTTGTGATGTCTGAGTTAGAAACACATCACTGAGTTCGAACCTTGCCGCAAATATAAATAGTACAGTCAGAATTTTCTGTAACAACCCTCCTCTATAACCGACATTTCACTATAACAGTAATGTTCATTAATTGCCGAGTTTCGACCGTTGAGCCCTGAGGTATTTCTCGGTTTTCAAGAAAAGGATTTGGTGTTTGGTTCTGAGAAAAATATTCTCTAAAGAAATTTCTTCCATCAAAGGTGGAAAATGGCTTTCCCTCTCTAATGGGCATAAGTCATTTCCTTGCAATCATCTTGCCGTCTAAGACACATCTAACTTCATATAACTTGCTCCAACTAACACGACACATTTGTCTAGGAGACACAATATATTAACGTGTATACTTTTGATAGTTCATGAATTACATCAAAAACAAATTGGGAAATCAAACAAGAGAAATGGTAGCATTACCTAAACATGTACACAAGAACTGCTTATTAACTGCCAAATTCACATTATCAATTGGTAGCATCAACACTAAAAACATTTGCCATACAACAAACTGTGTAACTGTTTAATAAGTTAGAACAAACAATATATATGATCATCAAACTACCAAACAAGAAAAAAAAAACCACTTGACATCTTCAAAATGTTGTACAACTTCGTATCTTTGACTAACGAAAAGAAGAAACGAAAAAAAAATGATTAAAAGAAATCAAATTCAAGATAGTTACCAGAATTTTGCTGGTGTCGGACAGGTACGGCTACGGGTTTCTCATTAGTCGATGATGGCTGCTGTGGTGAGATTCTCTCGAATTCAACTGGCCTTGGGATTTCGGGCGGGCTTGCACAACGAATCAAAGCCCAGTTTACGCCTTCGAAGAAACGATGCTGCTTAATTTCTGTAGCTCCTCTTTTGTATGCTAATCGATTCTGTGGCTCTTTCACAAGCAACCCTCGTATAAGATCTCTAGCTGAAAAACTTACCACCGGAGATTCTGGAAACCGAAGGGGTTGATTCACAACATTCAAAATTGTAGCTCGATTTCCGGACCCCTTGAAAGGCGTCTTACCAAACAATAACTCGTATAAAAATATCCCGAAAGCCCACCAGTCCACTGCGCTTCCATGCCCTTCATTTTTGATTATTTCGGGTGCTAAATACTCATGGGTCCCAACGAAAGACATCGAACGTGCTCCAGTAGGCTCAGCCATAAGTTCCGGTAACGGACTAACTTGGTTCCCTGTATCATTTTTAGGTTTTTTTTCTTTCTTTGACTTACTAGAAAAGAAGCGGGGCCCGAAACATGTTGTAGGAACCGCACACACTGGCTGGATACACGAGGGCGGCTCGATGCATGCTGGCTGCAAACAGTAACCGGAATTATTCTTCCGGAGTGGGTCCACATCAAGAGACGATAACTTGACGAGTGTCGGACTCACGGAACAGCGAAGCGAGAGATCAAAATCGGATAGCATTATGTGTCCATCTTCTCTAACAAGCACATTTTCTGGCTTGAGGTCGCGATAGACAATGCCAAGCATGTGGAGGTATTCCATTGCAAGGAGGATCTCTGCTACATAAAACCTGAAATTTTGAGATAAAAATTAACACTTCATAAAATAATGCAAACAGAATGCTTTTGTTTTGATAAGGTAATACCAACAGAATCTAAAACAAGCTCTTTTCTTCCGTTAACTAGTAAATCAATTTAGGCAAAATTAGCATTGGCAGGAATATGGACTGGAAGGAACACTCCGTAACATGAAAGCTTTGGCATCAATGGTCCTAAGGAAACAAAATTTATTGGATACAAGAAAAGAAACATAAAAAATGACATACTAACTAAAACGGCCACCGCTTCACATATTGGTTTAAGAACCTAAGATATGGAGGAACTCTTTATCTCGCAAGGATAAGGAGGAACTCAAGACCACTGAGTAAATAAAGCTAACCATAAAGGAAGAGAAAACTGCAGGAGGTAACGTTGCAATGCAAATGGTCCAGAGACAAAAGATAAACCAGTTATGTAACATAAATTTTTAAGGACCTTTCGGTATTTTGGCAGAAGTCGGTATATTAGTTATTCCATCTTCTACCCTGCATAAAATAGAACATAAATTGACTCACAGTTTATACATGTTTTAATTATGCGGGGTTGTAAACTGGTAACTTAGTGTGCTGAAATTTATACATAACAACTAAAATGCTACCAAACAAGGTACTAGTTATCCTGGTTTTAATATATGAAAATTCACTTCCTAACCAGCAAACATGACCCCGAAAGCAATTAACACTTCAAACCATGAAACATCAAAACCAGGCAAACAATGCTACCATGAAAAGAAAGCGAACCATGTTAAGACTATGAATCAAGTACTTATCTAAAAAATAAATTAATCAATAAAGAGGTTTTGGGTCAAGTAATCATACTTCACAGCTTGTTCAGAAAAATGCTTCCCTGGCTGCCTCTGACGAAGTGTGTGCAAGTCACCTCCAGGGCAAAACTCCATTACTAGACACGAAAACTTTTCCGTCTCAAAATGGGTATATAAACTTGGCAGAAAAGGATGGTCCAAGGACTGCAATATCTCTCTCTCTGTTTGAGCACGCAGCAATTTCTTACGGCCAGCTAATGATGCTTTATCCATAACTTTCATGGCAAAATAACACTTTGTTCCACATAACTCCGACAGATAGACGCTTCCAATATCACCACTTCCTAACTTTTTTAGCAACCGGAAATGTCTCAAGTCTAACGCTCCGTCTTTAGCTCGAATAGCTTGAATTGCTTCCCATCCTGAGTCATTAGCTTTATGAGGTTTATTAATACTGCTGCTAAAGGTGCTGCAACTACTTTCATCACTTACATCAGTGCTTGTGCTTCCCCTACAGATGCTGCTCTTTCCACTCTCAACAAAATCAGCTCGATCACTAAGTTTGCCACTTGCACTTGTTTTTGCAAGGCTACTGGCCCCATCGCTTACTTTGGCTGAAGCTGAGCTTACATTTGGAGCATGTTTCAGGTTTCCCAAATATAAGCTCGAATTAAACTTATCGACCAATAAGTCGGCAGAATCATTGCTATGTAGCTCTTTGGAAATTGTGCTCTCAGACTTGCTACTATTTGAAACTTGGGAAGGTGCTGATTTCTGAGAATTACGTTCTACTGCTTGAATTCTG
Source organism: Lycium barbarum (assembly GCF_019175385.1). Classification (NCBI taxonomy): domain Eukaryota; kingdom Viridiplantae; phylum Streptophyta; class Magnoliopsida; order Solanales; family Solanaceae; genus Lycium; species Lycium barbarum. The sequence goes on along the minus strand of NC_083337.1, from coordinate 628,080 downwards.
GCTGACTTATTCACCTTTTCAAGTGAACTCTTGATAGGTGGTGTTGACGCCATTAAAAAGAACACGGATTCCTCAATGCAGTCAGCTCGACCGAAGCCATTACTCAGCAAGAGTGATCATGATCAGAAGCTCCATAAACAGCATAAAAGTTCCCAGATTGGAAGTAGGAAACTGACACACAAGAGACATAAAGTGAACTTGGAGGCCAGGTTATCGATAGGATCAAGTAAAGTACAATAAATTAAGATAACTTCAAAACTGTTATACAATGACAGAAAACATATAGTAGTAATAAACAACAAAAGGTACTTAAGAGAGAAAACAATATAGATCTAAATAAAGTAACAGGACAAGCAAACTGGGATATATATGATGACTTCAAAGTCCACAATATCCTAATCCACATTTAATAAGCAATTTCTTACACAGACTCCAAATCATAAGTAGTGCAAGAAAATGCCTAAGACAGCTAAAATCTCAGTGATTTACCTCAAAAGGCCAAATCTTTAGCTAAAACCATGAAGTGAAACAAAGCACCAAATCAAAAAAATGCAGACATTAAACACCACATAGCATAATATAGGCACAACTCCACATAGAAAAACAAGAAAAAAAGCAACATAGAAGGGTCAATGAAAACTAAAATCTCAGTGATTTACCTCAAAAGACCAAATCTTTAGTTAAAACCATGAAGTGAAACAGAATACCACATCAAAAAATGCAGACTGAGAGATATACATGATGACTTCATAATCTCCAATATCCTAATCCACATTCAATAAGCAACTCATTTAGCAGACCCAAATCATAAGTAGTGCAAGAAAATGCCTAAGGAAACTAAAATCTCAATGTTTCACCTCAAAAGCCCAAATCTTTTTCTTAGAAGCATGAAGTGGAAAAAAACACCAAATCAAAAAATGCATTCATTCAACAGCATCCAATAGGCATTAAACACCACATAGAACAACTCCACATAGAAAAACAAAGTCCACACTCCACAATATGCTAAGCCACATTAAATAAATTAAGTAACAGGACATAACTAGTGCAAGAAAATGCCTAATCCACATTCAATAAGCAACTCCTTTAGCAGACTCAAATCATAAGTAGTGCAAGAAAATGCCTGAGGAAACTAAAAGCTCAGTGATTTACCTCAAAAGCCCAAATCTTTTTCTTAGAAGCATGAAGTGAAAAAAAAAAAAAAAACACCAAATCAAAAAATGCATACATTCAAAAGCATCTAAAAGCCATTAAACACCACATAGCATAATACCAGAACAACCCCACATAGAAAAACAAAGTCCACACTCCACAATATCCTAATCCACAATAAATAAATAAATTAACAGGACATAATTAGTGCAAGAAAATGCCTAATCCACATTCAATAAGCAACTCATTTAGCAGACCCAAATCAGAACTAGAGCAAGAAAATGCCTAAGGAAACTAAAATCTCAGTGATTTACCTCAAAAGGCCAAATCTTTAGCTAAAACCATGAAGTGAAACAGCACACCAAATCAAAAAATGCACACATTAAACACCACATAGCATAATACTATAAGAACAACCCCACATAGAAAAAGAAGAAAAAAAGCAATATAGAAGGGTCTATGAAAACTAAAATCTTAGTGATTTACCTCAAAAGACCAAATCTTTAGCTAAAACCATGAAGTGAAACAGAACACCAAATCAAAAAATGCACACATTAAACACCACATTGCATAATATAAGCACAACCCCACATAGAAAAACAAGAAAAAAAGCAATGTAGAAGGGTCTATGAAAACTAAATCTTAGTCATTTACCTCAAAAGACCAAATCTTTAGTTAAAACCATGAAGTGAAACAGAATACAACATCAAAAAAATGCAGACTAAGGAAACTAAAATCTCAGTGATTTACCTCAAAAGCCCAAATTTTTTTCTTAGAAGCATGAAGTGTAAAAAAAAAAAAAAAAAAAACCAACAAATCAAAAAATGCATACATTCAATAGCATCTAAAAGCCATTAAACACCACATAGCATAATATAAGCACAACCCCACATAGAAAAACAAGGAAAAAAGCAATATAGAAGGGTCAATGAAAAAGTATACAGATCTTGTTCCAAGAAAACCCTACAAAAAGGATCAAAAAACTTGCCCAGAAATACCCAAAATGCTAAAAAACAAAGTAGTGAAAAAAACACATCAAGAAACACACAGGACCATTTGTAAAGTGCATAAAAAAGCAGCTTAAAAGAATGGTTACCTGAAGTGTCACAAAGATCAAAACTTTTTAGCAATGAGGGAATTAGCAGCACTACAGTTGACAGAGATAAAGAGAGTGAGGGGACCTCCAAAGAAAACTGTGTGGAGAGGGAAGAAAGAAGACAAGTGCTTTTTTGAGAGTGTATAAAGAAGCTTTGGGGACTTTACCAAACAAAATACATTTAACAATTGTATGGGGAAGAGAAAAAGGTGTGGGATGGGTTTTTTTTTTTTTTTTTTTTTTTATTTTCAACGTGATGTCCGGTATATTTTCAATGTGTGTGACTTAATTTGGATTCGCGTTGGAAAATATTACGTTGAAGGTAAACACTACTTGACAAATGCAAGTTCATACTCTGAATTCAAATTTGAGACCTCAAATTAAGAATGAAGAAGTACTTATTACTGAGAACAAATTTTGTTGGTGTGTTTGAAGATTGGTAATTTGGATGGGGAAGAGAAAAGGGGGTGGGGTTTAAATTAAAAAAAAAAAAAAATTTTTAGCCCGAACAGATGTTCGGTATCTGTATTGAATAGGAATAAATTTGGATTCGCGTCGGGAAATCTAACGTTGAAAGTTTGAAAGGTAAACGCTTCTTGACAAACGTTGAGTTCATATTCAGGATTTAAGTTTGAGACCTCGTATTAAGGATGAAGAAGTGCTTATCACTGAGCACAAGTTTTGTTGGTGTGTTGAAGCTTTTCATGTTCAATTATGTTCATTGGTAATTTAAAGGGGGTGGGTGTTAATTTAAAAAAAAAAAAAAAAAAAAATTCAACCCGAACAGATGTTCCGTATTTGTATTGGATATGACTAAATTTGAATTCGCAACAGGAAATCTCACGTTGAAAGTTTGAAAGGTAAAAGCTCCTTGACAAATGTGAATTCATACTCAGGATTCAAGTTTGAGACCTGAAATCAAGAGTGAAGAAGTGCTTATCACTTAGCACTAAGTTTTGTTGGTATGTTTGAAGCTTTTCATATTCAATTATTTCATTGGTATTTTGTCCCAAACACGAGTCTGGATCAACATATGGGCCACCAGAGTCTCCAACCTGTCTCTCATGCTTTCAGTTTCAGATTATATTATATTAAATTAATTAAATAAATAAATAGTACTAGTAGGTAAATTAGAAAAATTTCCCATCCTCCCACTTATCCACTTCATCCAAAGAGAATTTTCAAACCTAATATTTTGGTGATAAAGATCTGCCAAACATTGAGAAATTCTGTTGACTGTTGATTTAAAGGGGAGTAAGAAGAGTCAAAGATATTGAGTAACTTTGACTAATATTATCCATTCATAGTTAGAAAAAAGAGTCTCTTTTTTGTCGGTAACTCCTAATGGAGCTTTCACTTGATAGGAATTACAAATCATAATCAAAAGTTAAAGAATATATTTTGATATTTTTCTCTAAGAATTTGGATGCGTAGAGGTTCACAAAATTTACGCTAGAATTCCGTCGATAACAAAGGTAAATGCTAAATGATTTCTTAACGGTAAAATAGACCAAAGATGTAACGCTCTTGAAAATTTGAATATGTATGAATCTACTAAAACAAGGATAAATACGAGATTATTTGCTAACAATATGATATGATTGGACGAAAAATGTAACTCAAGGCAAAATTGAATTTTCCATATAGCCTTGAACAAATTTGAATCTTTTCCCAAAGAAAGGAGAGAGAGAGATTTTGATGAAATATTATACAGTAAGATATAAATCCAAAAAGAAAGAAAAAAACTAAACTAGTGGTTATGGTCCATAATATTAGGTGCAATATTTTTGAAGTTGGGTATCCATTTTTGTATGATTATAATGATTTTCAGACTTTCTGTGTAGATGCAGACGTATTCACTAGGTCACTTATTAAACCAAACATTGACCAGTCACTTCTAGTTGACTGATGGAAGGTTAAGCTAAACATTAAGGTCTATTTACTAACAAGAATTTGTACAAACAGAAAGTCTAACTGTTCTTTATTTCATTCACATGAATATGAATAGTCCAAAAAAAAAAGGTCAAAAAGAGAAACAGAGAAGACTAGAGCTAAGTTTCTAGAGCTTTCATCACGTTTTGACTTCCTTTTTTGGCCGGAGCTTCATGTGCGTTAACCCATTTTTCAATTAGATGTTTGGATATGGACTATACTTCATGATGAGCCAAATAAAGGTATGGTCTTCTATTACCATTTAAAATATTTTTCAGCTTACCGAGGATACGATATTAGATAGGAGATTATGGAAGACGCAGATTAGAAAGAAAAGCAAATAGGTAATTCCGCTTATCCTTTCGTACTAGTAGTCGCGGTTTTGCTCTATAGTTTATTATCCTTTGATTCCTGCTACTATTTATTATTTCTTGTACTTCCATTATTTTATTTATATATGGTAGCTACTGCTCTTTTTTTTCCAGACTACTTTATCATGACTTTTTCACTTTCGTTAGTTTCATTTGCATACTGCTTTAAATCGCATGTCCTTATCTGACCTTTTTCGTTATGTTTTTGAGCTGAGGGTCTTTTGAAAACAATCTCCCTACCTTCCAAGGTAGAGGTGAGGTCTGCGTATACTTTACCATCTCCGAACCTCTCAATATTATTATCATCTGACCACTCCTGCTGCCACGGTAGCACCTAAAGTGATATGCACCAGTCATGTTCGAGCAACAAAGCTTATACTCATTTAGTTCACATTGGAACGAAAGAAAAAAAAAAAAAGGGGACTTGGCATCCACAGGACTGACATGCCAATATGCCATGATATCGTTTGACCTCTTGCCTCTCCAATCTAATGAATGGATTACTATGATCACCAATAGGAATAATTGAATCATGAAGCTGATGATAGTAATAATAACAATAATAATAATTGTACAGACGTAATCTTTTCTTTTCCCCACTTTTCCATTAAGGTTAAAAGAACGTATCAGTCATAGGCTGCTAAAAATTCTTTTTTCTTGCGTTAGTTTTCTTTTCAGTACTTCTCCAAATCCTATAAATGAAAAACACTTAAATCTAGTTAACTTCAGTTGCATTCAAACAAAATCAAAGCTATTTTGTCACTGCATGATTGAAGCTTCTATTGTGGAAGGTCATGTGACTTTATCACGTCATGATGTTGCCTCTTTTTATATAAGTAAAAAAGAAGATCTCGTTTTGGAATAATCTCCCAATATCACTAACAAGCATAATCCAAAGCCTGTAATTATGAGAAGAGCATAACGTGAAGAATTCCAAAGACAGTAAAACTGAAGCCTCTCTGTTCTCACTTTGACTTGCTAAACACTTTGAGAATTTACTATTTTCCTCGTTACACTAAAATAGTAAAACGACAACTAAATCATAATCATTTCTGATTATAAAAGAAGCTGAAGATTAGTAAAACCTCATCATCAGTCATCACCAAGGTCAAATAATATGTAGTTTCATGCACAGGTACTACTGTGCGCACTTTTGACAAATGTGTCGCTTTTGGTGAGAATATAACCCCAGGCAACCTTCCATAGGATCACAATGCCGTAACTGAAATGGTGAATTTTTCTCGTGTTTGCAAACTTTGAAGTGATGAATCCTTTCCTTCAGAGACGGCAACAACAGGCCAATTGCCGTTCCATATAAAAACTTCAATTGAAGAGCTCTGTGTTCACCCAGTCCCTGCCAATTTGATGAGCAAAAGCAAAAACACATGTGACTCTTAGAAAGAATGCGGACACTGACGTGTTCAATCAATCTATAGTATAAAACTCTTACTTGCTAATGTCATCAAGGTGGTCATCGAAATCTATAATATCCTTCCATTTCCCTGATGAAATGTAATCTAGAAGGACCACATTTGCTGATGGCTGTTTAATTTTCAAGCGACTGCTTCTATCTGAACCCACTAGTTTCCAGCTCCTAGATGCATCCTTGGTGTAAAGCTGAACAAGAAGCAAAACATACAATAACGGAACTGCTTTAGAGGCAGGACCAACTTTCGTAGATCATAATTACAACATCGGAGAAGAGGATAATGGTATACTAGCTAGACGGGTGAATGATCAATTTCTTTTTATGAAACACAAGTGAATGATCAAGACAAAAACAACTATCATGAACAATGTGAAAATTATGAACAATCAGATATGTTGCCAACAAATAAGGGGACCAAAACCAACGTGGAGCAAAAACTAAGACGACTATGTTTTCTTGTTGTTCATGTCAACTTGGAGATGTAGAGAAAAACGATAATATTAACATGGCAAGGGCACAGAGCATTATCATATAAGTTGGAGAACATGTTATTTTGAAACCATAGAGTGTCCCAGTACTAATCATTGAGAACACAAATTAGTAAACTAGTTGCAAGGAGAATGCATCAGGATGGCAGGTATGTGCAAGAACATAGAACAAGCCAAAACAAACATTCTAGGGAGACCTTGACAGCTCCATACAAACTAGAACTATTTTTGATAATGAACCTTGATGCAAACTAGAACTATTCACCAGAAAACACATGATAGATGGCAGAATGGTTACTTGTCCATCATCCGTAAAAACAATTTAAGGGGAAGGATTAGGCAATGATCAAAAGTAATACTAGCACAAGGAAATGAGTAATTACCAACTGCAATCAAACAGAAACAAACAAGCATAACTCTGTGAGACTATGCCTACTTCAGAGCGGCAGCTAATTCTATCATGAGGCTACATATTCCCTGCATCAAGGTCGCTGCTGACCTTGGCAGGTGTTAGAGGTGGGGAGCGACTAACCATATAAAAAATATTTCGTCATATATAATACTAATGCTCCCACAAAAACCAAATAGATTGAGGACTCTGCACTTCGTCAGCAATCATTAGATGGAGGAAAAATGCTAAAAGCCATGCGCTAAGCTTCAATTAAAAAACCCAATGGCTACATAAAGTTCTATACTGACCTGCATTACTGGACTCCTGTCTTTCCCCTCTTTTGATAAAGTTTCAAACTTCTTGTTATCCAACTGAAACGGTAAAACTCTCAGCTTAAGCATTTTGCTAACAACAATTCAAAGATCCAAACTTTTCTATTAACATAGAAAAAACAATGTTCAGTCAACAAAAAGTTACCAGGAGTACAGCAGCTTGAGGGAAATATCGATAGATGTGATCTGCAATATTCTTGGCAACATTTCCCAGCTTGGAATCATCAAATCTCTCATTGGCATGAAAGTAACCAACAATGCTTAAACCTTTATCACAATAATACTCTTCTATCTGTCCAAATAAAACAGGATCAGAATCCTAAATTAAACGCAGAACTTGGAAGCAGATCAGGGATTTTCATTCAGCAAGTTAGAAGTATGAATTATCACCATATCCACTACTCCTTTGTGACAATTGGTTCAAGTTTCATTAACATAAAAATCACGAACACACACATTATCAGGGGCAGATCCAAGATTTTATAAGTCAGATCATAGTGTGTAAATATATACACATAATATATTCAAACAGAAAATTTATATACAGTTCCATTTAAATGATTTTCAGCCATATTCACTACTCCTTCGTGACAATTGTTCGAGTTTCATTTATATACACAAATTTACATATAAACACAAACACAAACATATTCTCAGAGGCAGGTTCGAGATTTTAAGTCAGCTCATAGTATGTAAATATACACACATAATATATTCAAACAAAAAAATATATATACAGTTGAATGATTTTCAGCCATATCCACCACTTCCTTGTGACAATTGGTTCGAGTTTCACTTATACAATATTTACATATAAACACAAACACACATATTCTCAGAGGCAGATTGAAGATTCTAAGTCAGCTCAGAGTATGCATATACACATAATATATTACAACAACAACAACAACAACAACCCAGTGAAATCCCACAACGTGGGGTTTGGGGAGGCTGTTTCCGAAACACATAATATATTAAGGAAATTATATATTGTTCCAATTGAATGCAGTGAATTTCAAGTTTACTCACTAATTATCGAGTTGTAGGATAATCAAAACAATATTTATATATAGGCAGATCAATGATTTTCAGTCAGCAAGTGCTCAGTATCACCATATCCACCACTCCTTTGTGACAATCGGTTCGCGTTTCACTTAGACAATATTTTTACAAATTTCCACATAAAACTCAAACACATACACATTCTCAGAGCCAGTGGCGGAGCCACACTATGCCGAGGGTGTTCATCCGAACCCCCTCGGGGAAAAAAAACACTGTTTTTACAAAGTTAAAATTATTTTTTATGTATATATAGTAGATGTTAAACTCCCTTAGGCTTCTTCGTATGTTTATCTTTTTATATTTTGAACCATCTTGACGAAAATCCCGGCTCCGCCACTGCTCAGAGCCAGATCCAGATTTAAGTCAGCTCATAGTGTGTGTATATCCACACGTAATATATTCAAAGAAAACATTTATATACAGTTCTAGTTGAATGATTTTCAGCTATAGTATGTCTATACAAATTTACATATAAACACAAACACACACGTATTATATGAGAGCAGATCCGAGATTTTAACTCAGCTCATAGTACGTCTATATATACACTCAAACAAAAAATTTCTATACTGTTCCAATTAAATGCAGTATTTATACAATTTTTTATAAGCACAAACTTACACATATTATGTGTATGTAAATATATACACATAGATCCCGTTTGGATTGGCTTATAAGTTGTTTTCAGCTTTTTTGAGTGTTTGACTGGCCTGCTTAAAGTCATTTTATGCTTAAAAAAATTAATTGAGTCTGTTTGGCTTAACTTATCTAAAGTAGCTTATAAGCCCAAAAAAATAAGTTAGCCTAGCTAACTTATTTTTTTTTAGTTTATAAGCTATTTCCAGCTTATAAGCTGCTTTTTTTAAGTCCATCCAAACAGGCTCATAATTTATTCAACAAAAAAAAATAAAAAATTTCAGTTTAGTATACGGACCATAATTAGGGCAATTTCGAGTGGAGGAAGTAGGCCAATTTGTGAATGGAATAACGGAACGGATTCCGTTATTTCGACGGCGTTGTTATCGTCGCCGGAGATACGGCCGATGAGAACGCCGTTAACGGCGTTAGTTTTGTGCTTAGATGCATGAAGGATTAGCTTGATGTATGCGTTTTGGTTAATCTCGTACGTTGATTCCATTACCATTGCAACTGAAGCTGAGAAAAATTTGTTTGTTGCAATGTGTAAATTGTGGCACTGGATTATTTGGAGAAAATGACCACCACCAACAACATCAACAACAAGTCCAGTATAATGCACCACGTGGGGTCCAGACAGGTAGATGGTACGCAGACCTAACCTCCACCTTGAAAGGTAGGACGGTTGTTTCAGAAAGACCTTCAAGAGAGAAAAATACAAGGCAAAAGGTCAGATAGGATCAAGCATATCGAAAACAATATGAAAACAAGGAATAACAAAATCGAGAAAGTCATGGTAGAACAGTCCGGAAACAGTCATTTTGGAGAAAATGACCAAAATGGTACTTAACGTCTGGGGGTTGGACACAACTGCGGAATCAAGAGTTTAATTAAGAAGGTTCAAAAATATGAAAAAATAGATAAACGAAGAAGTCAAAGTGTTTAACATCTAGTATATATACATAAAAAATAATTTTCACTCGCCGAAAGGGTTTTTGGATGCATCCCTTGGTCCTTACCGGCTCCGCCCCTAGTTGGACAATCTTAGTCCTTTATATATAGGACGTAAGCCGAAATAGTATTTAATGTATGGAAAAATGACTATTTTAGTCCTGCGTATATATCACGTAATGAAAATAGTTCTGAAAAATGGTTATTTTAATCCTTCATATATATGTTTTTTTGAGCTTAACATATGAAAAAGGTTTGAGCTTTTTTAGTAATAATATATGAAAATTACTCCCTCCGTCTCAGTTTATGTGGCATCTTTTTTTATCGAATTTTTTTTATATGCCTTTTAAATATTGTAAGTTGTTAATTATTGTGATTTCGGATCAGCTTGATGTATGTATTTTGATGAATCTCGTATGTTGATTCCATCCCCGTTATAGCAAAGCAGAGCAAAATTTGTGTTTGTTGCAATGTGTAAATTGTTAGGAAGTGTTTTACTCCTACTACGCTACTGGATTATTTGGAGAAAATGATCAATTTGGTCCTTAATGTATAGGGGATTGGACTATTTTAGTCCTTCATATATACGACGTAGCTGAAATAGTACTTAATATATTGAAAAAATAATTATTTGAGTCGTTTATATATGAGATAGCCGAAATAATACTTAATGTATGAAAAAAATGATCATTTTAGTGCTTTATATACACCGTGTAAAGAAAATAGTCTACAATGTATGAACAAGTGATCATTTAATCTTCTATATGTACTACGTAACCGAAATAGTTCTTAATGTGTAAGTTTTGTGCTTTGACGCATGGAGGATCATCTTTATGTAAGTGTTTTGGTGAATCCTGTATGTTGATTCGATCCCTATTACTACAACAAGCAGAGAATAATTTGTGTTTGTTGCAATGTGTGAATTGCCAAAAGTGTTTTTACAAGTCTCATATTGGATTATTTGTAGTTTCGGCGGATATTTTCAGGGCAACTGCCCACCATTTGGAGACATTATTTAAAGCATAGCTCATTTTAGCCTTATTTTAGCCTTGCAGATCTAAAGTTGGGGATTGTCAAGCCTTACTTTAAATTCAAAAGTTCGAAATTTGCACGTGAAATTCAAACTTCAGATAATAGGTCTGAAGTTAAATTTCGGTGTCCCCAACTTTATATTTGTACCTGTTTGACTATAACATTTTCAATCCAAAATTTAACGTTAAGAGCAAGTGTGATCCAATACATGAAAAAAGGGCAATATAAATTATTTTCCATACATTGGAGTCATTTCTAACCCTTTTTTGATTTTTTAATTAGGCGTTTGGCCATGGAAATCAAAAACTTTTTTTTTTTTTTTTTGAAATTTTGGAGTTGGAGTTGTAGTTGTGTTAGGCCATAGTTTTTGAAATTGTATTTTTTTTTTTTGTTGAAATGTACTTATTTTGATTGTGAAAAATTTGAAAAACAAGTTTTTCTTGTTTTTCAAATTTCAAATACAACTTTAAATTGTATTTGAAATTTTCATGGCTAAACACTAATTCCGAAAAAAAATAAAGAAAAATTCTGGAAAAAAAGTGAATAATTCTTATGGCCAAATGGGTCCTAAGACTAAGGAATCATGGACAAAAAAATGAGGAGACAAGTTGACAGCAAACAAAGTAAGGCAGGTCCCACTGGAACCAACTAACATTACTTTCATCATTTTAATTTAAGTGAGATATTTGATTCCAAAAAGTTGAGAAAAATAATCATGTCATTGAAAAGAAAATTAAAAGAAAATACTAAGTAACGTCTTTTTAAAAACAAAACAAAAAAAGAAAAGATACTGTTGACATCATTTGTGGTCGCTGGTCAGTGACTGAAGTTTAACTACACTTTCCCATTCTTGGAATCAAAATGCCTCCTTCCTTTCATTTACTCTGCAACTTGTTTTGTCAGCATATTACTTTATTCTCCTGAAAAAAATCCCACATTCTTGCCCTGTCAGATTTCCCAAAACTTTCTTGGAATATAAGTGTCAAAGATTTGATTTTATTTGACATAGAGAGAAATAGAGAGAAAGATTGTGTGTTGTTAATGGAGCTGGTAAGTTACTCTGACCCCATGAATGAATCAAGTAACTCTAGTCCACCATGGCAAGAAATGTTCCAATCTGCTTCAATGATGAAAACTGATGCACAATTCAAGAACAATGGCTCAACACAAACTCCCCCAACAAAAAACACAGAAACCAAAGATCAAAACTTCTTATCAGATGAATCTCAGGTACTATTTCAATTTGTGGTCATTTAATTTAATTGTTTGGACGGTTGTTATATATTGTTTCATAATGTATCGTATTGTACTGTATTGTTTTGATGAATATAATGATTGGATAGACTTATTGTCTTTTGTCGTGTCATATTGCTACACACCAGCAATTTGAAAAATAATTACAATATTACAAACAAACAAACAAACAAAAAAGGTACAGTAGGGGTAGAAAAGAAAAGGTAAAGTAGAAGGTAATATAGGATTAGTAACACCAAATTGGTAGTTCCATAAAACGACACTTTTCGTCGTTACATAACAACAGATTTAACAATACGATACTAATAAAATTTAAATAACAACTAAAACAGACACTGTATTAAAGTAGTAATACAATACAATAGGTAACTTAATTATATTATGTCTCAATATGCCCCTCGCGTGAGGGCCTGATTCCTTTTTCATGGGGCACGTACGTTGAAATTCTTTTCTTTATAATTTGTTGTAGTAAGACTTAAATCTAGGACCTCTACATGCTTAAGATGTTAGAGAGAGCATACATTTAATAACTTAATTATATTATGTCTCAGCAGGTACGCTTGGCCCTCTATATAGCAATGGCTCATGCTGGTCTTGCATTCACAATTTTCATTCTTTATGCTGTTGGCAAATTGCTTGAAGAATATTTGAGGCCTATTTTGTGGGCAGTGCTTTGTTCAATACCTTTAAGAGGAATTCAGCAAGCCCTTGTTGCATTTTGGTCTGAACCTTTGAAACTAGGCCTCACAGAGACTATTTTGGCTGTCCCTATTGCTGTATTTCACGTTTTTGTTGGAACCCTTGTTGATATTAGGGAAATGATTTTCAGAATTGTTCTTAGGAGACAAAAAGGCAGTACTTTGAAGCGCAATCGAAGCGGGTTTTTTATGTTGTTGCGGTGGCTAGTTTCATTTTGGGTGTTTGTTATGGCATATGAGGAAATTGGTCTCTTTGGATCACTAGTACTTCTTGCATTGGGATTTATGGTTCCTGCAAACAGTGTGGAGTCTACTATGAATGCCGTAACGTCTTTTAGAAGTCAAAGTTTCCGTAGACTGTCGATATCGGCTTTTTTCACTAGAGGGATATTGAAACGATTAAAAACAATAGTGGCGGTAGGACTGATTATCGGGTTGAGTGTTGGTTCGTTGGCAGGTACGGTTTTTTTCTCATATGAAATTGGATTGGAAGGAAAAGACGCGGTTATTGCGTTGAAATCCCGTGTAGAAGAGAGTAATTATGCTGAGAAAATTGGCATCAAACAATGGATGGATGAAAATGATGTACCTGGGATGGTGGATAATTATACTAGTCAATTATATGAGACAGTATTTGACCAGATGGATAGCTACGCGAAGCAATACAATATGACTGAATTTGTTTCCGGGATCAAACATTTTATTAGGACACCCGTGAATAATGAACGGTCTACGGCTTTGTCATCCCGCTCTCGATTTACTCAGAAAATCATGAGCGTTAAAAGGAGGATTAAGGATCGCGAATGGGCACAAATGTACGCAGAAGCGGGTGCGATTTTCAAGGAATTGCTGATCACTAGAAAGGACTTGGTTGAAAAGGCAAAAGGCTTTGCCCTTCAAGGAACAAATGTTATGCAAGGGGTACTTGTTACTGGCACGTCACTTTTAGGTAGCAGCGTGCAGGTCAGTAAGGGTGATGAGTTGAACATCCTTCGTCAAATTTATACTCTGTATATAGAAAATAATACTATTGTCTATATAGGTCAAAAAATATTTTGTAAATATATAGTACTTATTAAATTTGAACACCCTCAGCAAAATTTCTGGCTTTGCCACCGGTGCAGGTCATGTTCTCGATCGGAAGTTCTATACTTTCAGGAGCTGCAGGAATTTTCAATTTCGTGTCTCAATCGATGGTGTTCTTTTGGGTACTTTATTATCTCATCACATCGGGGTCCGGAGGAGCAACGGAACAAGTAATATGCATGCTTCCGATATCGCATTCTGCAAGGACTCGATGTGTTGAAGTTCTTGATAAAGCGATTTCTGGAGTTATTTTAACGACTGCTGAGATTGCGTTCTTTCAGGGATGCTTGACTTGGCTCTTGTTCAGATTATACTCGATACATTTTTTGTACATGTCGACCATCCTTGCATTTATCAGTCCTCTGTTTCCGATTTTCCCTACATGGCTTTCGACTCTTCCAGCAGCATTACAGTTAGTGTTTGAAGGTCGATATATATTGGCCGTTAGCTTATCCGTTATTCATCTTGTGCTTATGGATTATGGTACTTCCGAAATTCAAGATGATATACCGGGCTATAGTGCTTATCTCACTGGTCTCAGCATTATCGGTGGAATGACATTGTGTTCTTCAGCAGTTGAGGTAAATAACAAACATCTTTCTCCCTTAAGTTGCTATCATAGATTTCCTTGCATAGTTGCATCTTTGTTAGCATATGTTTCAAGTACAGTCAAACCTTTATATAACGGCGTTATTTTTTTGCTGCTATAGCGAAATACTGTTGTAGAGAACATGTAACATAACATGTAAAACCAGTTCCAAGAAACACTTGTCTGTTATAGTGAAATATTGTTATAGAGGAGGATTGTTATTGAGAGGTCTGACTGTATTTTCTTCTCTCTTTTTTTTCTCTACTTGACCATGCGAAGAAAAAGTGTAAGAGGCTCATATCGTTATCCAACAGAACGAAAAAAACCACAAAAAGAAAGAAAAATGTTCCCTTTGGGGAAAAAAAAACACACTGCCTTCCTGTTAAACTTTATTCTTAGTCCCTCAACCTTAGTGTAAGTCATGCCTATGAAGTCGTGGAATTACCTGCTCATGCATAACTAGGATCCGAGTAAATGGCGTTAGAGGAAGAGTCTGCTCAGTTAACTTCAGATGAAATGGCATTACCTAAAGAACTTATGCAGCAGTTTAATAGAATATTTCGAATCTGTATTTCCGAATTATGGGATCTTATGAAAGATAATAGACGAAGTAGAAGAAGAGAAAAGAGAATGTAGCAATAATCTTTATGTAGTGCCAACACCCAGGGGTGTGGCCTAGCAGTGAATAAAACCTTGGGGACAAAGGTTCAAATCCTAGTAGAAAAAAAAAACCATAGGTCATTAATTTCTTCCCATCTGCCTAACCCTTGGTGGGAAGAGTTACCTGATACCTCATAGCTCATACATGTATGATGAGAGGTAGCAGGTACTGGTAAAATCGTGGAGGTCTGTGGAGCTAGCTGAAGAAATGCATGTGATTTTCCTAAAAGCATTAGAAAGAGAATGTGTTGTTTTTTTCGTTTTAAAGGTGGTGTTGCTTGATATTAATTGTTCGTGATTATGTTATGCAGGGAGCGATAATGGGGCCGCTAATAACTACAGTTGTGATTGGAATTAAAGATTTGTATGTTGATTTTCTACTGGAAGCACAGAAGGAATGAGTACAAAAAAAACCGTGTTTCCAACACCCTCTGAAAGTATTTCGTAGCCATGGGAAGAAATGCTGCAACTTAGCTTGATCGCGAAGTATTACAATAGCATTGAGTCTTTTTCGCGGATCAATGGTTGGCTTTGTTTCTCCCTGTGATTGACTGTCTGTGTCCTCTGCAAATTGGCTCGATGTTTATGTATGTCACTATGTCTCCAAAATCCGTCAATTCGTCTTTCTTTGCAAATTGGCTCGATATTTGTGTATGTCTGCAACATCTGTCAGTTCATCTTTTTCAGCAAATTGGCTCGAGTTCTTATGTATGCCTCCAAGATCTGTCAATCTGTGTATGTAAGTTGCTAGCTCCTTGGTTAATGTATATGTATGTATATCATTTTTCTGAATAGTGGTTTGTGTGAAGAGTTAGTTACTACAATTTGCAAGCTTCTAATGTCTTATTTCCCTCTTACTAATATTTTCTTGATATGGCATGCATATACTCATCTTCTTGGTTCTAGCTGGAAAAGAAATCATCATACATTATTAGCAGCTTCGCATTGAAGCATTTCAGCCAATTCTTTCTATCAAAGAGCTTCTTCATTTTTTTTTCCTTTTTGAAACTTAAACAATTCACCAGGTACTCGCTATTTCCGATCAGCACAAATACGATGTATGCTCACTAATGCTTAGGTAAATATGAAGAAATCATCTAGTCATTTTATCATTGGGAATTGAAGCTTGATCTGGCAAAATCTCTCTCACTTCATTGACTATTAAGTCACGCCTTATGAGTGTTTTCTATCACAGAGTTATGGGCGATAGATCTTGTCATTTGTTATGTCGTCCACTTCACTGCGGATTCAACAAACTGATAAAATAGATGAGTTAAGTTACATATACACTGATCTTAAATCTTTTTATACTACTAATGAATTTTAATCCGTAATAGCAAGTTAATTACGTACTATCTTTACTAAATTACCAAGTAATGCTTATCAAGAAATTTACCTGTAATTACCTAATAAAGCACCTGATAGTGCAAATAATAATAAACGAGGAAATGATCTCTTATGGTCACTGACAACAAATAAACTTTACACCATCAGAACATGTATAACTTAAACTCAATCGATAATATTGTACATGGGGCTGGTTGTACCTTTTAAGTAACCAGTGCTATGACAACTTATTAAAAACCAGGCATTTGCACAATTCTCCCTAAATCAATTTAAATCAGGAGGAAAATGCCAACAAGTGCCAGCCATAGGTGCAATCAACTCTTGAAATTTAAGAGGTGAACAATTTGAAATATGAAACCAGAAATCCTAGAAAGTAAGCATAGGCAAATTTGGAACTTTTGATCCTAATAGAAAGATGAAAAATAGCGATTTGGTTTAATCACAGCAAATGCATATTAGTCAATATGGCAATGTCACGGTACTTATCGTGACATAGAACTTAAGGATCATAAATGCTTGTTGTTAACAGGATAATACATACACACTACAGTAAGCAAAACACAACAAAACAGTTCAATTCGCTTCGATTAAGTTTGATGGTACACTGCATGCTAAGCATGAATGGACACACAATATTGGCCATTTGGAGCATTTTTCAGAGACGTGTTTCACTTCATGTACTTGTGAAGAAACTTCCTGTGAAAATCATTGCGGATAGTATCATTGATAAAGCGCTTGGTTGCCTTCATTTCACCACGAGCTTGGTTCTTAAAAACCACATCATCGTCCCACCTGACAATAGGAGAAGCATTTTCGATTAGACAAAAGGAAAAACAAAAAAAGAAGCTACAAAATCTTGTAAAAGCCAGATCTTGTGGATAACCTTCTCTTCACACTGAAAGTTGTTGGCTGGTTGCTATTTAACAGAGGGTTTCCTCTCAATAATTCTGCCTCCTTTGCTTTAAGCTCTTCTTCTTGCTCTTGCCTTTCCTGCCAAAATCACACAATTACAAAGCGAATAACAAGTCAGACTACATTGCATGACTTTTTACATGAATGTGAAATTGGTAGTTCCTCTTTTGGATTAGATAAAATCCCATCACATAATGCCATATTTGGATGGCAGCAGGCAAAATTACAGAATCCAAGAGAGAGCGCTCTCCATCCATATGATCTTAACCTCAATAATTGTAGTCTATAGAACGACAAAATTAATAGCTAAAGTTACAAGTAAATAAAGTATGAGCATCTAATTATACTTACTTTCCGAAGTTTCTCCTCTGCCTTTTCTTTCTTTATCTGTTCAAGTTCTGCCAAGAGAGCTTCTGTATCATCTTCGTCGTCGTCGTCGTCATCGTCATCACTAATCTCAGGGAAAACAGATTAACAACTTATAAGTTCCTGACTCACAATTATTATAAAGTTTAACAGCATATTCTACAAACAAGAGAAGAAATCACATTGAAAAAGCAATGGTACATATTTACTTAGCGCGTGACATTCTACCAGTTTAGTTATAGTACAAGAAAGATGATTAAACGATGTCCCTTTTCTGGGAATATTAATCCTTAAGTTGTAAATGGATAACAATCTATCTGTACAAATACAGGAGAAGTTACAAACCTGTCATCATCACTCTTGACATTCACATCAGCATCATCAGCATCAGCACTCCGTGGAACAATACGATCTTCAATCTCTCGTTTAGATCCTGCAACAACAATATCGTCAATTAATCGAGAAAGCTCATGAGAAACTTGTCTGCAATCCAAGACTAGTCCAACAAATAACAGCAACTCACCTTCCAAAAAGAGTTGACTACCTTTCCTTCGATCTCTGTCATCTACAATCAAATAACAATACAAAAATCAGGCATTGAGCAAAGTCAGCCTACAATTAAAAAGTCTGCGGGTAGGTATGTTTTCTCTCTCTCCCCCCCTCTTCTTCTTTTCTTTTTTTTTTTTTGGTTGTGGGGGGTAACAGGAGAGAGTGATGTCGAGACTTGATTACCATTATAACCCTTATCTTTAGAGAAATGCCTCCGCTCACGGTCCTCCAACTCATCCCGTAGGTTCCTCTTCTGCAACTCATCCTGGGTGTCTTGTCCATCCTTTCTGTGCCATGCATGACAACAGTAAAAGACATTAACAACTTGGAATCAGCTTATAGATTAGAAAACAACTAATTAAGAGTTCATCTCAAGAACAACTAATTAAAAGTTATTCAGGCAATGAGAAACTCTAGAACTTGTAATAAGCATTCCAATTTCACATTCCAGGAAATTCATCAATCAATGTAGAAGTAATCTAAGTATTGACCATTCAAGCTGGTCCCAAAACAGACACATCATGTTATATCTTTTAGCTTTTAAATCTTTATCACAAACATCTTTTACTTTCAAATAAAAGTGGAACGATTTTAAATTGCACATGCCTTTCTTTGGAAATTTTAAGATGCAAATAGGTCCTTATCATACTTCTGAATCATAACGTTTCAAAAGACTCAAATGAAGAATACTCTCAACATTTTTCTGATACAGGAAGCACATGAAGAACGTTTTTACATTACAATGTTGTCATCTATGCACAAATCTTGACTTGGCTTACTCTCAGAGGTTGGTTAAGCAATATTTTTTATGACCGAGAAATCTGTCTGAGGCAAAATCCTTAGGACCAATTGCAGCCTCCGAAACTCAGTGATAATGGATCAGCTCGTCTACCGTTCTCAACTTAAATACCAGGCTTAGTTCGCATAGTGCAGGGCTCAACCTTTTCCACCTGAACTTCAACTGCGGCAAAGTTGGTTGAGCAATATTACCAGTCCCCAAATAGGCAACTACCTCAACTTCAAAGCGGTGTTGTTAGAGGTTTATTAGTTTTTTGTTTTTTTTTGGGTTAACAAAAAAGATGGTTCATTAGCAGTTTCGCACCCAAGGTTGTGCCCTAGAGATTTATGAAGAAGATTGAGAACATGAGGTTTCAGGTTCAGTTCCCAGCGGAGAGAAAACACTAGGTGGTTATTCCATCTGCCCAAGCCTTGGTGGACAAATTTACCCGGTACTTGTATTGGTGGAAGGTAACAGGTACCTTATAGAATTAGTCAAGGTGCGTGAAAGCTGGCCCGGATACCACAGCTATTAAAAAAAAGAGCGGGGTTGTTAAAGGCTCATTTAAAGAGCACTTCAGCCTGGAAACTCGCTAAAGATCAGTAATGAGCTTTGCCTATCTTAAGTGGCGCTTTAGTGTAGGTGTTAAGGTGCTAAAAGTGGGTGCACCTTCCCTGATAGGTTTTATCTTTAAGGGTTCAACAACATACGTAAACAAATTATAGCTTTGCCATTCTTTTGTACAAATAATTATCTTTTGTGTTTATAGTTCCATTTCTTGTATTACATTTCAATTTTTTATTTTTTCTTCATTGCCACTTTTCTTTGCTAAGGCCACTGTTTAATTGCGCTTTGGGCTTAAATCTCCAACAGACTTTTGACCACTAGAATAATAAGAGGAGTCAGTAGAAAATATCCAGTGCAACTGCCTCAAGGAGATTCTACTTCTAAAAAACACACAGACTGCAATTGAATTTTGGACATATCCATGACCCCTACCCCAACGCCCAAAATAATAAATAAATAGATAACAAAGGGAGAAAAGACTCCAACCCACTTCATCGGGTGGTCATAACTAATTTACTTTGTTGGGGTGTGGATAAGATATATGTAACACAGAATAACAGATCAAAGTTAAGTCTTAGCCCAAATTTCTGACAAGTTCCCAAATATTTCTGCTAATAATTTTAGAATCCTTTGGCTATGGAACATGTTAAACAAAATCACTTGATAAAGAACTGTGAAAAAAGTGAAATCACACAGTTATCCCTGTATCTCAGTTATAGATACATCATCATAGGAACATCAATTTGATTTTAACAACTTTAATTTTATCATGATTTTAACCAATTTATTATCACATTCATTTGTTCTATCGTCCAACAGCACCAAATCATACCCAATGAAATGACTTCGGAAAACTATATTACTAATTCAATGAACTTCCACAAGCCCATATCTCTTATACTCGGTAAGACATCACCTACTATTAAAGTCTCTTCATGCCCATTGGAAAATATATGGTACAAAAGCTCCTTAAAAGTCGAACAAACTTGAAAATAAAAGGACAGGACAGGGACAAGAATACTAACCTGGGCTTTAATGTTGTATGAGCTGCAATGTCTCTTGAAGAATATTTTTGAGATGGACCAAATATCCGAGTTCCACCTTGTTCGTTGCCACCTTTAGCAGGTGCCCAAGTAGGTCTAGCTGCCGTCGTCATATCTTCTAGCTCTCCAAGACAAAATCTATCCAAAAAAATGTAATTTTTACCAGAAACCCAAATTGGAATCAATAGGCCCAAATAGTACCAAACGGGTAGAGATGACTCATAGTGCTGACTACTGATCCAACTAATGCGAGACTAACTCACTCATTGTTGATAATAACAGTAAAAGTAAATTTATCAACTAAAATTGGAACTACATGGGGTCAAATAGCCTGGATTTGTTACAGAGTATTCATATAGACAACCCCAACTAATTCAGGATTGGTGATGATGATGATGAAACTCAAAACCCAAACTGGAACGGAAGTGGGTACAACTAGAACCGTTGATCCTAAACTGTTTTCGATTGAGGTAGAGTTGATGATCATCGTCACAATAATTTAAAAAACAACAACAACAACAACACTAATAAACTCCGCAACCTGAATCAAAATCTACTACTACTTCTTCTTCTTCTTTTTTTTTTTTTTTTTTTTGGTTGAGAAGCGTTAAAGATGAATCGAATTATTCTTTCCTTGGTGCAGGCAGCTTAATACGGGTGGTAAAAGCGAAAACAAACGTGACACGAAGGAAACCGCCATATGAGTATGGATTAAGCTAGGGTAAAAGAAGCAAAAAATAAAATAAAAAATACCATACTTATATACACACAAAAACATCTACTGAAACCCTAGAAAAAACAACATAGTTGCAGCAGTGGAAACACAGATGAACCCTATAATAGTTCACAAAGGGGAAATTGAAGTGAAAATACAAACAAACAAAATATAATTGAGTTGATGATAATCATCACAACAATAACAAGGACTACTACAACAACAACAACACCACCACTACTAATTATTAATAATAATAAACTTGGGACCCTGAATAGAAATCTTCTTTAGTGCAGGCAGCTCAAAATCGGTGGTAAAAGCGAAAACAAACGTGAAACGAACGAAGCCACCATAGAAATCTAAGAATTAAGCTAATACAATACGTAGAATCATAAAAACATGAACTGAAACCCTAGAAAAACAAGATCGTAGCAGCAATGGAAACACTGATGAACCCTATAATAGTTCACATGGAAAATTGAAGTTAAATAGAACAGTAGGATTCATGTCATTGATCTTATAAAGTTGTAGATTTGATGATGACCATCACCATAACAACAAAAAACAACAATAGAAGTACAAACAAACTCATAAACCTAAATCAAAATCTTATTTCTTTAGTACAGGCAGCTCAATATTCGTGGAAAAATCGAAAATAAACATGAAACGAAGGAAACTATAATAGTTCAAAGTGGAAATCGAAGTAAAAACACAAAAAATTAAATCAAAATTACCTAATGTCGTGATCATCATTATGATAAAAACAAAAACAACAATACTAATAAACTCAACCAAAAACAACTGAATCAAAATCTTATTTCTATAGTCCAGGCAGCTCAATATCGGTGGTAAAATCGAAAATAAACATGAAACGAAGGAAACTATACAGATAAACACACAAGCATGTACTGAAACCCTAGAAAAACAACATCGTTCCAGCAATTTAAACACTAACAAACCCTATAATAACAGTTTAGAGGGGAAATCGAAGTAAAAACACAAAAAATTAAATCAAAATTACCTAATGTCATGATCACCATCACTATAACAACAAAAACAACAACAATACTAAAAAACTCAAAAAAAAAAAAAAAAAACTGAGTCAAAATCTTATTTCTATAGTCCAGGCAGCTCAATATTGATAGTAAAATAAAAAATAAACGCATGAAAAAATCGAAATTAACCTAGTGTAAAAAGAAGCAAATAAGCCTAATTCATATATAAACATAAACATGTATCTAAACCCTAGAAAAAAACAACATTGTTGCAGCAATTTAAACACTGATGAAACCCTATAATAACAGTTTAGAGGGGAAATCGAAGTAATAACACAAAAAAAAAATCAAAATTACCTAATGTCGTGATCATCATCATGATAACAACAACAATACTAATAAACTCAACCAAAAAAAAAAAACTGAATCAAAATCTTATTTCTATAGTCCAGGCAGCTCAATATTGGTAGTAAAATCGAAAATAACCTAGTGTAAAAAGAAGCAAATAAGTATAATTCATATAAACATAAACATGTATCTAAACCCTAGAAAAACAACATTGTTGCAGCAATTTAATCACTAATAAACCCTATAATAACAGTTCATAAGGGAAATTGAAGTAAAATTACAAAATAAAATCAAATTACCTAGCGTTAGATGAGGAACGATGGTAGAATCAGAGAGAATTGGAGATTTGGAGACCCGACCCGAAATTGAGAGAGAAGAATTTATGGAGTCCGCTTTCAATGGATTATAGATATTTGGTTCGCAGTCTATTATTTACATATTTGCCATTGGCTTTTTTGGGCTTTTGATCCGGGCTTGGGCTGCTTGCAAATCTAGAATCATTTTTGGGCATTCTTTTGGGGTGGTTTTTAATTTTGTCCTTCAAATTAGTTGTCTTTTAAGTGTTGTCCTCCGCTTGAAAAGATGGTCGAAAATATTGAGGTTTTGGGTTTGAATCCTACTCAAGCATAAAAATAAAAATAATTTCGCAAGGCAAAACTTTGAGAAAAGTCTGTCTTATGCAACATAGGTTGCCTTAATGCATAATTTTAAGACAACCTATGTTGTCTCCGGCAGAAGTTGCCATAAGTCATAACTAAGCCTTAAGACATAGAGCCCGTTTGGATTGGCTTATAAGCTATTTTCAGCTTTTTTGAGTGTTTGACTGGTCAGCTTAAAGTTATTTTGTGCTTAAAATAAGCTCAAAAAAATAATTAGGCCCATTTGACTTAGCTAATCTAAAGCAGCTTATAAGCCAAAAAAAAAAGTTAGACTACTCCAACTTATTTTTTTAGCTTATAAGTTGTTTGCAATTTATAGGCATAAGCCCATCCAAACAAGCTCATAACTAAAAAGTCTGCTTTAAGGCGATCTATGCCGGGTCTGGCGTAGCTATGTCAAGACTCAAGAGAAAAGGCCATAAATAGTCCCTTATCTATGGGACTAGGTCTAAAATGGTCCCTTAACATACACTTACCGGTTTTAGTCCTTTAACTATCCAAAAACTTATCAAATTTGGTCTCCGTCTATATTTTTTATACAAACAACGTACAAACTCATAAACCTTCGTGAGATTAATCGTTAAACCATTCCTCAGACCTATATTTCTCTCTCCCTGCTTCTTTTTCCTCAAGTTCATTCTTTAACCTCAACTTTTTTCCTCAAGTTCTCTCTCGCATTTCGTAACCGACGGACTGCGTCGATTAAAACCGGCGGAAAACCGACCCAGTCCGTCGGTTTTGTTAAAAAAAAAAAAAAAACGTCGGTCTCACGTCGGTTTGTTTTTTTTTTTTTTTTTTTTGAAAATTGAAGAATGAAATGTGGGAACTTGGAATCGAAACCGGGTATGTTCCTCGGCATTAAAGGGCTTTACCACTAGACCACTGATATTTTTTGTTCGTATACTTACATTGATTTAATTTATACTTTTTTTCTCTCTAAAAACGGAGACGGAAAAAAAACCGACGGACTCCATCGATTTATTTTAGAAAATAATATAAAAATAATTATATTTTTTTGCGCATTTTTGTGCAAAAAATAACCGACGCAGTCCGTCGGTTTTCTTAAAAAAAAAAGATTTAAAAAAATTATTGAAAAAACAGACGGAATTCGTCGGTCTTTCCGTCGGTTTTTTCTATCGAGTTTTACCAGTTTTTTAGTAGTGTTTAAGAAGAATGGTTGCAGAAATTTTGTGCCTGAGTTTGTCTTTTCGAAGTTTAGAGACTCGAGAGCGATACCAGTGCCAGAATGTTTTTTTTTTTTTTTTTTTTTTATCAAGAGGAACTTGAGGAAAAAAAAGCAGGGAGAGAAATATAGGTCTGAGGAATGATTTAATGATTAATCTCATGAAGGTTTCTGAGTTTGTACGCTATTTGTATAAAAAAATAGATGGAGATCAAATTTGATAAGTTTTTGAATAGTTAAAAAACTAAAATCGGTAAGTATATAGTTAAAAGACCATTTTAGACCTACTCCATATATAAGAGCCTATTTATGGCCTTTTCTCGCTATGTCAACATATGCGCATCTTTATGCCATCATCATCATTAAAAAAAAAAAAAACACCTTAAAGTAGGTAGTCTTACGTAGCATTCATTATGTTATGCCTCCACAATTGATGGCTAACTTAAAAAATGAAATCGATACATAATTGACTGGTTGATTCGATTCGATTCAACAAATACTATTATGTACTTACTACATCAAAAAAGTAGGCTGCTGACAAATTACAAGTACACTCTCCAACTTTTCAACCAAATACAACACTCTTTTTCTTCTATATATGAACAACAACAACAACAACAATATTGCATTCCAAGAACACAACAAGTTTCCTCTTTCTCAAGAACTAAGGAACAATTCATTTGTGAAACAAAAATGAGTGATTTGAAGTCGAAGTTTTTGGAGGTTTATGCAGTATTAAAATCTGAGCTTCTTAATGATCCTGATTTTGAGTTTACTGATGATGCTCGTCAATGGGTTGAACGGGTAATTTTTTTTTATTTTTTTTTGTGATTTTCCCATTTTGATATTTAGTTTTTAAAATGGCCCATAGATAAAATGGGTCATTAAAGACTCATATAGTGGATTAGAAATTGATATTCAAGATTCATACAGTTTTGGGATACAAAACTTGATTGATTGAGCTGATTAAGTGCATATTGATGTGGTTTCATTTAACAGGGCGGATTTAGAGGGTGGGGAGAGTGTTCACACGAAAACTCTCGGCAAAAAATTACATTGTAGATATATAGGATAGATATTTACATATATTAACTTTTGAATACCTGAACAAATGAAAACGTTTAGCTAAAGAGGTATATGGTGTTCAAAATTGTCTCTCATTCTAGGTTCTATTATGGTATTCCCGGGGACAACATTATTTTTTATATTTAGCTTTTGTTATTTTTTTCCGATCTCCCCTTAGTGAAAATCCTGGATCCGTCACTCTTTTTTTATACTGAAATCATGCTTTAATATGGTTCATACAGTTTTTTTTTTTTTTTCTTTTTTGCTTTTCCCATTTTGATAGTTAGTTTTTAAAATGACCATGATAGAAAAAATGGATATTAAAGATTCATATATTGGATTAGAAATTGATATAAAAGATTCATATAGTTTTGGGAGCTCTTTAGGTGCATTTGATGTTTTTTTTCTGTTTCTTATTTTCCTATTTTGATATTTAGTTTTTAAAATGTCCCAGATAGAAAAATGGGCCAAAGATTCATATAGTTTTGGGGTTGAGGTGTAGCTGATTGATTGAACTGTGTAGGTGCATTTTGATGTGGTTTCTTTGTAAAGAAATCATGCTTTAATATGGTTATATGAGTATTTTTTAAAATGACCCCTGTAGATGAAATGGTTCGTAAAAGATTCATATAGTGGATTAGAAATTGATTCAAAAGATTCATACAGTTTTGGGATACAAAACTTGATTGATTGAACTGTTTAAGTGCATTTTGATGTGGTTCTCTTATATTACTGAGGTTATGCTTTTGATATGGTTATTAAGAAAGGAAATCAGAGTTATTTTATGCTTCATTCTTATGGGAGAATCTTCTTTTTAATTTTTGTAAGAATTTCCTTCTTTAACATAAAGGTTTGATTTTTATCATTTATTCATGTTGTTGATGCGGTGGGATGATGACTTGCTCTTTGGTCCTGGGCAATCCTCACTTTATGAGCTAGCTTTTGGGCTATAGTATTTTGTCATTGCTTCTTTTCTTTCGGCATTTCTTATCTGACCCCTTTTTGTCATGCTTTCTCCTGAGCCGAAGGTCTTTTGGAAACAGCCTCCCTATACGGGGGTAAGGTCTGCATACACTCTACCCTCTCCGGACCCCACTCGTGGGATTACCCCCAAGGTAGGGGTAAGGTATGCAGTTTTACTGGGTGTTTTTGCTTTTCAAGGGGAGGAAGTGGAGAATGCTTGCAGATCCGTTCTTTGTTTTTACAAAGATATAAATAGGGAATTAGTTAATATCTTTGTGACAGAGGCGGATCTATGATTTGATTTAGAGTAAGTGGGTCCCAAGTGTGTTTTATCTCCTGATGCTTCATGCAACATAAACTAGCTGCTTTTTGAATGTCAGTTTATTACTTTTGATATGACAAATTTCTAACTTCATTACATTTCGAGTAATTTTGATATGACAAGTTTCTACCTTCATTACAGCCAGAGGCCAACTTCTGTTAATTTTTGCTTTTTCCTGAGTTATTGAATTTTCTTTACAGCCAATGTCCAATGACTCACTTTGTCCTCGTCTTACACATCTAATATATACTTTTTCGTGATTGTTTCAGATGTTGGACTACAATGTACCTGGAGGTTTGAATGAAGTTCTACTTCTAGCAATTCTGAAAGTTTCTACTGCTTTCGTAGTTTTTCGTAGCTAGAGGGTTTTGTTCTAAGTACTGTATACTCTCTGTGCAGGAAAGCTGAATCGGGGGCTCTCTGTTATAGATAGTTACAGTTTGTTGAAAGAGGGGAAAGAACTAACCAGTGATGAAATCTTTCAAGCGTCTTCCCTTGGCTGGTGCATTGAATGGGTATGCAACATAACACCTGAGCCTGATTTCTAGCCCCCAATAAACATTTGCTATTGTTCTAATTCTTCTGAGTGTATGGTTGGTGGGAATGTATGCTGCAGCTTCAAGCATATTTCCTTGTTCTTGATGATATAATGGATGGCTCTCATACACGCCGAGGTCAACCATGCTGGTTCAGATTACCCAAGGTGTGTGTGTTATGCTAAAAGACTACTCCCTCCGGCCCAATTTATGTGACACTTTTTCCTTTTTAGTCAGTCCCAAAAAGAATTACATATTCCTATTAGTTAGTAACAATTTTACTATAAACTTCCAATTATACCCTTACTGAAATGATTTACAGTCACACCAATATCTATAGCTTGTTCTAGACCACAAGTTTCAAAATTCCTTTTCATTCTTAAACTTCGTGGTCAAACACCTTCACATAAATTGGGATCGAGGGAGTACTATTTTGCTCTTTGAAGTGTCGGGCAATTATATCTACACAGTGATTTGATTGTGCGAGTGATTATTGTTTTAATATTTCTTGCAGGTAGGCATGATTGCTGCTAATGATGGCATACTTCTTCGCAACCACATCCCAAGAATTCTGAAGAACCACTTCAGAGGAAAGCCTTATTATGTTGATCTTCTTGAATTGTTTAATGAGGTGGGACTTTTTATATGCAAGGATGCCTTTGAATTTAGTTTTTTATAATGCTGAACATTTGTTTTTCTCTTTGGCTTTGGCGACATGTTTTTATAGGTGGAATTCCAAACTGCTTCTGGACAAATGATAGATTTAATTACCACACTTGTTGGAGAGAAAGATTTATCAAAATACTCATTGTCTATGTAAGGAGACTTCATCGGAAATCTTTTACATTTTGCTTCTTTCAGTATTATTTGCTCTATTTAACTCATTCTTGATGTGGTTTCATGCAGTCATCGGCGGATTGTCCAATATAAAACTGCTTATTATTCATTTTATCTCCCAGTGAGTATGATGTTCCTTCTTCAATTGAATTAACAGCTTGTTAGTCGCTATTCTATTATGAGAATGTCTTCACGTCTATTTCTTTTTCTGAACATTTGCTTTGTGTGGAAGACATCCCTTTTATAACTTGAGGGTGATGTTCTAAAACAATCTCAAATTTCTGAATCATCTTGAAGTTAATTGGCTATTTGCAGCTTTCGGAAAAAAAAATATAGTACCAAGCTTTTATTTGTATTTCCATCTGAGCTAACCGTGCCCTTTTCCCTTTTATTTATTTCTTAATGTTTTTGTTGTTTTATTTCTCTAGATTCTAAATTATAACCATGACTTAAATAGTTCTAAGTGCATGCTTAGTTTGTGGTTGATCTTCTTGTTCCTCTTAATGAACTCTCTGTCCAGATTAATAGGAATTACCTCGAGATTGATGTGCATTTGATTTAAGGTATATACAAAATTACTTAATCAATATTTTCAGGTGGCATGTGCACTTCTTATGGCTGGAGAGAATCTTGACAATCATGTTAATGTGAAAAACATACTTATCGAAATGGGAATATATTTCCAAGTTCAGGTAAGAGTTATGATTAACCCCTGGTGCATCCATTCAGGTTCTATCTTCTGAATAGATACCATGAGTTCTATGTGATAGCATTTCCGCATCTCACAAACCAATTCTTTGCATAATGTATAAACTTTTAAGAGATGTTTGGTTTCTGTTTTGGTTTAGTTGTTGGAAGAATTAGTTTCATAAATATGGTTGGAAAACATTTTTGTTGGATTGGGTTTTGGATGTATTTGAATTAGGTTGAATTCCAATAAAAAATGTTAGATTAGATCTGCAAGAGTGCTTGATTTCACGCTTCTGAAGGTAGGAATGAGAGGTTAACTATCATATCTCAATAATCCACTTTAGAATTGGTTGCCTGAGAGGAAACGCCGATAGATTGTAATAGTTGAAATGTGTGTGACTTGTGATAAAAAATATGAAGTACTAAAACATCTATTCATTGAAGCATTTGCTCCTTTTTTAACCCAAAAGTAACTGGTTTGGAAGACTGAGTTTGAGTTTGTTTTCTGTTATTGAAAATGTAGAAAACTTTCTTTGCGAAACCTGATTTAGTTTTCTGAAAAGAAAAGAAAAACAAAGTTGGTTTTTATTTTAAAAATACAAAACATTCGAAACCGAACTGATCATTTATCAGTACACGGTGTGCACATAAACATTGACGAAAAGAAATATAGTAGAATAATAATTCTTATTGTTAGCATTTTTTTTTTAGAAGGGGAGCCTTGGCGTAACTGGTAAAGTTGCTGCCATGTGACCAGGAGGTCACGGGTTCGAGCCGTGGAAACAGCCTCTTGCAGAAATGCAAGGTAAGGCTGCGTACAATAGACCTTTGTGGTCCGGCCCTTCCCCGGACCCCGCGCATAGCGGGAGCTTAGTGCACCGGGCTGTCCTTTTATTGTTAGCATTTGTTTTTAGAGTTAAAAGTTGCTATTCTCAATTTTTGCACATGATATCCCTGTACTTGTATGTTAAGAAACTTCCTATACTTGTAAAAGAGCTGCTTCAGAGGTTTGAATTTCACTCTCCTTCAATGATAGTCTGAATGTTCTGAGACGCCTTGCGGACACGCTAAAGATTCGTGTGTCATATGGTCAAAGAATGAAACAGTATTTTTTTTTTATGGATGTGGCCAACAACCATGTGTCTTACGAGTTACGTGATAGCCTATCTGAAATGTCCTTCGAGTTTTGTTTGTTTCCCAAAATACTTAAGATCCCATCTGCAGATATGTTTTCATGTTACAAATTCTGACCGAAAGCCTTGGTAATTTATAGGATGATTACCTGGACTGCTTTGCTGATCCAGAGGTGCTGGGAAAGGTAAGTTTTATAAGAATGCTAACACTTCAAAATCCTGAAGATTAATCACATAGCTCATTTAACTTGAAAAAGTAGAGATATTATAACGATATGTCTTGCTATCAGATTGGCACAGATATTCAAGATTTCAAATGCTCTTGGTTGGTTGTGAAAGCCCTAGAACACTGCAATGAGGAGCAAAAGAAGTTATTACATGTGAGCCTAAAAAAATCGCCGTCCCTTGTTTACATTCTCTGCAACTACTAGTATGAGGTTAAATGTAAGAACTTTGTTTGCAGGAGAACTATGGAAAAGATGATCCTGCTTGTGTTGCTAAAGTTAAAGCACTTTACAATGATCTCAAACTTGAGGTTCTCTTATTTCCTTTATCTTTCTCTTTGATAAGTAACCATCAAGTTCTATTCCTATTCTTTCTTAGTAAAAAGTCATCTCCAATATGGTACTTTGGCCAGGAGCAGGTCCAACCTTTAAACTTGATGGATCAACCTTTAGCATTCTTAGCACTGGACTTATTGTACTTTTGAAATTGTGGGTTCAGAATGTTATATCTGTTAAAATTTAGTGGCTTTTTGCATATATATCCATGTTCCGTGTCGAAAATACTCTGTGTGGTTGAGCTCGTAGCTAATAAGTTAGATAAGCCACTGACTTTGGCCTTTGCTTTTGGGGAAATTTGTAGGATGTGTACCTGGAATATGAGAAGAAGACATATGAAAAGCTGATCAACTCTATTGAAGCTCAGCCAAGCAAAGCAGTGCAAGCAGTTCTAAAGTCGTTCTTGGCAAAGATATATAAGAGGGAGAAGTAGGAGATGAATTAGTTACTTTCAATATTTAAAGTTATAGGATTATTTGTGCTTCTTTTTTTTCGATTTTCCGCCCGATGCTCGGTACCCGCTTTGGGTCCCAATTGATCCGGATTCACATCGGGTTGTCCCACTTTATGGGAAAAGCACTTCGTAGCAAAGACGACTCCATATTCGGGGCTCGAACCCGAGATTTCTAGTTAAGGATGGAGTAATACCACTCTACCACAACCTTTGCTGGTAATTATTTGTCCTCCTTCCAATGAAAAAACATGTCTATATTTCATGGATTGTTCTCTACTTTATTGTATTGGCTTATTTTTACATGCTGATGATGATTGGTATTTTCCAAACCTGGAAGCTATATTATTTCATTTATTCAATGTCAAGTAAACAGTTGCTAATTAGTCTGACCAAACGGCCAGATTGATCTTGGATTAAATCGTATAACATTACCTTCGGTCCATTTCAAATGTCGTTTAAGGTTTTAGCATACCCATTGAAAAAATTATTTAGTAGCATAAATCATGAGGAATATTTAACTAATTACCTTTTTGCCTCTCCTCAAAATGAATAATAACGATTGAGACTTTCTCAAAAGTCGCAACAGATCATTTGTTATTGCAAGGATCGATTTGGAAACAGTAACTAGTGCCTTCTTGATGTCCTAAAACTATGCTCTTGTGAGTCATGCTGTACCAAATTTGTTTGGCTGAAACAGCATTTAAGGACCATATGTTAAATAATTCACTTCTTGCATTTATAAATAGTTTTTTTCCCCTTCTTATTCGCATTGATGGACTTATGATATTATATTAGTATTCATTATTACAGAGGTAGAGTGCACAAGTATACAAGGGCAATAGTAGAAAATGATTTGTTAGGCAAACAACCCAAGCTTGACCATTTCCGTTTCATTTGTCAACTACTAAGCTCAACTTAGCAAGTAATATGGTGAATTCAACACACAGTAACTCGAGCTTCATGCTCAGCCAACTAAAGCAACGTTCTTTAATAACCGATAAATCCGGAGGACCAAAATGCACATTTCTCCACTAAAACACCATATACTTGAGCGGGAACAAAACTTAGAACTCATTAAGAAATCGAATCGAGCTCAAACAGTTACCACTCGATCGCATCACTACTCCCCTACATATATACAAGAGAGTAACTGATAATAGTGGAACCAAAATTAAAATTAGCATTACAATGAATATGTAAAGTAGGAACTCCTATTGATCTTTGTCAGTTAGTCGGTCTATTCCAGGCCGTCTCTGATGTCACAGCATTTCCATAATAGACCTGCTTCGAGGAGTCATCCCAATAAGCCTGGAAAAAAAAGCACCATTAAGTAACATGGATATGGCAGAAAATGTGCAAAAGTCTTGTGAGATGCAGTACCATTCAAGTTATGTTGAGGAACATGGTTAAAACTGCCGGTCCTTAATCGCTAATATATATATTCACTGCTACATTGCTAGTTTTTCACCATGGGAGCCACGGGGACCTATTATTCCTACATGTTCCATTAGCAACATTCCCTTGAGAGTTGAGATGTTACTGCGGATTTTGCTAGACTATTATAAGAGTGGTGAGTGCTCATTAGAAATGATGATTGATTCTCATAAGAACAAGCAAAATCCAAATGATAGCTCCAACTTATGTCAAGGAACATAGTTAAAGGTATTCGATGCAAACATCTGAAGTAATTTAACTAGTATGTTCCATTAAACGTGGCATATCCAGAAAATGGAGCATTATTGATGCTTTCAGCAATCTACCCTGATTTCTGCACTTGCCAAGATAACGGCTAACTGGAATTTAAGGAACAAATTGATTGACAGACAACCTAACAAGTTTAAGCTGCAAGCACAAGTTAAACTTTCTATCAATTTTGAGTTTCCAACTTAAAAGGTTGTCTCCGCCTGTGTGAGCTCGCTCACATTGCCGGTCCCAAGCCCGGATAAAGGAGGAGGGTTGCCGAGGGTCAATCGGAAACAGCCTCCCTACCCAGGTAGGGGTAAGGCTGCGTACATCTTACCCTCCCCAGACCCCACTATTGTGGGATTACACTGGGTAGTGACCAAGACCAAGGAGGTGATTCATCAGCTAAAACTCGTAATTAGTCCCACCGTCTCAGGAGAGGAAGAGAATGTGGGCATCTGGATCGTGTTGTCATACACAACAACAACAACATATCAAGTGTAGTAGTCCCACGAGTGGGATCTAGGGAGGGTAGGATGTACGTAGATCTTTCCACTACCTTTGTGGGGTAGAGAGGCTGTTTCCGTGCTATCTACACACTAAAACAAAATTCCATCTTCCATGTAAAGATAGAAAACACCTGAACCAGAAGGATACCTGCCATCCAGATGGAAGACCTCTTGAAAGAAAATCCAGATCAGGCTGCCCATTTTCTTCACATGGTTGCTTTTCAACCTCCTTCATTTTTTCTGCTCTTTTTCGTTTCACACGCTCTCGCCTGCATATATCATCGATATAGTCAAGACAAATATAGAGGAACTATAATTTACTATTTTTAATGAATATGACACTGCTTGCACAATTGCATGAGTTAGCCTCACTTCTTTGAGCGTGCATCCATATGATTCAAGCAATAAATACATGCTGAAACAATGCACACAGCAAGGGGAGGTTCTTTTTAAGAAAAACCCAACTCCCCAAAGATCAGTAAGGCCAGGGAAAGAAGGGAGGATCAAGACAAGTCCACTATTTCAAGAACGGACAGGACATAAATAGACATAGATATTTTCTTAAGAGAGGATATAGTGCAGTGAAAACTAAATGATCAGAAGTGATACCAATCACCACCAAGTGGCTGAAAATTAGCATTAGCTTTGGCCTCCCCACTTGCAATTTGCTGAGCACGCCATTCCTACAATCAACACAAAGTTAGATATACAAGAGGCTATGTCTAATCAAACACAAAACTGCATATAGCATTAGCAGACCTCTATTTCTCGTTGGCGTTTCTTCTCCAACTTCTCAAGAGCACTTTCACGTTCTTCTTCCTCCTCTGCATGCAGCTCCTCTTTGGCAGCTTTCCACTAATGAAATGAATAAGCATTATGAGAATCCTTTAAGAAAAACTATGGCAATCTTCCAGGACCTGGGAAGGGAAGCACCAAGTGAAGGCAGTTACCTTGTCAACCAAGCTCGACACTTTCTTATTAGACCTTAATGTGGACGCCACACCCACAGTCCGCTTTTTACGCAAAACTGAAGAGAAAAAGAACACAAAATCAGAATGGTAAGCTTCGTATCTATTGGAGAAACTCCTTTAGTAAGCATGAGGAAGGGTTCCACATTAATATGCAGCAGAAAATGCCTCTGCATATTAATGACATACTAAAAATACAAGAATTGCAACTTACAACCAAGCACACACAAATTTAAGATTGCCCAACTTACCTTTCGATTTAACCTTTGAGGGGGCAGTTGAAGCAGTGGCAACAGCGCCAGTGATAACAGATGTTGAAGACGCACCAACACCCTCCATTGCTGATGCGGTTCCTGTAGCTAGCAAAGAGGATTGTGTACCAGGAACATCAAAAGACGTCTTTTCATTCTCCAAATTAACAGGTACATCAGCCTTAGATTTCGCTGATAAATCAGATCGTGACCCCCCGTTGACATCTAAGGATGGAATTGCATCAGGGGCAACATTTTCATGAACTGGTATAGATGGAAGGCCAGAAGACTCTGTACCACAGACTACAGAGACAGGCTGCAGTACTCCATCCTGATGGCCATAGTATGCACTGGGGTCAACATGGTTGATCGCCACAGGAGCAGCACCAAATGCATTTGGGATTTGATAATATAATGGGTGATGAGTAACAGCTATCTGACCGTCAGAGGTTGCATATAAACTACTAGCAACTTCAGGATTAGTTTGCCCATAGTATTCGAATGTTGAATCAGGATAAGCTAAGTTGTAAGTAAAAGGTTGAACTGATTCCATATCTGAAGGAAGAGCATGTGTGTGATCTAGAGGTTCATCAGGTGGTGGTGGCGGAAAAGGTTCATTATCAGGAGGTGGAGGAGGAATCCAGTCTTCATCAGGTGGAGGAGGAATGCTAGGTGTTTGATCCAGGATCGAGGACTCCAATTTTGTCTGTTGCACTGACAGACTTGGTCCGTCCACAGGGGCATGATTTGGGGCATGCAGTGCATCCCCCACAGTTAAGCTGCTTGAAGGTTCTGTATCTTCAACTTCCATATCCACATCCATGTCTACTTCTTCAGTCGGATGAAGCACTGTTTGAGGAGTTAAATCTTCCTTCACAGTGACACCAGTGGCCCCACCTTCCTCACTTGCATCACTGAAAGAATGTGCAAGTAGGTTAGACAAGAAGCAGCATCATTATCATTATAAGAAGAGAGAAATTATCATGTACTTCACATTTAAAATAACCAAGTTAAATCCAGCATACCCAGTGGAAGGATGACTTGGCCTCTCTTCATTTGCATCCTGGATATGATCACTGCCACTGTGGGATTCATGACAAGCCTCAACATCATTCTGTTGTCCAGACAAGAATAGCCCACAAAGTTGATTAATTTCTGAATCTAGCAGTTTTATCTTCCTCTCAGAGTGCACCCAGAAGGGAAGCAATGACAGCCCATTACAGGCCAAGGACCTAATATCAGCCAGCCTAATCTCAAGTTCCAATGCATATTTTGAAATTCGATCATGCTGCACGTAAAATTCGGGCCTGTTGAACAGGAAATAGATCAGTAAAAACGAACAAGGGAAGGAGCACAAGAAAGGGAGAGGTGGAAAGATCCGCTTAGAAACTTTTCAGACATGCAATAAGAAAAATGAGAGTTAGGACTTAGGATTAAAGATCCAAGGAGAAGTACATAAAAACCTCAGCAGCATACCCTTTCATGGTCTCCAATTGCTCTAGCAAGCGTTCACAGTGTTTTATCAGGTCAGAGGAAAAGTCTGCCTCAGTTTCATCTTCTGGAACAAAATCTGCATCCCTATTTTCATCTTCTGGAACATAATCTGCATCCCTATACTTTGTGGGATCTTCACCTGACCCATTCACATGACCCACAGAAGCATGATCTGATTGTCCTGAAGAAAGAGATCCACCAGGGGAAGATGTTTCATTGCATTGTGAATCAATTTGTTCAGAGTCATTTATTGTGCCGCTCTGGTCCTCATCATTGTCTCCTTTCTTATCTTGTAAGTTGTCATCTATTGGCTGTCTGTATTCATTGATGTCGCTATAGTTGACGCCAGTCTGTCTAATGTCCATATCCATTTTTGCAGAGGATTCTAAGTTCTCAGAGGTGCCGCTGCCTATGCATTCAGTTTCAGTAGTAACTTTCTCTTCTAACCTCGGTTCAGCTGCATGACCCAATATCTGAGGCACTTCCCACGAAGTCTCTCCTGTTACTGTGTTCCAATAATAGTACTGATTACTCTCTTCGTGCAACACCATCTTCCATTCTGCACTTGCATCTCCTAGAGTCTGTGCATCCAAAGTTGCAGGAGCAGTAATTTGCTCCAACACACTCAACTGTGCATGTAAATCAACTGAGTCAGAAGCATTGTTTTCTTTAGAACTATCTTCTGCAGGTCTATCTGAAGGACTTGGTAGATCAGAGCTACTGTCAATAGCTTTCTCTTCAACTTCCATAACAGTAGAACCAATTTCCCCATTAACATTATTTTCCTCGTCCCCAGCTCGCTTTCCCTGAGAGAAATGGACACAAAAACAAAACTATTAGATCAACTGCATGAAAGTCACTTCTCCCATCTACAAAGTGAAGCTGAATAGAAATCAAAATGTACTGGAAGTGGAGGCAATGTCAGGCTAACAAAGAATGGTAACTTAATCAGTAACCCAAAAGAATATAATTATTAGCATAACCAAAACAACAAACTTTCAAAGAAAGCATCTAATAAAAACAGCATAATTTGCGTTTCAATAGTGTCAGTAATTGGAACTTTAGGAGGGATCATAATCACAGATGTATTGGAAGTGGTATTTGCAGAGTAGTAAGAGGAGCTAAGAGCTGGATAAAAAGTCACCAGTTGAAGCACAGTGTAAATAAGTGGGAGTCAAACTGAGGAAGTTCATAATGAATACACAAACAGAGAACCTTTCTTTTGATTTAAGGTTATAATTCACCTTCATATCATTGTCAACCTACAAATTATGTGGCCGACAGCAAATGAATAAAATAGCTACAGCTCACCTTGTCTTCATGATCAAGGGAAGAATCCTCTGAAGCAGCACGTTTAAGTCCTTCAACTGATTCATCATCCACTTCGTCGTCACTATATTGCCCAAGCAGCATAAGAGGATTCTCCGGTTGTTGACCTGAGGGCCAAAGAGGAAATGTCAGAGAAGTTCAAGCCAAGTGATAAAAACACCCAATATATATTTTAACAAAGCCAGTATACAATTTAGGGAAACAATTATAACATCATTAGAAGAAGAAGACTGCTGAATTTAGGATACATGTAGTTCACCACCACCTGTAAGCACATCATCAACTGTCAGAAAGTCATAAAAGCAAATAAAGACAGAAACATACGAACCGAGGAGAGGAAATGCACTTCTTGAATCGGAACGCCTTTGATGCCGCCAAAAAAGGGCATGATAGGTAAGACGTAATTCAATAATTGACTGTGGCAGGGGCTGACAGTAACTGATGACCAATTGAAAGTTCCCAATACCACAGCAGGCTACAGTCTGAAAACATAAACTTTTGTGGTACAAACAAGATGTCTTGTACAAAGTAAATCAATAATTTCCACCAACATTATTGGTCACATCATGTCTTCTCTACAAAGATGAGTCCTTTTGAAGAAAACTGACGGAACCCACCTGAAGACGATGGTGAATTAGGTAACTCCGCAGGGGACTTGGATTCTTCTTCCCCTCCAACTTCATCTTGGACAGAGGAGCCACCTAAATCTCCTACAAAGTGTATCAAATTGCTTAAATGTCAACATTGAACATCCATTGTTAAGAAAAAACTTTTTCTATATTAAAAAAGAAGCACAAAGTGATCATTCGGTAGTACAGTAGATGCAGCATAATTTTCCTTCAAACGTTTATCCATATCATGTAAGTAGCACAAAGTACAAAAAAAGAAACCACATCCTCAGGAAAACCGTGTAGACATTAAACTTGACACGTGAAACAATTATCCTACAGGAGTAGCTAAAGCGGATACAAGTACACAACAGTTGAAACAGTATATAGAAACTCCTTTTTTTGAACAATAATTTGAAAAGGTGACATTAACTTCCCATAATGACCTGACAAGTAATCAAGTCTAATTAAGTTAATCCAGCTAAGCTCAAATACAAATAACTAAGTAACAGAGAGACAACTGCAATAGCGAATAGAAATTGGAACTGACTCTTAATCTCACACGAGAAACGCTTAATAAGTAGGAGTAATACAAAGAACTTACGAGTGTAGTTAATTCAACACTGACAAATTTGTCCATCAATATATCCAAAGGATAGCAAAAAAGTTTTGCCAGATCATTAAACACAAACTTGCAGCACAAATTGAAAAAACTCAAAACTTAAAGCGCATGTCTTAGAGGCTGTTTGGATGGGCTTATAACTTATGGCTTATAAGCATAAGCCATAGGTTCCTAACTTATGGCATAGGTCCAATCTACTGAGGACATGACCTTGGATAGGAAGGTATGGAAGTCGAGGATTAAGGTAGATGGTTAGTAGATAATCAAGTATTAGCGTATTCTTAGTCGTATGATTTAGGTAGTCGTGTAGTTTCTTTCGCGCAAGTGTGTATTGATACCTGTTATTACATTTGTTTTGTACATTTGCTATTCTCTTGTCTCCTTTTCTTTCTTACATTCTGTGCATCAATTACTTTTCTTTTGAGCCGAGAGTCTATCGGAAACAGCCTCTATACCCCCACAAAGGTAGGGGTAAGGTCTGCCTACATCCTACCCTCCAAACCCCACTTGTGGAATTACACTGGGTATGTTTTTGTTATTGTTGTTGGCCTTAACAAAAAGTGCTTTTATATCATACCCAAATACTACAAAAGTGCTTAAAA
Source organism: Lycium barbarum (assembly GCF_019175385.1). NCBI lineage: Eukaryota > Viridiplantae > Streptophyta > Magnoliopsida > Solanales > Solanaceae > Lycium > Lycium barbarum. The sequence goes on along the minus strand of NC_083337.1, from coordinate 588,833 downwards.
GTTATTTTAGCTTAAAAGCACCTAAAACAAGCCAATCCAAACAGGCTCTTAATATATTATCCTCTTTACTATCCAAAATAGAATCAATCAACTACGCGTCAAACTAAATGGATGAGAATCTTCTGTTTCCATTAATTATTCATCGAAATTACACTATTTATGCTTCACATAGCTCATTTATTAGCCAATAAAATATACTCTCTCTGTTTCAATTTGTTTGAACCTATTTCCTTTTTAGTCCGTGCCAAAATGAATGACTTCTTTCCTAATTTGGAAACAAATTCACTTTATGAATGATTTACGGCCACACAAATTTTCAAAGCTTATTTTGAACCACAAGTTTCAAAAGTCTTCCCTCTTTCTTAAATGTCCTTTTCAATTATAACGGGTTCATATAAATTGAAACGGAGGGAGTATAATTTTTGACCTTCAAAAACCTAACGAAGCATAAATTAACGAATATTCAGTAATTTGAATCTGCATCAATATGTACATGAGAAATAGATATGGACTAAACCAGATAACAAACTCAAAAATATGGGCTAAATCGTGTAAATATTTTCTCCTAGTAGACATAGAGCATAATTTTCCCAAATTAAACAGATAAGTGAAGTAATAAACTATGCAGTAATTAATTAAGCAATAATTAAATGAATTACCAGAGGGTTCCGCGAAGAGATCGAGTTTAACTCTACGACCAGCGCCAATTTTAGCTGCAAGTTTACGCTCTTTTCTTCGCCCCATTAATATTTGATTAAATCAATAATCCACTGATTTAAGGTTTAATTATTTAGGATTCGAAGATTAAAATTGATACTTATAATTTTTCACTTTCAAGCAAAAAACCCTATATATTCGGATGAAGAAGAAGAGGAGAATGTAATTATGGGCCAAAAGCCCACAATGATTTCTTTGTGGGTTGGAATGTGGGCCTTTTGGAATGGACCTGAATAATTTGTGCTTTGTCGCACCTAGAAAAATTTAAGTCCAGATAGAAAATTTTAGGACTTCTATTTATAATATAGCCCAATTTTACGATGCGAGTTTACGCTCTTTTCTCCTCCCCGTTGATTCGATACTCACAGATTTAAGATTCGGATGAAGAAGAAGAGAATGTAAATATAGGGGCAGAAGAATGTAAATGGGTAATTAAGATTCGGATGAAGAAGAAGATAATGAGCCTGTTTGGATTGGCTTATAAGTTCCTTATAAGCTATTTTCAGTTTTTTTAAATGTTTGGCTGGTCAGCTTAAAACTATTTTGTACTTAAATAAGGTTAACAAATAATTGGGCCCGTTTAGCTTAGCTTATCTAAAGCAGCTCAACGTAAATGGCTTTCCAAACAGGCTCAATGTAAATCTAATCAATCAACGAGGGAAAAAAGAAGTAAACCCGCAGCTAAGAGTTGAAGCAGAACTTGTAGTTATGGGCCAAAAGCCCAATGCTTTCCCTTGCGGGTTGGGCTGTGGGCCTTTTGGAATGGGCCTGAATTATTTGGTCTTTGTGGCACCAACGAAAGTTGGCTCAAGTGAACTAATACATTGTATTAGAGCATGTTTGGATGGGCTTTAAAAAAATAGCTTATAAGTAAAAAAAAAAAAAAGAGATAGGTCAACTTGTTTTTTTTTTTGCTTATGTGCTTTAGATAAGTTAAGTCAAACGGGCCAGTTATTTTTTGAGCTTATTTTAAACACAAAATGACTTTAAATTGGTCAGCCAAACACTCAAAAAAGCTAAAAACAGCTTATAGGAACAAACTCTTAATCTGGAGAAAACGAGGGGCACGATGTCTTATAAGAGCCTGTTTGGATTGACTTATAAGTTGTTTTCAGTTTTTTTGAGTGTTTGGCTGGCCAGCTTAAAGTCATTTTATGCTTACAATAAGCTTAAAAAAATAATTGAGCCCGTTTGACTTAGCTTATCTAAAGTAGCTTATAAGCTGAAAATAACTTATAAGTCAAAAAAATAAGTTAAACTACTTTTCAGCCTATAAGCCAAAAAAAATAGTTAAAATACCCGCAATTTATTTTTTTAAGCTTATAAGCTGAGCAGCTTATAGGAATAAAGCCATCCGGCTCTAAACTAGAATACAAATGCTCTAAACTAGAATACAAATGGGAGTTGCTACTTTCGACAACTGGCAAACACATGTCTAGGCACTTGGCCACCAAAAAAATTCATGGTATTAAATTATTACTCCAATGATATTGACATAAAATTCACAGAGCTACCAGAAAATTTACAGTATAAAGACAACAAAGAACAAAATCAACAGAACTTTTACAGTTTAAAGATAAAGAAGTAGACCCCTTTAGTTCTTTGTATCTGTTGGTTGAGCCTTATTCATCTGAATTTCATCCATTTTTCTGTCTAAATTCAAAAAGGGTAACTTTTTCTTTTTCTTCTTCTACTTTACATGTCAGCAAATCCTATGTTTATTTATAGTATTCTGATTCTTTATGCTGTATGCTATTAACAGATCCATTTGCAATAATCATTGATGTTGAATTAGTGGTTTTGATCATCTATTGAATTCTTGATTTAATCTATGTAATGAAATAAAAGTATAAAGACTGTAAAAAAAGTGTGATAAAGATTGTAAAAAAAGTGTGTTTTTTAGATATTCCAGTTTTCTGATTTTCCAGTTTAGCTAAGCTTTTCAAGATATTATCCACTATCAGTTTACTGGGAATCAAATTGACATGAAATACAAGTATAAAGGTTGATAATAATAAAAACCAAAGGTACAAAGATTGTGTCTTTAAATATGCCCTTTTACTGTTTTTTCCCTTTTAGCTGAGGTCAGTTTACTGGGAACCAAATTGACCTGAAACCTATGTTGCTCGGACTCTCCAAAAATGTTACCATACCCTTGCCGGATTCTCAAAAAATGTACTACTTTTGGAGAATCCTACATGCACCCGTGGACATATCTGAAGCGTCTGAGCAACATAGCCTACAAAAAGTATAAAGATTGTCTGATAAAAAAAAGTATGAAGATTGTGTCTTTAAATGTGCCCTTTTCTGGTTTATCATGATTAGCTAAGCTCTCCAAGATATTTTCCCGTATCAGTTTACTCAGAACTAAATTGACCTGAAATTCAAGTATAAAAATTTGCTGATAAAATAAAGTGTATAAAGATTGTGTCTTTAATTGTGCCTTTTTTGTGATTTTTCCTGTTTAGCTAAACTCTTCAAGATATTTTCCAGTAGCAGTTTACTCAGTACCAAATTGACCTGAAATACAAGTATAAAGATTGTCTGATAAAAAAGAAGTATAAAGATTGTGTTCTTTAAATGTGCCCTTTTTCTGACTTTCCCCCTTTAGCTAAGCTCTCCAAGATATTTTCCAGTATCAGTTTACTTGGGACCAAATTGACCTGATATACAAGTATAAAGTTTGTCTGATTAAAAAAACAAGTATAAAGATTGTGTCTTTAAATGTGCCTTTTTCTGATGTTTTCACTATCAGTTTACTCGGAACCAAATTGACCTGAAATACAAGTATAAAGATTGCCTGATAAAAAGAAGTATAATGATTGTATCTTTAAATGTGTCATTTTTCTGATTTTTCCTGTTATATATTTTGCACGGTCAGTTTACCTGGAACTAAATTGACCTGAAATACAAGTATAAAGATTGGCTGATTAACAAAAATTATAAAAATTGTGTCTTTAGATGTGCTCTTTTCCTGATTTCCAGTTTAGCTAAGGTCTCCGAGATATTTTCTGGTATCAGTTTACTTGGAGCCAAATTGACCTGAAATACAAGTATAAAGATTGTCTGATATATATATTAAAAAAAAAAAAAAAGTAAAAAGATTGTGTCTTTGAATGTGCCCCTTTTCTGATTTTCCTGTTTATCTAAGCTCTTCAAGATATTTTCTTGTATTAGTGTACTTGGAACCAAATTGACCTGAATAGAGTGGAATGGATATTGAGGATCATATAATTGATTCCGAATAATTTGGGATTGAAGCATAGTTGACTGATCAATTTAGTTGAGCGGGGAGTCTATCGGAAACAGCCTCCCTACCGGTCAAAAGGTAGGGGTAAGGTCTACGTACACTCTACCCTCCCCAGACCTCACTTGGTGGGATTTTACTAGGTATGTTGTTGTTGTTGGGTTTACTTGTTACCTTTCGATGACTTTGTTGTATGTTAATTCTACAAAATTGGTTTTCTAGTAGGTGTTTTCTGTTGATTGGGCATTGTTCAAATTAAAATTCACTTAAGCTGCATAACTTGGATCTTGATCATCATGATTCATATCATTGCCAATGAAACCTGCAGTGGGTGAAAAGAAAATTTGGAATCACTTCATTCAAATTTTATTTTGCTAGTTATCAGTTATCACCAACTATCTAATGATGATTGTGTAAGATATAATGTTCTCCCCTTCTTATTTTGCAACTAATCAACAAGTTGGCATAAGCTATGGAGTACTCGAATCGTTTTTATATTGGGGCTGGGTATATACTTGGAGGTGTTAACTCTTCCTATGAGCAATAGTTACTTATAGAAGGAAACATATGCCCTTTTGAAATTTTGTAGTTATCATTTTGAGGACTTCGAAGAAAAGCGAACCATTGTTGCTTTCTGTTGTTGCTCACATCTAGAAGTACAATTTTCTTGCTATTTCTTAGGCTGATGCTACAAGACTAAAGGTGTCTATAACACAGATGAAACTCCAGCTTTTACTTGTGATGATGTCGCAGAATATAAATTGCATAAGAAGAGAATAGAGTCTATGGCTTCTCTTCTTGATATGTTTTGCATCGGGTGACAGAATTATAGGGCTTTTTCTCTTGATTTTTTTTATTAGTGAGCGGAGGTGTTGAATGATTTTTTAAGTGTGTATTAACATGGGTTCCTCCTTGTTAGGTGCATAGCTCCAAAGTTGGTAAATTTCAAAAACTTTTGGAATTTTGCATTCACACAGGCAAAATAGCAAATAATGGTCGCGAGGTTTGTTCTTCTATGTTTGGCTGCTTTCACACTATGTTGCTCGGACTCTCCAAAAACGCTGGCACATTCTTGTCGGATCGTCCAAAAATGCACTACTTTGGAGGATCCGACACGCACCCGTTGACAATTTTTGAAGAGTCCGAGCAACATAGCTTTCAATAGTTTCTTTTTTTTCCTTATGAATAGAAGACCCAATTAAATTGGCCTCTTCACCTCCTCGTACAAACCTGATTTTTTTCTTTTTGGTTGAACAGCTATGGAGAACTTTGAAGTAGGGGAAATACCATGTCGAATTTCTTAGAGGGGATCAAACATTTAGGTGCTTCCCTGTTGAAGTGTTGTGATAGGCAATCAACGGGCCTTGAAGATCCTGAGATTCTTGCACGAGAGACAGTTTGTATGCTATCTGACCACATCTGTTTTTATGTTTATCCGCTATTTGTAGAACATACAATGAAATCATGGAGGATGAACCAAAAGCGATGTTTGTCTGGTTCTAGATTTGTCTTATTCAATGATTGCCTCATGTGGGAAATATGATTTTCATTTTGAGGATCATTACAATTATAACTTTTTCTATTTTCCCATTCATTATGTTTTCTTCTCTTCAATGTTTGTCAATGCCAATGCTGTTAAAGGCGGAAGAGAAACCAACATAAGCACAAAGTGTAGTTAAAGCATGCACTTCAATGAAGAAAGGCATAGAGGAACAAAAAAATTAAATATGTAGTGGAAGTATACATTAAGCAAAAACAACAATTATATGATCCGAGAGGAATTGAGAGAACAGGAATTAGATGTAGTATATGAAGTAGAGCTATATAATAAACTTACTTTTTAAATGCATAGTTATAATTTTCAGTGTTATTCAGATCAGTGACAAGTCTTCCCTACAATTCTAGTTTCATATACCTATCCATAATTTCTATAATAATTTATATATGACTTTACCAAATATATTCCTTGTTTAGTCCTGCCTTATCCAAAACTGAGTCCGTATCTGTTGAACTGCACCTCGATGCATGCACTAAAGTGCTGCTTAAGCAAGGGAAGCGATCCACTTATACAGCACCTCGCTTCAAAGTTTAAGTGCACCTCAATGGACCTTCAACGACACTAGTCAATACGTAAAAGATTTGGAATATAAATTCCTTGATTATATTCTGATCATATTTCTGTGTGTTGTATGACATCCTTGCTTGCATAAATGCTCTAATTGGACTTGTACAATTTCCTTCTTGTTGCAGTTAGCGTCAGTGAGATCGAAGCTCTTTATGAGCTTTTTGAGAAGATTAGCAGCGCTGTGATCGATGATGGGCTGATCAACAAGGTCTGATCTTGCATTTCTAATAAGATTATAACTTTTGGAGGCTGGTGTGTCTAAGTTTGGGATATGTTGTTCGGACTCTTCAAAAATCCCGACGTGGCGTGTCGGATCCTCCCAAGGTAATGTGTTTTTGGATGATCCGACATGGTACGGCAGCATTTTTTGTGAGTTCGAGCAACATAGGATACATGATTGTTTATAGTCAAAACTCTTTTACTTACTCTTCTAGCATAGATGTTTAATAAGTTTGTATCAGCTTTGCTTTTGAATTTGAACTCTCACTATGTCACAGGAAGAGTTTCAATTGGCACTATTCAAGACAAACAAAAAAGAGAGCTTGTTTGCTGACAGGGTGAGTTCTCCCTATATACATTAACCTTTTCATATTATCAAGGTTTAATGGAATTGGATACAGTAAATATGATGTTTCCTATAACTGAAATCAGCTGTGACATTGTTGTTATTGCCACACAGTTGAAGCCACACTATAAATTTTTTGAGATGGGTCGGCTATTGCAAGGATTTCGTTTAATATTCTGAGTACGAATTTTACTTGTTGCATCGTGGTTGAGTGTATGACTCATGTTTGTTATTTTATGCGGTTGACTGCATGATACAACAAATATTAATGGGTTAATAGCATTTTTGGTCCCTTTTAGTCCTTGTAATATCTGACAAAACACATTTAACGTTTAATTAGTTGAAATTTGCACTTCTGATCCTTTGCTTGTGAATTTCACAAATTTACAGGAATTATTAATTGTTCCACTATGTAGTTTTGCATTGACCAAAAGTGCAATGATCCCAATTTTTATTATCTACATTTCTTTTTATTCTGACATGTTTTGTTGCAGGTGTTTGACTTGTTTGACACAAAGCACAATGGACTCTTGGGTTTTGAGGAGTTTGCGCGTGCACTCTCTGTTTTCCATCCAAATGCCCCTATCGACGATAAGACTGAATGTATGTTACTTGCTTACATGAATAATTACAATTACCTTCATTTTGTGCATATCAGCTTCTAATGATAGGTTACTTTTGTAGTTTCTTTTCAGCTATATGATCTCAAGCAACAAGGCTTCATCGAGAGGCAAGAGGTAAAGCTTTCATAATAATGAAGTGGTTAATTGTGCATGTAAACACGAGTCTTTTTAGGGTGTGTTTGGTATGAAGGAAAATGTTTTCTTGGAAAATAAGTGCGTGGGGGTGGGGTAAGGCGTGTTGGAGGTGGGAAGGAGACAATTAACGTGAAGTGTCACTTGTGGAACTTGATTTCCCTACTTCCGCTAGGGAATTCATTTTCCTTATTTTTAAGGAACTTATTTTCCTAGAGAAAATATTTTTCCCAAAAATGCTGACCGAGAAAACATGGGAAAATTGGAAAACATTCTTCCTTCATACCAAACACACCCTAAATGTGTTCGACTTATTCATGCTCTGTTCTCCGATTTTTAAATGGCACAGTTTCAGCTTCTCTGTTTATGGAAAATGTTACGTTTATTTGCAATTTTTCTTATCCATCTTATTTTTAGCATGACATAAAGGATATGACTTCTATTACGCAGGTGAAGCAAATGGTGGTTGCTACCCTTGCTGAGACTGGTATGAACCTTTCAGATGAGATTATTGAGAGCATAATCGACAAGGTATTGCACCAACCTACAACTAAATACTATTTTTTGTCTTTCTTTTATTTGAAGGAGCGGTTTTCCTATTTATAACTACTTAATTAATAAGTGACACATGAACCTACTACTTTCCCTTGATTAATTGGCTTGCTGTCCATGTCATTAAAGTTTTGGCCCATCTAGATTCTATCTTCTTCAAGGGCAGTATCTCGGTTGCTTAGAGCTATGGGGAAAAGTAGCAACATCTGATCCCCGGTGGTCACCGTAACATGACACAATTCATTGATTTAAAGTGAGAATATATCCGGGAACTAAGGTACCCAAGTGTGTGGCCTAGTAGTCAATTAAGTGGGTTGAGAACCATAAGGTTTTAGGTTCAAATTCAAGCAGAGACAAAAAACACTAGGTGATTTCTTCCCATATGTCCTAGCTTTAGTGGACAGAGCTACCTGGTACCTGTTGATGGTGAGAGGTCGCAGGTATCCCGTGGAATTAGTTGAGGTACGTGCAAGTTGGCCTCTACACCATGGTTATGAATATATACATATAAGAATGGAGCCATTTATATTTTGCTGCTTCTATGTACTAGATACCACCTAGTATTTTGCTGCCGAGAGAGGTTTTATGGAGATCCTTGGAGGCTAGAGGTGTACCTGTGGCGTACATTAGGGCGATCAAGGACATGTGTGATGGGGCCAAGACCAGGGTAAGGACTATGGGAGGAGACTCAGAGCACTTTCCAGTTATGATGGGGTTGCACCAGGGATCAGCTCTTAGCCCATTTTTATTTTTCTTGGTGATGGATGGATTGACGCGGCAAATTCAAGGTGAGGTGCCATGGTGTATGTTATTCGCGGATGGCATAGTCCTGATTGACGAGACTCGCAGCGGAGTTAATGCTAAGCTAGAGGTTTGGAGACAAACTCTTGAGTCTAAAGGGTTCAAGTTGAATAGGACCAAGACAGAGTACTTGCAGTGCAAGTTCAGCGATATAGTGCATGAGGCTGACGTGGAAGTGAAGCTTGGCACCCAGGCCAAAGAAGTATTGAAGAGAGGTGATTAGATAGGAGGGTATGAAGGACTCAGATCAGGGTAGAAGGCTAGTAGGTAGTCGCGTTTATCCTTTCTCGCGAGTAGTTATGTTGATCTTTAGTTTCTTGTCTCTTGATTTCTGCGAGTATCTGTTTGCACAGAATGGTTTATCATGGCTTATTCACTTTCGTTGTTTTCATTTTCATAATTGCTTTGAATTGTTTACCCGTATCTAACTTGTCCTATGCTTTTTCTTGAGCTGAGGGTCTTCCGGAAACACCTCCCTACCTAAGGTAGGGGTAAGGTCGGCGTACACTCTACCCTCCCCAGACCCACATTGTGGGATTCACTGGGTACGTCGTTGTTGTTGTTGCATGTACTAGATATCGCCTGTGTTTGATGCCTCGATAGTGTCTGTAAGAAAGCAGTTGAGAACCCATTTAACTTCTGAGTTTGGGGTCTCTTCTTTCAAGCCATTTATATTTTGCTGCTTCCATGTACTAGATACCACCTGTGTTTGATGCCTCGATTGTGTCTGTAAGAAAGCAGTTGAGAACCCAAAGCAGTTGAGAACCCATTTAACTTCTGAGTTTGGGGTCTCTTCTTTCAAGTATCCCATGCATTGTGCGACAAAATGGTATAGTACAGTCAAAACTCTCTATAACAACATCATTTGTTCCTAGATATTTTTGGTTGCTACAGTGAAATGTTGTTATAGAGAACATATAACATAACATAACATGAAAGATTGGTTCCGCAGAAACATGGTTGTTATAGTGAAATGTTGTTATAGAGGTTGGCTGTTATAGAGTGGTCTGACTGTATCTATGGAAATATAGGGGATTTGCTAGTTTATCGGCCACTATTGTGTCTGTTTCTGATCATTCAATATCTATTCTTTCTCATGGAGGAGCTGGATGGTAGCATTGCAGGATTTGCCTTTTTTACTGCTTAACAAATGTAATGTTTTTTCGAGCAGACTTTTGAAGAAGCTGATACTAAACATGACGGGAAGATTGATAAGGAAGAGTGGAGAAATTTGGTCCGGCACCATCCTTCACTTCTGAAGAATATGACCCTTCAGTATCTTAAGTAAGTGGCACTTGGAATAATGACATCACTTCATTTAGCATCATGTTTGGCATATTGTGATTCTATCCGTGGCATACTTTTAGTATGGATTGACCTAAATGTCGTTGTCACATAAACAGGGACATAACGACTACATTCCCAAGTTTTGTCTTTCACTCGAGAGTTCCGGATACCTGATATGGATTGCCAAAGCTGAATTGCCTACAGAAGTAGTCTTATACTTGAGAGTTGCAGTTCGACTAAGAAACTAAGTATTATTTTAGCTCAACTTTTTTTAAGTTCAACATTTTCATGATTTGTTATTCTTTTCGAGGGCAGTGGGGTTGTGTATTGTTGTTACCACTGCACAAATGCTAAGTTCCCTTGTTGATGTTGTGCATCATTGTAATTTAATTTGCTTATTGTAGCTCATTATTTGGAAGTCTTTTGGCATGAGATGAGTTTAAATGGAGAAATATGGTTAGTGAGGATGATTCATATTTAACCGGCCCCGACTTTGGGATTGAGGTTTAGTTGTTGTAATGGCTCATTATTGATTTGCTCGATTATAAACCTTCGTGTACGTCTACTATTAAGCTCAGCTAGACGAACATTTAGCAAACTCTATTCTGCCAGAAAAACTCCACTTTGAAATATTGCAATAGGTTTTCTTCTTGAAGTTGGTCATTGTGGTAGACTGATAAGTGAGTGATTCTCAAATTCTTATAATGTGCAGCTGGATTTTTCCTTCAAAAGCTGGGGTAGGCAGCCCTAATGTTAATGATTTTCAGCAACTCAGAAAGAAAAGAAGTACAGAAAGGCCTTAGGTAAGTTCTTCCTGTCCGCCTCAGAGTTACCCATCTATACGTACTCGTGGGAGAGCATGTAATCGGCAGGGGTAGATCTAGGAGGGGGTGATGTGAAGGTGTTCATCCAAAACCCCTCGGCAAAAAATTACCTTATATATACAAAATAATTTTTTGAATTTTCATATACATATATAGATTTTAAATCCTTGAACATAAGATTAGAGGTTGACTCACTGGTTAAGGGGTTTTAAATTCACCTTAAGGTTTCAAGTTCAAATTCAAGTCACTACATTTTTATTTTCACCACTTGACTCGCGGAAGTTGATACATACACCACCAATCATATAAAAAATAAGAATAAAAAGGCATACTACCAATTATGAAAATTTCCTATCAACCCAACTCGGAATGGTTCAAACAAATGTCAATGATAGCAAAGACCTCGACAATGAAAAATAAACAGCATTAAATTCAGATATTTCAGCTTCTGGGAACGAGGCCGTGCATTATAGTAGTCACTTAGATAAGATTTACTAAACCAAATGCGCATTTTAAATCTTCTAAGTGCCAGCAAAAGTTCTTTTGGGAGGGATTATCAACTGAAACTTGTGATTTAAAATTATTAAGTGTCTGTATAGCAATATGAATTTTCAAGTGGTAAACATCCAAATCAGTTGGGTGTCAAGGATGATAAACTTAAACAGAAGGAAAAACTCTTCAGAGACAAAAAGATAAGTAATGCATTCATAATCATTCTTTGAGAGACAGAAAGATATGGAATGCAGTTAAATATAGCAATCTTTAAAGTCCATGCACACGACAAACAGTTGGTTCGGACGAAGAAATTGTGCATTTGTGGCATCTTCTTGCAATTCCAAGTATGCAAATCTGGAATTTATTCTTTGAGAGCGCCGTGCTCTATCCACAGTTCTTGGCATAGCCTTATCTTGCTTCCATTGCGCCCTTAGGCCTTACTAAACAATGACATTCTGACTGGTAGATACTAATTAGCTTCCGTAATGATATTCCATAGAAGGTATTAAGATGCACTTGTTAATGGTTTGTGAACATGCACCTTATGCTTGTTTTATAACCTCATCATCAGAGCTTGTTACCAGGTAGAGGAAAACTGATGCATTGGAGACCTATCCTGATTATAGAATCTTATCCACAAAATCTCAATATAGATTTATACTGTAACTAATTAAGAGATATGTATGGGTGTTTAGCGGTCAACTATGCCTAGTGCCATAACCATGAATTTCACTGGAAAGTTCTATCACACTCGAAACATAGATGAATTATTTATTTGGAAAATTCAAATGTCTATTACATAAACTCATATATCACGGCGGCAGCAGCAACAACATACCCAATGAAATCCCACAAAGTGGGGTCTGGAGAGGATAAATTGTACGCAGACCTTACTCTTCCCTTGGAAGGCAGAAAGACTATTTTATTTGACCCTCGGCACATAAACTACATATACATGATACAATAATAGAATAAACGACATGTCTTTCACTTAATATGCTGATGTACGCAGCTTCATAGATGCTTCTTTATCCCTGTGCCACAAAATAATTCAATTCAGAAGGGGTAACTTTGAAAAGAAAAATTCAATAATATCATTAATTGAAGTACAAATCTAATATTGCCGAAAATTGCAAATAATATGGATGTCAAGTGAAAGAAGTATACTCTTCTATAAAAATTAATTACTTGAGACTTATAATATATATCGCATGTAACCGATCTGCTTTCCCGATCGAACATGTATACGAAAACCATTAATGGAACAATAATAATTACTAACTAGAAAAACAGATAATGCATCATCCATCCACCTAATTTTGTTCCTTTTTTCATTTTTTTCATTCTTCTTACATTCCTTTCTAGTACAATTTTTTCAGCCTCGTCAATAAACAAAATTGCAGGTAGCTCCTCTAGGCCACACATATTCGCCGAGCCGATTAATAACCTGATCTTTGGCCAAGTTTTTTTGTGAAACAAAAGTACTTTTTCTCTCGAAAACGCCTTTTTTTAATTTTATTTTTAGGAGATTTGGTGTTCGGCCAAAAATCAAAAGATCTGTTGAGCAATACAGAATCAACTTTTTTACTATTACAGAGAAGCTACACTTTCTATTTCTTCCAAGAATCATAAGCAGAAAAATTTCTTATTATCAATAACCAATATGGCGACAAAATCTTCTTACTGTCCAAAATCAATATTGCTAGAAAATCTTCTTACTGTCCAAAATCAATATTGCTAGAAAATCTTCTTACTGTCCAGAATCAATATTGCTAGAAAATTTCTTACTGTCCAGAACTAATATTGCTAGAAAATTTTCTTACTCTCAAGAACCAATATTGCTAGAAAATTTTCTTACTGTCAAGAACCAATATTGCTAGAAAATTTTCTTACTGTCAAGAACCAATATTGCTAGAAAATTTCTTACTGTCAAGAACCAATATTTAGAAAATTTTCTCACTATCAAGAACCAATATTCTCAAGAACCAATATTGCAAGAAAATTTCTTACTCTCAAGAACCAATATTACTAGAAAATTTCTTACTGTCAAGAACCAATATTGCTCGAAAATTTCTTACTGTCAAGAACCAATATTGTTAGAAAATTTTCTGACTGTCAAGAACTAATATTGCAAGAAAATTTTCTTACTGTCAAGAACAAATATTGCAGAAAAATTTCTTACTGTCAATAATCAATATTGCAGCTACCTCCTTAAATGAATTTGCTAAATACAAATTTTCTCCTTAAATGGATGCATATAGTGCATGCATAACTTATAGGTTCAACTGATCATTTATATCTTTTATACATATTGTATATGAAAAATCATAAAATTTCAAAAGTACTAGTATAAGTTCAAAGCTAATAACCTTAGACCGCGTCGTCAAGTGAGCCTGAAACAGAAAGTTGGATGTTTGTGGCTGGTGGCGGTGATGGAGGAGCTTGAGCTGTAGCTACTGTTGGCTCATCTGCATCAGCAATATTGATACGGTTGTTCCGGCACCAGAGTATGATAGTGTGCAAGCACCACCATGCTATGCTTACTATAGCAGATGCTAAGGCAAATTTGAGAGCTATGTTAATAGTAATGTGGATGGTCAAGTCCATGGTATGGCTTAAAGCAGAATTAGTGATGCTCAACTTTGATACGTACGCGTTTAGTTTTATAGCGATTTAGAGTGTTGTAATTACTGTGAATGTTCAACTCCATGACAAATAATTATGTTAAGATACCTTCATTTGCTTATACTTGGCTACATTAGTCCAACTACTCCTAGACTGGAGTGATATTTTAATGAGAGTTAAAAAAATAAGGTTGAAATTGACAATATTCATTTGCTTGTTGTTTAAGAGTGTTGTACTCTGCACGTTAATTGTTGTACTAACATGGTGATCCATGATAATCTACATCCAAATAGTCCTACTAGTCCTTAGAACAGATTTATTAGTCATGAGAGGCGGGATAAATTTAGTTACTATTAGTGGGAAACTAAGCGACATGTTGGTTTCTTTGTGGGGAACAGAAAGTAACTAGTTTCTTTGTGGGAACAAAGTTAGTTACTTTTAGTGGAAAAAGTAAAAGACTTCTTGTTTTCTTTGTGGAACAAATTTAGACTGAGCCATTATATGGGAAAGTAACTGGTTTCTTTGTCTCAAACGGAGTAAGGAGGAGCTTTTACGTAAGAACGAACTTTTTACCTTAGAACGAGTTAGGCCATAACACTATCTCGTGAGATTTTCTTTTGGATTGCCTTGAGCAAAAATTAAAAAAGAAAAGACTTAAAAGCTGATTAAATTAGCTTAAGATATATTTTGGTTTTTTTCTTACGGCAAGTAAGAGTTACATTAGCTCACCAATTGTGTGTAGCTATTCTGATGAATGATTAAAGTACCATTCAAATTCAAACTAATTGAATGCAGTAGCATGCATAAACCCTTTCTCTCATGCCTTTAGCCAAGCATAACTATTGAATGGATATTCTTAATATACTAGTTGTTGATGATGGAAATCAGGCATACACAGCGGAAACAAATAGCCAGGATCAAACTTGCATGTAATATAGACAACACATAATCAAGATATTAATCAAACATAAAATTGATACTTATCTCTTGAAGCGTGACCGCGACCAAGAATCGAATCTTCAACCACGAGCACACACCATCCAGTTGATCGTCATCCTTCAGTTTCACAGTCTTCTGCTGTGTAACCCGATTAATACCAGAATTTGTGAAATTCGTGTGGGCGAATTTCTATGGAAAAAGAGTAGAAACTTGTAAAACCCTTCACCTTCTTATGGAATAAGACCCTTATGTTATCACTACAGGTTTAGGGTTTTCCCCTTTTCCAAAACCTATTGGGTCTTTGTTTTCCACCTAGAAATAATATTCCATATAATTCTTTATTATTCGGGCACAGCAGGGACCACAGAATTTAATTATCGAGGCTTCCTATTATGGAATTAATTCAAGAAATCTGAATTAATCATACCATAATAAATTACGAATTATTCCACTAAAAAATCGTAACTGCACTCCTCAGTTCAATTTCAAAATCATACATTAAAACTTATTTAACTCCCCATGTTAAGATTACAGATACCAATCAATTAAATTAAATTACTGACAATTTAATTCATTGACTAATTGAATCCTTTATATTTCTGCTTAACTTACATCATGTGACGGATACAAAATCCACCTGCAGGGTTTTCACATGAGACTTATAAGCATCCATAAAGGGGTATCATCAATCTCAAAGTCAAGACATGAATTCTATCAACTAATTATTATTTCACAAATGTAATTTTCCATTATCCAATTCACCAGGAATACATAGACCCGTAATTGAGTCGTACCTTTTAGTAAATTAAAATAATGAACAAATCACATTGATCATAATAATTATATCAAGATTAAGAGTATAAGTACATTTAATGAACTAGAGAATTTGTTTTATATATTCAGTACAAAAACACTTATCTCTACTTGGTCCGTTCAATACATACAAAATGTACTAGCACAAGAAGACGAAACTATACCGTTTCCATAATGAAGATACATTATATTAATCTTGGGCTACAATCATACCGATGGCTTTGTCCAATTTCCATCTTAGATTGTGAACATAAATTTTATACTTATAAAAACCGACGATTTAATCTTCCGTGTATAAGCTAAACTCTATACACTAAATCATCTACTATATAAGTAAAGGACACACATACTGGTACATGATCTATTTAATTCTTTATTAAACAATGAATAAATAATTGTTCTATAATAAATATTATATCCAAACACATGGTTAATAGTATATATCCCAACAATCTCCCACTTAGACTTTTAACCATGACAATTGTTAGAATATACCATGTCTAAACGCATGGTTAATGGTATATACCCCAACAGTTGATGCCCGTGCGAATAGGCCTAATATGAGCTAACACAAAACATAATATTAGTATGACAACATTTTCGTTCGAATAAGTACGTACAAGAAATTATTTGGTTTCATTTCATCTCAAAGTTTTTATTCTGTTGAAATCTTTACATTCTACTGGTCCTAACCAAAACTTTAGTAGTATAATTTAATAAAGTAACATAACTTAGTATAATTTACTAAAGTAACATAACTTATTATTTTTTAATTATGAGAACATTCATTTGTTAAGTTGTAAAGCACTAAGAATCTAACATTCTATCTGTTTTTTACTATCGCTTAATGCTATAAATTTATTAGGTTTGCAAAGATATATATTTGCTTCTTAGGTTGAATTGTATTTTATACAACAACCGTGAGTCATTATACATTATTCTCCTGAAGATCAATCATTTCTTATTTACTATTCACAAATAAAATTTAGAAAGTTTAGCACATAATTCAAATGCGTAATTTATCTCGACAGATAGCAGAAAAGTTGTTAGCATGATACAATATTTTTCTCTGTTCTTCTTTCATAATTACAATGATATATTATTAATAAGTACTTTTATCATTTATATCAATTTAGTGAAAATATTATCGTGTAGTCTCACATCATAAATGTATTTTCTTTAAAATTAAATTTAAATTCTACTAAAGTTTATGTTATATAGTTACACATCAAATTAATTTTTTGACCCATATATTTTTCTTTTATTTCAAAATTTATTCTTATTAATGTTAATTGGTTATATAATTTCTCAAATTGCAATTATTTTATTCATTATTTTGTCAGCTTTTTAAATAAAAATTTGCTTGAATCTTTTTACTTATATTACAATACCAGCCCATTTGAAGGACAATTCGTGCAATTTCTTCCATTTTTTTAGTTTTTAATTTGTAATAGACAAATTCTCTTTTTTAAAACTAACCTATACAAAAGCATGAGTTGAAAAAGTGGATCGTTGACCAAGGGCAACCAAGGGCAATTTGGTCAAAGCACTTGCCATTGAATAATTCCATTACTTAAAAGTAGAATCTTACTGTAGCTTAGTATTAAATATATTCGTACTTCTCCTATTTTGCCCCTGCTCATAAAAATTGCATCACAACAGATGATGTCATTTCAAGTGGCAAGTATTAATTATATTTTTGGCCACGTGTCACTTTTACACTCCTTTTACTTTTCACTATTTTATCATGCTCACATAATTCCACTTAATAGACAAATAAAATTTGTGTATATGTATTAATGTTCATCTATATATATATATGCATCGACAATGCAAATTTAGGTATGTTTATTAGCAATATAAAACATATATACTATCACTATCCAATACATAAATCTTTACAATTGTACACAACTACATACACATAAATACACTATATAATCCAAAGGCGCAGGGGCATACGCCATCTAGTATATTTGACATTCTAAGATTGTTGTAGTCAGAGAAAGATATGCTTGCTGTCACACCCCATTTTAACCGGGTTAAATTAGGGTACAACATATTGGTGATTCCTGTTATTGTTTGTTTTAAGGAGTCGCCACCTAATTAATTTAACGGTGAATTAGGACACCTAAAGGCTAACTAAGGTAAAGTTAAAACTAAACCTCCGTTAATTGTCTGCTTAACCAGTGTGATTCTAGGTAAGGGTTCTTTATTATCCTAAAGGGAAGGAGTTAGGCATCCTTTAGAATCCGTTAACTACGGTTGTCCGGCCAAACTTAGGTTAATTAATTAAGGTTAAATGAGGTGTTTAAATTTAAGAAAGTGGCTTGTGATACTACTAAGGTGAAAATAAGTAACGCTGTTTAAAATAAGAAATAGAAACGTGCTAAGGCCTTTTTAAAAAAATGCTATTAAAACAAGACTTGTAGGATAATTTGGACAAAAGAAACCTCAAATGATATCTAAAATAAGCTATAAATATAGTTAAGGCTTTAAATAATAATGTTATTGAAACTTGCAAAATATGATAATTTTCACATAATTAGAAGCTTTAAAAAAAGAAGGCTAACCAATTTAGGCTTGAGATAAATTATATTATATGAATGTAGT
Source organism: Lycium barbarum (assembly GCF_019175385.1). NCBI lineage: Eukaryota > Viridiplantae > Streptophyta > Magnoliopsida > Solanales > Solanaceae > Lycium > Lycium barbarum. The sequence continues at coordinate 570,475 of NC_083337.1, read as the reverse complement.
AGTGTAGAAAATCTAGACTTATTTTTTAATACAATGCAAAAGATAATGAGTTTTCTTCCTCTAACTTTATTTAGTTGTATTCGGCTAAACTATGTATAATTTGATAAATCTTGAAGAAATTATTTATAAAAGTTCTTGAATTTACATTTGTGGATTAGTAGTATTTTGAAATTTTAAGATAGTAAGAATTAAATATGATTCCATTAACTCAAAATACATTGTTATGCTATTTTGTAAATCAATTATTCCGCATAGAGTAAATATTAGTCATTATAAGTAATTTTAACATAAGAAGAAAAGAATAAAACCTATGGAACTAATCATTGATTTTCCTTAAATTAGCTACCCGTTACTAAGCCCCTTAATGTTGCTAAGGTTCATCTAAATTAGCAGAACAAAACATTAGTCATACAAGTTAAATGCAAACAGGATAAAATAGAGGAGCAAGTTAAATGGGCTCAGCCCATTTTTTAAAGACAACTGCAATCTGTTTTGCCATTGGGCTTTGGCCCAGAATTCCTCTCTTTTTATTTGTGCTGCGGGCTGTTGCTGCTGTATGGGCCTCGGCCCAGAATTTCCGTTTCTCCTTTTTTGTTTTGCTGCGAACTAGGCCCGATAGGGAAATGACTCGAGAATATTATATTGGGCTTTTTTAGCCCAACACCGAATGCGAGGGAGGAACGAGTCATTCGGACTCGCATGTAATGGTCATGCATAAAACGAAAGGAGAAGGATTAGTATATAATCAGCGGATGAGGTTAAAACATGTAAAATATAACTCAGAACAAATCAATAGATTATGTATATACTGTATATATTTTGGTATATCTTATGCATATACATTCATAAGGATGTATAGAAGGTCAATATCGAAAATCTTTCGCCCCCGTCTTCCCGATGTTGCACAAGTTCCAAGGGATTTCGTGAATCCCAGGCATGGCTAACACCGAGGAGGTTTCAAGCTTAATCCATAATGACCCTTCTAACTCCCCATTAACGTTCTAACCACAATATACTCATAATATACATTCGTATACATACTTCATATATAGGAATGCCTACTGCACACGAATTCAGAAATAAGCATAACCAAAATTGAAAAGAAACTGCACTATACGGGGAATCTGCCAACACATATTTCATTCCACGAGATACACATAATGTAGACCAAGTATATTCACCATATTCAACCATTTGAAGAATTTAAATAGAGCATTTTACATATATGGCACAGGCAGAGTTTAAAAGGAAGTGGGCTACCAGCACATAACGCATACCCAGTCTGAACACGACGGTTTGTGATATACAAATATTTACTGAATTCAGGAGGGATATTCATGGTATTCAGGCACATTCCCAGTTCGTATTCTTTGTATTAACGAAGCAAAGCGCTAATGATTTGCAACACAATGTCATTCCTGTTAAGAGCTAGCAATTCTGCTCGACTAAACTATAAAGGGTAATTATCTTTTCTTCTTCAAAGTACAGATTTTCAGTCCAGCAGTACCAGTTCTAATTTCAGTTGACATAATGCATTATTTGGACACAATAGTTAATATATATCATGGGATATTCCAACAAAAGCACAAACCATACAGGACATACGCGTCTTTGAACCAAAACATGACATTTTTAGCATTCGCTAACCAATTCAAATCACTGGCCACACAGTTTATACAGAATTATTTAAGTCAAGATCGGTTGTTCTTAAGATTCAAAATGTCTAGAATACCACAGACAAGAATCAATCAGTTTGAACCCAAAGCATTTGTTTATTGGCATTCCCCAAGCTAATCTCATAACAGAATATAAACATCCCAGTTATGGCAGACTTAATGACATGCTCTTATCTGATTCAAGAAATGCAGCAGCACAGGACACATAACATACACGAATGACAGAAGACCATGCTATCATTTTCAATTCAACTGCCCAAACTTTATGCAAGGCAGTTTCAAATCACCCAAACTGAATTAAATGCATCACAAGCTGGACTGGACCACAGGTGATTCAGCTATGTTAAGGTGCTTAGCAGGACAAGAAATGAAATCAAACTGAACTAAACCAACACCAAAACTTATCAGAACCAACTTTGTACACTATGATAGAGGCATTGAGGATACCATATTAAACTTAAGAAGATAACAGTACTCTTAACAGATCTCTTTCACACTATTTGATAAACTGCTCGTATGCTAAATATAACCAGTAGTTAAACGTGACAAACGCTATACCTTTGATCAACTAAATAGACTGACCAGATACCCACATAGAACTAAATTACTCACATAGGTATTTCAAACCTATATGACTCCTACTTTGGCTGCAAGGTTCGACATACAACAAATTTTAGACTTCTTAAGGCCACACATTATTTTGAAATGCTATCTCTGTTGGACTAACTCTTCTTTTTAGATTCAGCCACCCAAATAACAAGCTATAACAATGAACTTATCAAAACAGCAAATTTAAAGAGACTCTGGATTTAGAGTTATTTGCTACTGTTTTAAAATCTACGAACAACATCTGCCTGGAAAGAAAAGGGACCTGCTTTGATATTCACCAGAACCCCAAAGACACTTTCACATAATTCATGAAGCAATATGGAACCTTGTAAGGTAAGAATAGTTTCAACAACTCAACTCCAATCCATACATTTAGAAAACACAAAGACTAAGTTAATCAACACTGAAAACAGATTACCATAAGAAGATAAACGTGCTAACTAGCTGAAACAAATTAGTGACACTAACCTAATAGCTTAGCCAATCACTATAACAAACTACTAACAATGGCAACAAATTGGCAATAATAACAATAAACTAATCACATGGTTGATTACTGATATCTAAGCCAGTTCTAAATCAAAGAAAGGCAGATCAAACTGATGCAAAATGGGGAAGCATACAAGCACACATGTGATCTATTCATTTTTTTAATTTAAACCAAACTGGTGATCTGCCTCATTTTCCTTTTTATCAACATACCAGCAGCTATCTAAAGGGAGAGAATAAATAAAACACCAAGCAGAATCTGTATGCATTCAAAAGCTGAGAGATATTAGTCACATAAGATTTTAATCATTCAGACCATTTTTAGCTTTCTTTAACAGGAATGAACATGACATTCACTTCTTTTACTTTTAACAATGCAATTTCTGCATCAAAAGATAGGAAGAAACTTTATTCACTTGGTTATATTCAATGGAAGCTAGAGATTGTGAAGCATAGGATGCTATACCCATACATAAGCTAAAGAATTCAGTCATCACAACATGGCACCAACAAACAGCGTGAAGGCTACACAGTTGAAGTATGGACAGGACTAAACACTCTATTTATGCACACCTAATATGAGTAACACCACCATTAATCAACTCACGTAATCAAGTTTATATCAGTAAAAGCATTATAGACCTAATATAACCTCATCATACCCAAAAAAAAAAAAAAAACAGGACATATACCGACCATATAGAAACTAAACAGCGCGATTCCGAGATAAACACATAGACATTGTCAACTACTAAGCGCGATTAAGATATAGGGATTTATTTAATCTATCAGCATATAAAATACTTCACAAACCACTAACTGAATTAACATAATAATTGCTAGATCATGAAGACAATATCTAATGCTAACACATAACAAACTAAGAAGCTAAAAATGCAGAAGATGAAAAATAAACAGAAAGGGATTGACGCACCTTCTTCGGGTGCAGCGAAGTGAGGCTTCGGATCCTTCGATCTACCTCGAAAACTACTAAATCCGAGCTTGCGATGCTCGAATTTACAGCAACACAAAGAAAATAAAAAGCAGAAAAACAGATGTTCCAGTATTTTGACTCGATATTTTGAATTATCACAACCACTGAAAACTAATCTTTGAGGGAATTTTAGGTGGCTCCAGAACTTGTATTTTTCAGGGGGGATTTCCCGATCTGTTTTTCAAAAGGGGATCCTTTTGCGATCTAGAACCTCAATTTTCAGGGGATCTTGACCACTGGAAAACCTCTCTTTTTTTTTTCCTGATTTCCGTCCCTTTTCAAACGATTCATCTCCCCCTATTTATAGGGTTTTGTGTTGAATAAAGAAAGAGGGCAGGAGCGGGGGAAAGTGCGGTGGGAGAGACAAGCGTGGGGGACAGCGGGAAGTGGGGGGACAGAGGAAAGTAGGGAACAGAGGGAAATGGGAGCGGGGTGTAGGCGGCGGTGGTGGGGATGACGATGAGAGAGGAAGGAGCGAAGAGAGAGAGAGAGAGAGAGAGAGAGAGAGAGAGACGATGGGGGGTGGCGGCGTGGCTGAGGAGAAAATGAAGGAAGCCCTAATGGGTTTCCTTTGTTAAGTGAAAGGGGCGGTCGGGTCGGGTCACGGGTATTGGGTTGGGTTAATCAATTTTTGGGCTGGGTATTAAAACGAATGGGCTGGTAATTATTTTAAGATATAATGGGCTAGTCCGAAAATAATGTTGTTGATTGGGCTCTGATTTGGGTTAATGAAATTTAAATACAAGACCTACTTTAACTAATTATATATTAATGGGTGCCAAAATATTATTTAATATAAAAGTATGCAATTATTGGTGTTCAGATACAAAATAAAATTATATGAGGTTATAATAGCCGTGCAATAATATATTGAAAGTCCAGAGTAAATAAACACTATTACTTAATTATGCGAAGATAAATGTGATGTGTGTGCGTAAGCTGGTAAAAAATGCTGAAATGATAAAATAAAAAAAATAACTATGAATTATAATAAAGCTGGTAATAATAATAATAATAATAATAATAATAATAATAATAATAATAATAAGGGTAGTAGAAACGGTAATAAAAGATAATGACGGGAAAATGCAATGCCGGTATTAATAATGAGCTAATAATTATAGTAAAATATAAATATATTTTTTTTAAATTTGCCAAAAATATTAGAAGCGTAAACAGGTATTTTGGAGGAGAGGCGGGACAAAATTGGGTTTCAACACTTGCTTTGTCATATACATGTTGTAAATGTTCTCTCCCTTCATCTTTTTAGCCATTATTAAATACAATTTTAGTTGTTGTAGCAATATCCCATTTGTCTTTTGTTTGATTGTTTGATCTGGACTATTTAAAGGCTCCCAATTGAGCTGTGGTTTGTGCTCCGTATCTAAAACTTTATAATATTAATATTTGTTACGAATACAAAGTTTGCAAAAATTTATTAATACTTTTTAAAAGAGAAGACTTGTTTAAAAAGAAATTATTTTCTCCTCTTTGAGACAAAGCAATAGCAATATTTAAGCATCAGTTGATAACTTAAATTTTAATTCGATTAATTTAAAGGTGTAAAATATTCTATTGTTAATGTATGTAGATTGGACCTAAATAATACTTATTATTTTTTATCAAATTTTGATTTGGATAATTCTAAAATTAAATCAAATTTACATTAGTTCAAATTATTAAATTAATTTTACATGTTTAAAACGAAATAAAGTAGAAATTTGATTTTCTATTTAAACGAAGAACTACTATTTTTTAATTTTTGGTGAATATTCTTGGTTTAGCTCATTTTATTTGTTGTGTTGTCTTTTGCATGTTTTTTTAAGGAAACGTCAATTAGAATTAGAATTTGACTAATTTACCTTATTCATTATCTGATCTCCATTTAATATTATTGTCACGACCCGGCTAAGGGCCGCGACGGGTACCCGTGCTAACCACCGAGCACCACTCGTGTTACTACTCCTTAGCCTCTTTGTCAATCGATTATCCACTTCATAGTTAATTTATAAGAAAAACATTTTCATTTGGAAACAAAAGTACTGTATATACTTGAGCCCTATAGGCTAGCAAAATAATACATATATGTACATGCATGCAAAATGACCATTCCCTGAGACCATACAACCCACATCGAGTACCTACGAGCCTCTATGAACTGACACATATACAACTGTACACAAAAGATTGTCATAGGCACCTCCGGAGCAATGGAGGGCTTTTAATCGGCTGGCAACTCTAGGAATCTGGAGCAACGTCTCCTCCCTGCCTACCTGTGGGCATGAACACAGCGTCCAAAGAAAAAGGACGTCAGTACGAACATTGTACTGAGTATGAGAGGCATAAACAATGAAGAAAGACAGTGATAATATAATGTGAACATCAATATGAAACATCTAAATCTGAATGGCAATCATAAAAAAAAGTATTGCATGTTGTCTTACTCATACTCATCATAATCTCATATATGCATAATATGCAAGCTGCCCGTCCATATCGGAACGGTGTGATAATCAATAACATTAGCCCGCGTCCAGGCCTCCCGCGTCCGGGGTACCGTCTCATGCCGCCCACTAGTGGTGTCTGCCCATGCCCGAAGGTCATGGTGTCTCCGTATAGCTGCCCGCCTTGGCGGTGACTACCCGGCCAACTAGGCACGGTGTAAAATGCTCATGACATGCTCAATGCAAAATACTCATAATAATATGTTCATCATAAATTACTTATCTTATCCTAATGCGTATATAAGACTCATGATAAACTTTACCATATCGGGGTGACGTAAGGTCGTAATCCCCCGGTTACGTTATGGAGCCATTATGGACATTCTGCCTCACCTTGAAAGGACTAGTACATAAGGTGAGTGTAGGCAAGGAATAACATCCTCACATCGAATAGCTTAATCTACATAGACATTCATAGGCATAAGCCTCTAACTTCTTAGGAGGTGAGAGCTCATGAAAGGAATAGGAATTCAAGCTAAGAGATTCATGCCATTAGAAGGAAGGACTAGCCTCACATACCTTTGTCGTTTAGCTAAGCTATCAGTCTCTCATTCACCTCCGATGTTACGTCGTCACCTTCATTAAAGAATGCGAGGTACATTAGCTAAATAACTATGAGAACGCGTCGTTATTTCTAGGAAAAATTGGGCAGCACTTCCTTTGTTTATACTAATTTTCCCATGTTCTATATCAACTCCCAACATTCCCAATGCTACTCACAATATCACAATCAACAATCATCATCTATGTGCATTTAGCAAAATCCACCATTTCTCTCCAATTTCATCACATTTATGGTTATAGGCTCGATATCGTATTTTCCCACGTATCACATTTATCTCAGGGTTTACAAGTCATTTATAACCTATTCATACTCACAACACCCTATAATCCATGATTCAATTCCACTACTAACCAAACATGACACTATTCACTCTTGAATGACCCATTTGTTATGCTTCTCTACATTTCAAGCATCTAAGCTTTCTAAGACCTTAAACAACATGGGATGATCATAAAACTCACCTTGGATGATGGTTGAACAAGACTTGAAAGAGAATAACCCTTTAGCACCAAAACCCTACTTCACTCTTTCTTGGATTTCCTTGAAGAAGACAAGTTTTGCTTGAATCTACACACTTGATTCCATGTAATTGATGTTGTTGATCTTGGTTTTCCTTTGATATCTATTATAGATGGATGTTGGAGAGAGTTCTAGAGAGTTCCTTGGTCAACAATATGGAAAAAAAATGATTTTTGGACGAGTTGGGTACATTTAAAAAGGTCCAGAATTTTCTGGACTGGCACGACATGCGACACACTTCGCGAGTCGCGGAAATGCTCCGCGAGTCGCAGGTTGTGTCGCAGATCTTGCCAGACGATCGCCCCTCACTGGCACAATCCGCGATGAAGTCGGGTCGCATCCGCGAGTCGCAGGTCATCCGCGAGTCGCGGATGGTGCCAGAAGGTGATATTTTTGCCCGTAACAGTCTGTCGTAGAACGGCCATAACTTTTGATCCCGATATGATGTGAGGGCTCACGACCTATGGTTGGAAAGATCTTTAAATTATATACAACTTTCATACTGTGGTGTTTTTCCCAAATTCCGACTTAAAAATGTAGTTTTGACCCCTACAACCCAGCTCCTCCGAAAGTGTTTCCTTAACTCGCCCTTTTTGGATGGCTTATGCCCATTTTTGGCTTATGGGTCCTTCTTGAAACTTACTTGGCACTTCATTACCAACATAAGGGGAATTATAATTCTTCTCCTAAATATCATTAAGACATCACTAGTTCGATACTCGAAATTGTCCTTCGCCAGTCGATCCACTGTGCGCGAACGAAAATTTTCCGGGGTGTAACATTCTCCCCCCCTTGGGAACATTCGTCCTCGAATGTTAAACGCTCGGGAATTCTACGAAAATTTCGCCAGAGTTTCCCCTGTACTATGGCACTACTAACCTGTCACAACAACCCATAATATCATCGCCTCACAGGGCTACATCACAATAGCAACATATTTGTGGCCACACACGACCAAAATCATAAAAATTAGTGCATACATACCTTATCTCGTTGGCGTTTCGTCTTGGATTTCTCCTGGGGGTTGGAATAAGTGGGGATACTTTGACTTCATGCTCTCTTCCGCTTCCCAAGTCATTTCTTCCCGGTTGTTGTTCCGCCACAGGACCTTAACGGAAGCTACCTCTTTGTTTCGAAGCTTTCGCACTTGTCTATCTAAGATGGAAATAGGCACTTCTTCATAAGTTAACTTTTCCGCTATTTGCACATCATCTATCGGGACAATCTTTGTGGGATCTCCAACACACTTGCAGAGCATTGAAACATGAAAGACTGGATGAATTGATTCAAGCTCTGAAGGCAACTCTAGTTCATAGGCTACCTGTCCCACCTTGCGGATGATTTTGTAGGGTCCGATATACCTCGGACTTAGCTTCCCTTTCTTGCCAAATCTCATCACCCCCTTCATTGGCGACACTTTCAAGAACACCCAATCATGAATCTGAAACTCCAATCACCTTGACCTTTTCTATTGCTTGCTGGACCAATTCAGGGCCCACTAATTGTGCTTCTCCTACTTCGAACCATCCGATTGGAGATCTACATTTCCTTCCATATAACGCTTCGTATGGAGCCATTTGTATACTAGAATGATAGCTGTTGTTATATGAAAATTCAATGAGGGGTAAATGATCATCCCAGCTTCAACCAAAATCTAACACACACGCCCGGAGCATATCTTCTAAGGTTTGAATGGTACGCTCGGCTTGCCCATCGGTCTGTGGATGAAATGCTGTGCTAAATTTCACTTGCGTGCCCAAACCTTCTTGAAAAGACTTCCAGAACTTAGCTGTAAACTGTGCTCCCCTGTCTGTGATAATAGACAATGGTATGCCATGGAGCCGCACGATTTCCTTGAGATATAGCCTTGCATAGTCTTCTGCTGCGTACGTTGTTTTGACTGGAAGGAAATGGGCTGCTTTCGTCAATCTATCCACTATCACCCATATCGAATCATACTTACCCCGAGAGCGAGGTAATCCCACAATGAAATCCATGTTGATCACTTCCCATTTCCAAGTAGGTATTTCTATAGCCTGCAATAAGCCTCCTGGCTTCTGATGCTCAACTTTCACTTGCTGGCAATTTGGGCATTGAGCTACGAATTCCGCTATATCTCTTTTCATACCATCCCACCAATACATTATCTTTAGATCATGATACATTTTGGTTGCACCTGGGTGGATAGAATACCGAGTACAATGTGCCTCTGCTAAGATTCGTCGGCGCAGGTCCGCCACATTTGGCACGTATAATCTCCCTCGGTATCTAAGAACCCCGTCACTAGAAACTTCAAACGAAGAATTTTCTTTTCCATAAGATACGTCTCTATAATGACATAACTGAGGATCTTCGCGTTGCCGTTCTTTCACTTCCATAACCAAGGACGAAACTGTAGAATCTTTGATACTAGTACCTGCCTCACCCCCATCAAGCACACGCACTCCAAGATTAGCCAACCGATGTATTTCTTGAACCATTTCTCTCCTTTCCGGAGGGACTTCGCATAGACTGCCCATCGATCGGCGGCTAAGTGCATCGGCTACTACATTGGCCTTCCCGGGGTGGTACAAAATGTCAACATCATAATCTTTTAATAGTTCTAACCACCGCCTCTGTCGCAGATTCAATTCCTTTTGCTTGAAAATATACTGGAGGCTTTTGTGATCTGTATAGATATCCACGTGTACACCATACAAGTAATGTCTCCATATTTTTAAGGCATGAATGACTGCAGCCAATTCGAGATCATGTGTGGGGTAATTCTTTTCATGCTTCCGCAATTGTCTCGAAGCATATGCAATAACCTTATCATGCTGCATCAATACACATCCTAATCCGACACCCGAAGCATCGCAATACACCACGTAACCATCTGATCCTTCTGGAAGTGTTAAAACTGGAGCTGAGGTTAACCTGTCTTTCAACTCTTGGAAACTACGCTCACAAGCGTCTTCCACTGGAATTTAGCCGCCTTCTGGGTTAGTTTAGTCAATGGGGCTGAGATAGATGAAAATCCCTCTACAAATCTCCTATAATATCCAGCCAAACCCAGGAAACTACGAACTTCTGTGGGCGTCGTAGGCCTTGGCCAAGTTTTCACCGCTTCAATCTTTTGAGTATCAACTCGAATACCATCATCGGAAATAACATGGCCTAGAAATGTTACCGAATTCAGCCAGAACTCGCACTTTGAAAATTTCGCATATAATTCCCGGGCTCGAAGAATGCCTAGAACAATTCTTAAATGATCCGCATGTTCTGATTCCGTGCGAGAGTACACCAGAATATCATCGATAAATACGATCACAAATAAATCCAAGAGAGGCCTGAATATGTTGTTCATCAAATTCATAAATACAGCCGGAGCATTAGTCAACCCGAATGACATCACTCGAAATTCATAGTGGCCATATCTCGTTCTGAAAGCCGTTTTAGGAATATCCGCCTCTCTAACTCTCACCTGATGGTAGCCCGACCTCAGATCTATCTTGGAAAACCACTTGGCACCCTGCAATTGATCGAACAAATCATCAATCCTTGGGAGAGGATATCTGTTCTTTATCGTCACCTTGTTCAATTGCCTATAGTCAATACACATTCGTAGCGAGCCGTCTTTCTTTCTCACAAACAAGACCGGTGCTCCCCACGGTGATGAACTAGGTCTAATGAATCCCTTCTCGAGCAAGTCCTTCAACTGTACCTTTAGTTCTTTCAATTCTGCTGGAGCCATCCGATAAGGAGGAATAGAAATAGGTTTTGTGTCTGGCAACACATCAATAGCGAACTCAATTTCTCTTTCTAGTGGAAGACCTGGAAGTTCATCCGGAAATACATCTGGGAATTCATTCACCACCGGAGCTGACTGAAAAGCTGGCGGCTCTGCCGCAGTGTCATGAACCCGAACTAAATGATAAATATAGCCCTTTGCTATCATTTTCCTCGCCTTGAGGTAGGAAATAAACCTACCCTTCGGCGATGCTGCATTACCCTTCCACTTAAGCACGGGCTCTCCCGGAAATTGGAATCGAACCATTTTTGTCCGGCAATCAACATTTGCATAACACGATGCCAACCAATCCATACCCATGATTATATCGAAGTCAACCATCTCTAGCTCAATCAAATCAGCTTGGGTCTGACGATCACATATCACAATAATACAATTTCTGTATACCCGTCTTGCTATCACGGGTTCACCAACCGGAGTGAGTACCTCAAAGGGTTTAATGGACTCGGGTTTCACCCCAACACAGCCGGCAACATATGGAGTAATATAAGAAAATGTAGATCCTGGATCTATCAACGCATACACCTTACGGGAGAATATAGACAATATACCTGTGACAACATCTGGGGAAGACTCAAGATCCTGTCGCCCCGCTAGAGCATATACACGAGGCTGAGCAGCACCTGAAGTGGATGCTCCCCCTCTACCCCTGCCTCTACCTGCTGTCATCTGGGGAGTCGGTGTTCTCTGGCATGCTGATGAAGAACCCGCTGCTGAACCTGTGGGCTGAGTCCCAGCCCTATCTCTCGCTGAGGGGCAGTCCCTCATCATGTGACCGACTTGCCCGCAGGTATAGCAAACATCCGACCCTAGGCGACACTGTCCCGAATGCAACCTACCGCACTGATTACACCGCGGTACTGGGGGCCTCTGCTGACCCTGATCTATCCTGGACTGAGAATCTGAGGCTCTCGAACTCTGTCCCTGTCCCGGCTGAAAAGAACGATCGAACCTCCTATCTGAGAATCTGGGGGGCGCACTAGTCGCGGACTGACCTGAGTGCCTGGGATGTGTCTGTCTCGGTCCCCCTCTATACTCACTGCTCTCTCCCATAGATCTAGCCCTCTTACCCTGTCTTCTGTCACCATCACGATCACCTCCTTGCTGTCGTTGTCGGTCTTCGAGATTCTGGGAATGGGCCTGTATCCGGGAAATATCCATCCCGTCTTGCAAGGAGGCCGTCAGACAATCTCTGTACAAATGTGGCCCTAGGCCACTCACAAACCTGTAAACCCGGTCTCCCATGTCTGCCACCATAGCTGGAGCATATCTTGCCAATGAATTGAACTGCATACTATACTCTCGAGCACTCATGCCTCTTTGTTTTAAATTCAGGAACCTGTCCGCTCTAGCTCGGCGGACCTCGGGTGGCAAATAATGGCGAGTAAAAGCATCTACAAACTCTTGCCAAACCGGAGGAGGAGCATTCTCCCCTCTTGATAATACCCAATTGTTGTACCATAATACCGCCAAGTCCCGGAGTCTATAGGATGCCAACTCCACGGATTCAGTCTCGGAGGCATGAACAACCCTCAATGGCCTCATTATATCATCGATAAAACTTTGTGGGTCTTCCTCTGGCTTTGACCCGAAGAATTCCGGAGGATTTAGACTCATAAAATCACGGGCCTTTGTACTTGCTTCCCGATCACTTGACGTTCTGTCGTTGTGCTTGTGCAGCCACCAACTGGGTCAATAACTGAATAGCCTCGGTCATTTGTTGGCCCGAAGCGACCGGCGGAGGAATTGGAGCTGGGGCTCCTGCTTGCCCTTCCACATTGGGCAAGGTAGAAGAAGAAGTGGGAGTGGCATGTGAGGAAGTGGCATCCTGAGCCTCGCTCTGTCCCCACTCAACTGGAGGTTCTCGGCTGGTGCCTTCACCGACGGCATTTAATATCGCGCGGATTTGTTTCTTCTTTGGCGGCATCACTGAAATCATAACGCACAATTAGAATAAAGGAAATCTTACATCACAGTTCTATTGCACGATCTTGTAGAAGAAAGATGGTCATTTTTCCTAAATGCCCTGTAGCCTCTTGTTTATCGATGTGGCGCGCAACACACTGTCACGCCCCATTTTAACCGGATCGATTTAGGAGTATGACGTATTGGTGATTCCTATTTATTATTTTTAAAGGAGTCGCCACCTAATTAATTTAACAGTGAATTAGGACACCTAGATGTTAACTAAGGCAAAGTTAAAACTAAACCTCAATTAATAGTCTGCTTAACCAGTGTAATTCCAGGTAAGGGCTCTATATTATCCTAAAGGGAAGGGATTAGGCATCCTTTAGAATCCGTTAACTTACGGTTATCCGACCAAACTTAGGTTGATTAATTAAGGTTAAATGTAGTGTTTGAATTTTGAGAAAATAACTTGTAAAATATAGTAGTGCCATTTGAACTAACTTGTAGGAAGATATAAATAACTTGCAGAGAAGGAATGCTTTTAAAATTGAGATTTATAAATATTGTTAAAACTTGAAATAAAATAATAATGTTATCTTGAAATAAGACTTGTAGAGAATATTTTTTGCATAAAAGGAATATTTTAGATGATATTTTTGAAATGGGATTTATAAATATAGCTCTAACATAATAACACTATCTAAATAAAGACTTCTAGAAAAATACCATAATTCATATGAATAGGTGTTTAAAATGAAAATAAAAAAAACTATGAATGTTGCTGAAATTTTAAAAAAATATATGTATATAATAATATAAAACGTAATAAGTTGCTTACAATTAATAATTTTTTAGTAAGATCGTATATCAACATGGTGATGTAAAAAATCCCGAACTTATTTCTTTTTTTTAAAAAAAAAGAAATGGCGTGAAGGGCATAAGTTTCTCTTCCTCTCATTTACTTTTATTTAGTTGTATGCGGCTAAAATATGCAATTTGATGAATCTTAGAAAGAGTATATATAAGATATATCAGAATTTATATTTTTTGCACGTTCTAATTTCCAAATCGTCAAAATGACTCATGATTCCCTTTAACTTAACTACTGTCATACCTAATTATTCTAATGTAAAGTAAAATCTCATAAATATTATATGCATTTAACATGACAAAAGGATAATAAATTAGGGGAATTGATTGTTAATTTTCTTAACCATCCATTGCTAAATCAAATCTACGAATTCATTAGGATTTATCTAAGTTAATAAGACGAGGTTAGTTATACAAGATAAGAATACACAACAATAAAAATAAGGGAGAGGGAGAAGGAAGAGATGAAAATGGATCTGGCCCATTTGGGCCACGGCTGCAATTCTGTTTTTGCTATATGGACCTCGACCCAGATTTTTTTATTTTTTATTTTGATGCGGATATGGGCTGACGGGGAATGACTCGAGATGATTACGTTGGACTTTTAGCCCAACACCGAATGCGGAACAAGACGAGTCCCTCGGACTCGCATGCGATGGTCATGCATAAAAACGAAAGAAAAGGATTAGTACATAAACAATAAATAAGGCTAAGATGTATATGGTGCAAAAATTCAAAACAAACTAGTGGATTAGGTGTATACTATGTATATTTGAGTATACTTCAAGAATATATAGATATACGGCCTCATTGCCTTAACAAAAATTAAAACTCTTATAAGTATATTGATAGCATTTTAGCCAATCCACCATACAGCAGTCACCAATTACAAAATGTGTTAAGGTAAAGAGTCTGCCCACTCAATGCAAAAGGGAAGAATGCGTATACCAAATCTTATTGCCTGGGAGGAGAGAACCAAATCAGATTTTTAACTCTGTTAGCTTATAGCCTTTTACTTAAAACTCCTAAGAGGCACTGAAGCTCATTTTCAGTTTTAACTAACATTTGGAAGAAACATTTATGAGGATAGAAATTTTAACCAGACTTTAATAGCTCACCACATTAGCTAATAACTGAATGACAGGTTCTTAAGAGAGGGTTTTGCGTTGGTTTGGAACATTGTCTCAAATTTAAAAAAAAAAAACCGAACTACCAAACCTTTGTTAGATAACTATACTTAACTCATGAATTACCTTGTCGAAACACAGACTAACCACACATAAAGTAAACCGAACTGTAAACAAACTTCAAAACCTCTTCAGATTCTCAAATTCAAATGTTCATGGTTATTTATGGAACAACTAATGCACCCATGCTTCATTCAAATAGCTGAAAGACAAGATTGAAAGGGGAAGGGGCACATTCGAACTAAATCTCCATAAACAAGTAGGAATCTGAATTGATTTTCATTTGCTCTTACCTTATAACCTTTGATTAGAAACAGCAAACATATTTTATATTTTTTTTTATCTTTCTGTAAACAAGAGTAAACATGTAGGCAGCCAAACAAAGTTACATCATGCTTTGTTGAAGCTAAGGCTCAATATTTTAACCATGCTCCAGTGACAATCCTAACTTAAACTTCTGAATATAATCCTGCCTAGATAATTCAAAACACACGTTTAAGAGGACATCTTATCTTCTAAAGCCAATTTTGCAGCAAACATTCGATTGTCCGAGACATTTTGCAAATGACTCTTATACTTACGTGCATGATCATTAGGAAGGATGTAAAATTATTGAGATATAAAACTGAATTTGGGTAGTTAAAGCACTTACGCAAATATTTTAACCAAGCAAATCCAAATTTAATTACTGTGAAAATAACCTCTCAAGTATGACACTTGTTTAAAGAATTTTCAGACTAGCTTGTTAACTAGAAGAAGAAACTAAGAAAAGAAACTAAATTATTTCATTCCCAAGAAGGTAGATTAAACAAGGCTGCTCAAACAGGTTGTAATCATATAGTATGCGTATCATGTTTTGGCAAATAAGGAATCTCAAACACTTTGCCAGATTTAGTAGGTCATTTACACAAGCCTAAAGATGCTAAGGTTGTGCTCATAATGCTTTTAATCCTTTTTTTTTTTAAAACAATACCCTATGACTCATGCTACTACCAGCAGTCAACCACATAGCACAGATTCCACAGATTAGATCAATAACAAAGTTATGCTGAACTGGGGCTGGTTAAACTAAAAAAAAATAAGACATGATTAACTAACAAAATAACCTAAGGCAGCATATAGGAATTTAATAAATCTAACTATAACTTAATACATTATGCAGGATGATCTGTAAAAAAAGAGCATTATCCATCTGTTAATCAAGCTTAATAACCAACTAAACCAACACACATAATTCTATTCTTTAGATACAACTAAACTAAGCAAAGAATGTAACTGACATATTTAAACAAACTGGACTGATTATCATACATAAACACGCTTAAACACACAAACATGTTTAACTAAACTATTATACAGGACTAATTAAATTCTAACTAATACTAACATACGAACAAACTTAACTAAACTAACATGCCTTAATCACAAAATAACAAACTAAAATAACACAGAGCAACCAAAGAATGGAAAAAAAAAAAAAAAAAAAAGGGAATGGAGAATTACCTTCTTCTAGTGCAGCGAAATGGGTGCAGGGTTTTCGAATCTCTGCTCGAACACTTCAAATTCGATGTCGCGAGACTCGCATTCGCGACAAACGCAGAGCAGACGAGAAATTATTTGAATATATTTTTTGATTCGATGTTTCGTGATACTGTCACAATCAAAAGAAAATATTTTGCAAGCGGTTTCTTGAACAAAAAAAAAAATTCTGGGGGTTTCCCCTCTCCTCCTTGGTTCGAATTTTCCTCTGTTTCTTGAAGGGATTTTGGGGATCCAAGACCGAGTTTTAGTAAGGGATTTCAGGTATTGAAAGAGTTTATCTTGTAGGGGTTTTCGAATCCAAAAGCTCTTCCCTCTTCAGATCATAGAAATCAATATTTATAGGGGAGATCTAGGGTTTCTTTGTGAAGGAAAGAGAGAGAGGCGTGGGGAACAAAATTGAGTGGGGATGACAGTGGTGTGGGTGTCGGAGTATGGGTGTGACAGAGGAAGTGAGGGATAATGATGGGGTAGTGGAGTGGTGTCAGACGTGGTGTAGTGGAGGCAGGTGAGCAGTGGGTGTGGTGTGGGTGTAAGAGGCGTGGGTGGAGACGAAGTTAAGTGGAGTGTGTTAGACGAGTGGGGAGATGGCAGGGAGCGGCGGATGGGGGTCACGTGGTGAATGGGTGAAGTCGGAGGTATGGTGGAGGTAACGTGGTGGCGACGGTGGTGATGGTGGTGATAAGAAGGGAGGAGATGGTGGTGTAGAGGTGACGATGGGGAGGTGGAGAGAATCGACGGGAAGGTGGAGAGGCGGAGGAGGAGAGGAAAGGGAGTGAAGAAGGAGGCGGGTGAAAATGAGAGGAAGGGTTTCCCCCTTTTTTGCACGAAATGGGTCGGACCCAGTCCATAAATGGACTGGGTCAATTTTTTTAGACCGGGTATTAAGAGAATAGGCTAATAAATTAAAACACGAATTATTCTAAAAATTGAGATAAGAGATATGGACTAGTCCAAAAATATTAGGGGTTAATCGGACTTTGATTTGGGGTCCGGTAAGTCAAAATACGGACCGAGTGCAAAGAATAGTTTGGCTTCTAAATTTAAATAAAAGACCTGTCTAAATAACTTGTGTTAAATATTTCTCAATACAAAATATGCAATCTTCAATGCTCGGATAAAAGTGGCGTTGTACTAGCCGTGCAATAATATTCCGACAATTCGCACTGAAATAAATACTATTGTTTAATTATGCAAAGATAAATGCTATGCGTGTGCGTAAGCTGGTAAAATGCCGAAATGATAAAAAATTATGAATTATAATAATAGTAATAAATAATAATGATAATAATAATAATAATACTAATAATAATAATAAAATGCGGTAATAGTAATAAGAATAATTAATAGAATAATGCAATAGCGGTATTGATAAGAGGCTAATAATTATAGTAAACATAATATATATATTTTATTTTTTCCAAAAATATTAGAAACGCAAAAAATAGGTATTTCGGAGGAGAGACGGGACAAAATTGGGTGTCAACACACACCATAAACAAGACTCTACTAGACACGGCTCGTAGACACCTCCTAAGACCGAACTGCTCTGATACCACTTTTGTCACGACCCGGCTAAGGGCCGCGACGGGTACCCGTGCTAACCACCGAGCACCACTCGTGTTACTACTCTTTAGCCTCTTTGTCAATCGATTATCCACTTCATAGTTAATTTATAAGAAAAACATTTTCATTTGGAAACAAAAGTACTGTATATACTTGAGCCCTATAGGCTAGCAAAATAATACATATATGTACATGCATGCAAAATGACCATTCCCTGAGACCATACAACCCACATCGAGTACCTACGAGCCTCTATGAACTGACACATATACAACTGTACACAAAAGATTGTCATAGGCACCTCCGGAGCAATGGAGGGCTTTTAATCGGCTGGCAACTCTAGGAATCTGGAGCAACGTCTCCTCCCTGCCTACCTGTGGGCATGAACACAGCGTCCAAAGAAAAAGGACGTCAGTACGAACATTGTACTGAGTATGAGAGGCATAAACAATGAAGAAAGACAGTGATAATATAATGTGAACATCAATATGAAACATCTAAATCTGAATGGCAATCATAAAAAAAAGTATTGCATGTTGTCTTACTCATACTCATCATAATCTCATATATGCATAATATGCAAGCTGCCCGTCCATATCGGAACGGTGTGATAATCAATAACATTAGCCCGCGTCCAGGCCTCCCGCGTCCGGGGTACCGTCTCATGCCGCCCACTAGTGGTGTCTGCCCATGCCCGAAGGTCATGGTGTCTCCGTATAGCTGCCCGCCTTGGCGGTGACTACCCGGCCAACTAGGCACGGTGTAAAATGCTCATGACATGCTCAATGCAAAATACTCATAATAATATGTTCATCATAAATTACTTATCTTATCCTAATGCGTATATAAGACTCATGATAAACTTTACCATATCGGGGTGACGTAAGGTCGTAATCCCCCGGTTACGTTATGGAGCCATTATGGACATTCTGCCTCACCTTGAAAGGACTAGTACATAAGGTGAGTGTAGGCAAGGAATAACATCCTCACATCGAATAGCTTAATCTACATAGACATTCATAGGCATAAGCCTCTAACTTCTTAGGAGGTGAGAGCTCATGAAAGGAATAGGAATTCAAGCTAAGAGATTCATGCCATTAGAAGGAAGGACTAGCCTCACATACCTTTGTCGTTTAGCTAAGCTATCAGTCTCTCGTTCACCTCCGATGTTACGTCGTCACCTTCATTAAAGAATGCGAGGTACATTAGCTAAATAACTATGAGAACGCGTCGTTATTTCTAGGAAAAATTGGGCAGCACTTCCTTTGTTTATACTACTTTTCCCATGTTCTATATCAACTCCCAACATTCCCAATGCTACTCACAATATCACAATCAACAATCATCATCTATGTGCATTTAGCAAAATCCACCATTTCTCTCCAATTTCATCACATTTATGGTTATAGGTTCGATATCGTATTTTCCCACGTATCACATTTATCTCAGGGTTTACAAGTCATTTATAACCTATTCATACTCACAACACCCTATAATCCATGATTCAATTCCACTACTAACCAAACATGACACTATTCACTCTTGAATGACCCATTTGTTATGCTTCTCTACATTTCAAGCATCTAAGCTTTCTAAGACCTTAAACAACATGGGATGATCATAAAACTCACCTTGGATGATGGTTGAACAAGACTTGAAAGAGAATAACCCTTTAGCACCAAAACCCTACTTCACTCTTTCTTGGATTTCCTTGAAGAAGACAAGTTTTGCTTGAATCTACACACTTGATTCCATGTAATTGATGTTGTTGATCTTGGTTTTCCTTTGATATCTATTATAGATGGATGTTGGAGAGAGTTCTAGAGAGTTCCTTGGTCAACAATATGGAAAAAAAATGATTTTTGGACGAGTTGGGTACATTTAAAAAGGTCCAGAATTTTCTGGACTGGCACGACATGCGACACACTTCGCGAGTCGCGGAAATGCTCCGCGAGTCGCAGGTTGTGTCGCAGATCTTGCCAGACGATCGCCCCTCACTGGCACAATCCGCGATGAAGTCGGGTCGCATCCGCGAGTCGCAGGTCATCCGCGAGTCGCGGATGGTGTCGCGGATGGTGCCAGAAGGTGATATTTTTGCCCGTAACAGTCTGTCGTAGAACGGCCATAACTTTTGATCCCGATATGATGTGAGGGCTCACGACCTATGGTTGGAAAGATCTTTAAATTATATACAACTTTCATACTGTGGTGTTTTTCCCAAATTCCGACTTAAAAATGTAGTTGTGACCCCTACAACCCAGCTCCTCCGAAAGTGTTTCCTTAACTCGCCCTTTTTGGATGGCTTATGCCCATTTTTGGCTTATGGGTCCTTCTTGAAACTTACTTGGCACTTCATTACCAACATAAGGGGAATTATAATTCTTCTCCTAAATATCATTAAGACATCACTAGTTCGATACTCGAAATTGTCCTTCGCCAGTCGATCCACTGTGCGCGAACGAAAATTTTCCGGGGTGTAACAATTATTTTTTCTTTTACGACATTAATCTCTTTTCACATTTATTAGAGTAAGAATAAAAATGAAAAAGTAATTAAATTATATATTATTTTAAAATATAAATATTTTAAGTATATTTATTTTAGTAAACATAACAAATAAATGGCATGGCGGAATAGCAAATACAATAGTTAAATATCTAGATTAGATCTCAGTCTAATATAAGAAAAGAAAGGAAATTGTATGGTTTGACTACTTAACCTTTTGAAGAAAAACAATAATATGGGGTCCACGTTTTTTGCTGTACAATGATTTCATTTGCTCCCACTAATGGGTTGATACGCATGTGGCAATGAATCCACCATTATTGACTTAATGGGGATACTTTAGGAATTACATGAATATTGTTTGATTTTTTAATATGGGTCCATATTTTTTTTTTATGTATTGCTTTTTTTTTAATATGGGGTCCATTTTATATATATATATATTTTATATGAGTTTGGAGGTGATGGGATCTACTTTTTTTTTTTTTACATGAGTTGGAGGACGGACGACGATGTGATATTGAATGCTTGTAATTTTTAAATTATTTTATCTTTTGCACTATTTAGGCACTACGTATTTTTGCGGTCACATACTTTAGTTAGTTATTACTTATTTTTAGGGATCTAGTAGCTCAGTTGGTTGACTATCCGAACTTTCACCTTGTTGGTGAGATTCCATGTTGTAATCCCCTCCCTCATTTCTGTTACGGTTTTTGCCCTGATTTTCTTATCATATTTGAGTTTTACTTTTCGAAAAGTCAAAGTATCATCATAATTGCTTTTATTTTTCTCGAAAGAAAAATATAATTCTCTTCCATATTTAGTTATTATTTGTCTTGTAGGAAAATTTTTGGACATCTATAAATTGAAGACATCCTTCGCACGACTAGAATACACAGCAGCATCCACAATGTAGTCCTCATACGAAGTCTTGTTTAGGGGAAAAAATTTCTCTCAATAGTTTTTATGATTTTCTTTTATACGTATTAGTTTTCCATATGTAGGTCAACTGACCAACCCATATCATATTATCAAAGTCTTTTTTATAGTTTTTTCATTGTTGTTTGATTTATCGTCAAAGTTTGTAATTATTAGCTTCCGCATGACGCTCTATTATTTCAATCCCAACAATTTCCCCTTTCCGTACCCTCATGTAATTAAAAAAACTAAAAAAAGAGTTATTACTTATTTTGCAATAATATGTTTATCTTTAGTCTTAACAGCTTTAAGCGAATTTCATTCATTTTGAAAATATGTAGATAAGCATAGTAATGATTTTTACCAATCACATTAACTGTTTTATTTCAATTTCATACATTTCTATGCAAATACTTATTCATGTATCCAACTTCAACCTATTCTGAAAGGGGCGAGCATTTGCTTGGGGGAAAATAAGGGATATATATAGTTGACCCATTTGTTTAATTTTGGTTTGGGTAATTAATGGGTGGGTTACTGAGTCAGGTTCTTTTTATTCCTTGGGGTCCATATCCATGTATGTGGAGTAGTTTTTAGGTGGAAAAGTGTCTTATTTGGCTAGACTAGAGTTATTTTGTAAAAAAAATGATATGAGTTGAGAGGTCATGTTGTGTTATAATTTGTTTATTGACTTGATCTAACGAATTTAATCTGAAATAACACATAACTTTTGGTCAAACGTATGAAATAATGTAACCAAACAGGTCAAAATGCAACGAAAAGATACAAATCAAATTTGAAAGAACTTAGATAATAATTCAAGAGAAATGCATTAACTTTCATCTTTGTGTTTGACCCCCCCCCCCCCCCCCCCCCCCAAGTTTGAGAGGAAGGGTTGGGTTTGATCAAATCCAGTTATTAGAACCAAATAAAAATTGGATGGGTTGATCCGTTTTAATCTATTTAAGATTGATTCAATCCGTCAATTTGTCACCTTCAATTCCACTAAACTCGATTATAGGCGAACCCCATATCATAACAAGAAGCAAAAGGTGGACCTGAAACCCTCTAGTTCGTTGTTTCAAATGAGTTAATCTCAATCTGGTAATGTTCAGGAGCCAATTCAATCATTCGAGTGCAAACCACGTTACAATGAGACGATTTCCATGGACCTAAGCTAGTTCATCCTAAGAACAATCTTAGAATTTGTTTTTCTCTCTCCTGGTTTCGAATGAAATTTAATATTCACTGATGCAATAGTTATAGTAGATTAACCTTGCTGGAGCTTGTATAAATTCTTAATTTCATAGTCAATGTTATTTTTTGTATGCTCTTTTTTTTCTTTTTTTTTTTATGCACATATTTCCTATTTTAGTTAACTAAAAAAAAAAATTATTTGCATTCCATCAAGTAATTCCATTTTGAGATCATAAAGTTAACATCACAATTAAAAAGCATGTACTCTCATCCAAATAATTAAAACAATGTAACTCTACTAACAAGAAATCTCTGGATCTATTAATGTCACTGCACTTACCTTATAATCGAGGAGTATTAAAACAAAATTTAAAATCAACTAGCTAAATCAACTCCACAACTTCAGAGGATCGTGTATTAAACTATGGCATTGACTTTTTTATTGCATATTAAATTGCATTTGAGGAATTAAATTAAAATCCAACAACCAAACAAAATAAACAATGTCAAAGGAAACGTTGTCTGCAAGCTCAATTTTTGCAGAAAAACAGCTATAGATTACTTTTGTAGTTTCTTTTCAGCTATATGATCTCAAGCAACAAGGCTTCATCGAGAGGCAAGAGGTAAACCTTTCATAATAATGAAGGGGTTAATTGTGCATGTAAACACGAGTCTTTTTAGGGTGTGTTTGGTATGAAGGAAAATGTTTTCTTGAAAAATAAGTGGGTGGGGTGGGGTAGGGCATGTTGGAGGTGGGGAGGAGACAATTAACGTGAAGTGTCACTTGTGAAACTTGCTTTCTCTACTTCCACTACGGAATTCATTTTCCTTATTTTTAAGGAACTTATTTTCCTGAAGAAAATATTTTTCCCAAAATGTTGGCCGAGCAAACATGGGAAAATTGGAAAACATTTTTCCTCCATACACACACACCCTAAATGCTCGGTCAAAATTGGAAAACATTTTTCCTCCATACCAAACACACCCTAAATGTGTTCGACTTATTCCTGCTCCGTTCTCCGATTTTTAAATGTCACGGTTTCAGCTTCTCTATTTATGGAAAATGTTACGTTTATTTGCAATTTTTCTTATCCACCTTATTTTTACCATTGGAAGTGCATGACATAAAAGATTTGGCTTCTATTATGCAGGTGAAACAAATGGTGGTTGCTACCCTTGCTGAGACTGGTATGAACTTTTCAGATGAGATTATTGAGAGCATAATCGACAAGGTATTGCACCAACCTCCCACTAAATGCTATTTTTGGTCTTTCTTTTATTTGAAGGAGCGGTTTTCCTATTTATATCTACTTAATTAATAAGTGACACATGAAGCTGCTACTTTCCCTTGATTAATTGGCTTGCTGTCCACGTCATTAAAGTTTTGGCCCATCTGGATTCTATCTTCTTCAAGGGCGGTGTCTCGGTTTCTTAGAACTATAGGGAAAAGTAGCAACATCTGATCCCCGGTGGTCACCGTAACATGACACAATTCATTGATTTAAAGTGGGAATATATCCGGGAATTAAGGTACCCAAGTGTGTGGCCTAGTGGTCAATTAAGTGGGTTGAGAACCATAAGGTTTCAGGTTCAAATTCGAGCAGAGACAAAAAAACACTAGGTGAGTTCTTCCCATATGTCCTAGCCTTAGCCTTAGTGGACAGAGCTACGTGGTACCTGTTGATGGTGAGAGATGGCAGGTATCCCGTGAAATTAGTCAAGGTGGGTGCAAGTTGGCGTTGACACCATGGTTATGAATATATACATATATCAACATACATACAAGGATGGAGCCTTGCTGAGATGAGAATGTTGAGATGGATGTGTGGCCACACCAGGAGTGACAGGATTAGGAATGAGGATATTCGGGACAAGGTGGGAGTGGCCTCGGTGGAAGACAAGATGCGAGAAGCGAGATTGAGATGGTTTGGGCATGTGAAGAGGAGAGACACGGATGCCCCAGTGCGGAGGTGTGAGAGGTTGGCCATGGATGGTTTCAGACGAGGTAGGGGTAGGCCAAAGAAGTATTGGGGAGAGGTAATTAGACACGACATGACGCAGTTACAGCTTACCGAGGACATGACCTTAGATAGGAGGGTTTGGAGGACCCATATTAGGGTAGAAGGCTAGTAGATAGTCTCATTACCCTGCCTTATTAATAGTCGCATTATCGTACTATAATTTCTTGTGCTCTAATTTATGCTATTATGCTATTATCTGTTATTTCCTGTGCTTTGATTATTCTATGTTATCTGTGTCGCTTGCGTTACTTCATTTCCATATCGCTTTGAATCTCTTAGCCGTATCTGACCTCTTGTTATGTTTTTATTGAGTCGAGGGTCTCTCGGAAACAGCCATCCTACCTTGGTAGGAGTAAGGTCTGCGTACACTCTACCCTCCCCAGACCCCACGTTGTGGGATTTCACTGGGTTGTTGTTGTTGTTGTTGTTGTTGATACAAGGATGGAGCCATTTATATATTGCTGCTTCCATGTACTAGATACCACCTGTGTTTGATGCCTCGATAGTGTCTGTAAGAAAGCAGTTGAGAACCCATTTAACTTGTGAGTTTGGGGACTATTCTTTCAAGTCTCCCAGGCATTGTGCGACAAAATGGCATAGTACAGTCAAAACTCTCTGTAACAACATCATTTGTTCCAATATTTTTTTGGTTGCTACAGCGAAATGTTGTTATACGGAATATATAACATAACATAACATGAAAGATTGGTTCCGCAGAAAACATGGCTGTTATAGTGAAATGTTGTTATAGAGGTTGGTTGTTATGTATCTATGGAAATATAGGGGATTTGCTAGTTTATCGGCCACTATTGTGTCTGTTTCTGATCATTCAATATCTTTTCTTTCTCGTGGAGGAGCTGGATGGTAGCATTGCAGGATTTGCCTTTTTACTGCTTAACAAATGTAATGTTTTTTCGAGCAGACTTTTGAAGAAGCTGATACTAAACATGACGGGAAGATTGATAAGGAAGAGTGGAGAAATTTGGTCCGGCACCATCCTTCACTTCTGAAGAATGTGACCCTTCAGTATCTTATGTAAGTGGCACTTGGAATAATGACATCACTTCATTTAGCATCATGTTTGGCATATTGTGATTCTATCCGTGGCATACTTTTAGTATGGATTGACCTAAATGTCGTTGTCACATAAACAAGGACATAACGACTACATTCCCAAGTTTTGTCTTTCACTCGAGAGTTCCGGATACCTGATATGGATTGCCAAAGCTGAATTGCCTACAGAAGTAGTCTTATAATTGAGAGTTGCAGTTCGACTAAGAAACTAAGTATTATTTTAGCTCAACTTTTTTTAAGTTCAACATTTTCATGATTTGTTATTCTTTTCGGGGGCAGTGGGGTTGTGTATTGTTGTTACCACTGCACAAATGCTAAGTTCCCTTGTTGATGTTGTGCATCATTGTAATTTAATTTGCTTATTGTAGCTCATTATTTGGAAGTCTTTTGGCATGAGATGAGTTTAAATGGAGAAATATGGTTAGTGAGGATGATTCATATTTAACCGACCCCGACTTTGGGACTGAGGTTTAGTTGTTGTAATGGCTCATTATTAGTTTGCTCGATTATAAGCCTTCGTGTACGTCTACTATTAAGCTCAGCTAGACGAACATTTAGCAACTCTATTCTGCCAGAAAAACTCCACTTTGAAATATTGCAATAGGTTTTCTTCTTAAAGTTGGTCATTGTGGTAGACTGAAATGTGAGTGATTCTCAAATTCTTATAATATGCAGCTGGATTTTTCCTTCAAAAGCTGGGGTAGGCAGCCCTAATGTTAATGATTTTCAGCAACTCAAAAAGAAAAGAACTACAGAAAGGCTTTAGGTAAGTTGCCCATCTGTCTACCTCAGAGTTACCCATCTATACGTACTCGTGGGAGAGCATGTATTCGGCAGGGGTGAATCTAGGAGGGGGTGATGTGAAGGTGTTCACCCAAAATCCCTCGTCAAAAAATTACCTTGTATATATAAGATAATTTTTTGAATTTTCATATACAATCCATGAACATAAGATTAGAGGTTGACTCACTAGTTAAGGGGTTTTAAATTCACCTTAAGGTTTCAAGTTCAAATTCAAGTCACTACATTTTTATTTTCGCCACTTGGCTCGCAGAAGTTGATACATACACCACCAATCATATAAAAAATAAAAATAAGAATAAAAAGGCATACTACCAATTATGAAAATTTCCTATCAACCCAACTCAGAATGGTTCAAACAAATGTCAATGATAGCAAAGACCTCGACAATGAAAAATAAACAGCATAAAATTCAGATATTTCAGCTTCAGGGAACGAGGCCGTGCATTATAGTAGTCACTTAGATAAGATTTACTAAACCAAATGCGCATTTTAAAGCTTCTAAGTGCCAGCAAAAGTTTTTTTGGGAGGGATTATCAACTGAAACTTGTGATTTAAAATTATTAAGTGTCTGTATAGCAATATGAATTTTCAAGTGATAAAACTTAAACAGAAGGAAAAACTCTTCAGAGACAAAAAGATAAGTAATGCATTCATAATCATTCTTTGAGAGACAGAAAGATATGGAATGCAGTTAAATATAGCAATCTTTAAAGCCCATGCACACGACAAACAGTTGGTTCGGACGAAGAAATTGTGCATTTGTGGCATCTTCTTGCAATTCCAAGTATGCAAATCTCGAATTTATTCTTTGAGAGCGCCGTGCTCTATCCACAGTTCTTGGCATAGCCTTATCTTGCTTCCATTGCGCCCTTAGGCCTTACTAAACAATGACATTCTGACTGGTAGATACTAATTAGCTTCCGTAATGATATTCCATAGAAGGTATTAAGATGCACTTGTTAATGGTTTGTGAACATGCACCTTATGCTTGTTTTATAACCTCATCATCAGAGCTTGTTACCAGGTAGAGGAAAACTGATGCATTGGAGACCTATCCTGATTATAGGAGCTTATCCACAAAATCTCAATATAGATTTATACTATAACTAATTAAGAGATATGTATGGGTGTTTGGTGGTCAATTATGCCTAGTGCCATAACCATGAATGTCACTGGAAAGTTCTATCACACTCGAAACATAGATGAATTATTTATTTGGAAAATTCAAATGTCTATTACATAAACTCACATAGATGAAAGACTGTTTTATTTGACCCTCGGCACATAAACTAAATATACATGATACAACAATAGAATATACGACATGTCTTTCACTTAATATGTTGTTGTGCGTAGCTTCATAGATGCTTCTTTATCCCTGTGCCACAAAAGGATTCAATTCAGAAGGGGTAACTTTGAAAAGAAAAATTCAATAATATCATTAATTGAAGTACAAATCTGATATTGCCGAAAATATCAAATACTATGGATGTCAAGTGAAAGATGTATACTCTTCTATAAAAATTAGTTACTTGAGACTTTAATATATATCGCATGTAACTGATCTGCTTCATTTTCTGCGTCCTGATCGGACATTTATACGAAAACCATTAATGGAACAATAATAATTACTAACTAGGAAAACAGATAATGCATCATCCATCCACTTAATTTTGTTCCTTTTTTCATTTTTTTCATTCTTCTTACATCCTTTCTAGTTCAATTTTTTCAGCCTCGTCAATAAACAATATTGCAGCTAGCTCCTCTAGGCCACACATATTCGCCGAGTCGATTAATAACCTGATCTTTGGTCAACTTTTTTTGTGAAACAAAAGTACTTTTCCTC
Organism: Lycium barbarum; assembly: GCF_019175385.1. Lineage (NCBI taxonomy): Eukaryota > Viridiplantae > Streptophyta > Magnoliopsida > Solanales > Solanaceae > Lycium > Lycium barbarum. The sequence goes on along the minus strand of NC_083337.1, from coordinate 541,894 downwards.
TCAAAAACACTTTTTTTTTTTGGAGATTTGGTGTTCGGCCAAAAATCAAAAGATCTGTCGAGCAATACAGAATCAACTTTTTTACTATTACAGAGAAGCTACACATTTCTATTTCTTCCAAGAAGCATAAGCAGAAAATTTTCTTACTGTCAATAATCAATATTGCTACAAAATCAATATTGCTAGAAAATCTTCTTACTACCAAGAACCAATATTGCTAGAAAATTTCTTACTATCAAGAACCAATATTGCTAGAAAATTTCTTACTGTCAAGAACCAATATTGCTACAAAATCTTCTTACTGTCAAGAACCAATATTGTTAGAAAATCTTCTTACTGTCAATAACCAATATTGCTACAAAATCTTCTTACTGTCAAGAACCAATATTGCTAGAAAATCTTCTTACTGTCAAGAATCAATATTGCTAGAAAATCTCTTATTGTCAAGAACCAATATTGTTAGAAAATTTTCTTGCTGTCAAGAACCAATATTGCGAGAAAATTTTCTTACTGTCAAGAACCAATATTGCAGAAAATTTTCTTACTGTCAATAATCAATATTGCAGCTAGCTCCTTAAATGAATTTGCAAAATACAAATTGCCTCCTTAAATGGATGCATATAGTGCATGCATAACTTATAGGTTCAACTGACCATTTATATCTTTTATACATATTGTATATGAAAAATCATAAAATTTCAAAAGTACTAGTATAAGTTCAAAGCTAATAACCTTAGACCGCGTCGTCAAGTGAGCCTGAAACAGAAAGTTGGATGTTTGTGGCCGGTGGCGGTGATGGAGGAGCTTGAGCTGCAGCTACTGGTGGCTCATCTGCATCAGCAATATTGATACGGTTGTTCCGGCACCGGCGTATGATAGTGTGCAAGCACCACCATGCTATGCTTACTATAGCAGATGCTAAGGCAAATTTGAGAGCTATGTTAATAGTAATGTGGATGGTCAAGTCCATGATATGGCTTAAAGCTTAATTAGTGATGCTCAACTTTGATACCTACGCGTTTAGTTTTATAGTGTGAATGTTCAACTCCATGACAAATCTTTTGGTGGGAAAGAAAGCTGACTTTTGGGTCGCTTTCTTTTGGGTTACAAATCTTTGTAAATTAGTGGGAAAGTAGCAACTGGTATATTTGAGCAATTGGTATCTTTGTCTCAATTGGTATCTTTGTCCAATTCTTTGTCTCAATTGGTATCTTTGTCTCAATTGGTATCCTTGGGCGGTTGGGCCCCCATCTGTCTCAAACGTGAAAGTAAGGAGGAACTTTTACGTAAGAACGAACTTGTACCTTAGAACGAGTTAGGCCATAATGCTATCTTGTGAGATTTGCTGAGACTGGTATGAACTTTTCAGATGAGATTATTGAGAGCATAATCGACAAGGTATTGCACCAACCTACAACTAAATACTATTTTTGGTCTTTCATTCATTTGAAGGGGCAGTTCTCCTATTTATATCTACTTAATTAATAAGTGACACATGAAGCTACTACTTTCCCTTGATTAATTGGCTTGCTGTCCATGTCATTAAAGTTTTGGCCCATCTGGATTCTATCTTCTTCAAGGGTGGTGTCTCGGTTGCTTAGAACTATAGGGAAAAGTAGCAACATCTGATCCCCGGTGGTCACCGTAACATGACACAATTCATTGATTTAAAGTGTGAATATATCCGGGAATTAAGGTACCCAAGTGTGTAGCCTAGTGGTCAATTAAGTGGGTTGAGAACCATAAGGTTTCAGGTTCAAATTCGAGCAGAGACAAAAAACACTAGGTGAGTTCTTCCCATATGTCCTAGCTTTAGTGGACAGAGCTACGTGGTACCTGTTGATGGTGAGAGGTGACAGGTATTGTTGAAACCCAATTTTGTCCCACCTTTCCTTCGAAATATCTATTTAGGCTTCTAATATTTTTGGCAACTTAAGAAATAATTATTGATATTTTTACTATAATTATTAACTTTTATAAATATCGGCGACATTATCCTGTTGTAGTCACTACTGTTATTATCTTTTACTACCGTTACTACTACCACTATTATCATTATTATTATTATTATTATCATTATTGTTATTATTATTATTATTATTATTACCAGTATTATTATAATTCGCATTATAATTATTTCAGCATTTTTACCATCCTACGCACACGCATCGCATTTATTTTCGCACAATTAAATAATAGCGTTTATTTACTGTTGACTTTCAAAATATTATTGCACGGCTATTACGACGTCATATAATTTTATTTTCATCTGAGCACTAATAATTACATACTTTTATATTAAATAATATTTGGGCACCCGTTAATATATAATTAATTAAAATAGGTCTTTTACTCAAATTCAGAAGTCCAAATTATTTTCTTTCATTCAGCCTATATTTTTAATTCATCTAACCCAAATCCAAGCCCAATCAACAACAATATATTTCGAAAATCGTCAAAACCCACCAGCCTTTCAACGACCCGGCCCGGCCCAACAAAGCAAATACATCTTCCATCTTCCTAAACCTAATACCCATATCAGACGCGCCTCCCTCTTTTCTCTCCCTTCTCCATTTTTGGTTAAGCTGTTACGAAAATTTGTATTTCCTCACTATATAAATTCTGACATAGTTCGAGGTCGGGGTTCGAGTGTAGATCTAAGACCCCGCACCCTAGTTCGGTGCACCCGAAGAAGGTCCGTTAATTCCCCTTTTCTCTTTTATTTTGCCTTTTTTCAGTTTCTTAATTATTATGTACTAGCTTAGTTTATTGTTTGTATGATTTTGCATGTTATCGTGTTAGTTCAGTTTGTGTTTCTTGTGATTAAAGCATGTTTATGTGCTAGTATGATTAGATAAGAATGCCTGTGTCTTAATTTTGTTTAGTAGTTAAACATGATTTAGTATGTTAGGTTAATTTAGTATTGTATATCTTATGTGTTATAGCCTATCATGTCAAGCATGATTAGTCGTTACTCTAGCCTATTAGTTTAAATATGTCCTAAAGCATTGTGTAATTTGTCCATGTTAAACATGTGTCTTGTGTTAGTTGAATGATCTATAGTAGAGTTCAGATATGTTGATTTTGAATCTGATTTACAAAGTATGAATCATGTTATTTCGGTTAGAAGTTTAGTGAAACATGAAGGCTCTTCTGAGATATGTTTTAAACACTTTAGATTGCAACCCTTTTTTTAGTTGAAACATGCAGCTTAAGAATTGAAAGCTAAAATCTGTTTCCCCACCATCAGTATGCTTCAAAAGGATTTCATAAAATGTTGTGTTGTAATCTCCCCTCCCTTTAGTTATTGATGTTTATTTCTTGTTACTGGTGTGTGTGTGTTTTTTGTGAGGATTAGATCTAAAGCTATCTTTGTTGTTTCTTCCTTTTGGTTTCCAGTCCCTTATTTAAGTCGACATACGTCAAAATTGAATAAGAAAGTAGGTCATGTCCATTTTTAAGTGTGAAAATGCCTTCCAAAATGAGTAGTGATCTGATTAGCTGAATCATTTATGTAAGCAGCTGAATACTAGCTTTTCTGGTACAGTTTAAGCTGCTGGTACAGTTTAAACTGCTGCTGGTGTCTCTGAACTGTGTTTTTAAAAACAAAAGAATAGTGAAAGAATAAAGGGTTCAGATCTGTATGAGTGCTGTGATGATCCTGTGCTTGTTTAAATTCTTATATGTTGGTGCATTGCAAGTATATTGTGTTTGATTATGCGTATATATGTATATAACCAGTATGCTTTAGCTAATACATTTATGGGGAGATTAGTTGGTCATTATGGATTAAGCTTGAACCCTCCCCGATGTTAGCCATGCCTGGGATTCCTGGAAATTCCTTGGAACTTGTGCAACATCGGGAAGACGGGGGCAAAAGCTTTCCAATATTAACCTTCTGAGTATCCTCACGAATGTGTATACACGAAATATACATAATGTATACATAAGTCACTTGTTGGTTTTGAATATTGAAATTGTTCTATTGTGTTGGTTGCCGATGACAAAATCTTGCATATTGTAGAATCATGTCATCGCTCTAATTCTTTTCTTTTCTTTTTCTTCTTTTGCATGACATCCGGAGTTGCGAGGAGTCTCAAACGAGACTCGATATCTTTATTGAATCAAGGAAATTTGCATTTCATCCCGTCAAGCATATCCCGCCTTTCTGCTATACATTTGAGTAAAAGAAAGAGGGGCGAGATGACGCTTCTATCCCTCATTAGTCATTGCCCTCGTTCTCTCCTATCCGAATATTGAAATGAGAGCGAGGGGGGGTTATTCCTATTTTGAAACTTTCTTTCTCTTCTTTCTGCTGCGTTGGATACTTGTTGATTTTTTTTTGGCTTGATTTTTTTTTTTGCTTTCATTATCTTGATAGAAGAATAGGAATCAGTGCTAGTATTAACTTAGAAAGGGTAATTGATATAAAAGGGAAATTGATAGGATAGGTGTACATTTGACCCCTTTTTCCGTATTTACCAAATTTTATGCATTATTGTCTTTAAAAGCTAATCCTCATTTAATTATAATAGATATTTTATTTTCTTTAAACTCTTTTAGTAACACATTTTTAAACCCTTTTCTTTGATTAGCCTAAGTTTGACCGGTAAACCGTAGTTAACGGATTCTAAAGGATGCCTAACCCCTTCCCTTTAGGATAATCTAGAACCCTTACCTAGAATCACGCTAATTAAGCAGACCATTAACGGAGGTTTAGTTAGGCTTTACCTTAGTTAATAAATTAGGTGTCCTAATTCACCGTTAAACTAATTAGGTGGCGACTCCTTAAAATAAAATAAATAGGGATCACCAATATGTTGTACTCTACTTTAACCCGGTTTAAATGGGGTATAACAGGTATCCCGTAAAATTAGTCAAGGTGGGTGGAAGTTGGCGTCGACACCATGGTTATGAATATATACATATATCAACATACATACAAGGATGGAGCCATTTATATATTGCTGCTTCCATGTACTAGATACCACCTGTGTTTGATGCCTCGATAGTGTCTGTAAGAAAGCAGTTGAGAACCCATTTAACTTGTGAGTTTGGGGACTATTCTTTCAAGTCTCCCATGCATTGTGCGACAAAATGGCATAGTACAGTCAAAACTCTCTATAACATCATTTGTTCCAATATTTTTTTTTGGTTGCTACAGCGAAATGCTGTTATAGAAAACATATAATATAACATAACATGAAAGATCGGTTCCACAGAAAACATGGTTGTTATAGTGAATGTTATTATAGAGTGGTCTGACTGTATCTATGGAAATATAGGGGATTTGCTAGTTTATTGGCCACTATTGAGTCTGTTTCTGATCATTCAGCATCTTTTCTTTCTCGTGGAGGAGCTGGATGGTAGCATTGCAGGATTTGCCTTTTTACTGCTTAACAAATGTAATGTTTTTTCGAGCAGACTTTTGAAGAAGCTGATACTAAACATGACAGAAAGATTGATAAGGAAGAGTGGAGAAATTTGGTCCAGCGACATCCTTCACTTCTGAAGCATATGACCCTTCAGTAACTTAAGTAAGTGGCACTTGGAATAATGACATCACTTCATTTAGCATCATGTTTGGCATATTGTGATTCTATCCGTGGCATACTTTTAGTATGGATTGACCTAAATGTCGTTGTCACATAAACAGGGACATAACGACTACATTCCCAAGTTTTGTCTTTCACTCGAGAGTTCCGGATACCTGATATGGATTGCCAAAGCTGAATTGCCTACAGAATAGTCTTATACTTGAGAGTTGCATTTCGACTATGAAACTAAGTATTATTTTTGCTCAACTTTTTTAGGTTCAACATTTTCATGATTTGTTATTCTTTTTTAGAGCAGTGGGGTTGTGTATTGTTGTTACCACTGCAGAAATGCTAAGTTCCCTTGTTGATGTTGTGCATCATTGTAATTTAATTTGCTTATTGTAGCTCATTATTTGGAAATCTTTTGCCTGAGATGAGTTTAAATGGAGAAATATGGTTAGTGAGGATTATTCATATTTAACCGATCCCGACTTTGGGACTGAGGTTTAGTTGTTGTAATGGCTCATTATTGATTTGCTTGACTATAAGCCTTCGTGTACGTCTATGATTAAGCTCAGCTAGACGAACATTTAGCAACTCTATTCTGCCAGAAAAACTCCACTTTGAAATATTGCAATACGTTTTCTTCTTAAAGTTGGTCATTGTGGTAGACTGAAAAGTGAGTGATTCTCAAATTCTTATAATATGCAGCTGGATTTTTCCTTGAAAAGCTGGGATAGGCATTGTTAATGATTTTCAGCAACTAAAAAAGATAAAGAAAAAAAGGCCTTGGGTAAGTTCTTCCTGTCTACCTCAGAGTTACCCATCTATATGTACTCGTGGGAGAGCATGTATTCGGCAGGGGTGGATCTTGCTAGGAGGGGGTGGTGTGAGGGTATTCACCCAAATCCCTTAACAAAAAATGTATATATAAAATAATTTTTTGAATTTTCATATACATATATAGATTTTGAATCCCTGAACATAAGATTAGAGGTTGATTCCTTGGTTAAGGGGTTTTAAATTCACCTTAGGGTTTCAAGTTCAAATTCAAGTCACTACATTTTTATTTTCGCCACTTGGCTGGCGAAAATTAATACATACACCACCAATCATATAAAAAATAAAAATAAAAATAAGAATAAAAAGGCATACTACCAATTATGAAAATTTCCTATCAACCCAGCTCGGAATGGTTCAAACAAATGTCAATGATAGCGAAGACCTCGACAATGAAAAATTAACAGCATAAAATTCAGATATTTTTCTTCAGGGAACGAGGCCGTGCCTTATAGTAGTCACTTGGATAAGATTTACTGACCAAATGTGCATTTTAAAGCTTCTAAGTGCCAGCAAAAATTCTTTTGGGAGGCATTATCAACTGAAACTTGTGATTCAAAATTATTAAGTGCCTATATAGCAATATGAATTTTCAAGTTGTGAACATCCAAATCATTTGGGTGTCGAGGATGACAAACAGAAGGAAAACTCTTCAGAGACGCAAAGATATTTAATGCATTCATAATCAATCTTTAAAGTCCATGGGCACAACAAATAGTTGGTTCAACGGAGAAGTTCCACAAATGCAAAATCAATATTTGAAATACCAAGGATTTTCGGACTACTGATTTAGTATAGATTTTGTTTGATCCAAATAGACACAACTCAACCAAACGATTCAGAGTCGGCCAATTGTAGTTAAACTGATCGAATTCCTTCTATAGACTTTTCACAGTCCAAACCACAAGCAGCAAAAAGAAAAAAAAATTAATAAAGCAACACTTAAGTACTGGTTTTCTTGAGTTCATAAGCAAACTTTCTCATAATGACAAATGGGCGCAAGTTTTAAACATAGGCATAGTTCATTCACAAAAACCAAACAAAAGCAGAAGGAAGAACTTCAATAGCCACCAAACCAAGCTCCATTGCATTGAGACTACTCTTGTCAAAAAAGGCACCACATAAAGCATCATATTTTCTAGGTGGGTTAAAGAAATGGAACCTCTATAGGGACAGAATATTAAACGAACTGCTACATACTAAAAGACTTAATCGACTTCCTCCATCTTGCTGCCCTCAGCATCAGCTTCAGGATCCTCAAGTGCTGGCATGTCAACATCAGCATCACCGCCATCCTCGTCAATGCTGAGCCCTAGTTTCAGCATTCTGTGAATTCTGTTGCCGAAGGTGTTGGGATCATCGAGGCTGAAACCTGAGGTGAGAAGAGCAGTCTCAAACAGCAACATAACCAAATCCTTGACAGACTTGTCATTTTTGTCTGCATCAGCCCTCTTCCTGAGCTCATCCATGATGGCATTCTCTGGGTTTATCTCCATGGTCTTCTTGCTAGACATGTATCCAGCCATGCTAGAATCCCTGAGAGCTTGTGCTTTCATGATTCTCTCCATGTTGGCAGTCCAGCCATACTCGCCAGTAACCAAACAGCAGGGAGAGTCCACAACACGGTCCGAAACAACGACCTTCTCAACCTTGTCACCAAGCACATCCTTGATCACCTTGCACAGGCCTTCAAACTTCTCCTTCAATTCTTCCTTCTTTTTCTTCTCATCCTCACTTTCATCGAGTTTGAGACCTTCCTTGGTCGCAGAAACGAGCTTTTTACCTTCAAATTCCTTCAGCTGACCAATGCAGTACTCATCAATAGCATCAACCATGTAAAGAACCTCATATCCCTTCTTCTTCAGCTTCTCGAGGAAGGGTGAGTTCTCAACAGCCTTCTTGCTCTCACCAGTGATGTAGAAAATATCATTCTGGCCTTCCTTCATCCTGGTCACATAGTCCTTCAAGCTGGTCATTTCATCGCCACTCTTTGTGGAATGGTACCTCAGCAACTCAGCAAGCTTAGTTCTGTTCTGTGAATCTTCATGGATACCAAGCTTGAGATTCTTTGAGAAGGCCTCATAAAACTTGTCATAGTCTTCCTTGTTCTCAGCAATTTCAAAGAACAACTCAATGCACTTTTTCACCAAGTTCTTGCGAATAACCTTCAGGATCTTGTTCTGCTGCAACATCTCTCTAGAGATGTTCAGAGGAAGATCCTCAGAATCCACAATACCCTTCACGAAACTCAAAAATTCAGGAATCAACTCTTCACAGTTATCCATGATGAACACACGACGAACGTACAACTTGATATTGTTGGGTTTCTTTTTTGTGTCAAAAAGGTCGAAAGGAGCCCTTTTTGGAACAAAAAGGACGGCTTTAAACTCCAACTGACCCTCAACAGAAAAGTGTTTGACAGCCAAATGTTCCTCCCAGTCATTTGTCAGACTCTTGTAGAAAGCAGCATACTCTTCCTTTGTGATCTCCTCGGGCTTCCTCATCCAAATAGGTTTCTGCTTGTTCACCAGCGACCACTCATTAGAAACTTCCTTGATTTTCTTCTTTTTCTTCTCTTCCTTCTCTTTTTCCTCATCAACCTCCTCTACCTTCCCTTCCTCGTCTTTCTTCTCCTCTTCATCCTCATCATCAGAGATCTCCTTTTCAGTGGTCTTCTCAACCCAAAGAGAGATTGGGTAACTGATGAACTCTGAATGCTTCTTAATCAGGTCCTTGAGCCTGCGCTCTTCAAGATATTCAAGCTGATCCTCCTTGAGATACAGGGTCATTTTTGTACCCCTACCAAGGCTCTCACCAGAAGTGTCCCTGGTGACGGTGAAGGAGCCACCAGCTTGAGACTCCCACACATACTGTTCATCATCGTTGTGCTTTGTAGTCACAATAACCTTCTCAGCCACCAAGTAAGCTGAATAGAAACCGACACCAAATTGCCCGATCATGCTAACATCTGCACCGGCTGCTAAAGCTTCCATAAATTCCTTGGTCCCTGACCTTGCAATTGTACCAAGGTTGTTCACAAGATCTGCAATAATACAAATGAGATGAGTATTATTGCAATGCAATGCAATTTACGAACCAACTAATTCTACAAATAATCTAACTTACCAGCCTTTGTCATCCCAATACCACTGTCAATGATAGTCAGGGTCTTGTTGGTCCTGTCAGGAATGATGTGGATAAAGAGCTCAGGTTGAGCTTCTAGCTTGCTCTTGTCAGTCAAGCTCTCAAAGCGAATCTTGTCCAAAGCCTTTAATATATAACAACAGCATAATCAGGCATCTCATACATTTGAAACATTATAGGTGAATGATTAGCCCATTCATACAATAACATATTACAGACAACAAAAGTCTTCAACAAATATAATGTACTTGTTTTGCAAGACACTCCGAGGCTCTCATTCAGCCAGGAACAAGCAAATGCCAACTACTAGGGTTCTAAAACCTCCCATGTAAACAAGAAAATCTAGTAGGCGTTTGGACATGAATTGGTTGATACTTGAAAAAAATAGTATTTGAAATTAAGTTGAGAAAGGATATTTGAAAGTTGAAGTTTGGGACACAAAAACACGGTGGAAGTTTTTAGCAAAAACTTATAACACTCCTTCAAATTACATATTTCAAGTTTGGGGTCGAAATATAGGCCAACAGGTAAACAAACACTTATTTGAGATAATCTCCAAATTTTGAAAAAATATGTATGGACAAACGGATCCAGCACGATTCTAAACAAAGAGCAACATCATGATAATATCTAAGTCTACAATCCTAGCTGTGAACATGAAAAATAACGGCTTCACAAATAATAGAACAAGCAATGTATGGATTTGTCAATCAATTCATGTTAGGAACAACTAAGTGAAATTAAATCATCTAACATCATGCTTCTATCATATGAGCAGAATCAACTATAGAGAGTATCCGCTATATAAAAATAAAAAATAAAAACTAAATCACAAACAATCATGCTTCCAACATATGAGCAGAATATACTACAGAGAGTGAGTGACCTGTATCATAAAACTAACATTAAATCACAAATAATCATGCTTCTAACATATATGAGTAGAATCAACTATAGAACAATCATGTATGAGCACGTTCAACTATACCGTCTTATAATTATTCAGATAAGAATCCTCATAATCATAAATTGGACTATTACTAATATTAATATTGTTATAGCCTGTCTCTGTAAGTTGAGAGTGGAATTTATACTTTATTTTGTCCTTTCCATTCACTCGGATTTCTTCCGTTTCATCGATTTTGTCCGGATCCGAAACGCAGGAACGATCTGACTAGAAAGTCATTCAAAACTTGATCGAAAAACCAGCGTTTATTGAAGAAGCTATAGAGTCGATTACTAATAGTACTAGTTTGAAAGGCTCGTATCAAACAATTAACATCAAATCTCAAACAATCATGAAATAAAAACATACGAGTAGAATCAATAATACAGTTTTCGCGCACAATTCCCGAGGCAAGTAAAATCGACGTAGCTATGAATGAACATAGGCAAATCAAATACAGATAAAACTTAGCTAATAAGTTATCGAAGAAATATCGCCTTGTTGTTGATGATCAAACAACTAACATTTAATCACAAACAATCATGCAATATATGAGCAGAATCAACTATATCAATCAAATAACTAACATCAAAATCACTCATCTAACAAATCAATTATATACAGCTAACAATTAACATTGAATCACAAATAATCATGCATCTAAAACATATGATCAGAATCAACTATACCGATCAAACAACTAACATCAAATCGCAAACAACAAATCAACTATATATATAGAGAGAGAGAGAGAGATTTCGCGCACGATTCCCGAGGTAACTATGAATGTACATAAGCAAATCAAAATACAGATAAACTTTATAGCGATCAAACAACTAACATCAAATCAGTTATATACAGCTTTTCGCGCACAATTCCCGATGTAAATCAAAACGACGTAACTATGAATGTACATAAGCAAATCAAAATACAGATAAACTTTATAGCGATCAAACAACTAACATCAAATCAATTATATACAGCTTTTCGCGCACAATTCCCGATGTAAATCAAAACGACGTAACTATGAATGTACATAAGCAAATCAAAATACAGATAAACTTTATAGAGATCAAACAACTAACATCAAATCAATTATATACAGCTTTTCGCGCACAATTCCCGATGTAAATCAAAACGACGTAACTATGAATGTATAAAGCAAATAAAAAAAAAACAGATAAACTTACATCAGAAGAATTGCTAATGAGTTCACGAAGAAAGATCTCCTTGTTGCTGTAGAAAGTGTTGATAATAAGACTCAAAAGCTGGTTAATCTCTGCTTGAAAAGCAAACGTCTCTGTATCCGCCATTGCTGCGATCTACAATGCTTCAACCTTTGGAAGAATTTTTTTTAAGAGAGGAAAATTATTATGCTTGTGTTGAGAGAAGAAAGCAAAGTATATTATGGAGAGATTTGTGAAGGAGTAAAGGGTATTTATATTGGGCTTTGTTTCGGGTTTCTGGAATGTTCTATAGTGATTACTTCAAACTAATAGTCCCTCCGTTTCTGGAATGTTCTATAGTGATTACTTCAAACTAATACACCCTCCTCTGTTTCAATTTATACGAATCTATTTAATTGAACATGATATTTAAAAATGAGGGAAGGCTTTTAAAATTTATGGTTTAAAATAAGTCTTGAAAATTTATATGGCCGTAAATCATTCATAAAGTGAATTTATTTTCAAATTAAAAAAAATGTCATTTATTTTAGCACGAATTAAAAAGGAAATAGATTCAAATAAATTGAAACAGAGTATTACAATTTACAACCCGCGCTATCTATTTACGTGAAACTTTTATTATTAGGGGGTCCATGAAGGATTTTTTTTATCATGGTTTTTTATATTTTTTTTAAATTATTTAAATTATAAATTATTATAATTTATAGTATGTTTTGTGTAGTTTTTAAATATATAAATTTTATTTTTTAAAACTTAAAAAATTAATATTAAAATTTATGATCAAAATTATAAAATTTAGCCTTCTATTTCAAAAAACAAATCACGTAGATTCAAACGGAGGGACTAGAGATTATTAGTTTGTTAATATTGGGGTTTGTTTCCGGTTTCTGGAATGTTCTATTTTGATTGCTTCAAACTAATATTACTACCCGCGCTATATGCGGATAATAAATAAAGATTATTAGTGTGTTAATAGTGGGGTTTGTTTGGGGTTTCTGGAATGTTCTATTTTTTTTATTATTAATAATTCAAATTTTAAGAGGAGTAGAATTTAAGTTGGGGGGGCGGGTGTTTGCGTCATCATTGCTGATGCCTGCTATTTCGTTTATTTGTGGTTCAGGTCTTTCCGGAAGCTGCAAAGTCAATTAAAGCAAGATTTTATTATTGCAAAAAAAAAAAAAAAAAAAAATCGAAATAAATAATGACTTTTGATAAATCTAATTAAATAAAAGTATTTTTAAATATGTCTTTATAATTTAATTTTATTTTTTTGGTCATGAAAGATAAACATACTATTAACTAAATAGTAGTACAGGGAGAGTTGGCCAATGGCATGTAGTGATTCCGTTGGTATGAGTGTATTGGGCAAAATACGGAGGACACAACTGGACCAATACGGTTAGGACACGTGGCATAGAGGACAAGTCATAAGATGAGTCAACACGATTACCACCGGTGGTATAGCCACGGTACCGAAAAAAAAAGCTAGGCCTAATGGGAGATTAGAACAGCTCCGGACGATAGTGTAACGGTCTTCCGTTACGGGTCAGTTCAGGCGTTACGGATACGGTGTAATCATGCTTTATGGCCCTCTTCATTACCCATTATTGTTATGTATTTAAAATTCATTATGGGTAGGGTCGTAATACATGGAATGTGTGCCCATAGCTCTTAGTATATATAGGGTTTTCCATTCCCATTGTAAAGACAGGAGATACGAGCTAATATACTCAGTTCACACAATTATTCTTTGCTAACGCTTTAATCTTATTGTCGTCTTTTACTAAGCTCTGGTGCCACGGCCAGACCGGAATTAGTAACGGCAGCCTAGGCTATTCCTTACCACTCACTTTGTTTACGCATATTTACATTAGCTTAATGTAAACATCCTAATTTGATTCACGTATCCTTGACCACGTCTACAAATTCAACTGAACCGTTTTACGGGTAAACAATGAGTTTGCTCATCTTGTCGGTTATAAACCAGAATAACGGAGAGTAGTTGTGACAGGCTGACAGTCAACTTAAAACATCATTAATGATGAATCCTCAATAATGCAAATAATTCAGATATATTGATATTGTTGTTCCGATATATATAATTGAATAATAGATGATGATATTAAATAGATAGTCAAAAGCGGATGGTTGAAATAGATAAGTGTTAACAAAGTGTTATATGTAGAACAATCGTAAAACCATCAATGTTATATGAGAGTGAATGCTGGGCGGCTAAAGAGACCAACATTTTCACAAAATAACGGTTACAGAGATACGAATAATAAGGCGAATGTGCCATCATACATGATTATACAATATCAATGGCGGAACTATGATTCTTACGAAGGGGTGTCAACATACGAAAAAGTAAACATACGAAGAAAGCAAGCGAATTCGACACATAGTATGTATACATTAACAAATCACTTATCTAGAAATTATTGCATTCATATCAAACGTGCAATTAGCATGTATTGAGGATAAAATGAGAGAATGTTGTTTGAGATGGTATAAAGATGTCCTATGTCGACCTCCATGTGCATCGGTTTATAAGGGTGAAATAGTATGTAAAGTTGTTAAAGGCGACGAGCTAGACATAATCCCATTGAAGAAACTTATTTGAAAGATTTTCAATCTATTGGGTCAATTCAGAGTTACTAAAAGATAAGGCATAATTTAATTAAAAGATTTATATATGCGGTATCGATTAGTTTAAAAATTGTTTTATTCATATTAATATTCATAAGAAGGATTCATTTTATGTCTCGAGTTCTTGTATATGAAATTCGAATGAGAATTCTGATGCAATTCAAATTGGCAAGCAGTACTAATAACATACAAAATCAATGGTGCTCGAACTATTGATATTTTTATAGGGCATTTTACAGTATTCCTATTGAAGATCACATGAATTCTTTTTCGGGATGCAGGTCAAGTGAGGGAAGCCTGCTTATTTATTTAAAAGTATGTTTTCGGTTATATATTGATTGAACCGGGCGATGGGATCTTGTGACAGACAAAGGTCTACGGATACTCGTCTAGCTCCTTATTGTAAGTGACAAGGAATGGATCGTATCGGTACGAGCAACGTGAAAAGGTCACACATTCCCTCAAATGTCTTTTTTAAGAAAAATGATACAATTTTCGAAAAGTTCACTGTATGACTCATAAAACAGCAAATCCGCACATTTTAAGTCTCGATGAGGATTTTTGCTGCAAGAAATTTGTGGTTTGAACGAGGCTAATCAACTTTCTAGTTTATTTCATTTCCTATATTTTCTAGGAGTCTTTTCAACCCATCAAAATTTTTTATGCAATAGAAAATATAATAGACTTCTATTACTTTTTATTTTATTTTGTATACTATCAGCTTAGATGAATTCATATATATATATATATATGGTATTAAGTGATTGATTTAAAAATACGAAAAATGCTTATGAAATTAAGAAATATGACAAGAGCGATTAACTAACTTTTCCTTTTTATTTAGAAATAATAGAAATTAACTAACACAATTGTACTTCGACTAGAATGGTCCCCTATATTTAGAGGTAGATCTAAAATTATCCTTTAAATACTTACTTGATCAATCTTGGTCCTTTAAGTTAATTAAAAGTTACCAGTTTTTTGTTTTTGTTTTATCTTCATCGAATATTTTAAAAATTATAAATGGTTAGATTTTGTGAACTATGAAAAAAATAAGATCTAACAATAATTCACTTTTGAGATACAATTTTTGATAGTTCAAGTTATTCTTAATCTCTTTATGGTTTTTGGTACTATTATTTTTATGGTGCAATTTCTGAGGTTTTTTTTCTTTCTATTTCTGAAGTGTGATTGCAATTTTGATGCTGCCGTTTCTAGAATTTGACGAGACTTGCCTAGTGTTTCTGGCTAAATATATTTTTATTTTCACTATTTTCATTGAATATTACTATTATATATAAGAGCAAATGTGGGGACTTTTGTAGTCCTCACAATAATTTCTCAATTTTTTAAAAACTTTTTAATTAATTACTTTTAGGTCCTAATCATATTTATTTAAGTCAATTTTTTTTGTTTTTTGTTTTTAAGGTCTACTTTTCAAAATTTATCGAACCTGGGGACTTTTGTAGTCCTCACAATAATTTTCAATTTTTTTAAAAAACTTTTTAATTAATTACTTTTAGGTCCTAATCTTATTTATTTAAGTCAATTTTTTTGTTTTTTGTTTTTAAGGTCTACTTTTGAAAAGCTATCGAACCTCCTACCTCATTTTTCATGTTCTTTAGTTTTCTGGTTGGTGCTCGATATCCGCATTTGAGCCCAATTAATCCAGATAATTCGCACTGTATCGCGCCTATTCGGGAGGAGCGCTTCCTCCAAAGATTTTATCCATATCCATGTTCGAACCCCTAATCCCTAATTAAGAGAGGAGCATCTCCATTCGCTGCACAAGTTAAATTATGTATTTGTCTTAAAAGTTCATTAACTATGTATAGATTATTTATTTAGAACTAAATAACTTCAGAAAATTATGATACATAAGTTATAAATGTCAAATTCTGGCTCCACATTTGATTTGAAGTAAATAATTTCATCAAAATGGAAGTTAAAATATTAAAGGAGTGGAATGAAAATTTTGCTTTCATATAACTACCCACTTGTGGGACTACAATGGGTATATGGTTGATGTTGTACACTTGTACTAACACAAATTATATTTCTTTAGTTAAAATATCTACTTTTATATCTTGAGTTTGAGCCCGGGCCGAACCCCTAATTCCTAATTAAGAGAGGAGCAGCTCCATCCGCTGCACAAGTTAAATTATATATTTGTCTTAAAAGTTCATTAACTATGTATAGATTATTTATTTAGAACTAAATAACTTCAGAAAATTAGGATACATAAGTTATAAATGTCAAATTCTGGCTCCACATTTGATTTAAAGTAAATAATTTCATCAAAATGAAAGTTAAAATATTAAAGGAGTGGAATGAAAATTTTGCTTTCATATAACTACCCACTTGTGGGACTACAATAGGTATATGGTTGTTGTTGTTGTTGTTGTACACTTGTACTAACACAAATTATATTTCTTTAGTTAAAATATCTACTTTTATATCTTGAGTTTGGGCCCGAACTTATCACGAGCCTCACATAACTAGTAACAAATAGATTTTATTAAAAAATAATCACTCTTAACAAACTTAAGGAACCAAAACTACTCGAAAGTATGTTTAGGGACTATTTTAAACATATCCAAACATGAGTTACCACTTTTGTCATTATCTCTTCTTCCTTGTGCGTTTCCCACCTTGTTCTTTCTGGTCCCTCTTATTCCTATTTTTAGCAAAAAAAGTCCCTACCACTAATAGCTGCTCAATTGGTAACGATGGCAGCTTCTCAACTTCAAGCTACTCTCCTATTTAGTCGTTTATTCGCTTCCAAAAGCCCACGGTAATAAGGTGTTACTTACTGCTTTAACAGCTTGTTATGCTTTGTGTCATGATGAATTTTCTCTGATGGAATGATTTGCATAGACAAAAAATTATGTTATTTAGCAATGGTTAGAGCGGAGATTTTATAAACTTGATGCAAATAGATTCGGTTCCAAGATTTGAATTTTATGGGTCTCTGCAACGACCTCGAGTTAATATGAGTTGACAGTCAAATAGTTAGAGGTACTTAATAGTTGCGTACAATAGACTCTTGTGGTCCGGCTCTTCCCCGGATATCACGTATAGCGGGAGTTTAATGCACCGGGCTGCCTTTTTACCTATATATAGTATGAGTAAAAGCTAATGGGTTTATGTGAATCCTAAACTACCCTCTTGCATCCAAGGGCGGCCCCTGGATGCAAGATGGGACGGTTTATGGATAAAGAAATTTTTTGATGTTAGAGATAAAAACCTGAAAATGAAAAAGAAAGAAGAAGAAGAATAGAAGTGTCATCTGCTTAAACAACAACAACAACTACTACTACTGCTATGTCTTAATCTCAAACTTTCATCTGCTTAATACTACTTGTAATTTGTAACTTGTTTATGCAAACAGCTGTAAGGACACTGAGCAATGTAAGATTGCTGCGTGTAAAAGCTCATATGAAAGGATGCCATCCCTAATTGTCAAAAAGTTGCTAAGAAGGTCAGTTCTGCAATTTGTTGGATTGAGTCCCATCTTCATAAGTATTCGTCCTGTCTTATCCGCACCAGTGCAGGATATGAGAGAACCTGATGTTATCCGGTAAATGTTGTTTCCATTTCTTTTCTGCTTTTGATGTGGTTGCTTACCTCCACAACTTAATTGTCTACCTGGCCTAGAATAAATGCTGTCATTATTTAATTGCTGTTGTTAATTTGGATTTGAAGCATTCAGGACCCTAAAGCTTGATAGTGGAGTGAGGATACAAGGTAAAACCCTTTTTAAGTTTACATAATAAATATATTCAAGTTGTTTTCTTATTATGATTTTTTATCAACCCTCGCTATAGCTGTGTGCAATGTGCATTGCTATTTGACTTATTAATGGATAGTATAGCTCAACCTCAGCTTAGCTTGGCTTGTATGAGATGATGTCATCAATTCCTCAAATTCTAATTTGAGGGGAACACTCAAAATCTCTTAAATTCTACAAGTAAACCAAATCTTTCAAAGTTCCAAGCTGATTCTAAGAAAAATGACTTCACATAGATAGAAGAGTTATGCCAGAACATGCCCATACACAGAATATCTAACTAGCTGGACTCAATCTCAATAATTTTGAGAGGTATGTATAGGCTTATGCTTGGTGAATAAATATAGATAAATAAGTACATATATGTCCTAGATATTTGTGAACACATACTTACGAGCTTGGTTTGGTTGAAAATTGACGTAAATAGTTTGGTGTGTGTTTCTTTATTGAAGAAACAAGTCAAGGTTGAATTTATATGAGTTTAATTGAGTTTTCTTCCCGACTCTTTCGATCATTTTACGGCTCCAGTCCAGTGGCGGAGCCAGGATTTTCACTAAAGGGGTTCAAAAATATAAAAGAGTAAGAAACGAGGAAACCAAGGGGGTTCAACATTTACTATTTATGCACAAAAAATAATTTTAACCTTGTGTATACAAGGTAATTTTTGGCCCAAGGGGTTTCCGGTGAACACCCTGGCCACCACTTGGCTTCGCCCCTACTCGAGCCTCAAGCTGTTATAATTGAATTGAATGTGATAACTTGCCTCCATGTTTGGCATGCAACATTCATGTGTTCAATGTTTAGTGCATGCATACAGCATACAGGATAGGAATTGTAGATTTTAACCCAGTAAAAATGTTAAGAGGAAAAAACAGCATATATTTAAAGATGACTGTTTAATGATCTTCTTCTTTACAGTTTTATATTCCATTAAATGAAGAAGTCATTGATGTCATGACAAGCATAATGTATTATGTTGGGAAGGGGCACATCAAGCCTTCCATGTCATTCTTGTTTTATTTCTGAGTATTAACTGTTTTTTGGGTCTTCTAAAGATATTGTTGAAGGGGAAGGACCAGAGGCTCATGAAGGAGATACCGTTGAAATTAATTATGTCTGCCGACGATCAAATGGATATTTTGTCCACAGGTACTGTTTTAAATGAAGATCAACTTAAGAAAGTAAGAAAATTCTGCAGCTGCTGGTTGAAAAAAACAGAAAAAGGAAGAGTGTCAGTTTATGTTTGGCTCCTCCAGATACTTCTTTGTCAGTAAATCCACGTCATACTTTCTTCTGTTCTGTGGAATATACAATGAACTTTTTCATTTTGCTTCAATGTAGTACGGTGGACCAATTCAGCGGAGAGAGTGCCCCTGTCATACTTCCTCTGGATGATAAACAGGTCATGGTTTATACTAGCTTTCGGCTTAAAATAGAGATTTTAAAGGTCAGACAGCAAACCTTCTGACTTCCATTAAGTGGCATGGCTGGAAGGTCTCATCAAGTTATATTGCATATCAACATCATTTGTGCCTTTAAAATGGGAGATATATAGTGCTTGTGGTCCAATAGCGCCACATAGTTTACCAAACAAGGTTAATAGGTAGATTCTAGACAAGTTCTAGTTAATGAGATGAAAAATGTATTGTTGTCTATTTCTTCTCACTATAATAAGCCACCTCTTATAGTTGCATTGGTCCCCTCTTCTTTCCAGGTGTCTATGTTTGAGGAAGGGTGGGGGGAGTTTAGTTGATAATGAACTGATATCTGTTCATCTTACAAGTCTCCATGAATATCTGCAGATAATAGAAGGTCTTAAAGAAGTCTTAACTGGAATGAAGCCAGGAGGTTGTTCCTACTCTCTTAAAAATTATTGACTTCTTCGTTTTTTGAAAATATATTCAAACCACAGTAATTGATAGGATATCTCGAGGAAAAACTATTTCCCATTTTTCAAAGTATACAGTTCTATTAGTTGAACTGTAAGGCCTGCACTGCAGGAAAAAGAAGAGCACTGATACCGCCTTCCGTTGGATACATCAATGAAAACTTACAACCAGTACCTGAAGAGGTATGTGTTTTCTGCACATTATTCATTTAACCTACTCTTGGTAGCGCTTATCTACATTTTCCAACTAACCGACTCTATGAGTAATTCCGTGGATATAATTTTGGCTGGTTAATTTGCAAGAGTTCATTTCCACTTTGCTTTTATAGTCGACGTTATCATTTCATCAGCAGAAATTTATTTTGTTGCAGTTTGGACCAAGGCGTAGCCTTATGTCTCACATGAAGGAGCCTCTAATTTTTGAAGTGCAGCTGTTGAAAGTTCTATGAGTACCATATTCATTATTAGTGCATAACTTTCCTGTGTAAGTACTTTTACCAATTAACTTCCATTACTATGATCTCTTGAACAATGTATTGAATTCCTGAAAAAAAACTTTTCCTTGCTGAACTGTTTGAGGATTTGGCTTCCAGAATCTTTGCCAAGATATGCCAAGCCGTATCTGGGTTTCTACCTCCGCCCTTGCATTTGAGGACACTGAGGAAAGGCAGCCAATTAGTCCCCAGTGATGGTTGTTGAGTGGTCGGAAATAGAACTATAGGAACAATCTAGAAATCTTAGGTTCGAACCCAACTATAACACTCAGCGTTAGTCCAGCGCATATTTATTCGGTACTTCTATTTTCTATAGTAGGCCATCCAACGATTTAGTGAAAGTGTGTGCAAACTGACCATAATATCGGTGCATCCAAAAAAGGATGGTCACCACGCGCCATTACAACAATAATTACTACTATGTTTTAATCCTGAATAAGTTGAAAGTCATCTATATGAATTTTCATTGACCCTGTTTATTTAAATTCATATGAAGCCAAAATAGATGGTCACTAGTCACTACATATTGGACCGATGAGGCTGAAAAAAAAAAAAATACTTAGGGGTCGTTTGGTGCATGGTATAGGTTGGGATATCCCAGCATTAATTTTTTATACCGTGTTTGATAGGAGGATAAATTTATCCTGGGGTGTTTGGTAGGAGGATAAATTTATCCTGGGATAAATTTATACCTCCTACCAAACACGGCACAAAATGAAGCCTTATCCTAAGGGTGGGATATCCACCTTATCCAGATGGGATAAAATAATCCCAAGAAGTGGGATAAATTAGTCCCGGGATAATTTTGACTATCTACCAAACGACCACTTAATGCTATATTGAATTTTTAAAAATGATAAGTATTTTGGACCGATTATTTAAGTAACCACGACAAAATAAAAACAGATCACAGGTTGTAATTCACAAGCCTACACCTTTAGAAAAAACATAGTAAATAGGTCCCACTTGTCTGACAAACTCCAACTAAAAGTGTTTTGGATCTTTGCCATTTTTAAATTTCTGTTATTAATAGAACAAAGGAAGTTTGAGAGTTTATACTCCATGTGTTTCATAATAAATGGTGTTTTTATTTTTTCATTTTGTTTAAAAATAATTGGTGTTTCATAAAATCAAGAAGGCATTAATTTTTTTCTTCCAAGTTTATCTTTATTTAAATAAATGAAGTTTTACATAATTAGTAATCATTAAAGATTTTTTTTTTTTCAAATCACATGATTAAGAGTATGTTAATAGAAACACTTCTTACTTTTCAGGAGTGAGTAAGTTTGTTAAGGGTTTGCCGACGCTAAAATCATCACTTATTATGAAACAGAAGGAGTATGTATAAACGTATGGAAGTATGCAATATTCGAACTAAAACAAGCGAGCATACCCTGACATTTTCTTCGAGGGAGTGTTAGTTTTAGATAAACGATGCAATGGATAGCGCCAAAAAAAAAATTGCAGTTTACACCACACAACAATCAACAAAATCCACAACAATCTTACCATTAGGCGAGGTGAAATTTGTTTATTGTTTTGCATTATATTTTTTTCTCAGAATATGCAACGTTAACCTAAAAATTCACGTTGATTACGTTATAAACGATTGTGACCATTCAAATACATTTTTCGTTAGTTGGAGTAGAAAAGGGATGACGTGATAGTTATTACTTATTAGGATTAGAACGATCAGAAAGAAACACTTATTTCGAAATGAAAAGCTTTTTCGTAGAAAGTGTCTTTATCTTTTTTAATAACTGTACTTGATATAAATTCGGCTTAGTTGAATCAATAAATTACCGATATTTTCTTTCCTTTCAAGTCGAGGGTCTTTCGGAAAACAGTCTCTCTACCCCTACCCCATAAAGATAGACGTAAGGACTGCTTACATCCTAACCTTTCCATACTCTACTTGTGAGAATACAATGGGTATGTTGTTGTTTGTGGTGAATAATTGCCGACATTAATTGTTTAAGATAAGGTCAAAATCAAATCAAGAATAAAATAATAATATAAAAAGTCTTTGATAAAAAGGGAAAGAAATGGGGTAGACTAGTAGATTCACTAACTTCGTTGGCCCAAAGTCGACATCAACAAGAGAGTGGACCCCATATCCGATTCGGTGATGACGTGTAATGGCTCACCTCTTGTCATGGCTAATTATACCATATGTCCATATGTGTGCAAATGACAATTTGAGTAAATGAGAGATTTATTAACTATTAAGGGCAATCTAAAATTTTCCCATATGATTTTTAAGTTTTAATTAATTCTACAAAAGATATTTTTCACTTATTCATTAAATATATTCTTCTTTTTTATGCACTAGTTATGATGAATTAGATCCTAAATATATTTACAAATTAATTTTATTTTTGGTGAAAATTTATACCAGTCACGTCATTAAATAGACATCGAAAGTTATATTTCCGGCTAAAATGACTATTGAAGCTAACTAGTCAAAGTTGAGTGATTTTTTTTTATACATATTCTTCATCCTTATTTAAAATTTCGGGTTTGAATTCTGAAAAATGAATTCTCGATATAGTATAAGAACAATAATTGTCGATATTAATTGTTTAAGATAAGGTAAAAATCAAATCAGCATAAAATAATAAAAAAAGATTTTAATAAAGTCGAATCACACATTGTAATTTCCTCCCCTACCCCTATGTAATAAAAAAAAAATTAAAAAATCTTCTACTCCTACTTCAAAATTCCAAATAAAGTAAAAAAATATTGATTTCCATGACCAAACACCTACTAAATATAAATTAGTTGGACCAACAATTTCGAGACACAAGATAATCAAAACAAAAGAAGTTTCCTTTTTTTTTTTTTTTGGTTAAACTTTTGTCAGGTGCAACCACACGGTATATCTAGTGTATATCGTCACCAGTCACTGTAATTTTCACAAAAATATCAACACAATAAATAATATAGCAAAACACACTCCTTCTCTGAAACTTTCCATTATAAATTCACAAAATTGTTTAAAGATTCGTATAAATTGATAATCCAAAATTGTAAAAGATCTTTTTTTTAGCTCATAAAAGGTATATTCCAGAATCTTGTTCATATATTTATATATAAAACTTTGCATTCACATTAGCAGCTTGTTTAATTTATTATGTTCAAGTTTTTTATCTCATTTCTTGTTGCATATATGGATCTTGATTTAGTTTATTAGCTTTATCTGTTGGATTATATGTTAAAGATTTTGATTTGGAGTTTCTTTTTTTTTTGTGATAAATTAATAGTTTTTATTAGCAGGCAGAATCTTTATTGTTATTTATTAATTGTTCTAGTCCCCTACCTTTTCTATCCTTAGGGCCCTCACATGGGGTTGATTTAGTTGCAGCAAAGAAGCAATCTTTTTAACTATTTTTAGCTGCTGAGATAATTGAATTAATTTTTCAGCATTGTGGGTAATCATTTGTACTCAATTTGAGGATGTTTGAACTAGGAATAGGATACAACGGAGTCGTGGGCACGGGGTTTAAGAAAGGAAAGAAACTTTTGAATCTTGTGGTCTTAAACTAAAGATATGTATAATGTACCAAAATGTGCTTTAATCTTGTGATCTTAAACATGCCATGTGGGATGCTGGAGTTAAAGAGTTGTCAAATCAGGAAAGAGGCATTATTTTTGAAACAGACTAAAAAGGAAAGTAAGACAAACAAATTGAAAGGGAGGGAATAGTTACAAGGATTTAGATAGATTCTTTTATCAATTTACTAGGAATTTGTGAAACCTTGATTTGGTTGCAGCAAAGGAGCGATCTTTTCGTACTTTTTAGCTGCTGAGATGAACTGAATTAATTTTCAGCATTCAGGGTGATCATTTGGGACTGAGGTGTACTAGTTGTAGTTTGTCTAGGTGATCAATTGTACTCAATTGAGGATGTCTGAACTAGGATACGGCGGAGTCATGAATACTTAGTACTCCATCTGTCCCAATTTATGTGAAGGTGTTTGATTGGGCAATATAGAAAGGTGGCATTCTTTATGGGATTGACTAAAATTGTACGTGTGTCACATAAATTGGACAGAGGGAGCAGTTAGGATTTGGAGGGATTCTTTTATCAATTTGCTAGGACATGTACAAATTAAGGTGCTGCTAAATTGTTTAATTGGACGATAAAGAGCTAACGTGATGATTCTGATTAATATGGCACGTTGAGAGGCTGTTGAGAACTGAAGTATTGCATTCAAGATTCAGATTGGTTACATATCAGTTTGCTGGAAATTCCAGACTTGAGTTGTTATCCTGTTTGGATCAGATTGTGTTGTGATTAATGAATCAAACGTGATGATTAGCATTCTGAAAGATTAAAACTTTGTATTTGGGAAATTTGTGAGAAAAGAAAAAGAGAGGTGGAGAGGCGCCTCCTTTATTAGTTGAGTATCATTGGGACTTTAAGAACCAAACTAGAGTCATGAAGCATCAATTACGAAATTGCTTCTCAATGGTCTGTTTTGAGTTATTTTGAATCCGATGTTAAGTTATACTTCGGGAAAGATCCAATGTAGTTTTATACATATACTTGACATTGCCAGGAGTCAAAATCGAAGCAAGTCTTTCTGCAAAAAATAAAAAAATAAAAAAAAAAAAGAGGAGGGTGTAAAGGTGACAGTTTTCTGAATATAATTGGTATGTTCAAGTTGATGTTAATGGATGAGCTAAACTGCTTTTGGGTATGGCTAGATTGTGTTTGCTTTATCTGGACATATACTTTTGACTTATGACTTTTCTGCAGTGATCGACTCCTAAATTTGGTCAATTTTCACAAACCAAATGTTCTTGGATACAACAACAACAACATACCCAGTGTAATCCCACAAGGGGGGTCTGGGGAGGGTAAGATGTACGCAGACCTTACCTCTACCTTTATGGGATAAAGAGGCTGTTTCCGATAGACCCTCGGCTCAGAAGAAAAAGAGTAGTCTAATGGAGCAAGCTAGACCACCAAGCCAAGTTGACATTTTTGCTTGTGCATGCTCATTTTCTTTAGGAATCATGAACTGTTTTTTAAGACCGGTACGTATGTATTTTATTCATCCAAAGTGCATGAATAAATACAAGCAAAAACTCAGTAGCCCTTTATAAATTTGGGAACCAAGAAATATAAAGAAGGTGTCAGTATCACAGACACTTAGCATCCTACACCAAAGTGCCAAAAAGTATAAACATATGTATCTAAGTTAAGTAACCATGAATGATGAACCTTACTGTTTTGACCTTTCAAAGGGAAAAAAGTAAAGGAGTTACTTTGGACAAGATCTCACAGAAGGCCAACATGTCTGTTATTTTGCTTAGCAGCTAGTCAATTTTTGCGGAACTTGGCATCATAAAACGAGTCAGCGATTTCTTATCCTTGTCTTCAATTTTGGTTTCAAAAGAATGCGGCTTATCAGTTATGCAGAGATATGCTTAATTACATCTCCCAGTGTAGATTGACACAAACGTGAGCCAATCCACAGTGGTGATCAATGCATATGGCAACTTTTTCTCTTTCTCTTTCTCTAAATCATATAAGCATATATTTTATGTGTATCACACAAGCAACAAGTGTTAGTGATATACAATCTTGCCCAGCTATGTTATTGCGTTTTGAACTTGAAAGAGAAGTGAAAATTCTATATTTACCATCTGGATGACTATTTTATGTTGTACACTTTTATTCCATCACCTGATTGTTACGTAAAATGCAGAGCCTACAATTAGTCAATGGGTTCAAAAGCAGTTGAAGATTTGATTCAGGCTTCATCAGGAGCTCATTATTCTGGATTCCATTTAGAAGAGCCACGTACTTCAGAGATTGAGCAACCAACAACTTCTATAGATGAAAGTATTAAGCAACCCTTTGTTATAGGTATGTCGAGGCAGTAATATATCTATTGCTGTTGTTTGAGCTTTGTCTCAACTAATGGTAGCTTCGAAGCTATCATGCTTTGATTAACCATAGAAGGAGATAAACATGGATGAATACTTTCCTTTATTTACAATAATCACTCAATTGTTCCGCACTCCCCTATGCAGCTACTCAATCTTTTTATCACAATTAAATGCAGAACGATTAATTTCTGTCATCATTCAAATTATTTTGGATGGATGTTAATGGCGCTAGCACCTTTAAAGCTTAGTAAATCTATACATGCATATGCATGATGACATTTCATAAGAAAGTTATGATGTTGAATTTGGCAATGAACAAGAAATCATTTTGCTTGCAACTTGCATAAAAATTATTTAACTAGCTCTTTGACACAGAAGTCCAGACCAAATTTTATCTGACTAAAGCCTGGATTCATTTTTATGCTTGATCCTGTTTTTATCTGACGCGACAGAAAGAATGTATAATCCAGTCTTAAAGGAGTTGCTCAAGCATTTACTGGAAACATATGCGGCGAGCTTTTCATCTCTGAAGTTTTTGTATGATGTTTGGTCCTACAATTAGCACAAATTACGGAAGGAGGACTTTACAGGTTCTCTATGGCGCGTGCACATGTTATTGTTGGTCAATAGAGCATTTTTATGCTTTGGTCCGAGGAAATCTCTTGGGATTATGGCCAAGATGGGAATGAATCATCGGGATTTTAATCATTGAGCTGATTGAATTTTCATTCTATTCTAGGCTAAAAATGTTAATTGTGTTTGCGACTATCATGATTGTTATCTGTTTGAATTATTCCAGCTCTCCTAGTGTTCTCTTAATCCGTGTTCATATGAACTGTTTTCCCTGCAGGAGTTGCTGGAGGTGCTGCATCAGGCAAAAAGACAGTTTGTGATTTGATTATTGATCAACTTCATGATCAGCGTGTTGTCCTAGTTAACCAGGTGGGTTTTCTTCAGAGTAGAAAATGAAGCTTTTGTTTTTATTTATGATATATGAGTCTAAATATAACACCTTTCATCAATCTTAATTTGACTGATAGCATAAGCTTTTCCTATGCGGTTCTTTTTCTAAAAAATATTCTACCAAAAAATCCGTCTGGACCCAACCTTTAGGACCAACTACAGCCCTTGAAACTCGGGGATGATGGGCCCAGCCCTCTACCTTTCTCCAGTTAAATAGTAGGCTGAGTTCGCTTGGCGTAGGGCTTGGACCCGTGCCCTTAGCCACAAAATCCCTCAACCTTGTGAGCTAAGCCCTTGAGGCAGATATAGTTGATAAACATTCACTCTTTGCTTAGTACAGCCACTTCATCTTTCTTCTTGATGAGGTATAGGCTAGCCATGGTCCTATTCCATATTTTCCTTTTTTTTTGGGAGGGGTGGGGGATGGGGGGTGGGGGGTGGTGGTGGTATGTTTAACTGTCTAGTTTTATAAAAAATGTAAATTAATCAAGCTAAAATTATATAATCTAATTATTCATAAGCTCGCTATCCAATTCTTTTTGCTAATGCTTTGGTGTTTATGGCTATTCATGTACTAGTTCTATCACTTCCCTGTCTTTTATGACAATAGAGTACATTTTGAGGAAATTTAACTTGCATTGTAATTACATTCAATCTGAAATTTCCTAGTTGTCTTCTAAGTTTTGCGGACAAAAAGAGTTTCAAGATATCAGTTTTTGATGACTCATGGATCTTAGCTTTTACCTGCGAAGTTCAATAAGAATAGTTCTTCTATCGAGCACTGATAAGGCTTCATCTGAGATGTTTCATTGCTGAAGTTGTGATCAGAAAAACCATAGAGTTTAGAATATTGTCTGTGTTCCACTAAATTTCAGTGTTCTTTTTCAGATGGGAATAAAGTTTTTTTTTTTTTTTTGAGATGGGGCTACATTTCAGTTTCTTTTGCATTATATTTGTGTTGAGTTTGGAAAAAATTGATGTATAGCCTACCAAAACTCAGACTTTTTTGTCTGGCTTGTGTTTCGATTGGCAGGATTCATTTTATCACAATTTGACACCAGAAGAACTCACAAAAGTTCATGAGTACAACTTTGACCATCCTGGTTAGTCTAGTTTTTTTTTTTTTTTTTTTTTTCGGAAAATGGTAATTGGTATTCTTCAGCAGTATGGAGATGCTGGGGACCTTTAAAAGAAAAACGAAGAGAGAAATACTTACAAAGATCCTAATAATTCTACCAACTGTTCTATTTCCTCTATATCTTTTTCTTTACACCAAAACTAAAAAGATACAATACAATTCCACTTAACCTTCTGAATGGAATTGGACCTATCTTCAAAATTTCTACTATTCCTTTCTTTCCACACTGTCCACCATATGCAGTGTGGGATTATCCTCCACCATGCCTTCTGACTCTTACTCCCCCCTCTTCTAATCCAACAACTTAGCAGATCTGCATTATGTTCAGGCATGGTCCACTTTGTTTCTGTGAGACTAAGAAAGATGGCCCAAATCTGTGTTGTGAAGCTGCAATGCAAAAATAAATGGTTGTTCGTCTCTTCTGTTTTCCCACATAATGAACACCAAGATACTACAGTCATTCTTTTTTTCTTCAAAACTTCATGTGTCAAGTAAGCCCTCCTAGCAACCAACCATGTAAAGCATTTTACTTTGGTTGGTGCTAAGTTTCTCCAAACCTTTCTCCACAAGCTTTTGCGTCTGTTGTTTTGCTGGTTGCTTTCCATTTTGTAAGCCCTGCTAACAGTGAAAGCCCCATCTTCACTATGTTTCCATTTCAATGAGTCAGGTGCACTGTTGGTGCCAGGAAACATCCCTATTTCTTCTAGCAATTTGGCCACTCTCTCCACTTCCCAATCATTTAGTAGCCTCCTAAAAGATAAATCCCAACCCTGTGGTGTCCAATAATCACTGACATTAGCCTCTGGATTGTTGCAAAGAATGAACATATCTGGAAAGGAATCTCTCAGAGGGGTTTGATTATTCCAAGCACCTCCCCAGAATTTTGTTCTCCTACTATCTCCCACTTTTATATATAAATTGCCTTCAAGCTTTGGCCATAAGTTTCTGATAGTTCTCCAGACCCCAACCCCATAAGTATCAATGCTGACATTACTACACCAAGGATTGTATGTACCATATTTGCATTTGATAACATCCTTCCATAGAGCTTGCCCCTCTTCATTATATCTCCAAAGCCATTTCATCAATAAACTATTATTCTGCTTTCTCAAATCTCTGATGCCCGAGCCTCCACTGTCTCTGCTTTTCAAAGTAATCTCCCATTTAACCAAATTATAACCTTTAATCTCTTTGCAACCATGCCAAAGGAAATCCCTCCTTAATTTGTCCAGTTTCTTCTAAACTTCAGAAGTTATTGGAAATAGTGACATTACATAAGTAGGAAGGGAATCTAACACTGAATTTATAAGGATATGTCTACCCCCTAAAGACAAGTATTGAGCCTTCCATCTTGCCAATCTCCTTTTTGTCTTCTCCACAATGCTATCCCATATCTCTGTATCCTTGTGTTTATTACCTAATGGCATGCCCAATTAGACTGTAGGCATATTATCCACTTTACATCCCAAAATATTTGCCAAACTCTGAATATTAGCCACCTCCTTAATTGGGAACAAATTGCTTTTCCCCCAATTCACTTTCAAACCTGAAGAAGCTTCAAAGAACAGTAAGATTATTTTGATGAATCTTATTTGTTCCTCTTGAGGTTCACAAAAAATAACAGTGTCGTCTGCTTATGCAAATGACAAATTTCTTTGACTTGATCAGTGTTTCCCCCCATCTGAAAGCCTTTAATCCATCTGTTTTGGATTGCTATCCTCATCAAGCTATCAAAACCTTCCATTGCCAAGATAAACAGAAGGGGGAGAGGGGGTCACCCTGTCTAAGTCCCCTTTTTGAGGGAAAGGAGCCCACTGGTTCACCATTCACTAAAATAGAAAACCTAACAATGCTGATGCAAAATTTAATCCACCCGAGCCATCTTTCTCCAAAACCCATTTGTTTTAAAGTATTCAGTAAGAACTTCCAGTTCACATGATCATATGCCTTTTCAATGTCCATCTTGCACATTATACCTGGTTCAACACCTTCCAGTCTTGAATCCACACATTCACTTGCAATGAGTGCGGCATCCATTAACTGTCTCCCTTTTATAAATGCCATTTGATGCTTGTTGACCAGCTTATCCACCACCTTTTTCAACCTTTCAGCAAGTATTTTTGCTATCACCTTATATATATGCCTGTGATTAGACTTAGTGGTCTGAAGTCTTTCAACTCAGAAGCACCTGCTTTCTTGGGGATGAGAGCCACAAAAGTTGCATTGAAGCTTTTCTCAGTTCTTTGGTTAGCATAGAACTCCTGGACAACACACTTTATATCTTCTTTCAATAATTCCCAGAAAGAGAGGTAGAAAGACACAGGAAATCCATCAGGCCCGGGTGCCTTCTCCATAGCACAAAGTTTAATGCATTCCAGAATCTCCTCCTGCTCAATTTGTTTTTGTAACTCTTCCTGCTCCTCTTCATTAATACAAGTAAACCCTTCTAGTTGTAGTTCTGGCCTCCACAATTCTGTCTCCCTGTATAAGTTTTGGTAGAAACTTTGAATTGCTCCCTTGATAGCATTAGGTTCAGTGATATTGCACCCTTCCACATTCAGCATATCTATGGAGTTAAACCTCTTATGTGATGTTGCTATCCTGTGGAAATATTTAGTATTTTTATCCCCCTGCTTCAACCACTGTATTCTGGATCTTTGTCTCCACCCCATCTCTTCATTTCTGGCCACTTCCTCATAGTTCATAGCAAGATTAGTCTTTTGCAATAGTTCATCATCTGTCAATCTTCTTTGTTCCTGGATGGTTTCCCATTTGGCCAGTCGATCAAGAATCTCTTCCTTTTGTTGTTTCCAGTTGCTCCTATTGTTCTTGCTCCATTCCTTCAAATTCCCTTTTAAAAGTTTCAACTGGTTAGTCTAGTTTTCATTATCTGAGTTGGATAAACAGGTAAAATTGTTTATTTTTTTAGTTTGTTAGAGAAATAAAGAAACCATTTTCTATGCCAAAGCATCGGCAAACATCCATTTTATCATTCTGGCAGTTGCCTCTATACAATTTGTAATTGGTCGCATGAACTACAAAGATCTGTGACTTGAAACACATGCTATTGTGGTTCAGCCATTGAGGCCTTAAAGTCTTTAATCTTACTAGAGGTTCCTCAAAAACTATCAGTAATAGCTTCCACAGAAGTGTCAATTCAGTGAAACCACTTAATAAGAATTTGACCAATTAGTACTAGTTTTCACATAAGTGTTAACTCCTTGAAATCACTTAATGAAGATTTGTACTTGGTTTCAGAAATGGTAAAATCAGTATGTTCTAGAATAATGTCCGGGCTAAGTTTTGTGCTTCTTTCTAATTATTGTGTTTTATTCAGATGCATTTGACACCGAGCAATTGTTGCGTGTGATGGAGAAATTGAAGCATGGACAAGCTGTAGATATTCCAAAATATGATTTTAAGAGTTATAAAAATGACGTATTCCCCCTCAGAAGGGTAATTTCTTTGTAGCATGGTTTCTCCTCTCTTTTTATTTCATTTACATAGATATCATCCTAGTTTCTTTTAAGAATACGTGAATTTATGTCATCCATCGGTTTCGGTCAAACTGTGAACTCTTTTCCTGCCTTGTCTGTTTGAACAATTTTGTATCCACGATCCCAAACCTGCCTTTAAGTTAAAACAAGGAAGAAAAGGAGAAAGATAACACTCCAATGACATGGAACACATACACTCTTCCTGGTAGATGGTTTAAATAGAAGAGTGGAAACGCTATTGCCTGCTGCTAATTATCTAATAAGTGTCATTAACCACTTTGACTCAAAATATGGTAGGTCAATCCTTCGGATGTTATAATTTTGGAAGGCATTCTCATTTTTCATGATCCTCGTGTCCGAGATCTGATGAGTATGAAGATTTTTGTAGATACAGGTTCTTTTCTCTCCTTTCTTTGATATATATTTATCTTTCTTGTATTAGATTACTGCTTGTCGCCCTGGTGACCTGAGTTCTTCCTTTCATTGACTTCTATACACGATATCCAAAAATTAGGGCGCCATATTCTTTATCTCATCCACATGCATCTTGTTCTTTTCACTTGTTTCACCTAAAAGTGATAAAAACAAATTGATTTTTTTTATTCCAGTCCTTATTTGTCTAGACCACATTCGATTTCTCGAGAAGAAAATATATATTGAAGCGAGATTATTGGAGTTATTTTACTTATTTTTTCACAGCATTTCTTTTTACAATTTTTGTCAGCTCTTCGTATTGTTCGGTTGGCCGATTTAGTCTTGATCACGAGGATATAGCTTCTGCTTGTTGTTCCAATCCATGTCTACGGACGTCGATGGTGAATCTTCTACTTTTGTGGTTTCATAATTTAAAATTTTCGGTGCAGATGCTGATGTACGTCTTGCAAGGAGAATAAGACGTGATACTGTTGAAAAGAATAGAGATATTGCTACAGTACTAGATCAGGTTAGGACCTTTATAGTTTTTTGAAAGAAATTGTGAGCTAACTTTGCCGTTTCATATGTACTTTTTGCTGTTATTGGCAGAAATTTTGTCAAGGTATCAGATTTTTCTTTTGTGTGACCCAACATCCAAGAAAATGCAAATTTTTGCTATTATAAAGATCAACAGATGGATGAATAATTTTCTTTGTCCTGCTTCTTTTTGTAATTTGTTTGCTTTTCAAGAATAACATAATGTAATGTTCGTGCAGTACTCCAAGTTTGTCAAACCGGCTTTTGATGACTTCATTCTTCCAACAAAGAAGTATGCTGACATTATCATTCCCCGGGGTGGAGACAATCATGTTGCAATCGATTTGATTGTTCAACATATCAGGACGAAACTTGGTCAACATGATCTTTGTAAAATATACCCTAACTTATATGTTATTCAATCTACTTTCCAGGTTCAATTTCCATCTTGCTGATTATCTGTGCCTCTTCATCTCGAAGTCATTTTTCCTGTTCTTCAAGATCAAGCATTTATTTTCTTCTAAAGATTGTTATTTGTTTCATTTAGATACGTGGCATGCATACAATTATCCGTGATGAGCAGACGGAGAAATATGATTTTGTGTTTTATGCTGATCGATTGATTCGGTTGGTAAGTCTTTCTTTCGTACATGGTAATCAAGTTAAGTTTTTGACACGAAAAAGCCAAATCTTTGGTTTCCCTTATCTATGAGAGTTCTTCCTCACCTGTACCAGGTTGTTGAACATGGACTAGGCCATCTGCCATTTACGGAAAAACAGGTGATCACTCCAACTGGTAAGCGCTATCCCCGTGATGCAATACTCATGCCTTGTACTTGGAAATCTTTTGATTTCTTCTATTGCTGTAGCCTATTTGATAGTGTCTGCCTATACTAGGTGTAGAAATCGGGCTAAATGCTTTTTTTCTTACAGAAGATTATTGTCTCAATTCATTTACTGAATCAGTTTTATTTGCCTTTTCAAGTCTTTAATGGCAGCAGTGGTGGAGCAATGAAATTTGATTTTAGATGTCATTTTTGTCAGTGTATTTCAATCAATCTATTTGTGGTTTCCATAATTTGTAAGCTGACATGTTTTCCTTGGTCCTTAACAAGTAAAATTGATTTCCTCTGAAAGACTACTGATCGTAGCAGCTTAGCAAACACGTTTCTTTGATGCTCTGTTAGTAGTGTCAACACCATGGTAATTTGTTAAGTTCCAATCGTCTATTCTGATAAATTTTCAGCATTTGGACTAATGCCTACGAATTTTACACTAATTTTAACTTTAATCCATATTACTTGTGGTGGCTTGGGTTTCATGAATTTACATTGGTGAGCTCGCTCACATTGCCGGTCCCAAGCCCGGATAAAGGAGGAGGGTTGCCGAGGGTCAATCGGAAACAGCCTCCCTACCCAGGTAGGGGTAAGGCTGCGTACATCTTACCCTCCCCAGACCCCACTATTGTGGGATTACACTGGGACCAACCAACATTGGTAAAAACTAGTCTCTTTTTAGTTTGGATGTATTGCCTGCTTTTTTTTATGTCAGCTAAATGATTGGATTTTGCGGTGAAACAAGACCTTCATGGACTATAGCCAATATTGTCATTTTGATTCATGATTTTTCTACTCATGTTTATTCTTAGACTTGGCTCTTCTTCATATCCCAAGTTAGCTGTTTACGAGCATGAAAAAGTATACTTAAATAAACGCACCTCTGTTTGGATGCAGGATCTGTATACAGCGGTGTAGATTTTTGCAAGAGGTTATGTGGTGTCTCTGTAATTAGAAGGTAATTATTGTTTGTCTCCCTTGATTTTTCTTCAATATATGAGGTAAATATGTGGGGGCTGCAGAGCATAGGAAGGACTTTCTATTTTTCTTACAGTCTACATTTCCTTAGGCTGATGCATGTGATTTCTGTGCCATATTTAGATGCATTCTATGTTTACATGTAATTCCTGCAATTCTTCTTTTACATGAATTTCATGTTTTTTAGGTAGATTTGGGTTGAAGTCTTGGTCAATCGTTAATGGAAAGCTTAGAAGAGCGAATTGTAGTGATCGCTAAATATCTGACAAGTAATTATATGATTAAAGATACGGCCCTAACCAGTGGCGGAGCCAAGATTTTCAGTAAGGGTGTTCAAAAATATGAAGAAGTAAACACACTAAGAAGTCATGGGGCTTCAACATCTACTTTATATACACAAAAAATAAATTTAGCCTAGAATATACAGTGTAATTTTCCGCCGAAGGGACGAACCCCCTTGGTTACACTTGGCTTCGCCCTTGGCCCTAACCTTTTCCTTGGCCTAATTTAAGAGTGGTAACTTGAGCAATTAAAATGGTAAAGAGCTGTTCGCATGAAGCCTCATCATAATACGAAATGAGAGATTCTATCTTCTTAGAAGCTTGATAGTTTGACATTGAATGTGGAAAGCTTTATTTTCGAAATTCTCAAGATAAATACATGTTGCACTGAGGGGATCAAGATTTATAGTGCTTTTAGAGTATACGCCAGCTAAAAAGATTTGTATCAATGGGGGTTCCTTTTTCTTCTAGTGTGGGAAATTAGATATGCAAAATATTTAAAAGTTTTGCAATCTAGTCGATATTTAAATTTGACGTGTTAATCTCGAAAACTAAAATAAAATTATGTATTGTTAATCAGTCGAATTATAATTTCAAGTAATTGGTGACAGTTGTAATTCATTCCCACTCAGCTGTTTTAATGTTGTTGAATGTATATGTGGTTTACCTAATCATATCTTCCTTTTATGTGTTGAAACATTTTACTTTAATACCTTATAAGTGACCGTGCTTGCTTCTTTTCTGCCTTCGAAAGTAGATTTCGTGATTGCTACATTCTCTGTACTTAGCCATAAGAATTTCTAATTTTGCGCAGTGGAGAGAGCATGGAGAATGCCTTGCGTGCATGTTGTAAAGGTATCAAGATAGGCAAGATTCTTATCCACAGAGAGGGCGACAATGGTCAGCAGGTTATCGATCTGCTTTGTCCTCCCGAATCATTACATTGAGATTTCTGTCCTTTTAAAAAAAAAAAAAAAAAAAATTGCTAATGCTCATTTTCATTAATTGCATGATCGGTGCAGCTGATCTATGAAAAACTACCAGAAGATATTGCACAAAGGCATGTCCTTTTGTTGGATCCTATCCTTGGCACGGGTTAGTCTATTTTTCAAGAACGCCCTCGACATCACCTGACCATGACTTCGTGCACACAAAATGTGGATGCACTACATCATCGAGAACATTAAATATCTCTTGACAAAACGATTGCATAACCAAGCCCATTATGTGACAATCTGCAGGGAATTCAGCAGTTCAAGCTATTTCTTTACTGTTAAAGAAGGGAGTCTCAGAGTCCAACATTTTATTCCTCAATCTTATTTCTGTAAGTGTACTGGTTCATGCATAAAAGATTCACTTTGATGGTTACAGTATAAATATGTGGATATCGTGATATAATTCTGGAGTCACAACTTGTGTTGTTTCTAAACTAGGCACCCCAAGGAGTACATGTTGTGTGTACACGTTTTCCAAGAATAAAGATTGTGACATCTGAGATAGAAAGTGGCTTGAACGAAGAATTTCGTGTTATCCCTGGAATGGGGGAGTTTGGTGACAGGTATTTCGGTACAGATGATGTCTAAACATAGACTGGTTACCCTTCTCTAGCTCTCAGTCGCGTGAGAGATGTACCTTCTAATGTCAACCCAATCAATATTCTGAGGACCATCAAGAAGAAAAGGAGCAAAGATTAACCAACAATGCGTTGAGCTTTGGATATTTTAGAATTGTATTTGACTATAGTTGCTTCAGTAATGCAATTTTCAAACTATTTTTACATTTGAGTCGGACTAGTTTTTTTCTTATGAGTCACAAGAGCAAGAGCGACGATCAAATCGGTTCCATTAGCAGGGAATGGGCTAAGACTTACGAGTCGAAGACCAAGCTAGAGTCACAATAGAAGAAAAAGGAACAAATAAAAGAAAGAATAAATATTACAATGTGTATGTAATTATAGCTAGTTCTTTACTTATGAATGATAAGATGCACCATGTCAATGACATAATACAACTATAATTTTTGTATCTTCAGCCTTAAAACCTCTCTTTTGGTTTTCCATCCTCTACGAGAATTTAGAAGTTGATCTTAGGGTAAAACTGAGTTGCATAACTTTGAACTTCAATATTGGTTTAGATTACACCACTTCCACAGTTACTCACAATTCAGATACATAAATTGAGACCAGCTCTTTAACAGTAGAAAGCTATGAAAAATCTATTCATCAGAAATGAAAAGGAGATAGAAAAAGAGAAACAAGGAAGATCATTGGGGCAAAAAAAAAAAAAGTGTAGCTAATGGAGAGGTGTGCAATTTTGTGATAAAAATTATAGTCTTGGAAGTACAAAAATGAAAAACATGACTGAATGCTGAGATTACAGTGACTGAATCGCAGGTAAACTTGAAAATAAAGCTAATTTTCTTTCATGCATTAAGTTTAATATAACAACCAACCAACCACAACCAAATAATTCATCTTGAATTCCACTCCCTGCCGAATCCATCAGCAGGAAAGCAAGGTTAAGTTTGTGTGACCAACGATATAATTTCAAAGACAAATTTGAATGCAGTAAGCAGTCATTGCTTAATCCAAAAAAATGTTGTGAGTACACAAATCGTAATCCTATGACAGGAAAGGGATGATCATCCCCCAAATAGATATCCGGCTGCTTGTTCTTCGTTACCATCAAAAAACTTCAGAGCTTGTATTACTGCCTCCCTTCCAAACCCCAACTCAACAAGCTTTGCAACTTTGGCTTCAAATTCTGGTCCCTGCAGATAAAATATCGATTCCAGATTTGAAATAACAGACTGTAGAAGATTTGTCTACTCGATATTCATATTTATTCACAAAAGAATAACAAAATTTACGCAGGCAGCCAAGGAACAAATTAATCTATAATTTTACCTGTGTCACGTTCCCACGGGCACTTCCTGTGGATCAAGACAAGGAACAACCATAAGTAAATGAAATTCAGAAGAGAGAAAATAAAGATTGCTGTGGGAACAACCAAAAGTATATTAAAAAAAAAAAAAAGAGTCATCTTGATGATTCTTCCTAGATTAAGCAAATTATTACAAGGAATCTGAATCCTCCTTGGGTGAGGCGGAACAGTTACCCATCACCGACAAAGTCGAAATGGATCTAGCTGGTATTTCACAATTAGTATTTGGAGATTGAAGCTAACCAGAAGGACCTCCTTTTGTAGGGTCAGTCTTCTCTGCTGCTCCAGATGTTGCCTGTACAGCATAAAAAAAGAACCAAGTTTAGTCACTGCTACTTGTTCACAAAAAAAAAAAAAAACTCAAGGAAGCAGCACCGCTCGTAGAAGGTCAAAAGTTTCTGATCTGAGTATTTAGAGGAAAACAATGCTAAAACAGATCATGATAGGCTGCACGACCTTAAAGATTCAGAAATTGCAGGATAACACATTGCACAATCTTTTAGAGGAAATGGGCTCAAGCAACTCCAGTAAAACAAGAAAATTTCATCAAGAATGTCATAATTGTAAAAAGAAAGAGGCCAATCCCAACCATTTCATCAATGATTTCATAATCAACTTTATCTTTTATGGTGGAAAGTGCATATCACCACAAGTGCACTCAAATTTGTATGACATTAGCACTTGACCTATTTTGAAGCTGAAATAGGTCCAACTTTTTGATTATTTGCTCACATTAAACTACACGCAGCAAAAAGTAAAGCCCCACTCTTATCCCCAGTACCTACTTCCAGAGAAATGAAAAAAGGAAATTATAATTTTGAGTCCGGAAAAGATCACTATACTTAAACAACAATGCTTTTACCTGGGCTCCTGAGCTCGAAGCCTCCTTGGCGCGCCTCTCCTCATCAAGAAAATGACCGGGAATGTCCTTCTCTGAAATTTTGAATTACACAAAACTTAGTTAAAGCTGAAAGGTAGTACTATCCAGTACCAAGGTAACCAATAGCATCACCAACCATGTAGAAATGGTACAGCAACTTCCCCTCCACCAACTCTCAGAACATTATCCTTCAGATCAATCATGCACTGCAAAAGCTCATTACCATCAACTTGTAAAGATGTATTGAAAAGAAAAGATAAAAACGGAAAAGAAAAAGATGTTACAAGCAGCGCAAGAAAGTCAACCTGGTGTTTGCGAAGCATATCAAGTCCAAAGAGAAATTCCATATTGGGAGAATCCAGCACCACAAAAGAACAAGGGTAAAATATTTTCCCAATCTGCCATAGTTAAGAGTAACAAATTGAAGTGAAACATGTAAGAAGGGCATCTCCTTGGAACTTATCATTCTGAAGGCAGCATATCCTTATGTGCCTGGTTATACAACTTAATCCTTATGTATTATGAGTAGAACAAGTGACTGCCACCAACTGACTACTGGACAGGTCATCAGAAAAATTGATTTAAAGCAAGTAGCCAATAAGCTAAAACTACTTACTAGTTACAACTAACAGATTATTAACTATTTGAATATTAGTTATAGCTATAAGTTGTGCATAAAGTTGGCGTGTAGCCTATTGAAGTTTTAGACTGCTAAGCATACACAGGATAATTAGCATTAGTAATCCAGATAAAAAATTGAACACTACTAAGAGATAGTACAGTAATCCAGATCATAATACACTATTGAATATGAAAAGCATTTGACAGCAGCAGAAATTTAATCACGCAGCAATCTATTTAATTTCCGAGCACGGGCAGTGCATGAAAAAATAGAAAGAGCTCATTGGTAGAACAGTGCAAGTACAATTTATGGTAAGGAGCAGCTGCATCTAATGTATACTGTCAATGCACTTAATTACAGACACAAGACTGCAAAGTAGCCCATAAGCTCCAAGGAAGCAACAAACCTTGATTGGAGCAACATGAATACGACCTAGTATCTCTGTTTGACCAACTCCACGAGCAATGCCCTTGTAGCGTGTATCTAATAACCTCAACAATCTGCAAGAGAAAGGGTCAGCAGTATTAGTTCACAAACCAGGGCTAGTTTATTCCTGGAAAAGAATAAGCAGCAACAAACACCTGATACATTTGATTATACATTATTCTACAGTAAACAACAACAATAACACACTCAGTGAAACCCTACAAAGTGGAGTCTGGGGAGGGTAGAGTGTACACTGACCTTACCCCTACCTTGGGAGGTAGAGAGGCTGTTTCTGGTAGACCCTCGGCACAAGGACATTATTCTACAGTAAATAAAACCAAAATCCTGTATGTCAAACTGACTAATGTATCGCCCTATAAACTTTTACTGCTTTTGATAACCAAGAAATCCCCAAGGGCAAGTGGCATACAGTTTGAAACTCGGTCGATAATGAGGCTACCCTAAACTTTTACTTATTAGTTATTCACTCAACCCCGTCATCAAGCTAATGAATGCCTCCTGGCTTATTTAGAGATATTAAAGATAGTTCTGAAATCTTATGAATTAGAAAACGGATATGATAAGATAACACTATAATATAGGTGTGGTTCACACTATAAAAGAGAGCAGATATGATCGTTAAGAACTAAAAGATTCCCGGAATAGCCTTGAGGCACCATAACATGTCGATGAAAAGCATGCAATCTTAGTGCCAAACAGTCTACAGCAGGAGTTGAAGATTTTGCATGTTGTGCTTCTATACTTCACATTGAATTCTTAATCTATCTATTGTTATTCTTCAGTCGTTCTAGAATATAACTTTTTCAACAATATACCTCAATAAAAAAATTAATTTAAAAAACAGAGGAACTCTTCTTGTCTCTGACTTATGTTTAATAAGGTAAAAATATATCTCTAACTGAAACTACTCATCAATATATGTGCTTGCTATTTAATAATCAACTATGCTAACAAAATATTACAACGATCAAACATGCTACTCCCTCCGTCCCAATTTATGTGACACCATTTGACCAGGCACAAAGTTTAAGAAAGAAAAGATAACTTTTGAAATTTGTGGTCTAAAACAAACCTTGGATATTTGTGTATTTATAAATCATTTCATTGAGGGTAAAAGGGGATTTTTAAAGTTAAGTTGTCTAATTATAGAAAGGTGACTTTCTTATAAGCACAAACTAAAAAGGAAAATGTGCCGCATAAATTGGGACGGAGGGAGTACTATCAACAACACAGCACAGCCTCATAAGTCATACCCACAACGTTCTGCACAGGTTTTAGATATAATTGTTGACTGAGCTCCACTATCCACAAAAGCCTAAACCAAAAAGAAAGAAAATATCCCACTCAGCCAAATGTAACAAGATGTACCAAGAAGATGGAACACATCCAAATCAAAAGCAAAATCCCTACCTTTAGAGGATGGCCATTTACTTCCATGTCAACATATAACATAACCTGAAATAAGCCAAAAAGTTAACCCAGCCACATCAAAACCACAGAGAATCTTTGAAAGACATAAGGTAGTACTCCCTCCGTCCCAAAAAGATTGTCCTGTTTTGACTTGGCACAAAGTTTAAGAAATAAAGAAAGACTTTTGAAATGTGTGGTCCAAAACAAGCCTTAGATATTTGTGTGGCTGTAAATCATCTCATAAAGTTAAATTATTTCTAAATATAGAAAGGGGACAATCTTTTTGGGACAGATTAAAAAGGAAAGGAGGACAATCTTTTTGGGACAGAGGGAGTATTACATACCACAGTTCCAAAAGCTTCAGGATTGTGTTCCAATGCAGCTTCCCAGTTTTCTTCAATTCCTTTCTGGAAAATAATTAGAACATGGAAAAGCTCTAACACAACTAGACCCAATTTCCATTGTATATTGGAAAATTTTCTCTTTTTGGTAAAGACATCACACAATAAAAGAGAAAACTATTATACAGTAGACAGACAATTATTTGGCAAGATTTTATGATTATGCCATTTTACTGCAACAGAATCTGCAAAGAGAGTAAGGATGATCCAGGACAAATTCCACATACTCTAGCAATTAATCAATCAATTAGGTCCAATCCCAAATTAGTTGGAATCAGCCACGTGAATCTTGTCTATATGAACCTTCTACATATATCAATCAATCAAATCAACTACAACTTCCGCAGACTTTGTCAATAAAAACAAGCAAAGGCTACTGATGATTTGTAGAATGGTCGAATGAAGCATATATCAATATTCAGCATACTGGAGCTGTTATAAAGACCCTCGTACGAAGGCAGGGGCGATTTTAGGTGCAAAAAATGGGGACGTGAACACATGGACTCTCCGTAAAACTAGGTATATTATGTATATATTTTCTAAAGTTAGTTTAATACTATCTGTTGGAAGCCATGCTACAAAAAAGCTAAGTCGTGCACTTGGTTGAAGGTTGAGTTATTTACCTAGAGGTCTAAGATCAAGCCCCACTTAATACATTTTTTCCTTCTTTTTTTTTTTTTTTTAGTGGTGAACCCATATTCCAGAAATCCTAGATTTGCCTCTATAGGAAGGGATACAATACTTATTAACGTCATTAGTTGGTAATCAGTGTGCCTCAGTGTAAAAGCTATTTAACACAGTCAAATCAATATTTGATCAAATTATAATGTCCTAGTGAAGAATTTAACCTCTTTCAGACATTTGCCATCACGTTCATATATTCCAGTGGTAAATCGTGCTGAAATAGAAGCTAATTCATTTTCCCAGAAAATACAAGGAACGAGAACAAGCACGGCTATTTATGGTCCATTCAAGCTAAAATAACCATATTGAAATTAAAGAACGCAAACGAAGGACCTACTGTGCTAGTAACTTGATAGAGCCTCAGGAAAATTGACCAGTACACTTCAGTTTCAAAAACATTGTCCAGTTTCTATCAACGTTAATGTCGACAAAGAATATAATGGAAAAGAAAAACATATTTTTATATATAACCATTAAGGACAACATAGATTGATGTGCCAACTAACCTGGCGAATTGCCTCTTCAATTTTCCTTTGTGCCTCGACATCGAATGGATCAGCATACAGCAGTGCCTATGATTCAACATAATATATATTAATCAGTGATTATCAATCAATCAACTACGCCTCATTCCTAAATTAGTTGGGCCAGCTATATGAATCTTCTTTATCTAACCCGCTTAATATGTGCCTAGGTGGGCACGTCCCACCAAAGGAAACGAAAAAATTTACCAATCAGATATTTATAGAAAGTTAAAATTAGAAAACTTTAGATTAAATGGTTAAAAAATCTTGAGCAACTCTGCCTATTTCATACATGCTGGGGGCAAAGCTTCAGATGGCAAAAACATTTTGTAAAAGCTGGCCATATAGCTTCACATGACACCTTCAAAAGCCTCTGGCAATTCCGTAAAGTCACATTCTTAGTAGAAATTGCATGAACCATGACCTTGCCCATAAAAAGAAAACACAAGATCCTCAATGGAGCAAACAGAATAAATGATTACAAATTGCGGCATAAGGGAATTTCAAAATTCTACTCGTCTTTACAACAGATCACTAGCTTTTAGTTCCTAGGCATCTTTTAGCGAGAAGTTTATAAAGCAACCAATAATGGGACACTCAAGATCGTGGACGACAAGTACATTAAAATATATACAAGAAATGATAGCAACTTAGCAATAGAAGCTCCTGACCATCTCCTCGTCTTGACGACGCCGTAGCTCTGATTTATGCTGATGACGCAAACGTAG
This sequence comes from Lycium barbarum, assembly GCF_019175385.1. Classification (NCBI taxonomy): domain Eukaryota; kingdom Viridiplantae; phylum Streptophyta; class Magnoliopsida; order Solanales; family Solanaceae; genus Lycium; species Lycium barbarum. The sequence goes on along the minus strand of NC_083337.1, from coordinate 498,236 downwards.
AAGCTCTTGCAGCCTATTTAGGTCATTCCCAAGGACAGCTTGTGCTAACTCAGGATCGTTCTGCAAGTTCAAACATCATATACAGGCTCATGGGACCTCTGTGTTATGAATTGATCACAAACCAACCACAAAGGTGGAGAAGATGAGAACAAAATTAATAACAATCATGTTCACATCAGATTGAACCAAAACAAATCACACAGTATAAGAGGAATCCATCAGAAGCATATGAAACTTTCCTCTCAGAAGCTAATTAATCCTTCATTGCGCATGTAAGATCACGAGGTAAGTCATAATTAGCAATCATTTTAAGATCAGATAGATCCAACAAAATTACAAAGTATGAGAGGAATCCACCAAATAATTATGAAACTTCTTTTCAAAGTATAACTAATCCTTCATCGTACCAATAAGATCATGATGAAGTGATATGTAGGGGCAGTTTTTGTTTTACTAATTCACCAAATTGGAAATGTACTGATGATAACTAGTTCAAAATCTCTGAGCAACTACATGTGTTGAAAATAGCAATCTTGCACAAATCCAAAATGCTTTTGGAACTTCAATTCTTTCTTATATTGTTTAAGCCAACTTCTATTTGTTTCCCGTGCCTCTGCTGAGAGATTCGAAAAGGTCAAAAACCAAAAAGGAAAGGAAATGGCTAACTTGCTCCACCTGAAAAAGCTGGGCCATCAAATTTGAATCATTTCGCAAGTGTTGTTGGAAAGCGGAAGGATTTACTGCAGATCCATCCTGTTTGAAGCTCAAGTCATTTGCAGGTGCGCTGAAATGCATTTATTTAATTGTTAGCAAAAAACGAAGGACAAGATGTATTTGCAGGATGCGGCTGAGCAAAGGGGAAGGGTAACAACATGGACCAATAAACAGCCAACAGAATAATGAAACATAACCCAAGTGACATGAGCAGAAAACACACCTAGACAAGGATGCTGCACTAGACACCATCATCACCAAATCTCCATCACCAACTCCCAGTGCACTCAGTTTATCAGAATTCCTCATTTCTCTCCCATTGTACAGAAGCTGTTGTTGCTGCAGAGGCACTTGTGTCTGCTCGTCCAACATATATACACAACTTCCATATTAAAAGTAAGTGCTAACTGTGTGTCCATCACAATTGATATCACAGCTAAAAGTTTATATGTTTTGAGGGGAGCCTTGGCACAACTATAAAAGTTGCTACCATGTGACTATGAGGTCACAGTTTCAAGCAGCGGAAACAACCTCTTGCAGCAATGCAAGGTAAGCTAGCATACGTAAGACCCAATATGGTCCGGCCCTTCCCCGGACCATGACCATAGCGGGAGCTTAGCCTTTTCTAATAAGATAATATGTTCCAATATTCAAAATAGTTTGACACCATTCCATTTACTATATTATCATAGCATACAACTTTCCCAAGTTTTGAAATTCAAGTTCATCCTTCGACACAATGTTTTCTGTATCGAAATGCAAGGTAATGTTGCATACATAAGACCCAATATGGTCCGGTCCTTCCCCGGACGACGCCCATAGCGGGGGAGCTTCGCCTTCTCTAATAAGATTATATGTTCCCATATTCTAGATTGTTTGACACCATTCCATTTATTATATCATAGCATACAGCTTTCCCGAGTTTGGAGAATTCAAATTCATTTGCTGCTCAAATTTTGAACTTCGAAATAATGTTTTCTCTATCGAACTTTCAACTTTTTAGTTTCTTTCTTTTTTCTTATCTAGATGAGGAGCCTTGGAGCAACGTTAAAGTTATCCACGTGTGACCTACAGGTCACGGGTCCAAGCCGTGGAAGTAGCCACTAATGCTTGCATTAAATAGGTTGTCTACATCACACCCCTCGGGGTGCGGCCTTTCCCTGGACCTGCTAATGCAGTATGCTGTGTGCACCAGACTGCCCTTTTAATTAAATTGATGAGGAATCCATTAACTGTTTAGTTAAGTTTATGTCTATTACAACTAACATAAATATACCCATAATCGCACATATGAAATGAAACCATCAAGACTTTCCAACTAACCTCAACTTCCAGTAGAGCTTTCAGGTTCTCTACCTGTTGTGCACATTGTAACAAACAAAATGTTACGATCCGAAGGTATCATCAACAAATATAGGGTTTTAAACTCACCATAAACAAATACTACCTCTATCCCAATTTATGTGGCACGGTTTAGATTTCGAGAGTCCAAGCTTTTAATTTTGACTGTGTATTCAGACAATGAACTTCTACATTTTTTGAGATAACATTCACATATTTGAAAACTACGAAAAAATTACTCCCTCTGTTCACTTTTACTTGTCATATTTCGCTTCTCGAGAGTCGATTTGGCTAATCTTCAAAGTTAAATTAAATTAGATCAATTCAATATTTAAAATTAAAATTATGATGTTAAAAAACTATACGAAAAATACTATAAATTATAATTTTTATAACCATGGTGTCCAGCAAGCTTGCGCGCACCTCTAACTAATTCAACCGATATGTCCCACCTCCCACATTTTTCTTTTCTCATATTAATATAATGAAAAAATAAGATCTTAAAATGTTGGTCAAACTCTATGTAGTTTGACTCGAGAAGCGAAATAAGAAAAAGTAAACAGAGGGCGTACTATGAGTCACAATAATTGACTGATATTGTATCTCGAAATCTGAACTTAGTCACATGAATTGGGATAGAGTGAGTAGTTAAAACGAATAAATAAGGAGAATAATAATTATTACAGAGTAACTAAAAATGAAGACTTTTTGAAACTTGTTGTTTGTGCTGCTAGAAAATTATTTCATTAAACATAAAAAATTAAATTTAAAGTTGAATTATTATTAAATATAAAAAGTTATCATTCTTCTTTGACCGACTAAAAAGAAAAAAGTATCATATAAATTGTGACAGAGTAAGTATGAATCACAATAATTAACTAACATAGAAAGAAAAACTCATTTGAATCTCGAAATCCGGGCACATAAATTGAGACAGAGTGAGCAGTTAAAACAAATAAACAAACAAATAAATAAAAGAAGGAGAATAATAATAATAATTACAGATTCATCACGATCGACATCGAGAGTGACGATTTGTTCATCAGTTGTCATTACAGTGATCTTCATCGATTCGTTTTACAGCAAATTTGATGACGAACACTAAAGTTACTTGAAAATGAGTTCGATTTGAATTGAATTTTGCGGCAATGAGACGTTTCTTATAGAGGAAGAAATTGGGAATGACTGGAGAATATTCTAGAAGCTTAAATGATAGTAACTAAGTTGACGATAAGAAAATTGCTGGAATTTACATATACAATGGAATAGTAGAGGCAAACTTTTGTACTAATTTTAAGCGCTTTTAAGCATTTTTACGAGAGTATGTTTGAGTAAAGATAAAAAGATGTTTTAAAAAACATGTTTTAACCATTATTGTTAAGTAAAATAAAAATACGTGAACAATAAGCTTATTGTTATGGAATATAGAGTATGGATGTCCACTACACAAATATAATGTCTCTTTCATTATCTTTCACCAATCTTAATGGTTCTTCCATTATCTCATATATTAAATGAGACGTTTATTGTTAACCTTTTGTATGCTTATATGTAGCACTATAAATAGAGGCATAAGTTTTCATATTGAAGTGACTTGAACACATTTGGATGAATAAGAAATCTCTCCTCTTTTGTCTCTCTATTTCTATTGTTTTCATCATTTACTATTGTTAGTCTTTTAGCTTAGTTTTATAACACGTTATCAGCACGAGTTTCTAGCCAAAAGAATTAATAACCTTCAAATGTGGAGCTTGACACCGGGTGCAGAACTTTTCTGCAACTTAAGTTGTCCAGATTTGGTTATTAAAGTATCGTGTTTACTGGCCGATATAATTCATAGCTAGATATGATACTAAGGTAAGTAATTTATCTGATTAAGTTGAGTTATGTGTGTTGCGCTGCTTTGATATTGGAATACATATTACTATATAAAGATACTGGAAAATTTATGTTTAAATACATAGTTCTTCAGACCATAAACATGCGGACTATTATACATGTAAAGATAGTAAATCATAATGAGCATAGTTATCGCAGTAATGACTATATGATTAGCCACAATTCTACTGTCAACACGTTGTTCAAGTACTGATGTGGCAAAGGATTATGACACAATATTTTCATCTGATCTATCCTTTCGTCACTTTATTAAATCATTATCTATTTTTTTTCAATTCTTTTTGGAGGCTCACTATGAAAAAAATTCACGTTAACCACCTGAAGTGGTGAAACAGTCATAGTCTTTTTTTTTAAAGACTAAATTATGCTTATAACCACCCGAAGTGGTAATATTTTAATAGTCTTATTGTGATTATATTGAGGATAAGTCATCTATATTGTATGCATATTTTGATTTGCTCCTGAAGTAGGAATATCTTAAAAGAAATTTTAAGCTATCACAATTTGATATGCTTAACACCTGCACGTTCAGATGATTGTATTCCATTTTTGAAGAATGAGAACTTTTGATATAAGCTATAAATATAGATCCATTCCCTGAAGTGAATGTGATAATATGTAGTAAAGCCTATAAATATAAACGTGCATTTGATTGTGAAAATATCATGATCCGTCTTCAGAAGAGGTAGAATAATTGAGAAGAAATATTCTGAATATTATATGCTTTTCTCCCGAAGTACTAAACTCATAATTTTGCTCCACGAGTAGCAAACTTTGAATTCTACTCCAGAAGTAGTAAGCCTATGTATTTTACTCCTGAAGTAGTAAGGTTTTTAATTCTACTCCTGAAATAGTACAACTCTGAAATCTACTCCCGAAGTAGTAGAATTCAGAAATTTACTCCTGAATTAGTCAACCTTTAAACTTTACTCCCGAAGGGGTAAAACTTGAAACTTTACTCCCGAAGCAGTAAAATTCTGAAACTTTACTCCTGAAGTAGAAATAATTACCAAAATATCTGAGAAATACTCTGAAGCAATATCTTCTTGTGTTTGAGCAAAATAACGAGCTATTGATGAGCGTCGTATTTCAAGCACATTTAAATAATCAGGTTTCATTCCCCGAAATGAATGAATAAATACCACAACTTATCTCCTGGAGGGATAAAATACAAGGAATGTAGATGTTATATTTTTGTGGTATAAAAATCAGACATAACTACACGTACCTGTCGTACGTCGAAACATATTAAAGCATCATTCTAAGGAAAAGGGAAGCAGAGTAGAATGTTTTTCTCCTATAACCACATTAATATATTATGGTTAGTTGTTATTGATTTCCTTGAAGGAAATAACAATTAATGTATCTCTTTATGAAGGATTTGATTATTATGTATTTGAGCTTAGATACAAAATACTCAGTTAATGATGAATCTCCCTGAAGGAGATGTTTGAAATATTGAAGTTTAGAATTCAATGTTTATTTCGTAACACTAGTAGTGTCAAAATTGCTTTCATGGTACCAGAAGTATTTAAGAAATATTTGGTAATGGAAATTAATGATCAAAGGCTCCAGAAGAGATAATTATTTATTTACAAGTATCATGACACTAGCAATGTCCAAATAATATTTGATTATGATAAATAAATTAAAGTCTCTTGAAGATGTTATATATGATAATACCATTCATCGTAGATCGTAATTGGTACGATCGGAACACTGCAGTAGACCTGAAGTTTACTAACAATAAAAATGGTTATCATATTGAGACTACAAATGATCTGAATATTAAAAATCTTCAAGTTACTATGGGTAAGAAATACACAAGTGAAATGTTACCCAAGCATGATGAGATCATATACCACGATAAACCAAAAGTTTATTGATATACAATTTCATGCAATAGTAAACCAGAAGTTTATTAAAAGAAATAGCACTCGTCATAGTAAACTTGAAGTCTACGGGTACAGATAATTTTATCAGTTGACAAGACCATTTTGATCGTCCTGATTTAAATCTGATGTGTTAATTGAGTATTAAAAACATATTGAAGAACTAGAAGATTCTTCAAGAATTTGTATGTGTTGCTTGTTCTCATGATAAGTTGATTACACCAGCTAATGTTGGGACTGAATCCCCAAAATTCTGAAAAATATAAAAGGTGAATGTGGGCCCCTTCACCTGCAATGTGATGTCTTAAATAGATGCATCTATGAGACGGTCACGTGTATGTTTATTGTCAACTGGCAGTTTGACATTTACAAAGTTGCTTGCTCAAAATGATTGAGTAGGAAGCACAATTTTCAGAATATGTAATCAAGACAATCATCTTGATAATGTTGGTTTATATCTAAGTTGGTTTGGCATTAGATGCCTCCATAATACAGCCAAACCATTGCTTATGAGAACAGAGTTTCGGATGTTGGTCTGAGATATGATATATTGCATACAACAACACTTGTATGCTTCAGATCAATAAATTTTGATAAATTCTCCCCTCATATTTGGTTCAGGGTCAGGAACTAGATATTTCCATCTTTTAGCATTTGATGTGCGGTACATGATTAATGGATATACCATGATGCACACAGATGGATTTTCCCAAAGAAAATGGGGACATATGTCACTAAAATAAGGGCGAGAGAATAAGCAGCTAAGAAATATGTTGTGAATTATCATCAGTATGATCCTCAGATAATTCAAGTCAAATGCTGGAAGCATTTGCTGACCCAACTATTTCATATTTCATCTGCAAAATGCTCCTAATGTCCCTGAAGGACAGAGTCTACAACATGCATGGAGCATGGTAGATCAATCGGTTCCAAATATAATAATCCTTGAAAAAAAAGGGAGGAGCAAATGATCATAATAAGGAGGCAAAGTGCTCTTGAAGAGCCGACGACATAACACTTCATGAAACCTTATGCGAGGTTCAGGTACCTGAAAATAATGAAGTGATGAGATCTCAGTAAGTTATGTCGAATTGCGTACCGATACAACATGATATCTTGTCGACAATATTTTGATACAATATAGCGCGCAATATTGTATAAGGTTGTGAGGATTTAATTTCTACGTATCTTAAAGCATGTTAATGTAGAGATAATTACCAAGTAAAATGATGCATCTTGGTAAACGTAATGTTTATTGGGCCAGCAGTCCAAACATCAGAAAATGTCACATTATTTATAATGATGGAAGTTGTCACAGCCTATATGGCTTACTTGACAAAATTTATATGAAAATTTCTGAAGGGTTCAAAATGCCTGAAGCATATACAAATTCTTGGGAAACTTGTTTATAATCCTTAAATGGATTAAATGAACCAAGACTGATGTACTGAAATCGCCTTAATGAATATTTATTGATGAAGGGTACCAATAAGATCATGTTTACCCTTGTCTCTATATGATAATCAGAACCTTTCATATTATTATGCAAGTTGATGACTTGAATATTATTGGAGCTCTTGAAGAGTTTCCAAAAGCACTTGATTGTATCTGCTGAAATGAGAAAATTGAAATGGTCCTGAAGTACCATATATTTGTGCAGTTGATGAATTTATATATCTTGCTATAACTACAGGCATGATATATTGACTCCAACATGGAGTTATTGAAATAGATCAACTGCATATTGCGAATGAAAGCCCTAACATGAATGTATTTATCCTAACCAATACTGTCAAGTGTTTTGGACATACAGGGCATTCATCTGATCGACATAAGAATTCAATCTAGATGTGTTATCTATTTCCATGAACGGAATTAAGCACATATTGAGGTATCTAAAGGGGACTATCGATTTGGACTTATTTTATTCTAACAGTTGCAGTCCCGATCTTGTTGGTTATGCCGATGCAGGGTATTTATCTGACCCACACAAAGCTAGATCTCAAACAGGCTATGTATTTATTTGTGGGGGCGCTGCCATATCTTGGCGATCTACAAAGCAGTCTATTGTGGCTACCTCATCAAATCGTGTTGAGATAATAGCTATTCATGAAGCGAGCCATGAAGTTGTGTGGCTGAGGTCAATGATACATCTCATTCGAGAAAAGTGTGGTTTGAAATGTGATAAAATACCCACAATCTTATATGAAGATAATGCAACATGCATTGCCCAATTGAAAGGAGGATTCATAAAAGGAGATAGGACAAAACACATTTCACCAAAGTTGTTCTTCACACACGAGCTCCAAAAGAATGGTGATATCAACGTGCAACAGATTCGTTCAAGTGATAATATGGCTGATTTGTTCACCAAGTCTCTACCAACCGCAACTTTAGAGAAGATGGTGCACAAGATTGAAATGCGAAGACTCAAATATTTGGACTGAAGTTCTCATCAGGGGGAGTTAATACATGTTGTATTCTTTTTTCATACAAGGTTTTGTCCCACTGAGTTTTTCTTGTAAGGTTTTTAATGAGGCAACCAAAATGTATATTATTAGAAATATGTACTCTTTTTCCTTCACTAGAATTTTTCCCACTGGGTTTTTTCTAGTAAGGTTTTAACGAGGCATATTATCTATCAATGGACATCCAAGGGGGAGTGTTATGAAATATAGAGTATGGATGACCACTACACAAATATAATGCCTCTTCCATTATCTTCCACCATCTTAATGGTTCTTCCATTATCTCCCACCATCTTAATGGTTCTTCCATTATCTCATATATTAAATGAGATGTTTATTGTTACCCTTTTGTATGCCTATATGTAGCACTATAAATAGAGACATAAGTTTTCATATTGAAATGACTTGAACACATTTGGATGAATAAGAAATCTCTCCTCTTTTGTCTCTCTATTTCTATTGTTTTCATCCGTTACTATTGTTACTCTTTTAGCTTAGTTTTATAACACTTATGCTTATTATAAGTCTATTCAAACATGCTCATCGACTCGTCCTTACTTTAATGAACTCAACAACATACCCATTGGAATTGCACAATGTGAGGTATGGAGAGAGTAGAGTGTACGCAGACTTTACTCTCACCTTGAAAGGTAAGGAGGCTGTCTCGAAAGACCCTCGGCTCAAGAGACCTACGTAGATCCTTCAAATTTAACTTTTGAGTATCTTTACTTTCTTAAATTAAATTTGTTAAAGTGGAGCACTTTTGGTCCAACTAACAAAATAGACTTAAAAATTATTTGTGACTATCCAAATATACTATTAAAGTACGGCAAAAATTGACCCACTTTCAGATCGACCGAAAAACCGAGCAGCTCATTCAGTTTGATTTCAAATTTTATTTCATTTTTTAATAAAATTGATCGATCGATCTTTTTTGCGTCAACAACCAACAACAACAACAACATACCAAGTGTAATCCCACAGAGTGGGGTCAGGGGAGGGGTCTATTTTGAGAGGTAGAGAGGTTGTTTTCAGTAGAGCCTCAGCTCGAAGACAAGCAATTCAAAGCAATATAAAAAGTCATGGCAAAACACTATAAAAAGCATGATAAAATTGTCTTATAATCGAAGTGCAAAAAATAAGGTATAGTAGCAGAAATTGAAGGACAGGAAATGACAAGAGTAATACTGTGACTAATAGTATGAAAGGATAAGTAAGACAACGCTTGACTACTTACTAATCTTCTGCCATGATCTGTGTCCTCCATAACCTTCTATCTAAGTCATGTCCTCGGTAAGCTGGATCTGCACCGTATCTTGTCTAATCATCTCTCTCCAATACTTTTTCGACCTACCTCTACATCTCCTGAACCTGTACATAGCTAACCTCTGATACTTCCGCACTAGGGCATCCGTACATCTCATTTACACATGTCTGAACCATAAAAAAAATCAACCTAGGTTGGTAGTTTAAATATTTCACACAGATATTTTAATATAATCGATTGGACTTTTTAAAGATAAAAGAAAATATTTGGAGAAATTGATCGAGCTCGGTAGGTTTTTTTATAAGAGCTTCAATCAAACTTTTAAATAAATCGACCATTGATTTGACCTTATAAGAGGGACCAAGTATGTTGATGTTGCTTAAACACAACTTATAAATCGTATTCCATCTGTTTCAATTTGTTTGTCTTACTTTATTTTTAATTGGTTTTAAGGGAAAATAGTTACAGTGCACCCTAACGTTGGCCGGATTATTTATAATACACTCAACCTTTATCGGGGGGTGGGGGGGGGGGGGGTTCCTATTACCTCCCTTAGCTATTTTTAACTGAAATAAGCTCCACCCTAAAACTGGACAGCCAAATTTATGGCTGAACTTGTTGTGCACGCCACCGACACGTGTACATTTTACAATTATTTTTTTTAATTTATATTCTTTTCCTCTTCCCCATTTTGGGTAATTATATTTTGTTTTTGTTTTTTCATTTTCTTCCGTTTTCTCATGGTTGCCTCCTTCACTACTCTTTCCATTCTTCCTTTTTATCTACCTAATTCATTATTTGAATTCATGGGTAGCAATCTGGAATCCTCTGTTCCCAATTTCTCTATTCAGGTTCATTTCAAAACCAAATAATTTGTCTTGTAAGTCAAATTAGGGGTTCTCTAATTAACAATGAAAACAGGATAACAAAAGCCTAACCCATTTTCCTTTTTGGGACCCAGATGGGGGGAAAAAGTTGGTCATCCCAAATTACATACACAGCAAGGAAACAACAAAAGTTTCAGAAGGAAAAATGCAGAAGTCTGAAGCCCAAAACCAAAAATCCAGCTTGAACACCTAATTTAGAACCACATGAAAAAAGGAAAGAATTTCAACAACAAATACCAAGTAACCAAGTACGAAACCCAAAATCAAAATTTCTCCGGTGGGCTCTGTTTCCTTTTTTTATTCACAAATCTGAAGGAAATTTGGAATTTTTTTTCTAGGTTTTGGGGTTGTTCTGATAAGATAAAGCAATTCAAATGGCTGAAAAAAATTATATTAGAAGAACATAGAGATATACTTTCCAGTGAGTTTTTATGATCAAATTGGAGAAGATGATTGAAAATGGCCATTGGAGGATTCAAATTGGAGAAGATGATTGAAATAAGAGGAAAAAAGAAAAAGAGAGAGAGAGAGAATGAAAAGTAAAAAAAAAAAAAAGGAAAAAACTAAATAATGCTTATAATTTTTTAAAAACATTTTTAGTGTCCTCACTCTTTCAAAGAGAATTAAAGACGCTCTCTTTGCCAACTCAACACGTGGTAGCTTAATAATACTAGTTAAAAAATTTGCAAGGGTAATAGGCCCCGTAAAGGTTGAATGTGTTATAAATAATCCCGTCAAACGTTAGGGTGCACTGTAGTTAAAATGTCATTTTTTTATATTTAGCAACTCTTTACACCCAAAAATCCTACATGACATATTTAAGACCAGATTCAAAAAACATATTAGTACCTTAAGCAAATTTTTAGTTTAAGACCACAAGTCTTAACAATTTTCTTTATTTTTAAACCGTGTTGAATCAAATTAAGACAAATAAATTGAAATGAAGGGAATAATTGTTAAATACGACTTATATAAATAGACTTGTAAATGATAGTCCATCCAATCTATAATAATTGATGTTTTAGGCTTGGGTACATGAATTAAGAATTTACTTACTCCTAAAAATTAAGAGGAGTTTTGACTAAAATATCCTTAATTATGATTTTATTTTCTATTTAAGTTGACATAATTGTCATAGAGATTAGGAATGCGTCCCGACCAAATTTGAGAAAAAGAATTAACTACCTTCTCAATTTTGTGAAACATTATGAGTCTTCGTACGCGGCATAAGGTGGGATATCTCAAGAACTAAGATTAAATTTATACTGCGTTTGGTTGACAATACAATATTACAGGATATCAAACACGGCATAAATTTAATCCAGACTTAATCTTGAATATACCACCTTATTTCATCAAATTTGAAATTATTTTATTCCACCTTCCAAAATATCAAAATTATAATTCGAGAATAATTTAATTCCTTAACCAAACGACTCCTAATTATTTTAGATTAACTTTTTAATTGCTAAATGGGAGTTATAGATTTATTTAGCACTTTTATATATTGAACAATTTTATTGAGGAATATCTCTCTCTATTTATACAAGCAAAATGCATACATTCAAATTCCATCAATCGGAACCCTAGATTTTCCCCATTTATAAATCAGTGTATCTCAATCCAAAATTTAGCCCTAGTTTTTACGAAATAATCATTTTAAAATTCAAATTATTCGATTAGATCCCAATAGAATCCGTAATTACCCAAATTGTATTGTTAATTGATGTATTAGTGATAAATACTTTTGATTATGGCCGATGGGAAGGTGGTTAGGCGTGCTAAGTACAAATCTTCAGTTAAGGGCCCTGGTGTACCTGGCGTTTTGAAATTGGTACTTTTCTTTCCTTTGATGATTCAATTGTACCTTATGATTGAGTTGTATGATTGTGCTGAAAAAAAAAGAAGCAAAAACAATAACATTAATCCAAATTAGAGTAGAACTGATATAGATGATTTATATGACTGGCATAAACTGGTTTGGGATTGAGACCTAGTTGATTGATTGAGCTGTATGATGGTTTTATACGCCCAAACAACAACAACATACCCAGTGTAATCCCAGAAGTGGGGTCTGGGGAGGTAGGATGTACGCACACCTTAATCCTACCTTTGTGGGGTAGAGAGGCTGTTTTCCGATAGACTCTTAGGTCAAAAGAAGAGTAACTACCTGCAAGGGTGGCTGAATTGGTTGAGCATGGGGCTTCCATAATGGAGGTCTCAGGTTCGAAACCCCCTGCCTACTACAGTAGGGGATTTGCCTTCTGGGTCGAGTCCGTCTCACATGGCTTGCCTAGTGCGGGTTATCTCTCCTGTGTGGTTTGCGGGCTATTACACAGGAGCGGGGTTTACCCTGTGTAATAGTACGCTGCGGGTTCCCTTGTCATCAAGGGAAAAAAAAAGAGTAACTGACACTGCATTATAAGAAAGGGGACATCAAAATAGCAAGATATTAATGATTGACTTGTATGATCGTTTTTCATATTCCCAAATTTGAAAAAGAATTATTACATTAATACCTAAGTAGAGCCGAAGTGATATAGAGGATTCATATGACTTGACGTAAACCGATTTGGGATTGAGACCTAGTTGATTGATTGAGCTGTATGATTGTTTCCTACGCCAAACAACAGCAACAACAACATACCCAGTGCAATCCCACAAGTGGGGTCTGGGGAGGGTAGGATGTACGCAGACCTTACCCCTACCTTTGTGGGGGTAGAGAGGCTGTTTTCCGATAGACCCTTGGGTCAAAAGAAGAGTAACTACCTGTAAGGGTGGCTGAATTGGTTGAGCATGGGGCTTCCATAATGGAGGTCTTAGGTTCGAAACCCCCTGCCTACGACAGTAGGGGATTTGCCTTATGGGTCGAGCCCGTCTCACATGGCTTGCCTAGTGCGGTTTATCTCTCCTGTGTGGTTTGCGGGCTATTACACAGGAGCGTGGTTTACCCTGTGCGCATCCAAAGGGTAGCGGTTGTGGGTTCCCTTGTCATCAAGAAAAAAAAAAGAGTAACTGACACAGCATTATAAGAAAGGGGACATCAAAATAGCAAGATATTAATGATTGACTTGTATGATCGTTTTTCATATTCCCAAATTAGAAAATGAATTATTACATTAGTACCTAAGTAGAGCCGAAGTGATATAGAAGATTCATATGACTTGACGTAAACCGATTTGGGATTGAGACCTAGTTGATTGATTGAGCTGTATGATTGTTTCCTACGCTAAACAACAGCAACAACAACATACCCAGTGCAATCCCATAAGTGGGGTCTGGGGAGGGTAGGATGCACGCAGACCTTACCCCTACCTTTGTGGGGGTAGAGAGGCTGTTTTCCGATAGACCCTTGGCTCAAAAGAAGAATAACTGACACAACATTATAAGAAAGGAGACATCAAAATAGCAAGAAATTTATGATTGACCTGTATGATTGTTTTTCATATTTCCAAATTTGAAAAAGAATTATTACATTAATCCCAAGAAGAGCCGAAGTGATATAGAGGATTCATATGACTTGACATAAACTGGTTTGGATTGAGACCTAGGTGAGTGATTGAGCTGTATGATTATTTCCTACGCCAAACAACAAAACAACGACATACTCGGTGTAATCCCACAAGTGGGGTATGGGGAGGGAAGAATGTGCCCAAATCTTACCCCTACGGCCCTACCTTTGTGGGGTAGAGAGGCGGTTTCTGAAAGACCTTTGGCTCAAAAGAAGTGTAACTGACGCAGCATTATAAGAAAGGAGACATCAAAACAGCAAGATATAAAATAATGCAGCAACTTATAGTACTCCCTCCGACCCAAAATAATTGAGGTTTTAGACTTGGGCACATAGATTAAGGAATTCACTTACTCCTAAAAATTAAGAGGTGTATTAACTAAAACACCCTTAATTAAGAGGGGTTTTAAACTGTAACAAGCATTAAATTTGTCCATTGAATTAAGAATGTATCAGGGGTAAGTTTGGAAAAAGAATAAAATACCTTCTTGATAGATTAACTCAATTTTTTTGGACCAGCTTTTAGAGTCTAAATCCTCAATTATTTTGGACCGGAGGGAGTAATACTCATCAAAGCATAAGAATAAAAAGCAAAAAGAAAAACGGCAATAACAATAACATTAGTCCCAAGTAGCGCGGAACTGATATAGATGGTTCATATAACTGACATAAACTGGTGTGGGGTCGAGACCAGTTGATTGATTGAACAAATAACAATAACAGTAATACAACTGATATGCTTAGGTGGTAGAAAGAGGTGAAAAAAGACGACGACGACAACAACAACAACAACATACCCAGTGAAATCCCACAGTGTGGGGTCTGGGGAGGGTAAAATGTACGCAGACCTTACCCTTATCTCGGAAGATAGAGAGGCTGTTTCCGGAAGACCCTTGGCTCAAGAGAAAACATGATGAGAAAAGGTCAGATAAGCACAAACAGTTCAAAGCAATACGAAAATGAAACTAACGAAAGCAAAAAAGTCATGATAAAGCAGTATGAGGAAAAAGAAACAGTAGCTACCACAGATAAATACGATAATTGAGGTACAAGGACCAACATATAGTTGCACAAATCAAAGGACAAAGAGAGAACAGTAAATGATTTGGTAATTGACTGGTAAACATGTTTCTAGCAATATGTGGGATGATAAGTGACTAAAAATTGCAAAAGGTATCTATTCACTGAACTGATATAGAGGATTCATATGACTGACATAAACTGGTTTGGGATTGAGACATCGTTGATTGATTGAACAAATAACAATAACAGTAATGCAACTGATATTGGTAGGAAGAGGTGGAAAGGAGAGAACAGTAAATGGTCTGTTAATTGACTGGTAAACATGTTTATACCAATAGGTGGTATGATAGTGACTACAAATTGCGAAGGGTATCTATTTATTCTACCCAACAGACTACTGCTTAGAACGGTTGGTCCTTTTTCATTCTATGTATTAACATAATCTCATGTGCTGATAAGAAAATGGAGTAGGATGGCTATCAAGCATTCATATGGTCGACTCCGACTAGTATGCGGCTGAGGTATTATTGTTGTTTGTGTTTGCATTAAAAAATGCAATTTCTACAAGAGAGGGATAGCCTAGTGGTATGGCATCATATGACTGACATAAACTTGTTTGGGATAACAATAACATTAATCCCAAATAGAGCTGAACTGGTAGAGAGGATTCATATGACTGACATCAACTGGTTTGGGATTGAGATAGTTGATTGATTGAACAAATAACAATAACAGTAGTGCTACTGATATGCTGAGCTTGTAGAAAGAGGTGAAAAAAGAGAGAACAGTAACTCGTCTGGTAATTGACTGGTGAACTTGTTTATAGCAATATGTAGGACAAGTGACTAAAAATTGCAAGGTATCTATTTATTCTACCCAGCAGCAGACTATTGCTTGGAACAGTTGGTCTTTTTCATTGTATGAATTAACTTATTCTCCTTTTCTGATTAAAAAAGTAGTAGAATGGATATTAAGCATTCATATAGTCGACCCTGACTAGTGTGCCGGTACGAGACCGATGGAGCAAAAGTGGGAAATGGTACTGTTCTATTCCTGGTTAGGGGTTTTGGGGCGGGCGAGGTTTTAATCCTAAAAAAGAAACAAAGACACAATTTCTAATGGGGTTATGGATTCAGGAATAAAGAATTCATGTTTAAGATGGTATGAACTACGAATTTCAAATTCTATCTGATCTGTATGGTAGATTCTACTACAATTGTTGATGCAACCAAGTGCTGATTTTCTAGTTTGTCTTTTTTATTGTGTGTAGACCAAGGAACGGTTTATCTTTATGCCGAATGACCCAACATCAACGGCAAAGCTTAATGTGGAGTTCAAGTTGATTAAAGGTGTGATTAAAGGTGCTTTTGTCCTTTTGTTTTTTTCCTTATCAACACTTAGACTTATCTCTCCCGCCCCCCCTCTCTCTCCTCTCTTTTCAGGCCACAAGTTTTCCAAGGAGGGTTCAAGTAAGCAGGCTCTGCTTAATCTTACACAAGATCAGGTTCGGATTATAATTGTCAAAAAAACATTCTATTTGTGAGCCCTTCTCATGAGAGTGTGACTGTTTCCTTTCTGTGTCTGGTGAAGTCTAGAAACAGCTAACTGAGTACTGCAACTAACCGTATTCATTTCTATCATTTTCAGGGTGGATATATTTTTGAGTTTGATAGCTTCCCTGACCGTGACCAATGTCGGGACTTTGTTGGTTAGTCTTCATGACATTCATTGACTCGTCTATCAGTTTCATCACCCAGCTACAAGTGGACCATTCTGCTTCAAATATGTGAAAACTTGAAATATACTGGACTTCATTACATTTAGGTGTCTTGTTGTTGATTCATTCTTGTGGGGTGTGATCAAATCCGTTTGCTCTTTGTTTTCATGTACTAGCTGTAGTTCTTGAATATTCTTGTTAGTTAGTCAGTAATAACAACAATCAATTTCATGTACTAGCTGTAGTTCTTGAATATTCTGATTATTTAGTCAGTAATAACAACAATCAACATGTTGACATTCATGGAAGTAAGATTTTGAGTTTGTTTCTTTACCTTTTCTTACTGATAGCTTTTCTTTTTAGCATAATGTTTCTTACACCTTAAAAGATCCAGTGCTTTCCTTTAGGGCCCAGAAAGAGTAGATAGGTCATTGGTCGTTTAGTATATTTTTGGTTTAAAGGAGGAGGCAAGACAATATATAAAATGACAGGGAAAGGCTGAAACCAGCCTTCTCGTGGTGTTGAGCAACCCTTTTCCTCCATGTTTCCCTTGATCCTGCGTGCAAGTGCAGAATTCACTTGGTGCTGAACTCGAGCCTTTCATCAGAGCAGGGCAGAATACAATAAATTGCTGCCTAAATGCTCCATTCCACGTGTATATAATTGGCATTAGTTATTTCAAATCTAGTTGGATTTTTCGGAAATTTTACGAGAGTCTTGGTTTTCTGTTTTGGTAACTCTTTGTTGCCTAACTTGCATTGCTGTCTATAGGTTAAGATAGCAAAATCAGAGAATGGCCTCTTAAAAGGCTTAAAGATCTTTTTACTGTTTTTGTATTACTAGTTCACCACCAGCTAGTTTATTAAAGAGTACGCAGTTACTATATGATACCCCGCACTGGACGTTCCGAGTTGGTATTTTTAACATATGGGTTTTGTTCTTACAAATTTTTAACCCTTGAACAGCCTCAGCAATTGCGGCTTGTATGGAAGCTGGGAAAGCTGCTTCTGAAAAACCTGTTGTTCCTCATGATGAACAGCTCAGTGCAACAGAAATGGGGCGTCGGATTAAGTTACTGCAGGAGAATAGGTGAATAGAATTATTTCTTTGGTGCAAAAGGCCAGGCCCTTTTCTAAACCTCTTTCTGTGATGCTAGCTAATGTTGTAAAGTTGTCCTGTAACTGTTATGATTTTACTTGAAATCTGCATTTATTGTTGCTCGTATTCTTTCCAAAAGTGGCATTTCATGTTGACCTTTTTATTTCTCATCTTGTTGATATCACTAAAAAGTGTAAATGGCAGTGAGTTGCAGAAACTCCACAGGCAATTGGTCATTGGGGGTACTCTATCAGAGACCGAATTTTGGGCCGCTAGGAAGGTTAGTAGGTAGAGAAAGACCTTGTTAAATCGATTATTTTTCATAAACCTGGTAAATCACTATGCTAGCTAAAAGTTTTGAGCTATACCTGGAATCCTTCCGAAGCAGCTGGCGGCTGCTTACCGTTGTCATAACAGTATTTTATCTTGCAAATGGATTGCAGAAGCTGCTGGAACAGAGTGAAAACAAGAAACCAAAACAGCGGGTAGCTTTAAAAAATGACATGTGGAGCGTAAAACCATTATCTGATGGTCAGGTAAGAGGGAAATCTTCTCTCACTGGTCTGGTTGTCACCATACATGCGCGAACACATGGCTTACCTTTTCTTCTGATACGCTGCTGTGTTTACTTTTCCAAGATATATCTAAGCTAAAGTGATTTTCTTGAATTCTAATTAGATTCTTTTTCTCTTCATTTTGAAGGTGCTTAGTATTGCAATAAACTTCTGATTCCTTTTCAGATCAAGTAATGGAATTATCTCTTTAAATTTAAAGATAAACTTGTGACTCCTTTTACCAAAAAATTACTAGAAGCAGATGAAATTGCAGATAATTTTGGCTTTAAACCTTGTATCGGCAAAAGTGTGGTCTGCAGTCTCATCCCTCCTTCTCCCCTTCCAATTGGTGACCTCTGTTCTCATTAACCTTGGAGCTTGACAATCTGCTTTTTTTTTTTCATTGTTTTTTCAGACGAACAGAGTTACATTTAACTTGACACCAGAGGTTATTCATCAGGTAACATTATTTGTTTTATGAAGTGGTAAAATTTATTCTTATGGAACAGTATGAAGCTGAAATTTAGCTCAAACAAGGTCACCATCAATGCATGTTGTTCTTGTTAACAATATAGATGATGTAGGCCAAGGATGGGATGATTCCTCTTTTTAGTTCATTATGATAAATGGCTACTAGGTCTTATTAGGAGGAGATTTAATAGTGAGAAATGAGGGAACTATTGGGTTAGAAGCCTCAGACAAGAGCATCAAAATTCAAAATAGCAAGAAAAAGTTTTTGTATACTGAGCTGGGTGCTGCTAACTGTACATGACAACAGAGAGTGGAGGTAGGATGATGCTTCCCATGTTTTGGTTTTGGTTTAATTTTGGGAAGATATGATTCTAGGAACGTGTCTGGGCAACAATTCTGTGTTAGGATTTTGTTTGGATTATGTCATTTTTAAACACAAATGGTTAAATTAGAATACTTTTTGGACACGAAAATAATTTAGCTTCAGAAATAATCAAGAAATGCTCCCAAGCTCATTTCCAAAACCAATCCTTCAAAAACTAAACACCAAAGCCAAATCTAAATGCCGCTGATGTTGAGTTGCTTTTCTGTTCTTGGACCAAAACAAAGTTTTCACAAAAAAACTGGTATAGTTTTTTAACCAATTAAGTTTGATAAGCATTTGGAAATGTTTTCCAAAAACATTTAGGAACCAAGTACCATTTCAGAAGCAGTTGAATTGTGAATTTGAAGAGGTAAAGTCGCATAAATAAAAAAATGAAGAGGTAAAAAAAGAGAACTTCCAGGCATCACCTATTGGGGTTAGAATTGCATTGGACGATTCAGGCTTAATCACAATTACTAAAATTGCTCTTCTGATGGAATTTCCAAAGCATTATTGCAGTTAGAGTTTCCATAACTTGTTTTTCATTCCGAACAGGATTGCAAAACCATTGAGGAGCTAGCATTCTCGGCTGTTCCTTGACACTAACTATTGAAAGCCATAACTTGACCACAATAAGAAGGGAAAGAATCTGAGGTTCCAAAATTTGAGTACATGCTATTAACCAGAAAATTGGAGAAAGAAACTTAATAATACAGTAAGCCAGTTTCCAGGGTTTGCATGTGGAAAGTTGAACAAGCTCCAAGAATTTGATCTGCCTTAAAAAAAAGTTCTTTTGAAATTTGGCGTTTGGTCTAGTGGTAAGATCACACACATAATGTGTTTATCGCGAGGTACACGTCTTGAGTTCGAATCCTGGTATTTAAGTGGAGAAGGTAGAGGGTCAGGCCCATTACCCACTGAGTTTCAAAACGCTCCACTGGTCTTTGCAGATTTCTCAGTTATCGGAAAAAAATATTTTCTGAAATTTACATCAGAAATGTTCTATGCGTTTACCTACAAAAACTTAAATTAACATTCTTTGGTTTCTTTAGCGCTAAATTTTTTTGAATCTTTTTTACCGGCTAGGACGATATGTGCTGCTCTTTCTGTTCTACAGAGGCCACTACCCCCAGAACTTATTGGCTCTAGAATGTAGTCGGACTCTCTGTTCAGTAATCAAAATCTAACACACTAGAAAGTTGGTCGAAAAAGAAACTATTACTATTGGGTCTCTTTATGCCTCATTCTCGTCTGTAAGTTGCTGGATTTCTAATTCATCTAGTTCGATGTTCTTCCCTCAGTTCGTTAGATTGTAATCCTAGGCTAGTTTATGAAATTTAATTGACAGAAGCTGACAACTGAGCTTTTTCAAGGTTCTGTATATTGAAGAAGTATTGGTAACTTTTATATGTAACATTGCTTATTTGCAAATCTCGTCTAATCATATGGTGAATTCTGTTTCAGATTTTTGCAGAGAAACCAGCTGTCCGCCAAGCATATTTGAACTTTGTTCCTGGCAAGGTAAAAAGATAGTCAGCAAGCAGTATCGACAATTCCTTGGATTTCAAACTGTTTATCGTGTAAGCTTTTCATGCACACAAGCATGGTGAGATAGATATGCATGCTTAGCTTGTCACAAAAGTCGGGATAATTTAAGATCATTGAAGCATCTTTTACTGAAGCTTTAAGTAAACCCTTTTCAATTCCAATTGAATATAGGAGTGGGACAGGTCTTTTGCTTCTTTTTGTAATTTATCTTCCGGTTTCCATCTTAACTGCTTTACGAAGTGGTAACATACTGACAACCTCCCAACGCCACCTATTACGGCAATGATGTTATGTGATAATTAATCATTCTGCACTTTTATCAGTCAAATCGAACTTTTGAATTCTGAATCTTGTTAGTTGCATGTTGCATCTTTTGCTTCTACTCTCTATCTCAGATGTCAGAAAAAGAATTCTGGACTAAATATTCAAGAGCTGAATACCTCCACAGTACAAAAAACATTGTTGCAGCTGCTGCCGAGGCTGCTGAAGATGAGGAGCTTGCAGTTTTCTTGAAGCAAGATGATATGTTAGCATCTGAGGCTCGGAAGAAGGTGTTTGCACCAGATAATTACTGTTTTCATTGTTTTCTAACGACATCCATCCTAAAAGGACTTCCACCGAGTATTCTTGTTTCCCTGTTTGCTCTCTCTATCTCTCTTCCCTTGAGAGTGGATGGAGAACTTCCAGAAATCTTTACATCATTTTTATTCTTTTCAGATCAGAAGAGTGGATCCAACTCTGGACATGGAAGCAGATGAAGGTGATGATTACATGCATCTCCCGGTACATCGATAAAACTTTATTCTGCAATGCAAACTTAATCATCTCTGTTGGAAAGGATTTGCTGTCCAAGTTTTTCCCCATTACGTCGAATGAAGTAGCATAATTTTCTTCTTTTTTTTTATATAAAAAAAAGAAAACCCGAAGGTTCTCGAATGGTGAGAAAGAGGTGATCAATGTGTCCGTGGATAGAAAATCAGAGATAATTACAGCAATAAAATGGTGGATAGGACCTGCTGTTCTTGTACATGCTTTGATCTAATCCCTTATAAGAGATTTGGAGCTAACCTATTTTTCATATGCCATGTTAAAAATAGGATCATGGGCTACCTCAGGGTGAAACTAAGGAGTTTCTAGAACCACAGTATGAACCATTCAAAAGGTCTTTCTCGCAATACCTCAATCAGCATGCAGCAGTGGTTCTTCGAGGAAGAGTTATAGGTAATCTTCTTTTAACAAGTTCTATCAATCACACCATTCCACTGTAACTGAGTGAGTTCCTTAAATCCCTTTTTCGTCTGAGACTAAGTTGTGCGGCAGACTGAAGTTGTTATGATGGCACTTTAGTGCAAAATGATTAAGATTTTATATGTACACTTCTGGTTCTTTGTTATGCATCATTGATGTATCTTCCATGTGGATGTCCTTGATAGTTGCTGCTTAGCGTTGGGAGAGGGAGAGGGGTAGGAGAACCTTACATAATGTATTAGTGGTTCTGGCTGCCTTGTTTTAAGTATTATTTCATATTTGACTTGATATTTTTCCTTCTTATTGTCTCACCAATCTGGGAAGATGTTGAGCTGGGTGACACGAGATCTGTTGCTGAAGCATTCACCAGGACAAATCAGGGTAAAATGCATTTACTACTCATACAGTTGTCCTTTATTTCATTCTAGTTCCAAACCCAAAAAAGGCTTATACAAGTCATTTCATTGGTGGAACAGCTGAACTAGCTACTGAAGTGTCTGATGAGAATGCATATCGAGAACGCATGAACAAAGTTTCTCGAGTGGCTGAGATTGAGGATCTTCAGGGACCTCAAGACCCACCAGTTGCATTGCTAAGTATCAAGGTTCGGCGTTCATCAGTTTGGTTAGTTGTACTCCCATCAACCATGATTTCATTGGATTATCTTATTTATGATTGTTTCCTAAATCAGGATCCTCGAGACTACTTTGATTCTCAGCAAGCAAATGCTATAAAGGCTTTGGGAGATGCTGATACAGGAATAAGACAGCTGAAATTTAGTGTGACCAAAGAAGATGCCTTTTGCTACTTGAAGGACTCCATCTCCGAGATAAATTCCCAAGGATTGATTGAACCTATAATTAGTCCAGAAGTAGCTCTTAAGGTGTTTTTACTTTTTTGAAATTAGGAAATTATCATCGAATTATATCTTAAGGTGATTTGTTGAACTATAAATCATTGTTAACAGGTTTTCAACGGGCTTAGTCAGAATATCTCAAGTACAAAGTATCATCTGGGAAAGAATCCCCATGAGAGTGTTTTAGATCAGTTGCCAAGTGCAACTAAAAATGAACTATTACTTGTGAGTAATCTTACAGGTTGATTTAATTTACTCCGAATCTGAATTCTCTTGTCCAGATTTTATTATTTCAGCTCTTAAATTTTGTTAACCATTACAAATGATAATTTTCATGTTACTAGCATTGGACATCAATTCAGGAATTATTGAAGCACTTCTGGTCATCTTATCCAATAACGACAAAATATTTCTACACCAAGGTAATATATTGAATTTTCACATTTTAGATATCAACGTTATATTAGACTACCTCTTTTATTACCGGCAAAATTATGTCGTTATGTTCCAAAAGAAAGATTTAGTGTTTAGGCAGTTTTTCTTATGTCATTGTTTTTCCTTCTTATATCGAATCAATGTCAGCGAACAGTTCCATTCCTTTAGCCTTTTTAATCCGCGTCATTTGATAGGTGACTAGGTTAAAGGATGCAATGTCTCAGATATATCCCAAGTTGCAGGTAATGATCTATTATAAATGATAAATATCACTTCTGGACCTTTTTTCCCTTTTGCAGTTTTTCTTTATGTTTTTGTTTTTTCTTTTTCATATTTTTTAAAAATCTCTTATGCACCAAACAAAGCTTGGCATGTGTTGAAAATATGTTGTGTGAATTTATTCTATTTCATCTTTGGGTACAAATTCTGTGAATAATGTGGAGCAGAAGATAATCATAGTGCTATTTAGGCTAGCTTGGGTTAGTGTTAGGTTAATTTGAGAAACGAAATAGTTCATCATAGAACAATGTCATTTGTAGCAATAAGAAAACGTCTGCAGTTTTGAGATGGTTGTGGTTTTGAGATTAGTTAAATGCTTCATTAATCTTTTCAATATGACTTTTTTTCTTTTGAAGTTCTTAAAAAATCATTTCTTCTACATATAAATGATCCCATTGTCTATATATTTTGAAAAAGTTTGATGTAGTAACAAGTAATAACAGGAAAAGTTAAATGATTGAGATTAAGCAATGGAAAACGAATTACCAATACTGATATGGGGAAAAGCCCAAAAAGGGTGGTGCAGTTTGATAATGTTTTATTTCTTACTGTCTTTCGGCATATTAAACTTGAGGTGTTGTTTCTTGTGTGATGTTAAGTTTTCAAATTTTCGATTGATTTTCAGGAGATCAAGGAATCTGTGCAGTCAGATATCAGACATCAAGTTTCCCTTCTTGTACAGCCAATGCTTCAGGTTAACTTCTGCCTTAAGGATACTAATAATATAGTTTGAGAGTACTCTCATTGCAGTAAAAATTGGTGAATATTAGTCTTGCTTAATTTTAATTCTCAAATCATGTCATGCTGACGTTTTATGTTCTCTAAGGTGTCCTGTTTTTTTCTCCAGTCCCCTCCTTGAGATATTCGAGACGATAATGTTATTTTCTCGTGACTTCTAGCTTTTTGGCATCCCCCCCATGGAAGATGCCTCAATATTCTTTTAATTAAATACTATGGAGGAGTTCTATTTTGAATCATGTACTGCATAGCGATTCGGCTTATTAACTGGATCTCATGGAAAAATACGTTTTTGCGCAGGCTCTAGATGCTGCCTTTGCCCATTACGATGCAGATGTACAGAAGAGATCTGCCAAAAGTGGGGAGAGACCAAATGGATTTGTTTAGGCAATTATTCCCCCCTTTTTACACCGTCTTTAAGCTCTTTATTTTCTGGGGGTTACTATACACAAATGTACATCTAACAAAATTTTGTTCGAGTGTGTTCTTAGCATAATTTATATCTTTGACAGTTTCTATTTGGCTGTCTACGGAAATTGTACATCTAATGAAACATTGTTGAGTTATTCTAAAAAATGTTTCTTTCCCTTCATCTTTGTTTGGCTGATCTATGGAAGAACTTATTTTTTTCCTTGAAGCGTTGGATCTTCAATAGCTGGTATAAAGT
The DNA here is from genome assembly GCF_019175385.1 of Lycium barbarum. Lineage (NCBI taxonomy): Eukaryota > Viridiplantae > Streptophyta > Magnoliopsida > Solanales > Solanaceae > Lycium > Lycium barbarum. Next base: position 473,259 of record NC_083337.1, on the reverse strand, counting down.
ACAACATTGAATGATTGAACCACCAATCTGAGTGTAATTTTAAACAATCAATGGAGCTTTTCTCAAAGAATTTAGATACTTGGAGTGCACTTGTTCATGGTGAAATTTTATTAATGGCAAGGGTAAGTACTAGACGATTTGCTAACGGTAATAGCACCAATGACGAATTTTTTAACGGAGAACAAAATTGGGCATTTCTGGATCATACATTGATAAATGTGCACCTTTTCCCAATACAATAATGCATGACTATTTACCCGCAAGGGTGACTCAGTTGGTTGAGCATGGGGCTTTCATAATGGAGGTCTCAGGTTTGAAACCCCCGTTGGCAGGGGATTTGCCTTCTGGGTCGAGCTCGTCGCACGGGGCTTGCCTAGTGCGGGTTACCTCTCCTGTGTGGTTTGCGAGCTATTGCACAAGAGTTGGGTTTACCCTGTGCGCACCCAAAGAATAGTGACTGCGAGTTCCTATGTCATAAAAAAAAAATAATGCACGACTATTTTTGAATGTTTCACCCTAGATTTGGATTGGCTTTTTGAGGTACGTATGGCGTAGCCGTTTGTGATGACACCATAAAATTATTTTGAAAGAATAAGATCAATTTCATCATGAAATCACAAAGATCACTTATTTTGAAACAAACAAAAAAAATAAAATCTAAAACACCATTTATTTAAAAAATGAGGAAGAATTAACTTTTGGCATGATAAAATTGTAAGAAATGGATGCAAGCGCCAAACAAGCAAATGTTGCGGCCATTTTCTAAAGTTGTTCATGCTGTAGTAAAACCCAATTCCAATAACTCCCATTACAACTATCACAACTCCAGTTTTCAACTAGAAGACTCATTTTTAGCTTTGCTTAAAAAATGTTCCCACAAAAATCACATTTATCAAACACATGGCTTTATGATACATCGTGCTTTAGATCAAGACAAGTTCATTCTCAGCCAATTTTTCCACACATGTTCCACCCTTGGTTTTGTCAACTATGCATATTCAATTTTCACTTCAAACCCCAATCCAAACATATATCTTTACAATACTATGATCAGTATTTTCTCTAAACAACAGCATTTATTTAAGGATGCTATTTTCCTTTATAGACAAGCTAGAGCTATTGGCTTATATCATGATACTTACTCTATCCCTTTTGTGTTAAATGCAGTAACTTGTCTTATCACCGTTAGGCAAATTCATTGTGAAGCTGTTTTAACTGGATTGAACAATGATGTACATGTAGCAACTTGTGTTGTACGGGCGTATTCTTCTTTTGGGTGCGTATCTGATGCACGTAAGGTGTTCGATAAAATGCCTGACAGAAATGTGGGCTTGTGGAATGCTGTGATTGCGGGTTATGTTAAGGCTCGTGATATGGATACCGCGAAGTACTTGTTTGATGATATGGGTGAGAAGAATGTGGTTTCTTGGACTAGTATGATTGCGGGGTACGCTCAGGGGAATCAGTTTTCTCAAGCTATTGGTGTTTTTGGGAAAATGATGGAAGTTGGCGCGAAGCCTGATGAAGTAACGATGTTAGCTGTGCTTTCGGCTTGTGCTCACTTGGGTGAGGTTGAGTTGGGTGAATGGATACATAGTTATGTTATAAGACACGGGTTACGCAGAACTGTGTCTCTTAATAATACACTTATTGATGTGTATGCAAAATCGGGGAATGTAAAGAAGGCGGTTGAGTTGTTCGAGAGCATGGAAACGAGGAGTGTTGTTACTTGGCCGACAGTGATTTCTGCGTTGGCTGTTAACGGATATGGAAGAGAAACGCTTAACATGTTTTCGCGAATGGAAATGGTTGGGATTAGGCCGAATAGTGTTACGTTGATAGCGGTATTATCTGCGTGTAGCCATGCAGGACTTGTGGAGGAGGGAAGATTGTATTTTAAGACAATGGAAGAGAAGCATGGTATTAGTCCTGACATCAGACACTATGGTTGCATGGTTGATCTTTTAGGGCGTGCTGGTTACCTTGATGAGGCTGTAAATGTGGTTAAAACGATGCCGTTTGAAGCAAATGCAGCGATTTGGGGATCAATTCTTGCTGCAGCGAGGAAGCAAGGTCATGTTGAACTTGGGGAGCAAGCTCTGCGGCATCTAGCTGAAGTCGAACCGCATAATAGTGGGAATTATTCTCTTGTGTCCAATACATATGCTGCTCTTGGTAGGTGGAGTGAAGCTAGTGTAGCGAGAAAGATCATGAGGGACACAGGAGTCAAGAAGTTGCCAGGCGGCAGCTTCATCAAGGTGAAAAACAGAGTTTATTATTTCTATTCAGGCGACAGATCACATTCTGAGTGTGAGAGTATATACAGAGTTCTGTCACAGTTAAACAGGGTGTCAAAGATGGTACTGAATGAAGATTGGGGACATGAAGGGCTTCTTGCTGCCACAGGCGGAGCCAGGATTTGAAGTTTGTGAGTTCGGGATTTTAATTCGTTTAAGGTACTGGGTTCTAAAGTCACAATTTATTCATATTCAACGAATTTTTCAAGACAAATACAGGGTTTGACCAAGTTAGCTAGAGTCACTAAGTTAGTGACAACTCTTGCTTAAAGGATTACATATTAGCTTTTAATTTTGTTTTTCAAATTAAGTTTCAACTGGTTGTAAAAAAAAAAAAAAGTGTTGGGTAACGTTCAGATCGGGTTATTGTTGCTCCGCAAGCACTTACTCTTCCATGCCAATATATATAACACTCTTTTCTTTTCTTTAGTTAATAAGAATGACAGATTTTTATATGGGCAAATGTGTAAATATACGCCTCAACTTTACGATTTAGAGCATATATATCCTTCGTTAAAAAAGTGGTTCATATATATCCTGTCATTACACAAATGTTGCAAATACACCCCTGCCCTTACAGAAATGGTACAAATATATCTTTTTCGCTGCCAGATTTTTTTTGAAAAATCATTTAGCTCATCTTTTAACAAAGAAAATGTCACGTGACAATAAAAAAAAAATAAGTCTACCCATTTTTTTTAAGCCACGGGGCAATTTTTTTTTCTCTAGTGGGTTGTGTCGTTCGTTTTTAAAAAAATATCTACTTGGCTTTAAAAAAAAAAATAAGGCTAGCCATTTTTTAAAATGAACCAGACCCGACCCACTAGAAAAAAGTTACCACGTGGCTTTAAAAAAATAAATCTACCAAAAAGTATAGATTAACTTATTTTTTTAAGGCCACGTGACGTTTTTTTAATTAAAAAACAAGTTAAATGATTTTTTTTTTAAATTCTGTCAGCGAAAAGGATATATTTGCACCATATGTGTAATGCAGGGGTATATATGCACCACTTTTTACAAGGTATATGTCTTCTCTAAATCACAAAGTTGAGGGGGTATATTTGCACCTTTTTCCTTTTTATATTTCGTAATAATTCAACTTTAGATTTACCTTTCTACCCTTAATGAAATGATTTCTATCTACACAAACTTATATGACTTGTTTAAACTACAAGTTTCAAAAGTCTTCACTTATTTCTTAAACTTCGGACCAATTCAAAAATCTTCGTATAAAATGAGACCATGGGAGTATATGATTATTTACGTATACATAGATTTTTTGATGTGGTTTTGGATTATTTCTGTATCAACTTTGATAGATAAACTAATTATAAAGCATTCCAGAAATCAAACTTGAAAAGCTAAAATTCACCCTCTTTTAATGGTACTCTGTGTAGTATCTCCAGCATGCCAAATTAATCAACCAAACATTGAAATGGTAAACCACAGAACTTTCCAAAAAGTATATAACACCTATTATATTATAGCAATTAACAACATAATTCTTACATTAAAGAAAACTTTGTAGGTCAATTAATCTTAATTTGTTTAGAAACAAAGAAAGAAAATGTTGCTAATAATAGGATGGAGGAGTATGGTAACCCAAGAAGGGCCTTCCTTCATCAACATGAACTGTATGTTTCAATTTGTGAAATCCATCTTTGTAAATTCCAAATCCAAACAATATGCCAATTGCAATGACCAATAGAATTAAGCATGTGCATAACATGCAAACCTTACCAGGGCAAATCAGACACATCTGGATCCTCTTTATATATATGTTTTGCACAAAAAGAATTGTTTTTCTTTCTGTTGTTCGATGGATCAAGATATGCTGCCTGGCTATTATGCCAAAGGCGTTATTGATTTGATTGTGGGAAAAAAAGTGGGAATATATATAGTTGAGAAATAAGAGGAGCAGTTATAAGTCCACGGAAGAGAGAAAAAGAGTCTACGGTTGGTAATGTCATTTATTACATAAGAGGTAAAATATTTAATGAGCATTAATTGGTAATCTAATAAAAATGGTAGATAACTTATCATTGCAAGTTAATATTCATTGATAAATGTAATTTTGTTTTACCTTATCAATGTATATAACTTAAATCCAAAAACAAGCCCTTATTGATTTTTACAGATGGTGAAATTTTTAAACAATCAGCTCACCTTTACATTCCATTAGGCTCAAACATCTACTCATGACTACAAACAGGGGCGGATGTAGTAAAGACTCAGGGTGTTCGGGTACAAACAGGGGCGGATGTAGTAAACACCCTGAGCAAAAAATTACAGTGTATATTTAGAGTAAATTTTTTGTGTTTATGTACGTATATTGACTTTTGAACACCCTGAACAAATGCAAAAGTTGATTCAGTTATTTTTCCGAACACCCTGATTCAAAATCCTGAATCCGCCACTGACTACAAAATCATCCACTGTAGTGGATGGCATTCCCTTTATCATATTCTTTAGTTTTTGTGAGTTTTCTTTATGAATATTACTTCGGCTGCCTGTAACAGTTGTAGGCGTAGGCAACTGATACGACAGCACCAATAACAGAAAGAACTGCATATGTATCTTCACGCTTCCAGCTCTCGTACCATGTAGGCATTGAGCACACCTTGCGCTAGCGAGCCTCTTTTCCACTATTACTTCGAGAAATTTGTCTACTGAAGCTCTTCTTCTTTTCAGATGTGAACTCTGTGTTCTCTTGGTGGAGATTGAAATTATCTGCATTGACTGGTAGTTGAGTGTTCTCACAGCATGAGATAATTCCATTTACCCAGCAACAGCCAGTACCCTCTTATTGGGATCCACATGTGCTAGTACCGACATCATTTCAGCTTTTGGTGCCTCCTGCCATATCTGTTCCACCATTAACGCTGAGCCTATGTTCTTGGGATGCTTTCTGTTCGTCATCAGATCCCATCTGGCCCCTGAAACAAGATTTTAGTATTCTAGATTAACAAAAAGATAAATTTTACACCGATGCATGCAAAAGCGCCTTCTGCATTGATGCAGACTGCGTAGCCTAACAAATGAATCTTGAAAAGCCAATTTTCACCTCTAGAAAATTAAATTGTATCTATAGAACACTTCCTAATTAGTACTACTTTACATCACATTAATGAGTACATTTGAATCAACATTATTGTGTTCTTAAACCCTCAGAACTTTATGAAGCACCGAGTTTCCATTGAGCACAAGTAGAAAAAGACCAGTAGCTCTTCATGCACAAGCAGAGCTTAGCACACGACTGCTTAATAGTAGCAAAATCATATAGGTTATCTAATTCTCATCTCCTTTTTAATTGGTTTTCTAACTCTCCTCTTCTCCATTTCCTCATTTAGGGTGCATAGCAAGGTGATTTTAGATTTACAACTGGCCATTTGCTCGTCCGGTACTGGATTGATCTTTCTAGAATAAGTCTTCACATAGAATTCTTTAGTGAGTAGAAGATGAACAAATTTGGTAGGATCCTATGTAATATGAGTCATGCAGCATATAGCATGTCGGCACGACACTCCAATTATTTGCCATTCTCTGCATTGATATGACATTTTCTTCAAATCCACCACATAATCTTTCAAGAAGTGCACTTCAAACAAGTATTCATTAGTCCTGAAACAAATCAACTTTCTTCCCTCCTGATTTTGAGTAACTCTTTCTCTCTTTTGGTGGAATCAGAGTGTCCAAAGCAAAAGCTTTTTCATATCTTTGTTGAAATCTAGTCATAGTTTTTCTTCTAAACCATTCCAATAAAGTTAGAACTGGTTTCTCTCTAACTTCTACCACAAAAGCACTGAAAGACTCAGTCATGTTATTTGTAGCATCATCACTTTTTTACATGTTCATCAAATTTATGCCTTGCCCAACTCCAAAGTGATTCTTTGCGGTCATACAACAACCAGTTATAAGCAGGTTAGCTTATTTCTTTCATCTCATTCAGAATTTGCCGAAAGTTATGCTCATTCTAAGCCTTAGTTCCTGGCCAAAAGAGTTATCTTAGTTCTGGACCACGATGCTTAACCTTAAAGTTGTTACAAAAGTGTCTCGCACAAAACCTTCGGTTGGCCATTGGAAAAACCTTTTTCAAATAAAAAGGGAAACTTAACTTCCTTGACATATTCACCTAAGCATAAAATAAAGACGATTATAGTCTAAGATAGGATAAAATGGAGAAAAGAATTGAGACAATGGCGGAGGGAATTTACAAGGGCACCCAACCCAAAGTGGATAATTCAAGTGGTGCTGCTTTTTTTTTTTTTTTTTTTGATAAGATAGGTTAATTTTATTGAAAAATGTACCAAGAAGGTACATAAAGTACAAGCTAAGAAATCTGGGATAGCTGTTACAATCAACTCAGCATATCCAAAATCTCCAGATACTGAAATAAGTTTCTTACTATACTTTCCTTACACCCAAAGATATAAATTTGGGCAGACATCTATTCTTCACAACAGAAATATGAGAACTTTTGCCTTCAAAGCATCTTCTATTCCTTTCCAACCAAATGGTCCACATAATTCAAACAGGGATCATTTTCCAGATTTTCTTCTTTCTTTTGCCCACTTTCTGACTTTGGCAGCTTTCTAATAGATCTCTTATACTATAAGGCATAACCCATTGCACTCCACATATGTTTAAAAAGCGACCCCAAATTCGTCCAGCTGGTCTCCACTGGAGTCCGAGCAACTTAGGTCTCCAGCATGGATTGTTCTTTTGTCAGAAACAGCCCTTTCGATCGTTCTATTAGCTGATTGCTTGTTCTTGCTGCTGGTTTTAGTTCTATCATTTTTTTCAACGGTTCGTTGCAATATCCGGACTGGTATCCCACCCAAGTCAAAGTCTTCCTTCAAAGATCTAGTTAGGAACCTCAGATCTGTATCTGAGAGCTTGGTTTTTCCGCTCATAAATGCAATAAAAGTTGGAGGTCTAGCTTTCACCTGAGTGAAATACTTGATCTTCGGTTGAGCTGCCTGGTCTTTCCAAGAATGTCTGCTCATGACCTTGCGTAGCCAACGGTTAAGACGGGCTGTTGACAATCTCAAACACCACTTTTCATATGTTTCGACGACCTGATTCATGACAGCTATCTGACTCTTTCCTTCTAGAGCTGAAACAAATACAACAGGTATCCCTGTGACCTGGGGAATAACTGTCTGAATTTCTTGAGGCACAGCTTCAATTACGCTCTTGTAATATTTGGAATTTTCTTTCCCTCTTAGAAGATCCATCTTATTTACAATCACAACCAGACCACGTCCTTCCTCTACCGCTCGCCTTGCTATAACTACTTCAACATGCTTCATGCTTCGCCTATCTTTTGCAATCTCTTCTGCATCGAGGACCAAAACAATTACATGTGCTCTCATAAGGTGTTTCCTTGATTGCATAATACTTAAAGATGCAGGTCCCTTCTCTTGCTGTTTTGTCCTCTCCAACCACCCTGCTGTGTCAACCAAATAAACAGTTCTTCCTTCGTACTCAAATTCAGCGCGGATGGAATCTCTAGTCAAACCAGCCTCGGGGCCAACCAAAACACGATCTTCTTGCAAGATTGTGTTCAACAAGGTTGACTTTCCAACATTGGGCCGCCCAACAATTGCCAACTGCAATGGCAATTTACACTCCATATCCTCAGAGGAGTCATTCTCATCATTCTCCTGGATCTCATCATCACATGAGTTGTTTTGGAGCACATATTCTTCAAGTAATGGTCTGAGAGTTTCATGAAGTTCAGCCATACCGAATCCAGTCTCAGCAGATAAAGCAATGGGATCGCCAAATCCTAAATTATAAGCCTCACCAGCAGCAGCTGCAAGAGTACCATCACAGTCATCGAGCGATTCAGCTTTATTCATCACCACAATAGTCTTCATTCCCGGTGCATTCTTCCTCAACCATTTTCCAACATCCAAATCCATAGGCTGCACTCCATCTCTAGACACAACACAAAAGGATAGTTAACTATTGTGTTCAGTGAGAATTCAGTAATACAGCATGCAGAGTATCAGAGTTTCATAAGCTAGCAGTTTTGAGGCATGTGATTATGTGATAAGGACCCGTTTGGCCATAAAAGATTTATTCACTTTTTTCCGTAATTTTTCAATTTATTTGAAAATCAGTATTTGGCCATGAAAATTCCAAATTCTACTTGAAGTTGTATTTCAAATTTGGAAAATAGCATATAACCTGTTTTCCAACTCACTTTTCACTTCTGAAGTTGTATTTAAATACATTCAAACATGAACATTATTCCAAATATTCTTTGCAGAAAGTATAACCAAACTCAACTCTATCTTCAACTCCAACTCCATAAATTCCAAATAAAGTGAAAAAATTTGGAATCTATGGCCAAACGCCTACTGAATTTCTTGTGTGATTTACATCTTTTTCTCCTCTGCTTCTAAAATTTTATCTTTTTTTCTTCTTTATACGGAATCTATCAGAAAAAGAAAAAAGAGTCCACAATTGCCTATCTCATAATCAACTGAGAATATATTGAAGAAACCATAATTTTGTATTTTCATATACCTTGAATCAACCAACAAGAGTGCAAATTGAGTTTTTGACAGCACATTTCCAGTCATTTCCGCAGTTCTACTAAGAACAGAACCCGAAGAAGCTTGTGCTTCTATACCAGCAGAATCCAATACCTTAAACCTCAAATTTCCCAATTTAGCAACACCTTCTCGTATATCTCGAGTAACATGATCAGTAGGAGTGTTGTATACAAGTGCCTCCCTCCTTCGTATCAAACGATTAAACAATGCTGATTTCCCTACATTAGGTCGTCCCATTATTAGAACCGTTGGAAGCTTGTTAATATGAATATTTGTAAAATCAATCATCTCTCCGTTGGAATGTTTAGCTTTTTCCATTCCTCCTCTATCACTATTAGTAGCAGCATTAACATTATCTAACAATTCATCAACCATCTCTCCATTGCAATGTTTATCACTATTAGTATTAGCAGCATTCAGTTCATTTGCACTCTCTTGTCCTAACAAAGTGCAATATTTGGCGACGTTTTTCTGAAAGAAAGAAGGATTTGATAGCGACACACATTGGTGGACATGTTTAGCTTCCATTACTCTATCACTATTAGCAGCAGTATTATCAAACAGTTCATATGCCCTCTTTTGACCTAGTAAAGTGCTGAATTTGGCGGCGTTTTTTTGAACGAAAGAAGGATATGATAGCGACACACATTGGACGTGTAATGATCCTGTTCCACCACCAATATTTGTAGAATTAATTGATGACATCCCAATCAGAGTCCTGTGGAAGCTATAGTGCCTGAAAAGAGGCTTGAAATTTCTTGCTGACATATTATCAAACAGTTGATGTGCACTCTCTTGACCTAACGAAGTTTGCTCCGAATTTCTTAGTAATATGATTGGAGCATTTTTCTTCAAAATCAATCTCTTTAGATGATTATTCATCTTAGATGTTTACCTTTGCATATATAAACAGGAACACCTGTTTCTGACCTAGGTAGTATATTACTAATTGAGGAAATGATCAAAATAGTCTTAGAGGCCGTTTGGATTAGCTCAAAAAAAAAAAGAGTAAGCTTTTATGCATAAGTGCTTATAGTACTGTTAAAAGTTATTAATAAATAAATAATTATGTGTTTGGATAAAAATATTTAAAGAGTTTTTAGAAGTAAGGGTAGTATTGAAATTAATAGAAAATATAAGGGATAAAAGGATAAAGTTGTTAGTCAAATTAAAATGGTTTTAAACAAAAAAAAAAGTTGGTGTTGAACAATTTCTTAGTTTTGGGGTATTTTAAGCATTTTTTAACTTAATTTAAGCTGCTTTTTATTTTTATCAAATCTAAATAAGTTAAAAATGACTTATAAGCTGGTTTGACCAATTTATAATTACGGAATTCGGTTTCATTTGGTCCCTAGTGTATAAATTATGATGAAAGTACTTTTAATTATATTTTAAGAAATGACCAATTTAATCCTAAATCATTATATATATATATATATATATATATAATATAAACTATTAATAAGCGTGAGTTTGGGTACGACGAAGGGTAAAATCGTCATTTGACGCTGACAACTGGCTTCCACTTTCTCATTCCATTCCATTTCATGGCTCTTCCAAGCATTTTTTATTATGGAATTCCTTCTTTTTTTTTCTTTTGGCATTTGGGAATAAATTGCATGTTTTAGATAATTGCAGGAAGAGTAGATTAGCTTTCAGCTTCGGTAAATCTCTTTACTTTAATGGGTTTTTGATTGATTTGGGTGAATGAATGCTAATTTTTCAACTTTTTTGTCTTACATATTGTGGGTCCTAGTGGATAGCTTTCAATGGATTATTATAAAAATCTTTTTCTTTTTTCAACTACATTATTTTTCCTTTATTACCTTTTCTTGATGTGGACGAATACTAATTGCTAATTTCATACTATCATTTTTTTTTTTGGTTTTATTGAGTAGATTGGCTGAACCCATTTTGCACATGCATGTTTTTACTCAATGACTAAATTTTGTCACCTATTCTTGTGAGCATCAACCAATAAATAGCAGAACTTCCAAGAGTTCTGATAATCTACACTAAAACGCTTTTTTACATGTGCTTGTGTTTCTTAATTGAAAACTAATTTATTGCATTAAATTGAATGAAATATATAAATGACCATTCTTTTATCTTCACGAAATAAAAAACAAGAATATATGATGGTTATAGGAGGTACTGATTCACAATGTCTGCAACTATATGCATGATATACATTATTGGTTGTTCAATCACAGTCGGACGTAAGTACAATGTGTATAACATATTTTATAATCTGGCGTTTAAGTTTTTATTATGATAATCCTTAGTTTCATGTTCCTAACACATGGATATACCTTCTCCATTGAGGTTAAAATTTCAATTGCAGATGAGCTCCAGTATATTTACGTTTTAATATGTAACTACAAACAAAAAAAAAAGAATTCCAATTGGAAGAGTAAATTATTATGTGAAAATGCAATCTACAAAAGGTGTTGAATCCAGATTATGTTTTGATCTAATTTTATAGTCATATTAATACTAATTTAGTACCAGGATCTTTATCCTCCTATCAAAATAGTGTTAATCATATACTGTTACAAGTTGGATATTATCCCTTGCTGCAGATGATATTTATCATGTAACTCCAATTAAGGTACAAATTCTGGATACCTTTTGCCTCATAAAAGTTATAAATTCTGGCTATAAACAAAATTTCAACTAACAGCATCTAATGGTTCTACTATCATTAAAGTTAAACAATTTATACATGTCTACTACAATGTTGAACTTGACCTCACTTGTGAGATTACACTAGGCATGTTGTTGTTGTACTACACAGTTGAACTTGCAAAAAGCTCAATATTTTTTCCCAAGGAGTCCCTGCCATTGCCAGATATTCAAAGTCGGCTTACTCACAAACTGTTCAGATACCAAGCAAAAAAATCATTTGCCGAACAACAACAGCTACATACTCAGTGAAATTAATTCATAGTCTGTAATGCGTTGAAAAAGAAACATTCTTCATTCTCTCTCATGCCAATCTCAACTGACATTATCGAATGCAGCAAAAGAAAGAATCTTTTGTTGCAATGATGAAGAAAATCCTTCTTTTGCTCTGATAAAGAAAAAGTATTACCAACTGGACAAGGTAAATTGTTAAAGATGAAACAAAATCGGAGTTAACTACTCCATTGGAAATGAAATGGTCAGCAATAACTTGCTCTTTGTTATTCTTTCTATAAATATATATTACAGCTTATCCTCAATAACTCTGTCATGCGATATTATGACTGAGGCGTGAATCTTGACATTAATATTATTCCAATGGCTGTCACTTTTTTTTTTTTTGGATCCAACATTCTGTGACGTACTGTATTGTTTTTAAAAATATTTACTGGGAAAGCAAGTCCCTACGACAGCTCACTTTTAGGGCCCGTTTGGCCATAAATACCAAAAACTTTTTCACTTTTTTTGGAATTTTTGAAGTTGAAGTTGGAGCTGGAGTTGTGTTTGGCCATAGTTTTTGAAATTGTAGTTTTTAGTGAAATGTAGCGTAAAAAAGTGAAAAAAGTTGAAATTTTTTTAAAAACAAGTTTTTCTTGTTTTTAGTATTCCAGAGTACAACTCCAGAAAAAAGTGAATAATTTTTATGGCCAAACGCCCACTTAATTTTTATGGCCTGTAGACTGCTTCACTTAAGGTAGACGTTAGGTTGAAATGACTGTCACTTTCTTTTTTCCTTCCAACATTCTATGACGTACTGTATTGTTTGTAAAAATATTTACCGGAAAAGCAAGTTTTTTATGGCTTGTATACTGCTATACTTAAGGTAGACATTTGTTTATCTGCTTGTGTCTCATTTCAAATTTTTAATGCATAATTGCTATCGTTTCCTTATGCTGAAGTAACAAAAGAGAATTTTTGTCAAATCTCTAGGATTTTAAGATTGTAAGAACTGAAGACGTTAGAAATAACCACTGCATATTGCATGAAGTTGACACATTTTGAATAGAACTTTTATCAGTAATGAGCAAATTTCCAGGTGTGCTCATTCAGGTGTATGAAGAGAAAGGATAATGACCGAGGACAACAACCTTCTTGGTAAGTTTGACCTTAAAGCACTTTATAACTATATATATTCGTGCCAATCATTTACTCTAGCATCAAACTTGACCTGGTTCAGTTCATAGTGGTCAGACTGACCAAATTTTGGTCTCATATACGTGATTTTTGCAATTTTCTAGAACAAAATTTATACTTGAACTGCAGCTGTAGCAACACTGCGAAAACAATTTTTCAGAGAGATAATGTTCACTGTTTATCTGGGAGAACAGTCTTGAAAGAAAATTTGCCCAAATCGTCAAGAAGTGTTTTGGTCAATATTTTGGCGATGAGGGTACATATCAGTAGATTCTTTTAGTAGCTCATATGTATCGGATTTCATTTACCTGCGGTTGGAAACTAATGAACGACTCTATCTAAAAGATTTTGGATTTCTTTATAATGATCAAATGATATTCGCCCTTATTTTCCGACAAGCTTCCTTTCCTCAGTATATTTGACCCTCTAATCCATAACCACCTTATGCAGGAAGAGTAATTTGAGAAAAGATGACAATAGAACAGAGGGAGAAAACAGAGAACAGTGTATTATAGTGAATTGTTGGCTAGAGTTGATACACTTGTGGAAATTAAAGGGAATAAGAGGTATATTACACTGCTGAAAGGGAATCAATACTACTGCTACCACTTAAGTATAGGAGTAAAGCTGTTCTTCACTTCCTCTTATAGGAAATGTAATATGTAAAGTGAAGCAGCATCAAGAGGACACTTAAGAAATTACCAAAATTCATTTTACGTTAGCATTTCTATTTGAGTAGAGCCATTCTGCTGGTCGCATTCAGTGGAGCATTTCCCATTTTGGACAAGCTAATGCCAAGGGATTAATTACTTGAGCATTTGGTGTATTATGTCTATAATAATAAGTAGTAGTTATATTTTTGGTGTATTACGTCTACAATAACAATGCTTCGCAAATGGTTTAACTAAACAGTACTTGTGTTTGTTGTACGTATTGTGAATATATATAGTAGTATTCTATTAAGCTTGTATTGCAGTAATCTTGTGCTCAATTAACTTAGATGCTATTAAACGTTGGTGTTTGCTGCTTTATTCTGTGATCATATCGAAATGTTGCAGGAAACATTAAGTATTCTCATTGATCAATGTCACCAATAGGTTATCAAAATGCCAGGGACTTGTGAGAAATTACACATTCGTCCTCTTTAAACTTTTGTCGCTAAAATTGTTAATTTGGCAACTCTCATCATTGTTGTTTATCTATTCATACCAAAGAAATCTCATTAATTATGTCCATAATTGGATATATTCTTTTGGTGCATATCCTATCTTGAGGCTTATATGAGATCACGTTTTATGAATTAACTGATTTTTTTTTTTGGCTCCCATCCTTTTTTCTCTGTCTTGGGTATGGCATCGTAGAGCAAAAGGGGAAACACCAAATGAGAACAGAACCTTGCACGTTACAAGGGTATTCACGACTGAAGAATTTCTCAGTAAGGCCTGTTTTATTGTACGTAGTCTACTTCTTACTTGGTCTAAAATACAAATATAAATAAATTATGACGGGCCTGATGGATTGTGAAGTGATATTATTTACATGAAAGTACATTTAAGCCGGAATTTTCGGCCCGCGCTCACTATCCCTTTCAGTTGTTCTGCAAATGAATGTGCATAGTATCATGTCTATTTTGTAAATGTAGTCAACTTGGGGCTATTACTTTTTTTTTTCCCCTTTTTTGTGTGGTCCTACTAGACATTAAAGTAAGTATGAAATATCTTCCCTAATATCGGACCTCTTTTGTGCAGTGATTTAGGCATAAGCCCCTGCAATGCACGGGCACGGGCTATCTAGTATATGAATATAATCTTTTTTGTCCTTTCATTCTGAGGTTTATTTGGGGTCTCAAACTGATTCCATAATGAAATATTTTGCTGGTAGGTGACAGTGAGACTCAAATTAAAAAATTCTCTCTACTTTGATATCAAACTAAGTTGTGTGACCACTCACAACTAAGAAATTAAGCTATTAGACATGGGGCAAAATTTATACACAAATATAACATACGCAAACAAATTAAACAGATTATTAGTTTGTACGCATAAAACAAGAAGAGTACAAAGATCAATCACCGTCAAAGCAACAAGGTTAAAAAAAAAAATGACGAATTCAATAAACATGATACGCAAGAATTCCTGCAGCGAAAAATAGAACTGGTTTTGAATCCTATCATCACTAGATCTATTTTTTATGGACTGCATAATAGGTCTGGACGCCTGCTAGAAATGTATCAGTGATTTGCAAGCCAATCACAAAAAGTGCTGCAATAAATGCAAAAAGAGTCCATGGGGTAGTAAAATGAGTGTTCTTCCACTCAGCAATCCATATTTTTGTTCTGCTTTTGTAATGATCCTCAATTTGTCTTTTGACATCAACAAAGGCATGTGGATTAGGCACCAAATCTCTTGCTATCTCGTTGAAGAGATCTGCAACTTCTTGATCACTTCCAAGATAGTTAAGAAGTATACCTTTGGATCTGAGCTCTTTCACATCTTCAGCATGATCAATAAGTGAATCCATGAAGCAAAGATAAGATGTAACGCCAAAGTCATCTGGTGTATCAGGGCATGCCTCATATGCAACCAAGTTTAAGAACTCCGACTTGGTTGAATCATCTACGGTTATAGATGGAAGCATTAAAAGAGCTGAGCAATGAAATGAATTGAACTTAATGTCTGAAAGACGACGACTCTTTCCAGGCTTGAAATGGATTCCTGCTTTCTTCAGCTCTATGGCTGAACGATACGAGCACAACTCACCCCTTAGATAGCATCCACCTTCTGCGAAAGCCTTCGGGTCTATGAGATGTGTTTTTAATAGCTCGAGGAGATGATAAGGAAGCGGAGTTTTCACGCTTTTTTGTTTGGTAAGGGAAGGTCCTTCTCCTTGACAAATCCTTCCAAAAAAGTTCATAACTTTCTGAGCAAATGTGTAGCTTTCTGGATGGGGACCATTCCCCTGTATTGTTTCTGCAGAAAAGAGAATTCCATCAAAGAAATCAAGAAAAAAATTCTTGATACGTTGAATGAATCCGTGATCTTGATCAGGCTTTTCATGTGCACTCGAGATGAACTTTTTAATCATCTCCATTCCTACATTATCCTTGAACTTACAGCTCATTAACACTTGCAGGACTTCAAATGGTAACTGATTTTCAAGTAAGAAAAGATCCCGACGAATGAAAGCTATATCATGGCTCTTCATTTTGAGCTCCTTAGCATTGCCAGTGACGATGCAGTGAAAGTATTGAAGAATGAAGCAGCCATCCAGGAACATCATCTGTGTAAACTCCTCGTCGCTGTAGTCTTTGATCAAGTCCTCATAATAACAGTCCCTCACTGATAAGTTGGTATTTTACCAATTTATCTCTTCTTTAATCTTATATTTTTGCTATGTTTGCTTGAGAAAATAGTGCATTTAATATCATTTACATCTATTTTACAGGTTTATGTGATTTAGAAGTGATCGGAAGAAACCAAGTGAAAATAAAGTCAAATTGGACAAAACTGCACAGTTTTGCAAAACTGTCAAAAGTGGACAGTTTTGCAAAAACGGGACAGATTTGCAAAAAACGGGCAGAACTGCAAAAACGAAAATCTGGGGCATATTTTGTCATTTTTTGGACTTGAAAAAATTGGGAAACATAAAAGGAAGACTAGGGGGCAAAATATTTTCATCTTTGGCAGCTCCCACAAGTTGGAGGCTAGGGTTCCTACAAAAATGTTCTCTCTTCTTTTTAATCCTTGTTGATAGAAATCTCTTGGTGACAATTAAGATTGATACTCTTGTTGTGCTTATTTATTCATTTGCATTGTTCTTAATCAAGTAAGTTTTTGCTATTTTAATTATTCTTGTTCATGAATGTTTTCAAGGGATTAGCTAACCTTTGAACTCGCCCATTTACTTTGTTTGAAACTCGGAAGAGGAAGAACGGAGTTGGGATAGAATAATTAACATGAATTTGGGGCGTTAACCCTCATCTAATGGAAGTTGACCTAGGAATAGGCAATACCACTTGTAGCCATATTCGGGTGTTCTTAATGCTCCTAATTGCTTGAGGGATCTTCAATTAGGTAGTCTAGTTAATCTTCGGAAGAAGTTAATTTAGAGTCATTATCCGAGGCTAAATAACATGAACTTGCTATTATTTACAATTCGTGAAATAGATTGGATCGTTACTTGAGAAGTAGTTTCCCTTCTTCCATTCTTGTTGCCATTGATCAATTTACTTGCTTTGTAGATTAGAATTTATATTTCCATATTTTATAAAAACCTTATCAAAAACAACCATTGATGCGTTCGGGCATAGCTATTGTTAGTGATAATTCCTAATCTGCTTAAATCACCTACATATTGTTCTCTGTGGGATTCGACCCCGACTCATAGTTGGGTAAATTATATTTGCATACGACCGTGCCCATTCTAATTAATAGGGTGGATTTGGACGTTATCACTCACATCAGTCACAATGTTCTTGACCTTTTTGTAAAGCTCATCAATGGACACTGCATTTGTCGAACGCCATGGTAAGACCCCTTCAGGTCTTGGTTTGGTACTATCTTGATCAGCAAACTGAATTGCCAGTAGCTCCTTGTACCTCTCCATGGGTTGAAGCTTTGGATTTCCATGGTGAAATGGACCAATAGAAACCACGAGGGGCTCATAGCACCTTGCGTTTGATTCAATCTCGCGATGCATTTTTGGGACCATTTGAATTTTTGGCTTCTGTGATGAGCCAATGTACCCTTTTCTCTTCTCCAAGGAACATAGCCATTGTCTCTCACTTTCACTGATTTCATGAGAATTTGAGTTTGAATCTCGATGGATTATAATGCTCCATTCATCAGCAAAATCTTCATTGCCGATACTCCTACCTTCTTCTCTAGTAACCATTTTTCCTTTCGCAGATCGTTTGTCCATCTTTTTTGAAACCTCCTCAAATTATGGAATCTATATCTTGATAGTAATTGAAGTTTCTTGAACATGTTTATATCAACTTAAACTGAAACATTGGACTAGTATTTTAATATCTACTTTTACTTTGGGCCAGGTGATTTTGCTTCGTTCTCAATTCAGGTATTTTGCAAACAATTCTTATTTCTAAATTCAGCTCCCTCTTCGTAAAGAAGAAAAATAAAATAGGATTAAATAAGGGGGAAGAGCATTTACTTTAATCCTTTACCTCCCAGCTAAGAAAAATTAGTCATGACAAAAAGGGAAAAAGGGCAAGGATTCTCCATCTTTGATCATCCAAGTGACCAATAAATAAATAAAGATGCCCCATCTCTAATTGTTTAAGTTCTTGGATGTGATAGTTAACACAACTAAATTTGATATCAAAGCAGATTTTTAACATTTTTCAATATAAAGGAGATTAGGCTTCTAGATGGCTCTTTGAATCGGATGTTTAAGTGAAACTTAAGTGACTGATAATTCGAACTATGTAACTTTGTAGGATTCGCAAGAACAACGAACAGTAAACGCAGCGCAAGTGCATTTCATACACTAAAAGCATCATGAATTTTCTTATTCCAAGAATAGAACAAAAGAAGAAACTGCAGATATAGGAATATACTAGACTTGATATCAGATGAAACTTTATAGGAAGTAAAATTTAAAAGATACTTCCATTTAGGATGTGTTCGGTACGGAGGAAAACATAATTTTTTCAATTCCCATGTTCGGTTGATCAAACTTTTGGAAAATATTTTTTCTAGGAAAACAATGTAAAAAAATGGATCATGGGCCTAACTCAACATATAAGGAGACCACCCATCTCATTAACCACCGATGAGGGACTTTTTTTCATTCTTCAACACCCCACCTCACGCCCAGGGCCTAACATCGGGTGAGATGGGTCCTGCTCTAATACCATGTAAAGAAATAGATCATGGGCATAACTCAACCTCAAAAGCTAGCTTATGAGGGGAGGATTGCCCAAGTTCATATAAGGAGACCACTCATCTCATTAACCACCGATGAGGGACTTTTTTTCATTCTTCAACAAACAAGTTTCTCAAAAATGAGGAAAATGACTTCTCTAATGGAAGTAGGGAAAATAAGTTCCACAAGTGTCATTCCACATTAGTTGTGTCCCCCGCACCTCACGTTCACCACCAAGCCGTAGCCCCCATTTCCACCACCCCACACCACACACACACCCCACTCCCACCTCACATAGTGCTTATCTAGATTTTATACAAATGCTTTTAGGATAATATTTTTTCTTACGTACCAAAATACAAAAAAAAAAAAAGTAAAAAATCCACTTATTTTCCTTCATACCGAACACACCCTTAATCCATATATTTTCTTCCCAACTACTATTAATATGCCTTGAACTTAACTGCTCAGTGGCGGAGCCAGGATTTCCGCCGAGAGGGTTCAAAATATAAAAAGATAAACATACGAAGAAGCCTAAGAGGGTTCAACATCTACTATATATACATAAAAAATAATTTTAACCTTGTAAAAATAGTGTTTTTTTTCCGCTGAGGGGTTTCGGATGAACACCCTCGGCATAGTGTGGCTCCGCCACCGTAACTACTAAATGAGTGAGGTAATGCTTTATTTAGAAATTTGTGTATCGGGCAAGTGATTATTAAAGAAAAAGTCAAAGTCTGATGAGACTATTGATTGTGACAAGGCTAGCGAAGTAGCCAAAGGCTACAACGAGCCAAAAGGAGCTCCGTCAAAGTCAAGAAAAAATACAAAGACAATTTGCTAATTGATAAGGGTATGAACGACCCAAAATATATCGGACGATAAAGTTAAGATTTTTCATATTGCAACCAACTTATACAAGCATGAGAGATCTGAGGGTATTGCGTTTGTTAGAGATCGTTTTACCCCTATGTGGGAATTTTCCTGCACGAATCAGAACTTAGTTGGGCCACAATACAAATACCGGACACCGGGTGGGAAACCAAATGAAAAAAGAGATCTAAGGGTAGAGTTCAATGACAGACCTCAAACCAAGAGTGTGATTAATTTTGTAGCTACTAAAATCAGCATCTAAGAAAAGTTTTTCCCACTCTTTTTTGTTCCTCTCTTTGCTACCCAAGAAAACCATCACCAGCATGTCTATGAAGAGCTGTACTTGAACAGATTCATCATCCATCTCTGGATTTTCCATCACCATGTCTATAATGATAACTTTATTCTCACCTTTTCCACTTCCTATTATTGCCTTCTTGCAGTTCTTCAGAATTTTCAGACATTCTTCATCATTCCAATCGTGTAGAATTGACTGTAAAATTAACATGTTCAAAGTTAATTAGACAAGTAACAAGAAAAAATAGAGCATAAGAGAAACTAGTAATAAAGTAATTAATGGATGTGTATATCGCCCTGCCTCTACTATGGGCAAGCAGAGGCAGGGTTTTAATCAAGAAATTCTACATCTGCTATATATTCATAAAAAAATATTTGACCTTGTATATAATGTGATTTTTGGCGAAAGGGGTTCAGATGAAGCCCCTCCCACCACTCTAGCTCCGCCCCTGACTATAGGCAGACCTTCATAACAGGGAATTCAAAAAAAAAAAAAAATCACACTTTGGAACCGGAACTTGCTACCTAAAGCAAATTTTGCACTACCTTTGCCACTACATTAGAAGATTTCTTTACGTTTAAGAGATTCAAAATATTCATATATATGCAAGAAAATTGTCGGCCATATGAATCATCTCTAAATTAGGAATTCATGTATGGCCAGAATACTGTCGACCATTGCGAGCCATGGCGTCCTTATAGCAATAGCATACTGCCTACTTATAGCCTATCAATAGGTCAGTCAATATATAGGGGGTCCTCTTGCCTAACGGAGTCATCCCGGCCATGTTACTCCATTTAAACTCATCTCACTCCAAAATTATGCAAACACAGATAAAAACGTCTAAACATTAATCATACAAAAATTGAAGAAAGAGGGGATTTTGTAGGGAAAAGTCTACTGATTTACCTTGAGTAAGACTGTATTAGCAGGGGGAATTTCCTGAAACATATCCCCTGCTACAAACTCCAGATTTTCACTTCCTTGCAAGTTAGCCACCACAGGGGGAAGATCAAGAACAATACATTTCACGTCAGAGAATTTTTTGGCTATGGCCATTGCAACAGTTCCAGTCCCTCCTCCAACATCAACTAAAGAAGTCAATCCTTCGAACACATCCTTAAACTCGTCGCCAATCAACACGTTCATGAATGATCGTGAATCTCTGGCCATGTTCTCGTTAAACCAAGTACCAATACTCGGATCCCTCGAAAGTTTGTCCCAGAAATAATCTCCATATGCAGTATAAAATGCACTTGGATCCTCATTCTTGAACCAATCACCTAAACAATTCCATGCTTTAAAGAAAAAAGTATCTTGATCTTCCATCGAGCTCCAAGGCCCATCCTTCACTACATAGCGATCAGCTGGTGCAAGCGAATAATACCCTTTATTATCATCGTCATAGTCGCAACCTTCATATTTTTGAAGAATCAACAGGCCATAATGAACTAACATTCGAGTAAGGCGGTGAAAGTAGGGAACTTTTGACGCGCTAATAGGGAGGGAAGCTATGAGTTTTGATAGAGTCATTGGTTTGCCATGTTTGGTGATGGCATTAGGTATGTCCAATTGAAGTGCACAGTTTAGTGATACATGCTCTATGAAGAAATAGAGTTGGTTCCATGGTTGTGTTTCAGCTTTAAGAAGCTCACTAGGAGTAAGGTTCTCATTATAATCAGCCATGTAAAGTTTCAATTTCCTGTGGAAGAAGTTGGTGAACGTTTTTTTCTCAGGGTCGGGCCACGCAGCCTTTTGACAAAAGGGGGAGAAAGGATGGATCACGTGATCAGAGAAAACTATACCTGAAGAATGTGATACTGATAAGCTAAACGAGTAGGCTTCGCTATTAATATACACTCATTGGTTGTCTGAACTTTGCACCTATGTTGCTTGGACTTTTCAAAAATGATGCCGGGTGCGTTGAATCCTTCAAAAAGTACATTTTTGAGAATCCGGCACGGGTACGACAATATATTGGGAGAATCCGAGCAACATAGCTTTGTTGTTTTACTTGTATGCATGGAAAAATGATATTTAGTGGACAATTATTACCTTATTTGAGGCAGAAGATGCTATTTAGTTTGGGGCAGAAGATGCTATTGTGCCTCCTTTTTGTTTATTTGTATTTGGAACCTTTGCAAATTTTGTTCATTATTATCCAAGCAGTTAAAGTCACTTGCGAGTAATGAAAATGTTATATCCAAAGTGATTGGCATTAATGAGAAGAATATTTATTATTAACCTTTTGGCTTTGGTATTTGGTGCTTCAACACGTACATAAAACACACTAGCCGTCCGCCAGCAGCAAGAATCTTATTTCGAAGCAATCTCTCGAGTTTTTCCTTATCCGATTTGACCGAGCAGGCAAGAGTTTGACTCCTTCACGAATTTGTTGTTAATGTAAATTTGGAGTAAAAAAGGGTACTCCTGATATGAATAGCCTACAGACGGCAAGTGATTGTATTTGAGGAGTTGGTTTTAGAAGTGATCACTCAATAGTCAATTGGACAAAGAACATCCGTAGATAATGTAAAAGGACATCATACAGTCCATGTATTTTGATTCACTAGGTAAATACTGTTTACCTGTGTTTTTCACACATAATAACAAATATCGAAGCAAAATTTACTTGATATACAGTAACTAGTATATTACTAATTGAGAAAATGATCAAAATAGTCTTCATTTGGTCGTCCCTAATGTATAAATTATGATGAAAGTACTTTTAATTATTATATTTTAAGAAATAACCAATTTAATCCTAAATCATTATTAGACATATAAAGATAATTATAATACTCTCTCCGTCCCAATTTAATCTCTTATTTTCTCTTTTTAGTTTGTCCAATTTAATCCTAAATCATTATTAGACATATAAAGATAATTATAGTACTCTCTCCGTCCCAATTTAATGTCTTATTTTCTTTTTTTAGTTTGTCCCGAAAAAAATGTCTATTTCTATATTTAGTAAGTTTTCTAAATTCGAAATTCTACAAGGCAAGTTTAAGACCACAAAATTTAAAGGAGTACACACATCTTTAATTTTCTAAACTCTATGTTCAATCAAAATAAGGTCTCATTTGTTTGCACTTAAATGGAGGTAATCTGAATGGTTCAGACCTTAGACCATTAAGTGCATTTGTTTATATTAAGATCTGACACTTATTGGATCTGAATGAATAGGTCTTAATCATTAAGATCTTAAACAAAGTCTTAATATCATTAAGAAGTATTTTTATATGAATAATTTTTACTATCACTTTGTCCAAAGCCACCAACTCCATGCCCACCCCACCCACCTCACCATGCACCCTCACCTCCACCACCACTAACCATCTCTGTCATCACAACTACCATCACCACCACTGTCAACCACCATCACCACCCCCCTTAAATCCCCACCTCTCCGTTACCCACCCTAGCCTACCATCACCACTAACCACCCCTGCCATCACAACCACTATCCCCATCGCCGCCACCACCACCCCACCCTTCCACCCACCTCTTCACCCCACCACCAGCTCTCCATCCCACCACCCCACCCCATCCCACCCCACCTCCACCACCACCTCCACCATTGTCAACCACCATCACCACTATTAACTACCATCACCATCCCTCTTAAACCCCTACCTCTCCACTACCCACCCCAGCCTACAACCACCACTAACCACCCCCGCCATCACAACCACCACCACTCCTACCCCTCTACCCACCTCTCAACCCCGCCACCTACTCTCCATCCCACCACAACTCACTACCACCACTAACCATCTTTGTCATTGCAACCACCATCACCACTACCACTGTCAACCACCATCACCACCAAACGTTAAACCCCCACCTCTCCACCACTCTCCCCAGCCTACTACCCCTCCACCCACCTCTCCACCCCACCACCTAATCTGCATCCCACCGCCCAGTCCCAACCCTCCCTTTCACCATTATCCCACACCAGCCCTCCGCCACCTAGTACCATTAAATAAATATTATTTTCTAATATTTAGTTAATTTTTTATTTGAATTGTATACTTATTATGTTTAAATAAATACACTATGCACATTCTTAATCATTCGGTGTTTAGGTCTAAAGATAACATCTTAATCATTCAGATTCAGAAGTCTTACTCTTAATTGAGACAAATGAAGCCTAAAACACTTAAATAGGGACGGAAGGAGTACTACTTTTATCGTTAAAATAAACAAGACTTTTGATATATGCACTGCATCTTAACTATCAAGTTACAAAGGTGTTTTAGATCGTGCAATATGATTTCAGAATCGACATTAAAATTATTAACTTTGGAAAGAGTCATAAAAAAATGACTTCGAAGAAAATTACAATTTTATATTGAATATATACAGTGGAGTATTAAAGGAAGCTGAGAACGTCTTCAATTGAACTAAATACGTTGTGTACGGAGGAAGATGTTGATGACCTCCATCTACTTTAACAACAGGAGTAACTATTGTCTTTACTAATAGAGTGAATAGGTTAAAACACGTAAACGGTCACACTTTTGCGAGTTCTATACCTCAACTATCCAATATTTCACGCCCGTTATTGAGTTGACTACCTGTTTGAAATTACTCAACAATAGTCGTGTGAGGCTTAAACCTTCTCCCATAAAATTGGGTGCACTTGATGTTTATTAGGGCTAATTAAGCTGACTATTTTTTATTTTCTTCCTATTTTTCTTATACAACAACAACATAATTTCATAAGTGGGGTCTGAAGAAGGTAAAATGTACTCAGATCTTTTCTTTTAAATCTTTTTCTTTTTCCACTTTTTTCTTCTTCATTTCCTATATTCCCCCCCCCCCCCCCCCCCTCCCCGCCGCTTTACAAGTTAACAAAAACGGTCCCTTAACTATGAGAGTAGGTTCAAAATAGTCCCTTAACTATGCACTTAACGGTTTTGGTCCTTTAAGTTTGCCATAAGTTGACAGTTTTAGTCTCGACAAAATATTCATCGAACTCTGTTTGTTAGATTTGACGAGAACTATGAAAAAAAGGAAAAAATTAGTGAGAACTCTAGATCGGTCAAATAACTCGGGACAAAACCGACGGACGTTAGTCGGTTATAGGATGGACTTCTGCGCATTTTTTCTCAAAAATAATTGATGGACTTCCGTTGGTTTTCGTAAAAAACAATAAAAATTAAAAAAAAAAAAATATAGTGTCCCTCGATTTTATCCATCGGTTTCCGTCCATCATTTTTTTCGCTTGTTTTTGGTAGTGATAACTTTTTTAGTTTCTGCTATTTCTAATTTATTTCTAAAGTCTAGTGTATTTTATTTAGTCGATGGATTCCCTCAGTTTTAATCGATAGAGTCCGTCGGTCTTTGTGTTTCGAGACATCATTTTCTGACATTATCAAACCATTAAGTGCATACTTAAGGGACTATTTTTAACCAACCCTCATAGTTAAGGGACCATTTTGTCAACTTATGGCAAATTTAAAGGACCAAAACCGTTAAGTGCATAGTTAAGAGACTATTTTGAACCTACTCTCATAATTAAGAGACCATTTTTGTTAACTTGTAACAAACTTAAAGAACTAAAACCGTTAAGTGCATAGTTAAGGGACTATTTTGAACCTACTATCATAGTTAAGGGACCATTTTTGTCCTTTTCTCTCACAAAAACGAAGCCCATAAGAGGAACTTGAATCGATTTTCACAAAAGTCCGAAACTCAGGTAGTCTGATCTTCAAGAAATCGTCTTTGAAAATGTTTTGACAAGCCAATTCAAATCAGTTGTAAACAAATTCAAATTTCGATTTTAGACTCATAATTTAGTTGTCTGCAGATTTAGACAACACCCATTTCTCAAGCAAAAAATTCAAATTCTGATAGACCCGAAAAGCTTTGACGACCAACAATGGTGGCTCGACTTTTCATCCACCCAAAACTCTCCAATATGTAGCTAAAATTTCAGATATAAGCTCAACAATAACTCTTAAACAATATTTATATTTCGTATCCAACACCCACACCTCATATAGGAACTACCTAGATCAAATCGATGCTTCAAAATTTCAATAATGAAGTCGTTATCCCCCTTAAATTTTAACCAATTAGTTAATCTAGTTTCTGATTATGTGGAAATAAAAAGCCACATCGAGTAGGACATTTTTAGTTAAAATGGAGCATGCATCGGACACAACCAACGAGGTGTGTCTTAATATACAAGGCGCGGTAGTTTAGATATGTAACGGAAACACTGGATAATTGAGGTATGAAACTCGCGGAAGTGTGATAGTTTTAAATATGTTTTAACCTACTCAAATATGTAATGGGAACACTGGATAATTGAGATGTGAAACTCGCGAAAGTGTGATAGTTTAGTTATGTACCTATTCATTGTTTTTTATATGACTTAATAACAAATTGGTCAAGTTTTAGAATACAGTAAATACCTTTTTATCATGTTTATATATTAATAATCAAATGGAACCAAAATTCATACATTAAAGACCATTTTGATCATTAACAATTTAACACCATTATACATTTGGATTAATTAGATTTCTACGAGAACACCAAGTGTCTTCAGAAATTTCTAAAGTTGAATTTTGAGTGTTTTTAGTTAAGTTCTTTTCTTTTTAAGAGGTGGAATAGAATAAACCGATTGAAGCGTAATGATAATACATTTTATATCTGATAATAGATTTCATTCTTCTGCTCTTTTCCGGAAGTCGATGATTTTCTCTGGTTTATTAATTAACAGAGTACTTAGAGTGTAAGTTTAGTGAAGCACCTCAGGAGGCCGGCTTGGAAGTGAGGCTTGGTACCCAAGTCATCCAGAAGAAAAGTAGTTTCAAGTATCTTGGGTCTATTATGCAAGGCAGCGGGGAGATTGACGATGATGTCACACATCGTATTGGGGCAGGGTGGATGAAATGGAGGCTTGCTTCCGGAGTGTTATGTGACAAGAAGGTGCCACCACAACTTAAGGGAAAGTTCTACAAAGTGGTGGTTAGACCGACTATGTTGTATGGGGCGGAGTGTTGGCCAGTTAAGGTTTCTCACGTTCAAAAGATGAAAGTTGCTGAGATGAGAATGTTGAGATGGATGTGTGGCCACACCAGGAGTGACAGGATTAGGAATGAGGATATTCGGGACAAGGTGGGAGTGGCCTCGGTGGAAGACAAGATGCGAGAAGCGAGATTGAGATGGTTTGGGCATGTGAAGAGGAGAGACACGGATGCCCCAGTGCGGAGGTGTGAGAGGTTGGCCATGGATGGTTTCAGACGAGGTAGGGGTAGGCCAAAGAAGTATTGGGGAGAGGTAATTAGACACGACATGGCGCAGTTACAGCTTACCGAGGACATGACCTTAGATAGGAGGGTTTGGAGGACCCATATTAGGGTAGAAGGCTAGTAGATAGTCTCATTACCCTGCCTTATTAATAGTCGCATTATCGTAGTATAATTTCTTGTGCTCTAATTTATGCTATTATGCTATTATCTGTTATTTCCTGTGCTTTGATTATTCTATGTTATCTGTGTCGCTTGCGTTACTTCATTTCCATATCGCTTTGAATCTCTTAGCCGTATCTGACCTCTTTTTATGTTTTTATTGAGTCGAGGGTCTCTCGGAAACAGCCATCCTACCTTGGTAGGAGTAAGGTCTGCGTACACTCTACCCTCCCCAGACCCCACGTTGTGGGATTTCACTGGGTTATTGTTGTTGTTGTTGTTGTTGTATCTATAGCCTATACGAGTCAAGTAGCATTATTATAAACATGAAACCCCACTTGATCCCCAATTTTATTGCAACACTATTCACTCTCATAATAATAGCACTTGTCGCGCTACTCAAACAAAAATACGAGTTAAAATCACTCTCCAATAATCCATTTGACGTAATTCAATCCGTCTGTTGGCTTCCTAACCTTACTGACAATCCAACTTCATGCATCAACCCCATCACCTTCTTTTACTATGCAGATGACCCTTCACCATTTTGGTCAAACAAACAGGGGTCGTTTGGTGCATGGTATAAGCTGAGATATCCCAGCACTAATTTTTTATACCATGTTTGGTAGAAGGTTATACCTTGTATCAAAAAAAGGATAAATTTATACCTTGTACCAAACAAAGTATAAAATGCATTCCATAGTATAAACTGAGATATCCTAGCATATATCACTTATCCTGGGACTATTTTATACCATCTACGAGATGGTATAAAATAGTCCCAAGATATAGGATAAATTAGTCCCGGGATTATAATCCCGGGATAATTTTGGCCATGCACCAAACGACCACACACAGAATTAACCCTTCACAAATACTCCCTCCATTCATTTTTACTATAGTTGTCTATTTTTTACTTGTCCAGTTTGAAAAACCAAGACATAATTTATCATTTGTTTATATTTTACCCTTATTATTAATTATTGGGTTGGAAACTTTAAGGAATTGTTAATGATTGCACAACTTTTAAAGTGTGTTTGATTGATTTCAATACTTAATTATAATTAGGGTGATATAGTAAAATTATAATTTTATTTATGACTTTTTGTGTGTCAAGTCAATACAATAATAGTAAAAATTTACGGATGGAGTATTTATGCTTTTTCTCTGCTCTTCAATGAACGAGCTCTCTAACTCCAAAACAGAGTCAATATTGAAAGAATGACTTGATGACACAGATGAGAAAATTCTGGCAACCAAAAAAATAGTGTGGGAATTACAGAGTTGGATGATATGAAAGGCCCAAAAAAGAAAAGAAAAAAGTGACCAACTCATTTCATTGTTCTGCACATACTAAATCTTTTCTTCTATTTTCCCCTCCTTCTGGTTGGGATAATGGCATAATTCTTTAACTTACTAAAACAGCCTTAAAACATTGGACAAAGTGGATAAAAATTTGGCATAGTATATCGAAGAATCAATGGTATCAGCATTATCCATCTCAAAGTAGCGTCTTTAATTTGGAGAATGCCTAAATCATACAAGGAGGCAACAACCAACATCAAACACAAGACACTTAACCTCATAGCCTTGTAGTTAAGTACTCTTCAATTTATTTATCTTACTTTCTTTTTTAGGCTATTTCAAAATAAATATCCCACATGATATGCTTAATTAAAGGGCATTATACATAATTTTTTATTTAAGAGCACAAGATTCAAAAGTCTGTTTTACTTTCTTGAACTACGTGTCCAATCAAACTGAGACAAATAAATTGAAACGGAGGGAGTATTGAAGTGTTGAAACTGAAGCTCATTACACAATTCTACAAGATTTATTGTAGATCCAAATTCCACACTACAACATTTAGGTACAAGGATATATATAATCACACCAAAAAGTATCACCCGTCTTATTGTTACATCCCTTACTATATAGATGCTGTATCAACCGTAATTGCATAAACTCAAGAGCAACATTCACTACAAAAAAATGGGTAATTTGCGGAGGTTGAAAGTTGCAATTCGCGGAGGTTTTAGCCTCCACTAGTTGCTACTCCACTAGTTGCTAGAAGAGACTAAAACCTCCGCGAATTGCACCTCCGCAAATTACAATTTTTTTGTAGTGATTTGAATCAATTAATCACCTGAATAGGCGTAAAAGTAGACAAAACAAAAGTAGTAAGAGAATGTACTGTACCCCAAAGATACATATGGTATCCACAAACATTACATCTGACAGAAAAGAAGCCACCGTACTTTGGCTTCCAATTACTGGATAATACATCCCATAAACACTCTCTATATTGATCAGAATCCTTAAGCTGTTTCTTGTTTTTTTAGAACTTAATTCAGACACGAATACCAACTTATTCAGACACACCTCAAGTTTTGGACTTTCTCTGTATAGCCAACCCTTTAATTCTCTCAAGCTTTTCGATATAACGAAGCTTTGTTCATTACCTAAATCAACATCCAAAGTCGTTAACGAACCATTCAAGTAATGAATAGATTTGTTGAACATATGTTCGCAGTGTTTATCATTTGACTCTGATAAACGTGTAGAGAGTTTACTGAGTTCGTCTATAACTGTGTGAAGGGAAAAAAACATAATTTGAGATGCGTTGACTTTGTATATTGATGGTTTGTTTCTGTAAAGAGGAGATAAGGATTTGAAACATGTAGATGGATACTGAGTCATTGAGCAGATGGACTTGATTGCCACGGCTTGATTCTTGGCTGGTGACTTCAAATCAAAGTTTCTCTTCATTATGGTGAAAACCATGATTATGGTTCCGATTATGAGAGTGAAAATGATGATTAAACTGATGATGAATTTTAACTTCTTTCTTGCTCGAGATGTTTGATCCTGCTTCACTAGGAGGCTATCTTTAACAGAAGAATTTGATATAGTACTACTGGCTGAGTCAATCTCCATAGTTGATTTGAATATTTTGTTGGTTTTTTTTTTTTTTTTGAGGCTAAATATGTTTACAAGAAAATGGAAAATGGATAGTTGTGAGGGGAGATGCTGGAGGAAGAGTTTTATCTCTTTAATGGAAACTGTGGAAGTCTCTTTAAGTCAAGCTTGGAGAAAGAGTCAAGAAAGAACAGTTTGTCCCACATTGACTTCTACGTTCTTGATGCACCTCAAAATTGCACTCATTTTATACGTTTGATTAATTGATTGATCACGAATTCAAAAAAAAAAAAAAAAAAAAAAAAAATTTAAATTTATGATTTAAAACAATATATGTCTATATCTTAATACATATGCAGCCCCCTAAACTTGTCATTTTTTTTCATTTTGACACCCCAACTAAGTATTGTTTCTATTGAACCCCTGAACTCATTCTTAAGTGTGTCTATCAAACTCTCTAAATCTAATTTTTATTAAAAGCAAAAATTAAATTGTTGTAATAAAGGTGAAGTAACATTTTAAACTGGGGTAAGCTATTTTTTAGGTCATGGATGTGTCGGTTTTTGCTCTTCCACTGCTAGCTTAATTAAGAGCTCACTCTTTTTTCTCTCTCAATTGCTGCTAATCTTAGCTAAAAGATGGCATAATTAAATTAAAATATATATTAGCATATTGCTACAATAAAAATAGAATACTATGTAAGTCAGATTGTGTCTGATAGACACACTTGAGGACGAGTTCGGGAGTTCAATAAAAACACGAGTGTAGTATGTTAGCAGTATATCTATTTTCTCTTTACCCAAAATACCCTTACATTTATTTGTCTTTTCCACAAAAGCCCTAATCCCCTCTCTCGATGATTTTCTCTTGCTTTTCCGTCCTCTTTCGTCAATGAAGAAGGTCCTACTGTTTCTCTATCTTGACATAAACTAGTGTAGTTCATATCTCAAGCATTGCCAATATGCTAACTTTATCGTAAATCTTTCCAAAGAAACTCATTATACTAATAATACTTTCTTCCAGTTTTAAATAACAAATAAGAGAATTACTACCCCAAAACTCAAAAGAGTTCTTGGTGCATTTGTTTGAAAGCAAACAATGACCGAGAAAAGGAAGAGCCGCAAGACTCAGATGAGATGTTGTAGCAAAAAGCTTGATTACTCAGCCCAATTCAAAGCAACCAATTAATTTTTTATTTTATTTTTGGTGTGTGTGTGTTTGTTCATCTCGTTAGCAACATGAATAAAAGGATATTTTGGATATTGGATAATGAAAAAAATGGTTATAGTATATTAGCAAGACCCTATATATTTATATATTATTAAATTTAGTCATCCTGGCCATTTTGTTAATTACTTTAAGGAAGAAAGTTCAAAACATAAAACAAAAGGCTTGAAAATAAAGCAAAAATAGAGAGAGCATAAAAGTAAAATTGTGTCGAGTCTTCTCATTTGCACATACTCTTTCTAGAGACCTCTGTAACCTCACTCTCCTCTTCAACATCGACAATCGACGAAGAACAAGTGGGTTTCTTCTCCTTTCTTGTCAGGTCTGGTAATGAAATCTTCGTTTCTCATCTTTCATAGCGTCACCAATGTTGTTGCTATTCATTTCAAATTAGGGATCGATAACATAATGCCAGATGTTCTGGTACATTAATATGTATGTCTTCTTTTCCTCTCACAACTTTGTTGTAGTTGATGGTGTGTTGTGTCAAGATATGTTGTTGTGTGATATCACCTGTTCTAATTTTGATGTATTTTGTATGTTTGAGACTACTCTTTTGCTTTCCCATCGTTAATTAGCTCTGCATGCACGTATAACGGAGATATGTTGTTCTAAACCTCGAAGTTGGGCATTTATTAGTTTCATTCCTTGAGTTGGGAGTTCTGAAAGGGATCTAAACATTGCCACTCCATCACCATCCAATGCCTGATTAGCCATGTAATCCGCAATGGCATTACCTTCTCTGTATATATGCGTGATTTTCACTTTACAATATAGGATTAGCTTTCAGGTTTCTTATACAATTGTGATGATTTGTCAGGTATATGCCATATCCTCTTTAAAATGTGCTTCATAACCGATGAGTCAGTTTCAACGATCAACCCATCTATGCCTGTACAACGATCCGTTTGGTCATTTTATGCATTTTACTTTTTCTTCCCCAAATTACCCTTCCCGTAGTTTCATTCAGAGTTTATGATGTGCGGGGATGCGTGGCGTGGTTCCTGAGGCAACTGGGCGGGTTTTGATTTGCTTTTGATGATTTTAGAGAGTTCTAAGTTGAAGAAATGAAAAGAGTTGACCAAAGTCAACATCGGGGGCTTTTTTTTTTTTTTTTATCATTTTTCAAAGTTTCGACAATTCCGTTAGATCCAGAATGTCCTTTATGACTTTGTCGAGTCGTTAGCTCGGGCCCCGAGGTGTTCATGATGTCTTTTGAGCGATTTTCTAGTATTAGCTTGTTCAAGCTTTGGGTAAACCATTTCTAACACAAAATTTCCAATTCAATCCGTGTTTTAGATGATTTGATTTAGAGTTTTTAACATATATTGAGATTAGAGTAATTAACGGGTACACTGGATAATTGAGGTATGAAACTCGCGGAAGTGTGATAGTTTAAATATGTTTTAACCTATTCAAATATGTAATGGGAACACTGGATAATTAAGGTATAAAATTCGCGAAAGTGTGATAGTTTAGATATGTTTTAACTTATTCATTATTTTTTATACGACTTAATATCAAATTGGTTAAGTTTTAGAATACAATAAATTCCTTTTTATCATGTTTATATATTAAGAATCAAATGGAACCAAAATTCATACATTAAAGACCATTTTGATCATTAACACCATTATACCTTTGAATTGATTAGATTACTACGAGAACACCAAGTGTCTTAAAAAATTCCTAAAGTTGAATTTTGAGTATTATTATTTAACTTCTTTTCCTTTTAAGAGGTGAAATAAATAAACCCATTGAAACGTAATGATAATATATTCTATATCCCATAATAGGCCCCATTCTTGTTACTCTTTTCCGAAAGTCGATGATTTTCTCTGGTTTATTAGTAACTAAAAAAAAATAAATCTATCTATAGCCTATACGATTCAAGTAGCATTATTATAAACATGAAACCCCACTTGATCCCCAATATTTCATAAAATAATAATTCTCACCCATCTTCTTCCCATAATAACATTAATCCCCCCCAAAAGTCTCAATCTAATTCATCACTTTATCAATCAAACTCTCTTAACACAGTCACACTACTCAAATCTTCCACTTAATCCGATCTCTGTCCCCAAAAAATCCCACTTTTAATCCCTAATTTTCTCTTCAATCTTCATATTTACCCCTCCAAATTAATACTCAAAGTAATTCTAATTTTCTTGCATTTTAATGGCTTCCACCGGTAATCCAAATCAACCTGGTGGAATACCTTTTGATATGCATAAATTCTTCAAACCCAATTCAACAAACCCTAATTCCCTTGACCCGATTAACAACCCGAATTTAATTTCTTCTTACCCACCACCCTCCGCCGCCGCGGCCGCCGCCGGAGGTGGAATCTACTACCATATGCCACCTCAGCAATTCAATTACCACATGCCACATCAGCAATCCAATTCGCAAAACCCTAACCCTAATCCGGGTGTTCAGTTAATGGCTATGTTAAGCGCGCCACCTCAACAACCTGCTATACAAATTCCACATTTACAACCTACAAATTCGGGTTCCGAGATTTCGGATTTTGCCCCTTCACCAAATGTGGCTATTATTGCAAATTCGGGTACTGCTAGCCCGATGATGCGAATGTTGAGTAGTACTAAGGTGCCTAAAGGGAGACATTTGAATGGGGATCATGTTGTTTATGATATAGATGTTAGGTTGCCTGGTGAAGTTCAACCTCAGTTAGAGGTTACTCCGATAACGAAATATGGTTCGGATCCTGGCCTTGTTTTAGGAAGGCAAATCGCGGTTAATAAGAGTTATATATGTTATGGACTTAAATTGGGAGCTATTCGTGTGCTTAATATTAACACCGCGTTGAGATCATTGCTTAAAGGTCTTGCACAGGTTGGCCTTTTTTCGCACGCTTGCATTTTTCGTTATAATGGTTTTGTTAATGTATTAGATCCATTTCATTGATGTACCTAGCTATATTGTATGTGAATTTCATACTCTTTTGTTATGTGAACTGTTTGTGAACATTATAAGTACTTGTGCTGGTTAGTATGCATAAAATGCTAGTGTTAACTAAATGTGGTTATTATTGCAAATTCCGGTACTACTAGTTCGATGATACGAGTGTTGAGTAGTACTAAGGTGCCTAGAGGGAGACATTTAAATGGGAATCATGTTGTTTATGATATAGATGCTAGGTTGCCTGGTGAAGTTCAACCTCAACTTGAGGTTACTCCGATTACCAAATTTGGTTCGGATTCGGGTCTTGTTTTAGGAAGGCAAATCGCGGTTAATAAGAGTTATATATGTTATGGACTTAAATTGGGAGCTATTCGCGTGCTTAATATTAACACCGCGTTGAGATCATTGCTTAAAGGTCTTGCACAGGTTGGCTTTTTTCGCACGCTTGCATTTTTCGTTATAATGGTTTTGTTAATGTATTAGATCCATTTCATTGATGTACCTAGCTATATTGTATGTGAATTTCATACTCTTTTTGTGATGTGAACTGTTTGTGAACATTATAAGTACTTGTGCTGGTTAATATGCATAAAATGCTAGTGTAACTAAATGTGGCTATCATTGCAAATTCCGGTACTGCTAGTCCGATGAAGTGAATGGCTAGCAGTACTAAGTTACCTAAAGGGAGGCATTTAAATGGGGATCATGTTGTTTATGACATAGATTCTAGGTTGCCTGGTGAAGTGCAACCTCAACTTGAGGTTACTCCGATTACGAAATATGGTTCGTATCGGGGCCTTGTTTTAGGGAGGCAAATTGCGGTTAATAAGAGTTATATATGTTATGGACTTAAATTGGGAGCTATTCGTGTGCTTAACATTAACACCGCGTTGAGATCATTGCTTAAAGGTCTTGCACATGTTGGCATAATGGTTCTGTTAATCTATTGGATTTATTTCATTGATGTACCTAGCTTTATTATATGTGAATTTCATACTCTTTTGTTATGTGAACTGTTTATGAACATTATAAATATTTGTGCTGGTTTATGATCAAATCTAGGATTTTTAGAACATGGGTTCACCACTAAACAAAAGAAGGAAAAAATGTGTCAAATGGGAATTGATCCCTAGTGCTCTAGGTAAATAACTCAACCTTCAACCAAGTGCACCATTTGGCCTTCTTGTAGCATGGGTTCCAGCAGGTAATATTATACCAATTTTAGAAAATATATACATAAAATATCTAGTTTTACGGAGAGACCATGGGTTCACATGTCCCAAATTTCCCACCTAAATTCGCCCCTGTGTAAAATGCTAGTTGTAGTAGGGAAATGGCTTGCCATGCGCCAACCATGTTACCGTGGTTAAGCCATAAATTCATGTAAGAATATATATTAATTAACCTTTTTTTGTCGAGTCATATTAGTTATCCATTGTTAAGTGATAAACTTTATATAAAAGACACGTTTGATGCACTTGCCGCTTTAGTGCATACATTTGGTGCTAGGGGATAAGGGGTGAAGGGGGGGGGGGGTTGGTGGTGAAAATTCATTAAGCTTTGTGTGTTTTCTCAATATAGATTGGATTTTATGAAGAAGCTCTAATTTTTGGAATACTGTTTAGTGAAGTCATGATATTCACTTTTTCGCTAATAGCCTAGCTGTGCGTGAGATTGACGTGCATGGTTGTTTCATGGGACATTGGAAAATATAGCTTATTTTTTATGTGTGGCATTTGATCTCAAACTTTGTCGTCATTCTCTGCTATCACATATAATGCAGCAGTATGCACGTATGATTGGTGTTCTAGACATGGCTCTAAGATGAAACTTCATTGCTCTTTCAAGTAAAGACCATCATCCTCATGTCGTTGATTTAAGAAAAGGGACCATATCATAACGTTTGGAGCTGCTATTACTCGCTGGCTTTGGCTTCCCGGCATTAGCTTATTTTGGATTGCTGAACCGAGTACAATTTTTCTGATTGAATGATGTATAAATCCATTACATATTAGGTTTTATTCTGTAGAATAAAATTCAACAAAAGTTGTCTTGTTTGGTTTAGTAATGCAAAAAAATAACTGTATTTATAAGAACTAAAGTAATTGGAAGTTTATAATATGCTTTAACCATTATTTTGGAGTACGGCATATTGTATTCATCTGAGTTATGAATTTTCTTTCAGAGGGTTACAGACATGGCTTTCTTTGCTGAGGATGTGCACCTTTTGGCTAGGTAGTGCTAATCTCTTCTATTCATAGCAGGTATTCTGTAAGTGCTCTATCTATCTAACTTTTCTGATGTTTCAGTGCAAGTGTCGATGGTCGTGTTTATATATGGAGAATTACCGAAGGACCAGATGAGGAAGATAAGCCCCAAATTACAGGGAGGATTGTCGCTGCTATTCAAATTGTTGGTGAAGGGGAATCTGTTCATCCTCGAGTTTGTTGGCACTCTCACAAACAAGTACCATAAATCCTTCTCTCCTTTTTCTTTTGTGGAACTCTTTTGTAGCATAGTAATTCTACTAGATCTCTTCTTAACTATTATTATCCCCTCTTCAACAGGAAATTCTTGTGGTTGGGATCGGAAAACATGTTTTAAAAATTGATACGACAAAACTTGGAAAAGCTGAAGTTTTTTCAGCGGATGAACCTCTCAGGTGTCCTGTTGACAGGTTGGTTGATGGGGTACAACTTGTTGGTACTCATGATGGAGAAGTGACTGATTTGTCAATGTGCCAGTGGATGACCACTCGATTGGTATCTGCGTCAGTGGATGGCACGGTTCGTGAGAGTTTTGCTTATTGTCCATTAAAATGTTTGCATTTATATTTGCTGTCTTTGTTAGGATTTGAATCCCAAATCCGACCTTTGTAAGCAGGTTCCCAGGAAAGATTGGAGGGTCACAGCTGGACCACTTAAATACCAACCTCCTTAGACAGAACCTACTTACGCCGTGATGTAAGCGAAGAATAAATAGCACACACAGATTTATAGTGGTTCACCCTCAATGTGAGAGCTACGTCCACGTTGCTGCTGCAGATCTTATTAAAGAAGAAATATTACAAGTGTTTACAACACTCAACCTCACAACCCCAATCCCAATTACACTCAAGAATTTTACCACAGAAAATTCTCTCAAAGACCTTCTCTTACTTAGGCCTTTCACTAAGAGTATTTCTCTTAGATTTTTCTCTCTCTTTGGGATGTGTTGTCTTCTTCAATTTGGTGTGTTTACAAATGAACCATAAGCTACCTATTTATAGGAATGAATTTCCTATGATGAGGTAAGCGCTTACATCACGACTATCATGAGGTAAGCGCTTACATCACGACTATGTGAACAAAAGAATTGACTTGTTTGGCCAATTCCACACCTAACAAATCTCCCACTTGAAGACTAATTTTAATTTGTCTTCACACTTTGATCGATGCAGCAGCTCTTTCCTACTTTCATACTTCGTGCAGGCCAACTGAAGTTGAGCATAGCTTCAGTTTGTCTATCGTCACTGCCTTTGTCAGCATGTTTGCTGGATTCTGACTCCCTGCGATCTTTTCAAGCACTAGCGCTCCATCTTCCAAAGATGATCTAATGAAATGGTACCGGAGTTGTATGTGCTTCGTTCGAGCATGGTAAACCGGGTTCTTTGCCAAATGAATGGCGCATTGGCTATCACAATATAGCACACTTCCCTCGTGGTCCTGATCCAATTCCCGCAGAAAAGATTGTAGCCACATCATTTCCTTTGTGGCCTCCGTCACAGCAACGTACTCAGCCTCACAACTAGAGAGAGCTACTATCTTTTGCAACTTGGAAACCCAAGAGATTGCAGTACCTCCGAATGTGTAAACATACCCGGATGTGCTCTTTCTGCTATCAATATCACCACCGTTGTCAGCATCAACATACCCTTGCAATCCTGTTTTTGATTTTCGGAAATACAGAGCTGAACTCGAGCTGCCTTTCAGATATCTGAATATCCACTTCACAGCCTCCCAATGTTGCTTTCCCGGATTGCTCATAAATCGGCTGACAACTCCCACTGCATGTGCAATGTCTGGCCTTGTACATATCATTGCATACATAAGACTACCGATTGCAGATGCATAAGGTATCTTGTCCATCTGCTTCTTCTCATCCTCGGTTGTCGGCGACTGATCCTTTGACAACCGAAAGTGTCCAGCCAAGGGAGTGCTGACTGGCTTGGCATCATGCATGTTAAACCTTTTGATAACTTTCCTCACATATTCTTCTTGTGAGAGTTTGATGCCCTCCTTGCTTCGGTCGATTCTCATCCCAAGGATTTGCTTTGCAGCTCCCAAATCCTTCATTGCAAACTCTTCCGATAACCCTTTTTTCAACCGGTCAATCTCCTGTAGGTTTGCTCCTACGATTAGCATGTCGTCGACATAGAGTAGCAGTATCATGTACGAGTCTTCAATTTTTTTTGAAGTAACAGCAGTGATCTGCCTCGCACCTTGAAAAATCAGCTTTCTTCATAAAGCTGTCAAACTTTAAATACCACTGTCTTGGAGCCTGTTTTAGTCCGTACAGACTCTTTTGAAGTTTGCACACCAGATTCTCCTTTCCTTTGATTTTGAATCCCTCCGGCTGTCGCATGTAGATTTCCTCGTCTAGATCACCGTGAAGAAATGCAGTTTTCACGTCCATCTGTTGCAGATGTAGATTTTCCTTTGCTACCAGCCCAAGAACAGTTCTGATAGTCACCATCTTGACTACGGGAGAGAAGATCTCCGTATAGTCAATGCCTTCTTTCTGTTGAAATCCCTTTGCAACCAGCCTTGCTTTATAACGCTTGCTTCCATTGGGTTCTTCCTTTATCCGATAAACCCATTTGTTTTGCAATGCCTTTTTATCCTTTGGCAACTCGGATAATTCCCATGTATGATTTGCCGATAGTGAATCCATTTCATCCTTCATTGCCAGCTCCCACTTAGTCGATTCATCGACTTGCATTGCTTCTTCATAACATTCCGGCTCCCCTCTATCAGTGAGTAGAATGTAGTTGAGGGATGGAGAGTACCTGTGAAGCGGCTTCCTGATCCTGGATGATCTACGCAGCTCTGTGATTGGCGTCTGTTCATTTGTTTCAGAATCAACACTTTCATCAGCACCTTCTCGGATTGTTTGTTCCTCTGCCTCGGTTGTACCTGGCTGCGGCTCAGGTGCCGGAAAGTCCCTCAAATCGACTATTTCCGATTCCTTGTCCTGACATTCTGAATTCTTTTGCAGCTTGTCTTTGTACAGTACCTCTTCGTTAAAGACAACATTCCTGCTTCGGATGATCTTCCGATTTTGTTCATCCCAAAATCGGTACCCAAGCTCGGTGTCACCATAGCCAATAAAGTAACACTTCTTTGATTTTGGATCAAGCTTGCTTCTAGCCGTATCATCATTATGAACATATGATAAGCAACCGAACACTTTCAGAAATGAAAGATTTACCTTCTTGCCACTCCAGACTTCTTCTGGAATTCTGAAATCCAAGGGAACTGACGGTCCTCGGTTAATTAAGAAGGCCGCGGTATTGACTGCATCTGCCCAGAATGTCTTGGGCAGTCCAGAGTGTATTCTCATACTCCGACCACGCTCGTTCAACGTTCGGTTCATTCTTTCGGCTACTCCATTCTGTTGCGGCGTTCCAGGAATAGTCTTCATCATCTTGATCCCATTATCGGCACAGTACCGTTTGAAATCACCATCAGTGTATTCTCCGCCGTTGTCGGACCTCAAACACTTCAACTTGAGGCTTGTTTCATTCTCGACCATGGCTTTCCATCTTTTGAATACACTAAACACATCAGATTTATTTTTCATAAAATAAACCCATACCTTCCTGGTTGAATCATCAATGAAGGTCACGTAGTAGTGTGATCCTCCAAGGGAGGGTACAGTGGTAGGTCCCCACACGTCTGTGTGCACCAATTTTAGCTTTTCGACCTTCAACTCTCTGCCTGCACTTGAGAAGCTTACTCGCTTTTGTTTTCCGAGAATGCAGCTCTCACACGTATGAAGGTCCACCGTCTTCAGCTTCGGAATTAAGCCATTTGTCACCAACAGCTTCATCCCCTTCTGGCTTATATGCCCCAGCCGACGATGCCACAAATCTGTCTTTTTTGTGTTGTCAACCACAGCAACAGTATCACGACAGCTAGTCGTCATGTAGAGAGTGCCAATCTTCTTTCCTCGGCCAACTACCATAGCACCTTTCGCCACCTTCCAAGACCCATTACCAAAGTTGAGATCATATCCCTCATCATCAAGCTGACCTACTGAAATCAGGTTTCGCATCAGCTTTGGAACATGTCTAACTTTTGTAATCTTCCACGAGGATCCATTTGACATCTTCAAATTAATGTCTCCCGTGCCAACAACGTCTAGCGGCTCTCCATCGGCTAAATAAACTTTGCCGAGATTCCCAGCCACGTAGTTTGTCATTATATCAAGATGTGGGGTGGTATGAAAGGACGCTCCTGAGTCAAGCACCTAAGAGTCTATCGGGCTGTCAACCGATAGCAACAACGCATCGCCAATGTCTTCCGTAGCAGCGTTGATTCCAGCCCCCTTGTTGTCCTCCTTCTTTGGCGCCCTGCAGCTTTTTCTTGAAGTGACCTGGTTTTCCACAGTTCCAACACTCAAATGTTCGTCCTGGTCTGGATTGACCCCTGCCATTTCTTGACTTCGATCTGCCCTTATTTCGGTTGTAGTTTCTGTCAAAATTTCTGCTTCTGTTTTCAACATTAAAAGCAGAACTCGTCGATGCCTCTCCAGAATCTGTCCTGCGCACCTCCTCAGCAAGGATACGATCCCTAACATCGTTGAACTTTAGTTTGTCACTACCGACAGAATTACTAACCGCTGCTCTCATTGGCTCCCAGCTATTTGGTAGGGATGCCAACAAAATTAGAGCTTGCACTTCATCATCGAAATCAATTTTTACCGATGACAATTGATTTACAATGGTATTGAATTCATTTACGTGTGCAGCAACATGAGCATTTTCCATCATCTTTAGATGAAATAGTTTCTTCATGAGAAATACCTTATTATTTGCCGAAGGTTTCTCATACATGTCAGACAATACCTTCATCATATCTGCGGTGGTCTTCTCCTTTGCCACGTTGTGAGCAACGTTCTTCGACAGCGTCAGCCGAATGACTCCCAGAACTTGTCTGTCGAGGAGATTCCAATCTG
The DNA here is from genome assembly GCF_019175385.1 of Lycium barbarum. Lineage (NCBI taxonomy): Eukaryota > Viridiplantae > Streptophyta > Magnoliopsida > Solanales > Solanaceae > Lycium > Lycium barbarum. Next base: position 431,525 of record NC_083337.1, on the reverse strand, counting down.
CTTGCTTCATCTCCTCTGGTTTCGGACTCAGAGGTTCATGAAGCTTTCTGCCATATAAATAATCTTCAATTTGCATTCTCCAGAACGCAAAGTCTGTACCATCGAATTTACCGATGCCGTGCGTCGTACCATCTTCGCCTCCCATCGTTTTTAAATCACAACACAACCTGTTGCTCTGATACCAGTTGTTAGGATTTGAATCCCAAATCCGACCTTTGTAAGCAGGTTCCCAAGAAAGATTGGAGGGTCACAGCTGGACCACTTAAATACCAACCTCCTTAGACAGAACCTACTTACGCCGTGATGTAAGCGAAGAATAAATAGCACACACAGATTTATAGTGGTTCACCCTCAATGTGAGAGCTACGTCCACGTTGCTGCTGCAGATCTTATTAAAGAAGAAATATTACAAGTGTTTACAACACTCAACCTCACAACCCCAATCCCAATTACACTCAAGAATTTTACCACAGAAAATTCTCTCAAAGACCTTCTCTTACTTAGGCCTTTCACTAAGAGTATTTCTCTTAGATTTTTCTCTCTCTTTGGGATGTGTTGTCTTCTTCAATTTGGTGTGTTTACAAATGAACCATAAGCTACCTATTTATAGGAATGAATTTCCTATGATGAGGTAAGCGCTTACATCACGACTATCATGAGGTAAGCGCTTACATCACGACTATGTGAACAAAAGAATTGACTTGTTTGGCCAATTCCACACCTAACAGTCTTTGCTCTATATATCAGCCATACCATTCAAAAAAAAAAAAATCGTTGTAAAATGATGATTCAGCAACAAGTCCAACTCCAACCAAAACTTTTTATCCACTGATTTTTCATGCTACAAATCATTGCTTTTCATGAGATGGCACCACATACATTTTAAAACAATTAACTAACAACTGACACGGGAACATTTGGTAAGAATATCATGTAAAACATAGAGCTAGCAATGAACATGTTATTGTAAAAAAAAAAAAAAAAACCCGATAAGAATCAACAGCAACTGTGCAGTCCTTTGCTAGTTATGAGGAAGTGGGCAATGTCATACTGTAACCAGTGGTTTCTTCTTTAATACTTGCACATTTTTACGTTTATGCATTCTTCACCCTTGAATTTTGTTAATGTGTAAAGTTCTGGAGAAAAACAAAACAAAAAGGGTAAAAGGATGTGGTTTGTACCCTGTGAAAGGGAAAAAGTGATCTGATGATGGAACTATAGATTTATCTTCTACTTTGATAACTAAGGTTGGTTGCTCATGACTCGTGCATGTGGTTTGTATCTTGTTTTACAGATAAAGATTTGGGAAGACCGGAAGCCACAACCAATTGCAATTCTCAGGCCTCATGATGGTAATCCTGTTAATTCAGTCACCTTCCTGGCTGCTCCAGACCGCCCAGACCACATCATACTCATCACTGGGGTATGTTCTAATATAGTTTGTAGTAAGCATCTTCTGATAGAATCAAATGTCTGCTTTAAGGAATTAGCTGTGTTTTACTAAAGGGATCATGCTTTAGGAGAATACGCATTCAGAAGTTGATCATGATTTTATTTTTCTTTTTTCTATGAGTTCACGTTTTGGTTGTTTCTAGCTTTTAGTTCTTCACATGTAACCAGTCAAAGGTATACAGGGTTTACTTAATCGGGAAATAAAGATATGGGTATCAGCAAGTGAAGAGGGCTGGTTGCTTCCTAGTGATGCTGAATCATGGTACTGTACACAAACATTGGAGTTGAAGAGTTCTGCTGCAGCTCGTGCTGAAGAGGCATTTTTTAACCAAGCTGTAGCCTTGTCTCAAGCAGGTCTGCTCGTACTAGCGAATGCAAAAAAGAATGCCATATATGCTGTTCATCTAGAGTATGGCTTGAACCCAATGGCAACACAAATGGATTACATAGCTGAATTTACAGTTACAATGCCAATTTTGAGTTTCACTGGAACAAGTGATTTACTGCCTCATGGTGAACAGATTGTTCAGGTGTACTGTGTACAGACGCAGGCTATTCAGCAGTATGCTTTGGACTCATCCCAATGCTTGCCACCTCCCATGGAGAATGCCGTGGGCTTCGAAAGGACGGAATCTAGTGGTTCACGTGATGCTGCTAGTATTGAAGGATATGCTCCTGTTGGTCCTCCTGGTAGTAAACAAATGGAGTTTCCTTTAACTAGTTCTGCACCCAAATCATTAGTGAATGAGAGTGTCGCAGAGATTGTAGCTACAGCTAGACCTCCTATTACTGATGCACGAACTGGGTTGGCTACCTCTGTGGAATTTGCTTCTTCCATACCGGAATCTAAATCAGCTAGTTTGCCCAGTATAACTACTGATACTGATGCTGCTCCCTTTGCATCACCACCTCCTTTGAGTCCTGAGTTGGCTAGAAAACTTTCTGGTTTCAGAAGCACATCAAATAGCTCTGAGCTTGGTCCCTCTATCAATGACCGTTTTGGGGATCCTAAAGCCGTTGACAGGCAAATGGATGCCATTCATCCAAACTTGACTGGCATTGCTTCGTCGGATGGTGACCCAATGAATAATGAAGATGAAATGTCACGTGATGATGGTTCTTCGGCTATTAGTAATCCAATTAAGTTCAAGCACCCTACTCATCTGGTGACTCCTTCAGAGATATTGATGGCTAACTCATCCTCTGAGGTAAACCATGTTAATGAGCAGAAAAGTGAGGGAGAATCGAGTATCCAGGAAGTTGTAATCAACAAGGAAGCCCGCAATGTGGAGGTGGAGGTTAAGGTTGTTGGTGAAACTAAATTCAGTCCAAAAACTGACATTGGCTCTCAAGAAGAACTACACACTTTTGTGTCAGAGAACAAGGAGAAACTCTTTTGCTCTCAGGCATCTGATCTTGGAATAGAAATGGCTCGAGAATGTCGTGCCTTATCGCCTGAAACCTATATTGTCGAGGAATCTAGGCAGTTTGCTGGGGCTTCTGGAACTGTGCAGCTGACCCATACGTCAACTGCCCCTGAAGAAGATTGTGATTCTGCAAAGGAGATCTCTGGAAATAATATAGACTCTAATGTGCAAGTTTCTGCTCATCAACCTCCAGCTCCTAGTGCCAAAGGGAAAAAGCAAAAGGGAAAGAACACTCAAGGATTTGGACCATCTTCACCCTCGCCTGGTGCTTTCAACTCATCTGAATCCAATGATGGTGGTGTCAGCTCAAGTAACGCTTCAATGGATGCTGCATTCTCACAAATTTTGTCCATGCATGAGGCTCTAAATCAGGTGCCTGCTTTGACTCCAGGGACTCTGTGCATAAATATGTAAAATGTAAATGGTCATAATATTCTTGTTATTTATTTTAATTTAAGTTGTTTGTAGTCATTCTACTTTGAAGTTTCACTACTACTTTTCTCATTACAAATGGTGATCTATTTTCCCTTGACATGCCACTTGCAGCTGCTTTTTCCTGCAGCCCATTGAGAATTTTTTTATCTGTTAATTGGTCCTTGTCCTGATCAATTTCCCTCCTGAAATTTGCCCCTACGGCTTTTCATGTCACAATTGCAAACCCTGATATTTAAGTGGACAAGATGGGGGCGGGGGGGGGGGGGGGGTGCATTATTCACCGAGTTTCAACCTGAGCGCCATTGGCCCTCGGTAATTTGTCAGTTATCAAAAAAAATCCCTCCTGAAATTTATTGCACTATTTTCAGTCAAATTCCGTCATCTCGGTCTCTTTCATGTCTAATCATTCATGAAACTACTTTCAGAGAATTCTCTGCTTGGAACATTCAAACTTCTGAAGTGATAGAATACATATATTTATTATATGGGAGGACTCTCTGTTTATTTTCCCAACCGTTTTTTGTCTTGTATTGATGAAACATTAAAGCATGCTGGAAATTTAGCGCTTCCTGTAGTTTTATCATCTTAGTTACATTATCTTTTCGTTTAGCTTATATGATATTCTGACTTGTTTCCATTTTTGTTTTCTCAATACCGTGTCTTCTTAGGTTCTTAATATGCAAAAAGAAACGCAAAAGCAGATGAGTATGATCGTTGCTGTTCCAGTTACCAAAGAAGGAAGAAGACTTGAGGCTGCTTTGGGACGGAGCATGGAGAAGGCTGTCAAGGCCAATTCTGATGCTTTATTGGCTCGTTTCCAAGAAGAGAGTGCAAAACAAGAGAAATTACTTCGTGATCGTACTCAACAAATAACCAATTTGATATCTAACTGCTTTAACAAGGACATGCCAGGGCTAATTGAAAAGATAATGAAGAAAGAACTGGCAGCTGTTGGACAAGCTGTCACACGCAGTATTGCCCCTACCATTGAGAAATCTGTATCAACTGCTATTTCAGAAGCCTTCCAGGTTAATATAATGAAAATCTGGCCATTTTTTAAAAAACTTGAATCTGTTTTTCAGAGACGGAATGTGTATGGTGCAGAAAGGAGTTAGTGACAAGGCAGTGAACCAACTGGAGAAAACAGTTAGCTCCAGACTGGAAGCTTCCGTTGCTAGGCAAATCCAAGTGCAATTCCAAACCTCTGGCAAGCAAGTTCTTCAGGTGAGCATGAGCCATACAATTCTTTATTTAGTAAATGCCACTCAATTTGCCCATCTCAAAAAAAAAAAAAAAAAATGCCACTCAATTTGGGTACAAGATATTTTCTAGATGTCCTTTTCACAAGTATAGTATCTCTTTGAATTTACTTTCTGAACATCTCAACCTGCTCTTTTCCTTTCCCGCTGTCTTCATTGTGCTCCTTTTGCTGGATGCTTCGTTTTTGAAATTAATGTTGGATGCTCAATGACATTCTAACTGTCCTGCAGGAAACTTTGAAATCTACACTGGAAGTTTCGGTGATCCCTGCCTTTGAGATGTCATGCAAGGCAATGTTTGAGCAAGTAGATTTAACATTTCAGAAAGGATTTGCTGAACACACTGCTTCTGCTCTACAGCAATTTGAATCCATGCATTCGCCATTAGTACATGCTTTAGGGGTATGTCTTATGAGCATTGGTTTTAATATGATTTCCCTTCTGTTTCTTGCTAATTTTGGGTTGGGCAGTTCCTTCCCTTTTTTCTTTCTACCCTTATTATCAATTATTTTGTTGTATTTTCAACCTACTGATTGTATTCCTTTCTATCAGGTCGTCCTTTATACTCCTTATGTTCCATTTTGTTTGGCACTTTTTCCTTGATAGTATGTTCCAAAAAGAATGACATATTTCTATATTTCCTTAATGCGAAGCTTATATATCCAGTAGTTCTTGTATATGGGCACACTTTTGCCCCTTTCTTTAATGAAATTTATTACTTCATTTTAAAAAAAAAAAAACTTTTACAGCCACACAAATGTCATGGCATGTTTGAGACCACAAAAGTCTTAAAGCTACACATGTTATGGCATGTTCAAGACCACAAGTTTTAAAAGTCTTCCTTTCTTTGTTAAACTTCGTGCCGAATCAAACGATGTCAAACAAAGTGGAATAGAGGGAGTTACAGTTTTCTAATGAAAGAAGTAAAATTGGAATCTACCTGAAGCTTCAGGTTCTTCATGCTTTTTTGATTAAGTAGGTTGATATTCATGCTTCCACTTCACTATTTAAATAGATAGCGAACGTCAATGTATACATTAGCCTTGTAATTAAATGTTTAACTGGAAAACAGAGGTGAATATTTGTATTCTCTAATCTCTATATAAGGGGCTGTTTGCATATGCTCTTTTGAATACCTGAACTTAGCACCACAATGAACATTCCCCACCGTCTCCTAGGGCATACTTGTGGGTGGCAATCAATTCACTATTTATTAGACGAACTTAGGCACGTGTTGGTTTGGAATTTGTGCTCGGGCTTTCAAGGTTACTCAGTTATTGAGTGATACATGTTGATCTCATTTGTCAAGAGATTTACAGGTACAGCAGCCACCAAGAATAGTGAGTGACAAACTCTTTTAGTATACATGTCATGAGATTGTGTATGGGGTGTCGTTCTTTTGGTTGTTACTTCCATTTTAGAAATAAAAGATGTAGTTACTCGGAAAAGAGATTTTACTTTTGTTGTTCGCTAATAGACAAGATGTGATTTCACTTTTGTTATATGTTTATGGAGGTTTTACTGGGTGAATGATAACTCTTTAACATTTCTCTGGTGATATAACTAAATGGATAATTCGTTGTGTATATGAAGAGTCGTTGCAACGAGTGTCAGAGGCTAAAATTTTCTTGGATATACTTGTTATCAGCAGTAATGGTTGGGTTTATACTCTCTTTGTAATTGCATATTCATACTTGAGTTAATTTTCAGGATGCCATTAATTCCGCATCATCGATGACTCAAACATTGAGTGGAGAGCTAGCCGATGGTCAAAAGAAATTGCTTACTCTTGCAGTTTCTGGAGGAAATTCCAAGTCGTTGAATCCACTGGTTAGCCACATGAGTAATGGACCATTGCTGCATGAGAAGGTTCTTTCTATTCCCTTAAATCACTTTTACTATATAGAATACTTATTAGCTACTCGTATTCTGCTTTCATTGTGTCCTTTCTTATCATTCTGATTCTAACTTTTACCTTCTATAATAGCTTGAGGCTCCTGTTGACCCGACCAAAGAGTTATCTCGATTGTTAGCGGAGCGCAAGTACGAGGAGGCATTCACTGCAGCCTTGCAAAGAAGCGATGTATCTATTGTAACGTGGTTATGTTTGCAGGTATACTGTTTGCTCTCATCACTTGTTTATGGACGGGGTTAAAATATCAGGTACTTTAGGACTGCTGTATGGGACGCTATTCCTTGTACTAGGCAAATGTTTCACCTCTTATCCTTTAAGCTGGTAGAGTGACGGATTTTCAGATCATCCAAATGATAAAGTTGGAAAATGAAATTGACTCGTAACTAACCTTATTCAATTAAAAGGTTCTTATATCGAAATGGATCATTTCAAATTTTGGTGACAGTCTTGATTTCCTAGTTTATTGCATTTGACATCTTAGCTATACATACAAGTTGGTATCTGCTACCAAGCCATCCTTGAAGAAATCATCTAGTGTGTTTTGTCCTCTGTTGCTCGGACTCTCCAAAAGTGCTGCCGCACCTGTGTCAGATCCTACCAAAATGCACTACTTTTGGAGGATCCGACACGCTCAAGAGTTCGAGCAACATAACTTTTGTCACTACCAGGATTTAAACCCAGGTCTCCCAAGTCTTTTCCCGCTTCATTGGCCGCTAAGCCACCACCCTTTTTGGGTGCATTTTTGAAAATATTTTTGTCGTCAATGCATCTTAATGGTTTCCCTGTGCCTTCTACCAGGTTGATCTACCGGGTATCTTATCAATGAATCCTCTCCCGTTGAGTCAAGGAGTACTTCTTTCACTTCTTCAGCAGGTGGCCTGTGATGTTACCAAGGAGACAGCCCGAAAATTATCCTGGATGAGGGACGTGCTGTCGGCCATAAATCCAACTGACCCGATGATTGCGGTGCACGTGCGGCCTATCTTTGAGCAAGTATATCAGATACTAAACCATCATCGGAATCTTCCTACCACGACCCCTGCTGAACTTTCAAGCATTCGACTGATTATGCATGTTATCAATTCCATGCTAATGACCTGTAAATGATTTTTCAAGAATAACAGGATTATACCTGGTGGAATACTGAAGTTTGTACAAATTATTCATGGATAGGCAAAAGGTACTATAGAGTTGAACCTTCACCATGCAAAAGGTATTATAGAGCTGAAGCCTTCACCGGCCTTTTTATGCTGTTTTCTTCTCTTATTTGTTTCATTAAGGTAAAAATTGTAGTCTGGTCGGTTGGATTTTCAAGTTTGTTGAGTATTAGTCTTTTTTGGGGTGGAACTATTGTGTATACGAATTTTTGTACTTTTTACATTATTTTTGCTGCAATTTCAAGTGGGAGGTTAAAGGTTTCTCTCATGGCCTTGTCAGATTAACATCTTGGTTCAATTACAACTCCTGATGTCTCTGGTGTTCTTGTTTCTTTTATATATTTCATGCATAATTTGATGCCGCATTTTGTTGACCGTATTAATAGTATTTGAATTAAGTTATGCAGGGCTATATGTATTATTTTATATATGGATATTATGTGTATTAAAGAATATGCAATATTAGATATAAATTATTTAAAGACAACTACGTTTCATTGATCCAAGTGTTTTAAAAGGCAGTCCTGGGACCGCCCCGGGGCACAGGCAAAACGTCTCGGGGCTTACATGTAAGGCTTAGTTCTGTGAGGTTAAAGGTTTCTCTCATGGCCTTGTCAGATTAACATCTTGGTTCAATTACAACTCCTGATGTCTCTGGTGTTCTTGTTTCTTTTATATATTTCATGCATAATTTGATGCCGCATTTTGTTGACCGTATTAATAGTATTTGAATTAAGTTATGCAGGGCTATATGTATTATTTTATATATGGATATTATGTGTATTAAAGAATATGCAATATTAGATATAAATTATTTAAAGACAACTACGTTTCATTGATCCAAGTGTTTTAAAAGGCAGTCCTGGGACCGCCCCGGGGCACAGGCAAAACGTCTCGGGGCTTACATGTAAGGCTTAGTTCTGTGAGGTTTACCCCTTAAGTGCCCGATTGTACGCCCTAAACATGCTTAACGCCCAAGGTTCGGGATTTGCCTAAGCGTTCTTACACAAATTATGTGTCAAATTCCCCAGTTAAAATACTATTGTCAGAGGAAAACACTCTGCCATTTCACTTTCTTACATTATGCTTAACTTTACAGTTTAATACTCTTAATTACCTAAAATGCTTCGTTCAAGGAAGAAAAAAAAAAAGACTGTCATTACCGCTGTACTCTTTATTATTTAAAGATAATTTACATCATCTATAAACTCAAATGGGTACGTTTACTACATCAGAAGAGAAAGTAAATAAAAACAAATCAACAAATGCGGTGAACGTGGATCGAACACGTGACCTTCAGATCTTCAGTCTGACGCTCTCCCAACTGAGCTATCCCCGCTATGTTTCTATCTGTAATAGGAGTAATTTTTTATAAGTCTGATTTATGAACAAATTAAACTGAAATCATAATGCAAAGTTTATAATACGAAAATTAAATAATAATGGATTATTTAATGGATATAATTTTATTAATATATGTTTGACTTATCGGACTAAAAATGAGACATATCGAGTATGATATAGAACCAGAGGTGGAGTAAAGATTTCAAACTTATGTGTTGGTAATCTAGTTTGTTTGAGTTAATGAGTTCTAAATTAATAATTTAATTTGTACATATTCAATAGATTATTTAAGTCAAATACAAACTTGCACCAAAACTACAGGTTCAGCCGAACGTGTAAACTATACTCTAGCTATGCTATGCCCACTGTATAGAACATATGTTTGTTTTACACTACGTAAATTTTTGTTTTCAATTTTAACATTGACTTCTATAAGAACTTTGGTAGAATGGTTTGGAAAGGGGCAAATATGTCATTTTTTTGTTTTACCCCGAGATTAGTAATTCTCGAAATAGTTATCCCATATAGATGTGATATTAAAATAATACTTAATTACCACAATCGTGGTATAAATAGTCATGATATTGCTTATACTGAAATTGGAAAATTCAATAAAACACAAGGTAAAATAACTCTTCATTTTATTCTAAAATTATTATCTTTTATCCTTGAAATCAAACGATCCGTAATAAGTAGTGAATTGTCATTCCATGTCATACCCTTTTAAGTACCGATCTAGTAGACCGAATTAGTGGGATTTTGAATTTGTTATTATATTATAGAAACTTTTATTCTTTCTTTACATTTTAGAATTATTTAGAAACCTATTAATTTTAGGAAATAGGGTATGTCTAACTAGGTTTATGTTTAAAAAATACAATGGCTATATTAATAACTTTTTTTTTTTACATTTGAGAAACCTATAATTATAACTTTTAGGAAATATGAAATCCTAGTCCAACTATGTTTAGGTTTAAAAAGTATGACGTATTAGTAACTTCTTTTTTCACATTTTAGAAACCTATTACAATTAGGAAATTAATCCTAGTTAGAATAGGATTATGTTTACAAAACATAACCTATAAATAAGTTCTTCCCCGAGCTTATTCTAAGTGTCTTTCGTTTTCATTCTCTAGCATTCTCATTGCAGTTTTAAGTATTAGTCAAATCCATGGCACTACTTTATGTACCTTTTGCTAATTGCCAGAATGGTCATTTTCCGATTATTGGTCATGTTCCAACTATTGGTAATTTTCCGGTTATTGAAAACGCAGATAAGGTTTGTCATGTTCAATCAGCATCCCGACAGAGTGATGCGCCTGTCTATATCTGTTGGTCGTTCCCCCCTTTAGGATTCATTAAGATAAACACGGACGGGAGTTTCATGCCGAACTCAGGGTTAGCGGGATTCGGGGGTGTAGCACGGGATGATAGGGGAAGGTGGGTTCTTCGGTCGACTTGGTATGGTAGCGACGTCAAGCCTTACGGCAGAACTGTGGGCTATACACGGTGGCTTGACCCTGGCGAAAAACTACAACTTGAAGAATGTCATCATTGAGACCGACTCGAGCAATGCCTTGATGCTGCTAACTGTGGGAGATGTTGTCGACAACCACCCCGATCATGATGTGATAGAGGAGTGTCGACGTCTCCTAACCAAGCTTGGGATCTCCATAATGCACACTCTGAGGGAGGGAAATAATTGCGCGGATCACCTGTCGAAAATGGGAAGAATGCAGCAAGAAGACCTAGTAGTACTACATCGTCCGCCACAATCATTGCACCAACTACTTCTCGCGGACATGGCTCACGTAGCCTACCCTAGGTACCCCAAACATGTACGGTAGCGTAGAATGCTATAAAAAATATGAAATTGTAAACTTTTGTATGCATTAAGAAGAATATAATAATATTGGAAAAGAGTTGTTAGTTAATGTCGATGTTCATTTTGGTAATGTCTTAATCAGTGAACTAAATCACTGCGTGTGATCAATTTTGGTGCTTTATATTCTAAAGTCTACTTGTTTTTATTATGTTAATTTATTCCAAACAAATTAAATGTGTAGGGACATATATTTTGTTTTTTTTTATTTTTAATTGTGCGATTCCTGCAAAAGAGAGTGGCCCTTTATGACAAAGAAAATATCAACCAGACACTCTTGAGAAATATTCTAATGCAAATGAAAAATGCACTTCTTAGTAAAGAATGCATGTAAAATATCATGAGATAGGAACCATGCACCCACTCGTGCAAAAACCTTATAACTTCCGAAACAGTAGCCCAACTCTAATAACGTAAATTATTACTCCCTCCCTCCGATTCATTTTACTTGTCGTTCTCACGAAAATAAATGATCCTTTTTTAAAATTAAGATATAATTAAGTATTAGTTTCCACCTTTACCCTTACTCAATTAATATGGAGAGAGATTAATATGGTGAAAAATAGAATAATATTAAATTGAAATCAAAGAATAAATAAAGACAATTTAGTCATATTACCCTTTTAGTTAATATTTTTTTAAGGGGCGTGCAAAAAAAAAAAATGCCACCCAAATTTAATGCATAATTGTCAACATTGAGGGAGCTAATAAGTGTAATGAACGAGGTCGTCGTCTAAATATTATACCCTCAAAAAAAATATAAACATATTTTATATATATACTTTTGAATTTCCATATCGACATAGAAAAAGCTTTAAGTGTCAGTGTAAAAACTAGAAATTTATATAAAGGAATTCAAAGATAATATACTACTGGAACATATATTACATTTGGTATCTGAACTCATGACCCAAAAAAGTTTTCTACCCTTTTATCACTACACAAGAGTCTTCATTTCATAGTTTATATATGAACAAAAGAAAATCATTTTTATTCTATTTGGAGAATATAATTTTCCAACAAAGTGGATTCAATTGATGAACCCCTTCTCTCTGCTTAGCTCTGCTCATGTTAAGTGCAGTGACAAAAATGGTTCAAGAATTACTTTAGATCATATATATTTGAATCTTACTTATGGTGTTTTTACATTTTGAAAAAAGAAAAAATCTTAATAGAATTTCTGATTCCGTCGTTGATTGACCCGAACAATCAGTGATGAGGCCACCCTTGTCCAATTAACAGTCTTTAACTAGACAATTATCTTGTATAGATAAGTAAAAAAACAAATATGTATATAACAACAACAACAACAGCAGCAGCATACCCAGTGCAATCCCATAAGTGGGGTCTGGGAGGGTAAATACACAGACCTTACCTCTACCTTAGTAGGGTAGAGGGGCTGTTTCCGATAAACCTTCGGCTTCGATAAACCTTCGGCTCAAGTAAAGTGGGAACAAGAAAACTAAAGCAGAAGATATGTATATATACACTATATGTTGAATCTCCTTGACTTCTTTAATAATTTACTTTTTTTATATTTTGATTTTTCGTAGTGAAAATTCTTATTCCGTCACTATGAGTAGTCAACCCCATGCATGCACACAAAGACATAGTGAGAGAGAGAGAGAGAGTTGACCGGGCGTATTGTGGGTGAGCTACCGGCCAATGTCTCACACGCTCAACAGCGTTGAATTCTTTAATCATGTCATGCACCTTTGATGCTTTATTGACATAACATTAACACTCTATATATACATTTCTTCTATTTTTTATAAAAATCACTAAAGAAAGTAAAACAAACTATTCATCTTTTTACCATTTTAACAGAAATTTTTTACTTGCAAATTTTTACAACCTTTTTTGTAAAGATGGGAAGAATTCCATGTTGTGAAAAGGACAATGTGAAGAGGGGGCAATGGACTCCAGAGGAAGATCACAAGCTTTCATCATACATTGCTCAACATGGAACTCGTAATTGGCGTCTCATTCCTAAACATGCTGGTTTGTCTCATTAATCCTTTTTTATTTTTTTCGTCCTGCGTCCGGTATCTGTTTACTATTCGATTAATCCGGATTCGCGCCCGGAAGATTCACTTTGGGAAGTAAAATGTTCCTTACCAAAAACGATTGCACTCCCAGGGGCTTGCACCCCGGCCTCTAATTAAGGATGTATGAGTACTTACTACTCCATACTCTGTGACAACCTTTGATAGTGCAATTGCACATATACACATGGTTTATACTTATATTTTCTCATTAATACTTTTTTCGTTTTCTCACATAGTGCTCAGTATTCGTTTTGAGATATGGCGGAGAAGTCCCAATTAGGGATTAAAACGCTCCCTATCAAAGGCTCACACCCAGTGTCGAAATCATGAATTCGCCAAGATTTAATATATCCATACAAAAATGATTTGTGATCTACATACACAGTGTGATTTTCTATATACACAATACAATTTTCATATGAAGGGTGGTCAATGATCACCTTTCACTCTATATGTAGCTACGTTATTGTTCACACCGATTTTTTTTATTAAGACTAGTAAATTTAGCCGTGCTTCGCATGGTCGCAATTAATAGTATGAATTCACGAAATGATCTTCTCATAATCTAGCTGAATAGAAAAGATATTTAAAAACCTTCTGTATATGCATATAATATTTAATTTTGTAAATTAATTAAACAACAAATATATATTTCCGATGAAATCTATTGATGTAATTTCAGCACTTCAGGTGTCATACATGTTACAAGTTGTTTTTTGGTCTGACTATCAAGAACGGATACATTGCACTGCAGAACTCATTTCCTCTTTTTACTTTCATTTCTGTAGCCCGTGAAAGTATTGCGAGTTATAACTTACATACATTCTTATTACTGGAATCAAATGATCATTCATGTCCATGTAACATTTGTATGAGCAGACTATTATCTTGGTGGGCATGAATTTTTTGTGCACATTTAACTTTCAAATTTATTTATGAAATTGAATTATAAAAGGTGAATCACTTCTTAACGATCAAAACAAACATTGAGCTGGAAGGACTTTGTCCGAGCCTCAGCACATGTTATTGCCTTCGTTTTCACAGCAACACAACCATTTCTAAAGGGAAAAAAATTATGGAATTGTGATGCAGCAAATAGATGGCAAATTAACAATGTATTGAAGTCAAGTGATTAGATAAAAAAACACATTGACTCCATACTTTTAATTGGAATAATTGCATCATGGAGGAGGAGTTGTGATTTTTAACTGATCTATGAAATCTGAAAATCTATTTGCATAAGTTGAATTTCCAGAAAATATATGATTAATTGGCAACTTCAAAAACAAATAATTTGATAAAGAAAGTTCATCCGAACTGAAGTTAAACTCTGCCTGCATGCAGCTATAGCCTCTAAAATATTTTGTATTTAAAGCGGCTGTGTGAATCTAATTTAGGCCCGGAGCAAATATTGAAGAAAAGAGCCTGCAGAAGAATGCTAATTAGGTGCCAACCTAGAAATCAAAGCATAAAAAAAAAAAAAAAGGAAAGAATAGCACATTGCACCTGGCTTTCTGCTCCCACCTTTTTTTTTTATAGATCAATCACGTCTTTCCTCCTCTCCAACTTAGATCCTCTATGATTTGCTTCAAACAGTTCACTATCAGCCTCCCTGATCTGCAAAAAATAAGAAGGGATTTCTCCATACTTCCAATGTTAGGCGTGTATGATACAAACTCTTAAAAAAAAAAAAAAAACAACAACAACGTGTCTGACACTCAGTTAATATAGACTGGCCGGATTACTACTATATGTAGATAATGCATAGCTTGGAAAACTAAATTCCTTCACGGAAGGTGAAACCTTTAGATAGGTGTGACCGTGTGGGTGAGACTGAGAGTTGATTTATCCAAGAAGTTTAGTAACTGAAAAATCAAAATTAGTATTGATTCAATGATATGTAACGGAAATATCACATTCGTCATTTGAATTGTTTGATGTATTTTGAACTGGTGTCTTTCCCTTTCCTTATTCATTATGAAGCTGCAATTAAAATCTTCATTATTTGAATTTAATAGTAACAAAGTAGTGTACGTATTAACATGAGATTGATAATTAGAACATATAACTTAGTGGAAAATTTGAAAAATAAGGCAAAAAAAGGAGAAAAAGGATAAATAAGAATGGAGGTCATAGAGAGGTGCCATATCACCTTGTCTATGCCTAACTTTATATTATATATAGATTGGAAGAATACTTACTACTCCACGATTCACCGCAATCTTTGGTGGCTCATAATTGGTAGAAGAATATATGTATACTGCAAATTACACATAGATATAAGGCTTAAATTTTTATTTCTCTTATTATTTACAGGTCTACAGAGATGTGGAAAGAGTTGCAGATTGAGATGGACAAATTACCTTAGGCCAGATCTCAAACATGGCCAGTTTTCAGAGGCAGAAGAGCAGACCATTGTCACACTTCACTCTGTTCTTGGCAATAGGTAAAATTTAAAAATCCATTACTTTTGCCTCATATTAGAAAACAAGTTCTTTCTACAGCATGGTGTATTAAGCTCTTGCTATGTGTAGTGTTTTGGGAAGGACATAGCCATATTAGGTCTATTGTGTACAACTTTACCTCGCATTTCTGTAAGAGATTGTTTTCGCAACTTGATCTTGTGGCCTCCTGGTCACACGGAGAAACTATTGTCGCTCCAAGATTAGTACCCTTCTTTCAATCATAATGAGGTGTAATCAATGGCGGAGCTAAGTTTGATGGAGGGGCCCCAATTGGATCCCCGTCTAAAGATCAGACTGTGCAAATCGAGTGGAAAAAAAAAACAATCGTACCTATAAAATTTTGAGTCCCCCCGACAAAAATATGCTTGAATTGTAGTGGCAAATATAGTTTCCAAATTGCTTTAGGCCCCATCTTAACTAGTTGCAACACTGTTACATCATTTTGAATTTTCTTGTCAGAATTTCTGCCTCCGCCACTGATCATATTGATTGATATTTGCTTGATTATACATCAAGGACCTATATTTCCAATTACCCATTGTCTCCAAATTTCTTCTAATTTTAGCTTTGTGCCTTCCAGTATGAGTAGTACAACTGAATCCTACATATTTGTCAAAACCTAAAATTAATTGGTCACTCAATATTGTTGTGTGTGTAAATTTCTTAACAGATGGTCTGTGATTGCTGCTCAACTACCTGGCAGAACAGACAATGATGTCAAGAACCATTGGAACACAAAGCTAAAAAAGAAACTATCTGGTATGGGAATTGATCCAGTAACTCACAAGCCCTTTTCTCACTTAATTAGTGAAATAGCCACAACATTATCTCCACCACAAGTCCCTCATTTAGCTGAAGCAGCACTTGGTTGTTTCAAAGATGAAATGCTTCATCTTTTGACCAAAAAAAGAATTGGTTTTCAGTTTCATCAACAATTTGCAAATATGGAAAGTACTCCAAGTAAGGCACCAAGTACAAGTCATGTGAAGCATGAGGAGAATATTCATTACAAAGATGACACAATTGAGAAAATTAAGTATGGATTATCAAGGGCTATTAAGGAAAGTGATAAGAAGTGGGACACTAATGGAGGAGTAAATTCAAGTCATTTTCATGATAATGGAGGATTTAATAACTATAATTTTGCTAATTTGCTTAATGATGAAGAGGGTTCACCATGGAACCAGAGTTTGTGTAGTGGAAGTACATGCACTGCAGGGGGAGAATTACGACAAATAAACAAGAAAATTAGCAATGAGAATTGTGAGGATAGTGGAAAAGAAATAGTAGTAACAAGAAATGGATCAACAACAAGTATGTTCAATTCTGATTGTGTTCTGTGGGACATTTCATCAGATGATCTGATGAATCCAATGGTTTGAAGAATCAATAGTGTAATAGCGTGGACAAAGTTATTCGTATTTGTGCTAGTTGGAGGCAGCAGGTGTTCCGTGGAATTAGTCAAGGTCCGTGCAAGCTGGCCTGGACACCACCGTCATTATAAAAAAGTTATTGTAATAGTGTGTTGAGTTAGTAGGCTAGCTAGAAGGCAAGAATGTCATTGTTATCAAGTGAACAAAAAAAGAAAAATGAAGTAATAAAGAGAGAATCTTAAATGAATGTCATTCTTGAATGGTTGTAACAAAGATCAACCCAATATTTTACTACTCTATTACGCGTTGTTGCAGTTGATATGACACTCTTCCTCGAGTTTGTCTTGAAATGAATGACATCGACATATTTTTTATATTTAGCACTAAGGGTACTACCTTTCGGTGCGTAACAAATCTTTTTTTTCTTAGACTTCGTCTCTGTTAAACACCAGCCACATAAAATGAAACAGATGGCGACGGTTTTTTTTTTCTTAGACTTCATCAGATATATGGACATCAAAATTGGAATGTTTTATCACAAACAAACGATCAAACGAGGCATGACGTACACAAATGCCTGAAAGCATAACTCAAAATTCTACAATATCATGCATTCTGTCACGTTCAATCAAAAAACTTAATGATACAAAAAGGTTAAATGGAATTTAAAGCTGCTTCACTGCAACACATATCTAGCACTATTCGCAAACTAGAACTAGGTAGTAGAGACTTCATTTACACGAGTGATCATCGTAAGAAGTATCAACACGCCCGGCTGCTACAACTTGTTTATTGGAAAAAGGCAAGGGAACTTTGGGTTCGTGGTCATTGAGAAGCTTCATTCTTGCTCATCGTATATATAAGTTTTGTGGAAATTCTTACTCTTCTCCCTCTTCATCCTCGTTATCCTCAATTCCCACCCAATGAGTAAAGGCAAAAAGAAACTCTTTGAAGTTCACCATTCCATTTTTGTCCCAGTCCATTTCTTCTGCAAAACAGAGAGACGGATCTTTACAGACAGAAATAAATGAGTAAATGCATAGAACAAATAAGTGATTGAGTCTTGTAGACTATTGCTTGGTAGTTTTCTCATCAAGTTCCTCTGAGCCAAATATCGTGTTTCAATATCCATATATTGATTAAATAAATTGCATGCACGGCACAAGAAATTCAGACAAACAAATACTTAAGTCTGTTAGTAACTACCTAGTATAGCTCGCATAAACAAGTAATCGAGTCTGACAGACTATATAGATTGGTATTTTTCTCATCAAGTTCCTCGAAGCCCAAATATCGTATTTCTACGTTCATAGATTAACTAATCAAATTGCAAGCAAGGCACAAGAAAAGATGGTTTGGTTCTACATTCCGAGCATTTCATTGTGACAAAGTAGTGTTGAACAAGTTCTGTTTGATCACAAGCTTAGTAATCAGCCCACTAGAAATTAAGGAGTTTAAGTTATACACACCGTTAGTTTAAGAAATTATTTATACTATTGGGTTACCCAAAGTATATCTCCAGGTAAGCCTCCTTAAAATGTGGGATTTATAATCTAGAAAATAAGACAAATAACTTGCTACAACAAGCAAAAGTGACTTGTCTTTTCTACAATAAAGACTACCTCACTTATAATTTCAGAGCACTCAGTACATCTTCCTATTATGACATACTGTACATAAGATAAAGCACAGACTGCATTTCCTAGTATGAAATTAAACAAGCAGTACATAGCGGCAAGAACTCTTTGAAAACCAAGTCCTCAGCAGAAAAGTATTTAGAGAAAAGAAAAAACATTAGTTCAGCATTCATCAATGACTGTAGCTTCTTTGAAACTGCATTCTCAAGCTTTACTTTCATGTCACTTGTGATCAAATTAATACATGAGACCGCCACTTATTTAAAAACGCGAGTTTCTACCAATGTATATGAGAGAAATACACACACATATGTTGAAGTGTGTGACCATTTCATCTAAAAGCTCACACTTCAATATGGTACCAGAGTAGACAGAGGTCCTAGGTTCGATCTCATTGCCACGTAATTTAAAAAAGAATTTCTACATACTTGGCTCATAAAACATACATGAGGGGCGTGTTTGAAATATAATTAAGTAAATTACAGTGCGCTCTCTCTAACTACTTTAACTTTTAGATGAGATGGTCACACACTTACAACAATAGAGAGAGAGAGAGAGAGAGAGAACTTACCAAATCTTCTCATTGCTATTCGACCAGAAGACCTTTCTCCTGATGTAGTTTCATTAATTGCTTGAACCATCTCATTCCGGCTTACATAACCGTCCTTGTTCTTGTCCAAAAACACAAAAGCATCGACAAGTGTTTCAAATGTGACCTCCAGATTTGGTAGTCCCATACGCGATTTCTTTATCTGGTCAAGGAATAAACAACTTTGCAGGTGCAGTGGTGGGGGTGGGGTCTGACCGATACAAAAACGCAGTTCCTCGTGAAGGGCTACAGAATGCTAAGAATATGGTATGCATCTCCAGGAGAACATGTAAGCAGATAATTAGTATATGTTTGGACATAAATCGAGTGATATTTGAAAAAACAAACGTAGTATCTGGAGTTGAATTGAGAAATGGTATCTGAAAGTTGAACTTGTGTTTGGACATGCATTTTACATGAAAAGATGTCCAACCAAAAAATCATTCAAATGCATAGGCAAACAAGGTTTGATTTTTTGTTTTTTTTTTTTTTTAAAAAAAAAAGGAGAAAAAATAATGTCCACAGGCCCTTAATCTTTGAAAAGCACCTTGTCACTTGAAAGTAATCATCCATCTGAAAAAAAATATTGAATTTTTCCTGAACTTTCTTGAAAAGCATTAATTAAATTATGAACTTTCATGCAACTACATAAAAGTAAGAGACATATATAATCTTTTCAAAGCAAGGTGAACTACCAAAAACTTCAAATTTTTTGCAAACATCATAACATTGAAAATAAATTCATAGTATCAAGGGATAGTTGATAAAGGAGAAGAAAATAAATTAAAAAGAAAAAGTTTGAGCTGGATACGGCATGCAGAGCAGAAGGATCGTCCTTCAAAAGATAGACAAGACAAAGAAGGACGACGAATTCGCTGAACTCTATTCCCATATCTTCATTAATATCACACGCTTCAAATAGATCACTGATTTCTTCATCAGTAAAATTAATCTCAAGCTTATTGAAAGCGTGTTTCAACTCCTGTGGGTCTATTGCTCCATTACTGTCTTCATCTACAAACAAAAACAGAATTCTTCTCAGGTTCTTAAGGTTATACATTCTTTTTCCTTTAGACAAGAAAGAAAATTGTAGATATAAACGCCCTTTTATGAAGAAACCAGACTTCAGCCTTGAATATGCTTTTACAATAAATGCTACTCCCTCCGTCCCAATTTATCTGACACTCTTTCATGTTTAGTCAGTCCCAAAAGAATGATAATTTTCTATATTTAGTAACAATTTAACTTTAAACTTCCCAGTTTAGCTAAAATTGTCCCTTATTTTTTTATCAAGATAAGTGGAGCACCTTTGGTCCAACTAACAGAATGGACTTAAAAACTAATGGTGAATACCAAAAAACACGGCAAAAATCGACTGAAAGAAACCGACCGACTTTTAGTAGTTCTTTTTGGTAGCCACCATTAATTTTTATGTCCATCCTATTTGTTGGACCAAAGGTTCTCCACTCTAGCAAACTAAAGGGACTAAAGATGTTGACGGTTCTATTTGAAGGACCAAAATAGACCTACTCCCATAAAAAAGGGACAATTTTAGCTAAAAACTCACAAATATCTATGGCTTGTTTTAGACCACAAATTTCAAAAGTCTTCCTTTCATTCTTAAACTCTGTGGCTAGTCAAATACCATCACATAAATCGGGACGGAGGGAGTACCAAAATGATATGAATAAAAATTGGACAACGGATATGCAGAGCCAACCTACCAAATTCCTGGAATATAACCTTGCATTTTCGCAGGTTCTCGTCAATTTTGGGAAATTTTAGGACTATGCTATCAAATGATTTTATGGAACTTCCTTCAGTTTCTCTCCGTTTCATCGCTTCAGATATTTTGGCCTCGAGCTTTGTCTCTGGGACAGAAACCCTCGGACTCGGGGGAGATTCATTCTTACCAAATACACCTCCCATTATAAGTAGAAAAGTGGGAGAGCTGAACTTCTACTCCAATTTGCTCCAATCTATAAAGCAATTAAGGTTTAAAGATGTTTTACTACATGTAAGAATCAAAGAAATAAGGAAAAAAGATACGAGTAGCATTAAGCCTACAAGCAGAAAATCATATAAACACTTTATTTATATAGCTAATCCAAATTACTTTGGGTTGAGACATAAATGATTGATCAATCAATATATACATTTCAGCAAACATGGTATGCCAACACGTAACTGTTGAGCAACCGATACAAATAACCAAAACCGTTTTATGCAGAAATCTTGATAAGTTAGACCAGGGAATTGCATATTACTTTCTCAATTCATACAAAACAATCAAACTCCCACCAGAATTGCGTAGGATGTTCAAGATTTATATATCAAGTAATTTTCGACCTATATATACACATAGTATACTTCTCTATATACACAACATAATTTTTCGATTGTTTTGGCAACGCCACTGATTCCCACTGATGATATATATAGTGTAAGCGAGCTCCAAGATCATATCTTCGGAATAAAATCTCGTTAAATAAAAAAAAAAAAAACCCCAATTAGAGATAAGCTGTCCATGAGCATCATGACATATGCAAAATAGTAAAACATTGATGGTTAATGACATGAAAAAAGAGGTAACTAAGCTATGTTGTAAAATATAAGTTCCAAGGTTCAGTTCATATTATATATTCCTTTTTCATCTGATGAAGCTGAATAAAAATTGAATCTTGAAACAACCCCATATCAAGATTTCTCTTTCATTAGTTAATCATTGATACAAAAGCAAAAAAAACACTCCTATTTCTATTTTCATCTTTTTTCTATTTCTTTGAGGGTAAAAGTTGACAGATTCCAAATTCTCTATCTTTTTTCCTATGTTTCATCAACACTACCAATGAAAAAAAGCTAAATATGGACATCTAGTCATACCTATAAATATCCAAAATCTCAAAAAGATTCAATCTTTGCAAATAAGACATGATGTAAATACCAAGAAAACCAAAAAAGGAAAGTAAGAGATACTAACCTTAGATTCTGCTAACCAAAAAGACAAAAGTTTCTGTCTTCTTCTTAAGCTGAAACAAGACAAACAAATCAAAAGGGACAAAGCACAAAATAGTTATGCTGATTATAATACAAAAATGGAAACTTTTTTTAAGATCAACAAAAAAAAAAAAAAAAACTGATCTTTGAGGAAAAATATGAAAATTAATGGAAGTGGAGGGACAGGAAGGAACTTTTATTTGGGGGGTGGTTTGGGGGGGCGGGGTGTGGGGAAACGTGGGGTACAGTTAGAATTTTTTCAGCTGTTTTTTTAAAGTACAAAATTTGTAGGTGTCATGTGGGTGGGATTTGAGTGGAAGATACATAATTTTCAAGATTTGCGCATCACCCACCACGTATTCGTATTTTGTGTTCGAGTTTTGAAAATGAAAAAGTATAAATTTTGGAGTGTTTTTCTCTTAAGTGAGTCTTAAATTGTGCAAATTTAAGTTTGCCGAACTCGGGGCGGAGCTAGCTGGAACTATTCGAACCTCTTTCGGCGAAAAATTACTCTATATGATTAAAATTATTCTTTATGTATATATTGTGGATGTTGAATATTTTTCGCTTCTTCATGTATTTATTTCATCATATTTTGAAACTCCTTAGTGAAATTTCCGGTTCCGTCACTGGCCAAATTAGTGAACTTTGATTACACTATACATTTGTGGTTGATAGCAAATAGATTTATATTTGCCCTCCAGTGTGAAATAAATTGTCTTTACGTTTTCATTTTTTTCAATATAAAAGTTAAAACTTATCTCTCGATTTCTTAATATAATTTATAATTATCTTTAAATTGGAGCTTCGTTAGAAATTAAAAATCAAAATTATCTCTTGATGACGGAGCGAATATTATACTAAAAGTTAAATAGATGAGAAAACTATTCAATTTTGAATAGTACGTGGCAAATTTGATAATTTTCTCTTACTAGAGTATCTTGCCTTAATTGAATAAGCTATCGTCAAATCAAAATTATTCAATTTTGAATAGTACGTGGCAAATTTGATAATTGTCTCTTACTAGAATATCTTGCCTTAATTGAATAAGCTATTGTCAATTTGTCATGTTCTTATATGATCTTGATTTTTTTGACTTTAGTACCATTATAATTCTTGATTATTCAATAACGAATTTTCATGTTATTATTCATGTTCTAGAATCTAGATACTTAAAATGTTCCACATTGAGCTAATATTCACTTATCGATCATATGTTATGTATTTGGTCAACACCTCCACTTTATCGTTATAATTAAAGTGCATTTGTTGATGACAAAAAGTCAAATACTCTAATTATGTTTCATATTTTTATACTATGCAAAACATTAACTCTAGTAGTGAGCTACCATGTTCTTAATTCTAAGCTAGATATACCTATTTTTTGCTTCTATTAAATGATGATAGTGCTAATTAAAGTGGCTCCTCCTATTTTGACATAATTATAAATCATGGTTTCTTTGTCATTTATAAAGTTCATTTCTCTTATTAAAATCTGATGCCAATAATTATGTTGAAGATAAGCTTCAAGGAACTTGATTAGTATATCATTTTATTGGGTCCATCGATATGGAGTTCCACTAACATAGTTTGGTGGACAACTTTGTGGATATACACAATTTTTGTTACATGAAAAACGTGTGTAAAATGATGATAGCAATGTAAATTTCTAAAGTATGCATTGTTTGTGGGGGTGGGGGTGGGGGTAGAGAATTATAAGCATTCCATGTTCACTTATAATTGTGTCTCAATTCCAAACAAGTTTGAGTTAATTATACAAATTCTCAATAAGTATATTTTTCCAATAAAATTCATTTTAGATCGATATCCGTAATACGAGGATTCATCATGAATTGGTTAGTTTTAATTCACTGCCAACTTATTGCGCTTGCAGTTATATTTTGTTTATTCGAGTTGGGTACAAACAATGTGATCAAGCTCAAACAAGTAAAGTCACATTCAATGTTTACATAGTTAAGAATATGCTATGCAAAACTTAACTTTTTTTATTACTTAACCATAATAAGGAATCGATGTAATTTAGTATTAACACTGGGTATGAAGCTAATGGTGTGAGATTATTAACGTCATTTTCACATCACCACTTTGAGGGCTCTCCAAACGCACCCATTGGATCATGTGGGCTGTGGCCCAATCGCAAATATGGGCCATTTTGTTGCTAACGTGGGATGGAAAGTAGAATTGAGCCCATTCGATAGCCCGGGCCGAATGCTGTTGTCTGTTGATGGGCCGAAGTGCAATGATACCATCATTTCCGTTACATTTTTTTGTGCGGATTGCCGTTCAATAGCAATGGTCTTTAATTTTTGGCCCTCAAATTGGTGGTCTTTAATTTTTGTCCTTCGCCTAATACCCCAAGGTTCTGGGTTCGAACCCCAGCTCAGTAAAAAAAAAAAAAAAAAAAAAGGAATTTCATAAGGCAGAGATTTGAATTCGCAAGGCATGCAAAACTCTATCTCACATGCAAAACTCTGCCTGCAAGCAGAGTTCTGCATTCAAAATTCCGCCTGAGGCCTAACTTAGGCCCGAATAGGCCTAACTTTGCTACATAACTCTGTCTTGCGTTTTTTTTTATTAAGTCGGGGTTCGAACCCCAAACCTCATGATATTAGGCGAAGGACAAAAATTAAAGACCAACAATTTGAGGGGGGGAAATTAAAGACCAGTGTCTTTGAAGGGTAATCGTGCAAATGACCCGCATTGCATGTATGATGTTATTCCAACAACAACAACAACAACATACCCAGTAAATTCACATAATGTGGGGTCTGGGGAGGGTAAAGTGTACGCAGACTTTACCAAGGTGAGGAGGCTATTTCCAAAAGACCCTCGACTCAAGAGAGAACAAGACAAAAGGTCAGATAAGGACAAGCATAACAAAACAATATGAAAACGAGAAGCAACAAAAGCGAGAGAGTCATGATAAACAGTAGCTACATAAATAAATAAGATGCTCGAAGTACAAGACCCAACAATATAAGCAGAAATCAGATGACGATAAACGAATGAGCAAACTACAACTATTAGGACGAAAGAAGTAAGCGAGACTACCTCCTAACCTTCTATCCTAATTTGAGTCCTCCACAACCTCCTATCTAAAGTCATGTCCTCGGTAAGCTGAAACTGCGTCATGTCCTGTCTAACCACCTCTCCCCAATACTTCTTTGGCCTACCTCTACCTCTCCTGAAACCGTCCATAGCCAACCTCTCACACTATGATGTTATTCCAAAGTAGGTAAATATAATGTGTAAAAGAAAATTAAGAAATTGATGCAAATTAAATAACGGTGTTCAAATAAAGTATTCCGTAAAATTTTTACTTGTTCATGAGTATGTCCATTATTGATCCTGGTAGGTGTTAAGGAAAATCTGCAGGAATTACACCCAATGACCTTGGAAATGAGTGTTCTTGAACTTTTGGCTCCTACTAGACCAATAGGCAAACCTTCAAGGTCAAAAAAATCAAAAGTTATTGATCAAGTCTTGTGGCAAATGAGGTCAAAAGTTTAATATCAGCCATTTTCAAGACCATTCGTGTAAATTACCCAATAATCAAGCAAACAAAAAGAGACAACAGTAAGGACAAAATTTGGGTGCATTAAGTTGTGGGGAATGGGGGGCTCCTATATCTTGGTAGTGTCATGTCATGTTCAAGTCATGGGCACTATTTTCGCCATATTAAGGGAAGGGAGGACAGAAAGAACTTGTTGAAACGTCACTATTACCAGCAAACTGTTACTATAGTAGGTGAGGGTGAATCTAAATTTAAGGCTCACCGCATTCATTTGGTACATTCAAGTGTCTCTGTCACTCCCCTCCCAACTTGTATTGACAACTCATTCCATTGTAAAATGTAAAATTGATACCTTTGTCCTTAGAGAAGTGAGTTTGTAATCTTTATAAATTTGTTTTTAGTTTTACGTCATTTTTAAAGAGATTTTCATTGTTTACATATAAAAGATCTTCACTTTTACACATAAGAGACCATTTTCTTGTATTTAATTTGTAAGTGACCATAAGAGATCATTTCCTCAATCCTCAGAGATCCGAAGTAATTTAATGTATTTTTATAACGGTGAAGTCCAGTCAACTTAACGTATAGTGATGGAGACAAACGTTTTATCAATGTGTTCAAAATATAAATATTAGATGCACGAATAAGTTAAACGAACTTAACATCTATTATGTATAATAATTTTAATCTTGTATATACGGTATAACTTTAAGAAATAATTTTTGTTGAACCTCCTTGTGACCATAGCTCCACCTATGCTACTTAATTACTTTATTGTGTATATGCTACATGTCACTCAACACATTAATAAGGTAACTTTGTTCATCAAAAATTAAACCAGTAAAGAAAAGTCATCTAATAATTTTTTTGTCTCTATTAAAATTTGATTATTAATCACTCGTGATTTTCACCTATTTCAATTAGTTCACTAGACAACAATACTCTTGACTGTGATACCTTGTCAATTGCTCTTTTCGTCTCAAAATATTTGTCATGTTTTATTTTTCGAAAGTCAATTTGATTAAATTCGGAGCTAAATTATATTAGATTAATTCAATATGTTAGAGTTAAAGTTTTGATATTCGAAAACTATACAAGAGGAACTAAAATTTTCAATTCATCTCTTCTCAATATGGTAAAAGTTCATGTTATTTGGCTTTTGAGAATTGAATAGTAACAACTATTTTGGAACCGAGGGAGTATTTCTTATCCACATAATAATCATGATGATATGATTATCTAATCTTTAGGTATTTAAACAAGGGCACTCCTTACTAGGGGAGAAAACAGAATAAATGTATAACCACAATATTCGGGCTCCTTTACTGCACTGCACGAGTACAGTACTCGGTAAAATAAAGGATTCAATTTATTGATGCGGTAGTTGGGTACCTGTAAATGAATTGATGCTGCCAAAATCTGCGGTTTGTCTAGTCCAATTTCATTAAATGCAAAGCTGCAGCTCGACACGTACTATTCCCTTAGCACATGCATGCATAGAGCCAAAGGCCAAATGGTTACTTGAACCAAATCGTCATGTAAATCAAATATTATAAGTACTTTGATTCACTTTATATATAGGAGTATATATATACTACTCCTTCCGTCTTAATTTGACTCGACATGAAATTTAAAACAAAAAAAAAATTAATCTTGTGACCTTAAATTAAAGATTTATGTATTTTTTTTTTTTAAATCTTGTGGTCTTAAACTTGCCATGTAGAATGTTGGAATTGAAAAACTTACTAATATAGAAAGAAACACTCTTTTTGGAATAGACTAAAAAAGAAAGTAAAACACTTAAATTAGATAGAGAGAGTATTAAAGAAAGAAATTAGCGACGATGTTCATAACTATTTTTTTTTTTTGTAGTGACAGAGAGCCACGATTTTCATAAAGGGAGTTCAAAAAATAAAAAAGTAAACATACGAAGAGTCAAAGGGGTTCAACACCTACTATATATATATATATATATATAATAATAATTTTAATCATGTATATTATTAAATTATGTAGTTAAATAATAAAATTTATTATTAATTCTAATTAGTGGTGGAATGATAACAGATTATTAAAAATTCTGCTAGCTTCAAACCATATATTTAACAATAGATTTGTGATGACGTTCGTAACTATTTTTTTTTTTTGTAGTGCATAGTGACGGAGAGCCAAGATTTTTACTAATGGGTTCAAAAGATAAAAAAGTAAACATATGAAGAGTCAAAGGAGGATCAACATCTACTATATATACATAAAAATAATTTTAACCATATATAAACAATATTTTTTTCCGCCGAATGGTGTCGAATGAACCCCCTCGGCCCTATGTGGCTCCGCCTCTGAGTGCACTTGACTAATCCTTAACCGAATTAGGGTCACAAGTTCAAGTCTTAGAAATGAAAAAATCTTGATAGAAAACGTTTTCTTCTCCAACGACCTTATACGGTGTTAACTCAGAGTAATTGGGACCAATGTGTTTTTGGATACCAAATAATTATTCAATTTTTTTACTACTCTATGTCTTCCCATTTTGAAGGACTGTAGTCTACATATAGGGTGTGTTCGGTACGAAGGAAAACATTTTTCAATTTTTTCATGTTCGTTTGGTCAAAAATTTTGAAAAATATTTTCTTTAGGAAAACAAGTTACTTACAACTAGGGAAAATGACTTCCCTAATCAAAATAGGGAAAACAAGTCTACAAATGACATTTAACCAACCACCAAACCCCAACAACTCCACAACCCCACGCACCTCCTCCACCCACTACCCCTCCGCCCCACCCCCCACCCCCACCCGGCACACCCACAATTTTTTTTTGGGTTTTCTACACCGCCCATCCCCCATCCCCCACAGC
This sequence comes from Lycium barbarum, assembly GCF_019175385.1. Lineage (NCBI taxonomy): Eukaryota > Viridiplantae > Streptophyta > Magnoliopsida > Solanales > Solanaceae > Lycium > Lycium barbarum. The sequence goes on along the minus strand of NC_083337.1, from coordinate 403,154 downwards.
CCCGCGCCCATCGCCCCCCACCCCCTCCTTTTTTTTAAGTCTTACAAAGTTTTTTTTGTTTGATTGTTTACACCACCCACCGAAACACCCCCTTAAAAAAAGTTTTGAATTTTTTTTATTTTTATTTTGATTTTCTACGACACCCCACCACCCCCAAGCCCACCCCCTTCAAAAATATTAATCTAAAAAAATGAAATTTTTTCTTTTTTGATTTTCTACAACCAATCACCCCCACCCCCCTTACCCCCTCCCGAATTTTCTACTTCATATTTAATATTACCTTTATAACAAATTTATAAAAATGGAAAGTTTCCGTGGTTAAATTTAATGTGGGGTGGATAAGAAAAAAAATCCCCATTTTCATAAAGTAAAATAAAACATATGAAATAGAAAATTTGGGAGGGGCTGGGTGGGAGGGTTGACAGAGCGGTGGTGTAGGGTAAGGGTGGGTGAAGATGAAGTGTGTTGGAGGGTGGTGGTTAGTGAGGGTGGAATTTGGTTGGGGGTAAGTGCTTGGGGTGGGTGTTTGGGGTGGGTTGGTGGGGTTAGTGGGTTGTGAGGGTGGGGTTAGTGTGGTATGGGGTGGCGGAGCTTGGATGGTATTTTCCGAAAAATGTATTTTACCAATCAAATGAACATGAGAAAATAAGTCAGAAATTCACTTATTTTCCACTACACAATCGAACATAAGAAAATAAGTAAAAATATTTTTATTTTCTAAGAACACATTTTTCAGGAAAACATTTTTCTCTGTACTGAACCCACCAGGGGCGGATTTAGAGCATGGCGAGGGTGTTCGGCAAAAAGTTACAGTATCTATATAGGGTAGATTTTTTGTGTTTATATATATATATATATATATTAACTTTTGAACATCCTGAATAAATGTAAAAGGTTAGCTCAAGCGGTTTAGGGTGTTCAAAATTCTCATTGCGTCCTAGGTTTGATTCTCATTGACAACATTATTTTTTATATTTAGCTTTTGTTAATTTTTTGAACCCCCTGAGTAAAAATTTTGAATCCGCCACTGTCAACACACCCATACTGCCATATATTGGCATGGCTATGTCATTTTTCCGTCAGTTTGAAAATGACTTGTCTAAGCACATACACTATTCACTTCGTACGTAGACTCTTTCCAGGACTGAATAACCGCCTCTAGTCTCTCAAGTTTCGTGTGGGACCATATAATATGGTTGGGTTAGCATATAATTTGTGAGGATTTTACGGAGCCGTTTGAACATAATTTGAAATTAATGATTTGAAGTTGAAATTTTGTTTGAACATGTAATTTGAATTTTTTAAATTTATATTTTTTCTCATAGACATAAAAAATCACAAGTTGTGAAAACTATAAAAAATTTCTCAATTCTTATTCAATCTTACCAAATGAGCAAATCATAGTTCATTACAAAATTAATACGTTACTAGAATGTCTTTTTTAAAAAATACAACATCAATATATTGATCGAACTTTAATTCAATAAAAAGGAAAATTGAACATGAGTTGCATGCAATATAACTACCTTTTAATATAATCCGCCCACATGGTATGGACAATATCTTAATATACTAATAACTTGAAGATCTTTTTATATTTGATACAAAGGGTTGATAAATATATCTACCAATTACTTATGGATCTCTTTTTACAAATTATAAATTTATGAGTCAAGTTTTACACTAATTTTTTATTTTTTTTGAAATCATGATTTGAAATTACAAATCACACCTTTTTAGAGAATTTGAAATTTGAAATCATGATATGAAGTTGAAGTTGAAATTTTGTGCAAATTACACAAACAAACTGTGATTTAAAATTAAAATATGAAATTATGATTTCACATGCATGACCAAACGCCTGCAATGTTCTGACTTCTATTTTAACAAAAGGATTTAGATTCTCTTACAACGTGCATGTATTACTGTTTCACTTCTCGAATCTTTCTGAGACTTGAAAAACTAGTGCACGTACAAATACAATATGTCATAGTATTATATTGCTTTTTCACAAAATGGAAATTATACTGTCTACCATCTGTCTTTTATGCAATTTATGACACTCTTTTTGGATTCGAGCAAATCTAACATCATATGCTTTTCCTTTCTCAGTCTTTCTGCATCCATAATTTGGCTGTAGTGGTGGATCACTTGATCAGTACACAATCTATGAATACACGAGAACAAGTAACAAAACAAAATCATGATTAATTGATTTAGTTGATTTTGAGTACTAAATGATTAACAGAAAACACTAATCTATATATAATATAAAGCTAAGCATAAACAATCCTATGTGACACCTCTCTATGACCTCCATTGACATTTATCTATTTTCTCCTTTTTTTGCCTTTTTATATATTGTAAAAATAAATGTCTCAATTAATGCTAATATTCCTATTCCTTACGGTAAAAAAACTAAAGAGTCAATATTTGTATGCTTCAATTAAATGCCTCATTTACTACTACAACCTTTCATAATTTTTATTGGATCATTTTTATATGCTGCCCATTTATGCTTTACTATGGAGGCTAATACGAGGTTGATGAAGAAGAGGAACGGAAGTTAAACTTGAGATATTGATTTGATTATGGCACAAGCAGATGTGTCAAGGTCAAGACAGCCTATCGTTTCTATGTCACCAACTTTTCAGGTTTTGCGCTTAAATCATTTTATGATTGCTCATCTGCCCTGGCAGGTCCCCTATTAAGCAATTGGATGGTACTTTGTTTTATTTAACCCAAATGAGATTTACTGGAAATATGTGCTTTGTTTATGAATAATGTGATATTTGATTTTCTTCATTTTGCGAAAGAAGGTGCATTCACTCTCTTAAATCTGAAATAGGCTTTTTAAATCATATCATGTCATTTGTTTTAAACACATCCTTCTAAGAAAAAAACTATATTGAGGCATAATTTCAAGAAATATTTTTACTTATCTTAATTCATTGTAATTATACACTTTGGACTTTTAAATATAAGGTAACGGAAGAACGGAAGCAAAAAGCAAAAGAAAAGAATAACAGAGTTCTTTATCCAAAAATAAGTGTCCTAACTTTTTTACAACATATAAAAGGATTAAGCTTTTAGATCTTCATAACATTTTGCCTCGCCACTTAGTGAATTAGACTAAGTAAAGTTATCTTTGAAAATATTAGTTTAAATTTAGAATTTTAACATCAATTTATGTACTCCCTTAAATTCTCTTTTCATAGTACTCTGTGTTGTTGTTGTTTTTTTTTTTTTTTTTATATATATATATATATATTTTTTTTATCTATAGAATAAATGTTAACTTCTCCTAAATTGAGAATATTGTTCCTCAAGAGCTATATATGTCACTGTAAAACTAAAAAGAGGCAAATGATATTTTATCTATTTGCATTTGTTTTATGTTTAATTGTTTACATATGAAAGTTTTCCTTATTAGTATATGAAATTTTATTTTCGTCTATGCATATATATTTGGTTTTTCAATTTTGACAGTTCAGATTTTATCTTTTCTTTATTAACTAAATTCTATTTATCTTCTTTTCTGATTCTTTTAAACCCTTTTCACTCATTGTTTGGTTTTACCTCTTTTTTATAATTGATAATTCTTTATTGCTATAATGAATGAAGAGAATAACGAGTTGTAAGAGCAATGAAGAGTTGTAACATATGAGCATAATCAAAAGTTACAGTATAGGAATTAATAACATTTATTATATGTTACGTTGTAATGAAGGAAGGAAAATAAAGATTTGTAAGAGCAACGAAGAGTTATAAAATATGAGCACAATAAGAATTTTACAGTATAGGAATTAATAAAATTTCCTACCATTCCACTACTTAATTGGTTGTATTTCCTTCATATCTTAAACTAACAAGAAGCTCATGAAATGTGATTGGACTGCTCTAGGTGGTGAAAAGAAGTGAGTTGTATGTTAATTTATGATCCAAAATTTTAATTTTGATGTTGTTATGTGATTTTTTTTCTTTATTTAACGTGGCAGTGAATATAAGATGTTTAATAATTTTTGGTTTCAAAATCAGAATGGTTAAGGTCTCTTTATGTTTAACCTTTTTCATTTTCTCAGTAATAATATTTTTCTTAGATTCTTTAGAAATCTTTTTTTGTGCCATTGTAAAGCAATATAATTAATATTTCCATGACAAGACTTTTGGTTAGTTTTAGAAAAATATAGATGTTGCGAAGGAAATGTCTTTGGGTTGAACTTATCAACGCGTATATTTATATTTTTGAAAAAATTAAAAATATTTTTAGCTTTTCGAAAATCATATCCCACTTTAATTATTTTAATACTTATTCAAACATTAAAAGAATATTATTTTTTAATTTAAAGAGGTTTCGTGACCGCGCGAAGCGCGGACAAAATTCACTAGTGTTTATAGAATGCCTATATCTCTACGTAATTCATGTACACACGTCACACATCCTTTTTTTTTTTTTACCAGTTACCCCTAATAAATTAGTAGGGTAGTTATTTGACAAGGCAGTAACTGATGTTTTATTAGACGAGGCACGTACTATATGTGTACAGTAAAATCATAAAGGCGTTCTTCATGGCTCAACAGAAAGCAACTGTGTCTGTTACAGTACCCCTCACTTTGGATTCACAGAATAAGTAAGAACATACAGTACTTGTTAAAAAAAAAATGTAAAAGTTTGACAAAAATTAGTCCTTTTTTTTGAAATAAATTAAAAGTAATCACTAAAATATATGTCAATTTTGTAACAACGATGTTATAATTGACCCCAACTTTAAAAGACGGGTTAATAACACATTTGGTCGCTTAGTTATTGATAAATTTTAATTTTGATCCTTATAATGTTTTATTTAGCACATTCGACCTTCAATTAATTGAAATGTGCACTTTTGTTATCTTTGCTTGTGAATAGTCAAAAACTTACAGTAATTAGTAATCGTTCCACAACTGAATTACCCATTTGATATATTAAGCTTGTACATTTGATGATAATATAGCTCTAAAAATAGTTCAAATGCAACACATACTTCTTACATAAAAGGACTAAAAACACATTCGATTAACTAGAGGTTAAGTGTGCTCAGTCAGATATCATAAAGCTCAAGATTACAATACATGTGCTCCCTCTATCCCAAAAATATTTATACATTTTCTTATTTGACAATAATTTAACTTTAAACTTTACCTTTTACGCTTAACGAGATGATTGACAACCACACAAATATCTTTGGTTTATTTTAGACCACAACATTCAAAGGTCTTCCTTTAATTCCTAAACTCTATATTCAGTTAAACTATATCACATAAATTGAGACGGAGGGAGTATAATTTAGAGACCAAAAATACTACTATTATCCCTTGAAACGAATAACAAAATTAAATCATTTCTTAAACAATGAGGACCATTTCCCAATTTATATGGAAAGTCATGTGAAAAAGGTTAGATACGTTCTTTTCAGGTCTGATAATAATAAAGTTAAAAAAAAAAAACAGCGGACAAAACAAGCATATCGCAGAAAGTTAAAAAGTGGCACTGCAACCTTCAAATATTCTGTTTAGAGAGAAAAAGAGAGAGCAAATAGAAGCTGTTAAAAAAAATAAAAAAAAATCTCGAAATTAATTATTTTGTGATAACTTCTTGGAAAATTAAAATCAGTGAGCTTAACGGAATTATAGGTTTCCGGTGAGATTCCGTTAGCTTCTAATTTTCTGTAAGTGTAACGCTTTTGTTTTTTATTTGCATTATTATTTGCTAAGTATTTAGTGTAATGTGAGATCTGAGTTGTTTGATTTTGCGTGCGATCAAAGTTAAGAGTATTCTGAAAATTCGTAATTTTTTTTTTTTTTTTGAAAAAATATATGATGTTAATATTAATGTTATAGCTGGCTTGAAATGGAGCAATGTGAATATAGTTGATCCAAACTAGTTCAGCATTGTGGATTAGTAATTGATGTTTAATTATATAATTAGCATTTTACTGATTCATCAGTTTGAAAAATGTTTCTGTAATGCTTTTGTTGTTCTGAGCTCTTGTTTGCTAACTTTTAGTGTAATGTGAGATCTGAGTTTCAGTTTAGGGGCAATTTAATGCTTGTTTGAGTTTGCGTGTGATCAAGTTAGAGGATTCTCAAAATTCCTCGCATTTTTTAAAATATATATATGATGTTTATGAGACCGTTTGGATTGGCTTATAAGTTGCCTATAAGCTGTTTTCAGCTTTTTTGAGTGTTTGGCTGGCCGCTTAAAGTTATTTTGTGCTTAAAATAAGCTCAAAAAATCAATTGGGTTTGTTTGGCTTAACATAAGCTGCTTTTTTTAAGCCCATCCAAACAGGCTCTATGTTAATATTATAGCTGACTTGAAGTGGAGCCAAGTGGATGTGGTTGATAAAAACTAGTTCAGGATTGTAGCTTAGTAGTTGTTGTTTAAGTGTATATGTTGAGCTCTGCCAGTTTTTCGTTTTTTTTTTTTTTTTTTTAGCATTTTGCTGTAAATATTTATCACTTTGGTGAATGTTAATGTAATGCTTTTGTTTTCATTTGCGGTATTTGCATTTTTGGTGTAATGTGAGATCTGAGTTTCAGTTTACGGGCAATTGAATACTTGTTTGATTTTGCTGTGATCGAGTTAGTGCGATTTTTTCAGAATTCCTAAAAAAATATGATGTTGATATAATTAATTAATATTATAGTTAGCTTGAAATGGAGCAATGTGAATACAGTTGATCCAAACTAGTTCAGGATTGTAGCTTAGTAGTTGTTATCTAAGTATATTGTAGCTTAGTACTTGTTATTTAAGTATAATGTGAGATCCGAGTTTTAGTTTACGGGAAATGAATACTTGTCTGATTTTGCTGTGATCGAGTTAGTGGATTTTTAACAATTCCTAGAAAAGATATGATGTTGACATTAATATTATAGTTGGCTTGAAATGGAGCTAAGTGGATATAGTTGGTCCAGTACTAGCTCAGGATTGTGGCTTAGTAATTGTTGTTTAAGTATATATGTTGAGCTCTGCTTGTTTTTCCGGCTATTTTTTTAACATTTTACTGGAAGTATTTATCAGTTTGAGAAATGTTACTGTAATGCTTTTGTATTCTGAGCTCTTGTTTTTCATTTGCAGTATTTGCTCTCTTAACTTTTGGAGTAATGTGAGATCTAACTTTCAGTTGACTGGAAATTTAGTGCTTTTTTGGTTTTTGCGTGTGATCAAGTTCGAAGATTCTTATAATTCATAACTTTTTGAAAAAAATATTCTGTTGATAATGTAGCTGGCTTCAAATGGAGCAATGTGAATATAGTTGATCCAGTTGGTTCGGGATTGTGGCCTAGTAGACTTTGTTGATATGATATTGATATTAGTATTTTAGCTGGCTTGAAATGGAGTCAAGTGGATATAGTTGATCCAAACTATTTCAGTATTGTGGCTTAGTTGTTGTTTTTTAAGTATATATGTCGAGCTCTGCCTGTTTCTCCAGCTATTTTTTTTTAGCATTTTACTGGAAATATTTATCAGTTTGAGGAATGTTGGTGGGATTCAATACAATAGTTGCGCGGACTCTTCACTTTCGTTGCCGCACCCGTGTTGGATTCTCCAAAAATGCACTACTTTTGGAGTATCCGACACACACCCGACTATATTTTTGAAGAGTCCGTGCAACATATACAATAGCTAGAGTATGAGACTTGTTCTTTATCAGCAGGGAGTGATTTTCTTCGTCCCCTTTTTCTGGTTTGTCTGTGTTTAATCTATCTGGAGAACAAGGGAATGAGGTTGCTTACAGTCCCCCCGGTATCTTTTGGATCTCCAGACTGTAAACTTGAGAAAAGAAGAAACAAAGGAAAATCTGACGGAGAGAATTGGCGTGAGATAATATATTCAATCTTCTTCATTTCCCTTCTAATGTATTCATAATAGCAGTCAGACTCGTGTACATTCTGTGGTAGTTGTTATATGGTTGCAAACTGCAAGCAATCCTCTCTTTTCTGACTGGACTGCACAAATCAATAGTATTACTGCAGTTCGATTTTTTTTTTTCTGATGAGCTAGAGTAATCTTTGCAGAGTAAAAGTATTTTTCAAATTCATTTGGAGTATCATTGTGACATTCATGAAATAATGCTCGTCTATTCTTTTGCACGAAGGTTATTTGTCATCTTTTTATAGGAAAGATTGAGATTCTGGTGGCTTACTCGTCTTCTTTTAGTTATGTAAGTGCAAGCTGAGCTTGGATGGTCTTGAGACGGAAAAGGCTTAATTGCATTGGACTCTAGAGGCACAACTCCTTCCTCATTCTTTCCTCCTCCTTGTCCTGTAGATGTCAGGTTTGTTACCTCATTTGATGATTGAATCTAAAGATTTTGTCAGGATAATTTAGTTATTGCTTGTACTATAATGCTCAAGTTTGAATTCTCTGAATACTACCTTGTGTTCTAGAAGGGGGATCAGATGCTTATTACAATGACAGTAGAGAAAGAAAATCAGACTGTGAGAATTCAGAGGATGAGACACAGAGATTCAGAATTGGTGCTTTCAGGAAAAAGGCAATCAATGCTTCCAACAAGTTCACTCGCTCCCTCAGAAAAAGAGGAAAAAGGAAAGTTGACTACAGGTTTCCTTCAGTTCCGATAGAGGATATACATGACGCAGAGGAAGAGAATGCTGTCTATGAATTGCATCTACAACTTCTTGACAAGAATTTGTTGCCACCCATACATGATGACTACCATACCTTGTTGAGGTGAGTTTCCTTTTGAGTTGTATAATTCTTTGGTAGACAATATGCTCAGTTGCATGAGTAGTGGTAATTTTCTGTGGTAACTTACACTAAAAGCAGTAGAATTTGACGAAGATGTTCTCTTCAAGTCCTCCATTTGTCATGGCTATTTTCTATCGAACTTTTTCTCACAGTCTAGTGAGCTGGCAGTATCTGCACCTTGCAAGTTGTGTCCTTGTGTTGGATTTAGTGGTTCTTATGCCTGTCGACGGCAAGTCTTTGAATCTTATGTTAGTATTCTATTATTTGTAGATTCTTGAAGGCAAGAGATTTCAACATTGAGAAAACTATTCAGATGTGGGAAGAAATGCTTAACTGGAGGAAAGAATTTGGAGCAGACACAATATTGGAGGTAGTTGCATACTACCGGCATAAATTTGTCTTGATCACCGTAACTCTGATTTTAGATTTGTGCTCCAACTTTATTTGCTTATTGGACCTTGTGACTACTCAGGATTTTCACTTTGAAGAGTTGGAAGAAGTCCTGCAGTATTACCCACAAGGATATCATGGAGTTGACAGGGATGGAAGGCCTGTGTATATTGAAAGGCTTGGACAAGCTCATCCAAACAAACTAATGCGAATCACCACAATTGATCGCTACATGAAATATCATGTCCAAGAGTTTGAAAGGGCCCTACATGAGAAATTCTCTGCATGTTCTATTGCAGCAAAGAAAAGGATCTGCTCAACAACTACAATTTTGGATGTGCAAGGCCTTGTATGTTGCTTCAATTAATAAAAAATTGACCAAAATTGATGATTGTCTTGAAATCTCTGTTGCATTCTTTTACACAGTCTAAAACTTTTGAATCTATATAGCTTTTATTGTGACAATTAAGTACTTTTCCGTTAATGTCATATCTACATGCATTAAACACTTATGTGGGACTGCAACTAGCTAGCATGCCCACGATATTTCTAAGAATTAGGTGTGGAGCTTTGTGTCCTTCAATTTCTGTCTCCACATAGTTTGGAACTTTGGATTTGCCTTTACCAAAACGAGTTATGAATTATGATATGCGGATAACATGTAATCCCATTTGACTTTGCTAGAAAAAGTATGTTTACCCCTCTATAAGGTCTTTTAATAGTATTGGTCCTTATTTTAAACAAAAAGTTTTATAGACGTGTTGCTGTCAGCTTATTGATTATTTTTCAACTTCATACATCTTACCCTCCCCAGACCCCACTATTGTGGGATTACACTGGGTAGTGACCACTTATTAAGAAGTATCCCTTTGATTGCAGGGAGTTAAAAACTTCACCAGGACAGCTGCTAGTCTTTTGGCAGCCATGGCAAAAGTTGATAACAGTTATTATCCTGAGGTATTAGCTGTCATCATGAATGGATAGTTAAGTGAGATTTCAAGTAGTTATTCAGATTCTGTTGTTAATAATTTCTGAAATCTCTGTATAGACATTGCACCGGATGTTTATTGTCAATGCTGGCCCTGGCTTCAAAAAGATACTTTGGCCTGCAGCACAGAAATTTCTGGATGCAAAGACTATTGGCAAAATACAGGTGGAGGAAACGGGGGCATCTTTTTCTTATTTCATTTGGTCCAAGTTCAACTGACTGAATATCTGCGCTCCAATTTGCATTTTGCAGGTTCTGGAACCTAAATCTTTGGGTAAACTGCTTGAAGTGATTGACCCTAGGTCTTTTTCTCTCTATTATTTATATATACCTACCTGTTTGAATAAAAAGTTTCTCAATTTCTTTATCTAATTTTGTCTGTCCAGTCAGTTACCTGACTTTCTGGGTGGCTCTTGTACCTGTTCTGTTGAGGGTGGCTGCCTCAGGTCTAACAAGGGTCCATGGAGTGACCCTGAAATAATGAAGGTGGGTTTGTTGGTGTTTTCACTATTTTCTTCCTCCGTGGCTCTTCTCGTTTGAGTTTTAAGGAATTATTCTTAATGTGAAGTGTCGAATAATCTTCTGCTCTACTTCTAGCTTGTACATAACTTAGAGGCAAAAACTGGGAAGCAAATATCCAGAATATGCAGTGACCAAAGGAGAATTGATTCCTATAAACAGATACGGCCACTAAAGGTGAATTTTCACTTTGAGTTTCCTTGTGCCGTTTGCTTGTGTTTATTATACCTCCCTCTATATGACGTATTTTGCTGTCAGGGAAGAATTAACGAAACATCAACAGCTGAATCAGTATCAGATGCTCATGACCAGTGTTTCGGACGAAGTAGCAGTTCAATTCCACAGCTGTCCTCACTTGACGAAAAAGTGAGTTTATATACCATAGTTTAGTTTTTATATGTCATTTCTTATCAAATATATCAGGTGTTTGAGGTGCAATAATCACCATGATGTGTATACCTTCTAATATAATCATCAGATTAGTGATTTATCCATTGCACCAAAACCACAAGGAGAGGGAGAGGGGCAAGTAGTTATCATGTATTTATGGTATGTGCAACTGCATTTCTTCTTGATATACGATACAGTTTTTTTGACTTAAATGTTGCTCGTGCAGGCAAGGGAAACGAATTCTACCCCCTACTGTAGTTGTGATGATCAATTCAGCCCAGGTGAACAAGTTGATGTTAATGAACATAAGTTGAGCCAAGAGCCTCCAGAATGCAATTTGACGAATTTGTCCATTAATGCAGGACCAAATTCTCAAGGTATTTGTCTTCATTGTTTATCCATACCACCAGAAGAATGTATTCTGAAATGGTTGCCACCTGGACCTGTTTTTAATGAATTGATATTATTTATGATGAAGAACACTCAACTGTAACTTTAATTATGATTTTAGCTCCGTTTGGATTGTCTGAAATTTCTCATGTATTTGAAACTCGTAATTTGACATTATATTTTTCTAATATTTTGAACTAAATCTATTGAATCTGTTACCTAACATGTTGAAATAATATTTTGACTAAATACTGGTTTTTAGCCAGATTTCCATGAAAATTTGCTAAAATGTTCACATTCATTCATAAGTCGATTTTTTTTATGACAAGGGAACCCATAGCCGCTACCCTTCGGGTGCGCACAGGGTAAATCCCGCTCCTGTGCAATAGCCCGCAAACCACACAGGAGAGATAACCTGCACTAGGCAAGCCCCGTGCGACAACGTGCATTGCCATCTTTTTCTTCTTTTGTTCATTTCTGTGTCCACTAGACTGACATGCATTGCCAAATATGTATACCTTAAGCAAGTAAATCAGTTGATTTATGAGGTTATTAACTTCCAAGCAAAATATTAATGCTACTGGAATATCAGTCTATCATGGATTCATGTCCCATTTTTGATGTGCTCTTTAGGTACATTGGTGATTCATTGGTTTGAAATGATCCAGGAAAAGGTTCTGAACAGATGTACCCAGTGCTTGGAAAGGAAACTGATTCCTTTCTTACTCAAACTCTCTGGATTGATTCGTAGTGTGTTCTTTGAGTATTGGAGGAAACGGGCAAATGTTTCCCGCACTAGTGCATTAGAAGAAAGGCAAGAAAGCAGTTCCTGTGAAGCTGTTCATAAAGCAGATGAGGCTCTTCCATGCATGGAGCGTCTTCGTAAACTGGAAACATTGTTTGAAGAAATAAAGAGAAAGCCTGCTGAGATCCCAGTAGAGAAGGACCAAATGATCCAGCAATCAATGGAAAGGATCAAGTCAGTGGAGATGGACCTCGACAAGACAAAAAGGGTATGTCTAATACCCTTGTTATTTACAGTCATAGAACTTTGAACTTGGATTATTCAATTGTCATGTTTTATATTTCCAACAGGTGTTGCATACTGCAGTAGTGAAGCAACTTGAAATTGCAGAATTGTTGGAGAACCTACAACAATCGAGATTTCATGTAAGGTTACATTACAATATGAACTTTGTTGCTCATCATTTTGTCAGATAGACAATCAGCCACCTTATATTTTCTAAGACGGTTAATGACAATGGCATCTGGTAGTTTTCTCGTACACCTGTTTCTTTTTCCCTTTCTTTTTCATTTTCATGCTTAGGGGAGAAGGGGTATGTGGTCGGGCTGAGCATTGTTGACTTGAAGGTGAAATCGGGAAAATCAACAGTCAAGACATATTGTCTGTTGGCTTCTTGCTTTTGCTATTAACATGCTTCAATACCCCGCCTCCGAATACCTATTAAGTAAATGGGCAAATTGTACCTGAGTAGAATGGCCTTCACCGTGGGAGAGTCTGAAAACAGAAAAGAAAAGAGGACCTTTGTGTGTGTGTGTGTTTTTTTTGAGGGTGGGGGAGGGGGGGGGGGGTTGGTTCTTAAAGTGAGTGTTCGGACACTATGTCAATTGTCAAGTACTATAAACTATCGGCTAATCTTTCCACTGCCTAGTGTTGATTGAAAGATGAAAGGATATACTCTCCTTTCTATGATTCTCAAACTCAAATGATTTTTTTTTTTTCGTTGCAGCGGCGGAGGTTATTATGTTGAATATGAGAGGGTTGAGATCCCTAATAAAAGAAACGCGACGTGAGTTTTGACTGCTAACCATGCTGTGAAGTGTAGATGCTGGAGCTTCTGCACTTTTGAGTACATTTGATCCTTTTACACAGAATTTGCAGTATGTGTCTTTCAAGATGTTCATTATACTAATAATGTCAAAAAAGGAAAAGCTTAAAGGAAACTTTCTATTATAAACAGTCTCAAATATAATGTCGTATATATGTCTTTCCCATATTTGACAGTGTGAAGAATCGGCTACGTGCTGATGTTTGCCAGGAGAACGTCTTGGCATGTGTTGATGTGTACCTTTTTATCTTCCATGATAGCAACAGAGTGGCGTTTGTTTTGAAACTCGGATTTTCAAGTTTTTGCTAGTAAGTGTTTGTTTGTTTGAGTAGTTTTTGGAAGATTTGAGAAACTGAGTTTGGTAATCTAAAAAAAAAAAAATTACTATTTTTTGGCACTCCAGGGTATTAAAACCTGCTACTTTTGTAAGCCGTAAAACAAATAAGCGGGTATGTTTTAATGATCTCAAAGAATTAAAAAGAACCGTACTAAGTTTGCTTGAGCATGGAAAGTGAACTCAATAACAACATACCCAATATAATCCTATAAGTGGGGTCTGGAGAGGGTAGGATGTATGCAGATCTTACCCTTAACTTTGCAAGGTAGAGAGCCTGTTTCCAATATCCTCAACTCGGAAAGTTAACTCAAAGAACACAATTGGATATATTGACTGGCAAAGTTCCATTCCTTTTTTCACTTGATAACTGCGGTGTCGAACCAGTTTGCGAGCACCTCGTATAATCCTACAAATGAGGTCTAGAGAGGGTAATATGTATTCAGGTCTTACCCTTAACTTTGTAAGGTAGAGAGACTGTTTTCGATAGACCCTCGACTTATGAAGTACACACAAAGAACTCAATTGAATATACTAACTGGCAAAGTTTCTTTCCTGTTTTCACTTGATATCTGCCGTGTCGGGCCAGTTTGCGAGCACCTCAAGATACTTATTATCTCCAACCAGCACAGATATCATACCGGATAACCCAAAAGAATATATATACTAAATGTGCTGATATGGAAATGGGCTCAAGGAAGTAAAGAACACAATTGATTCAATTACTTCATCTTAGTTATAATCTTCAAGAGAACGATTATATCAATTATTTGCAACTTGCAAGGGATGCCAGCTGTTACATTGTTATGTCATAGCTTGCGCCTTGCGGTTACGTATAGATCTATTTGATTGTATGAAGGGGTTTGAATGAGCTGATCAATACCACCGACATGACATTAATTGACTCCATGTGGTTTTTAGATAGAGGTTAGAGGACATTTGAAGTTTATAAGTTTTGAAATTGCTATGGAATTTATATCTTGTTTTAATTATTGAGTTCACCAATTAAATATTTTATATAATTCTGAGCTCGTATCTAATATTGTAGATTCATAATTGGTTTAAAAAATGAACTCATGATTCATTTTAGTTACTGAATTCACAATTGAATATTCATACATACGTAATAGATTTTCTAATACATATGCAGAATTTAATAAAAGCTTTTGGACTCATTCGAAGTGTATTTAATATTGTAGCTTCAAACAGGAGCGGATGGTAAAAAAATTTCATAATTAATGTCTACACCAAATCAATATAGGCATGATATATGTATACACATGAATCTGATCAGTTAATCATTAATTATTATATTATATACTATAAACGTCATTTAGTTACTACTTTACTTTAACAATGACAAGTGATATAGTTTAAAGTATTTATCCAATGTTACAATTACTTGTCCTTTTAAAGTTGGTTTTATTTAAAAACCAAAGAGGTATAATTTGGTATTTGGAAGTAAAAACTTGACATTGAATTGGTCACAGTTCTTTGCAGGCTTCTTTTCTCTATGTCACTCTTGTAACTATCTATAGTTAGCTGTCTTGATTTAAAATCTTAAATCATGTTGGAGTTTGATTACAAAATTTTCAGACCAAACACATGTCGGTACCTTGAAGTGTTCACATTAAATTGAAAAATCTATAAACACGTTTATATCTTATTTAATGACAAGTCAACAGTAAGTAGAAGAAGTTTGATTTTTGGAGAAAAAAAAATTAGATGATTGATTTAACAAGTTTTGTACGCCAAGTTTTATTAAAAAAACAGGGATGAAGAAAATTGTAGCAAGGGTTCATTTCTAAAAACTTTTTTTCTTTTCTTTTGTATTTTGCTCTTTTGATTAATTATAGATCTTAAATCAAATATTATGAGTTTATTATAATTTTGTTTAAGGAAAATGTTGAAGTAATAGTAAAGTTGTTTTCACGACACGTAATCTATAGGTCATGTAAGAGACGAAGTCAAAATTTGAAGCTTATGATTTCGGGCTTTTAATTTTTTAATTTATGGGATTCTTAAATCAATAATTTGTACATATTGAATAATTTTTTTAACACAAATACAACGAACCATTTGATTTGGCCGAACACGTGACAATACGTTATCTCCTCCCTTACGTCACAGGTTCGAGATATCGGCCACTGATCCTCGTGTCAAGATGAGCCGCCCGTCGTTGTATCAGTATCACGATAGACTGTTCAGTTAAATTTCTTAAGCTGAGACTCTCCTCGTATTCTCGCGTGAAAGCAAAACGTGCTTAGTTAAATTTCTTAAGCTGGAACTCTCCTCGGGTTCTCACCTGAACGCGAAATACTTCATCCGACAATTTTTTTTCCCGATAACCTTCTATTAAATCCCTAAATCTAATTGAAAATTATACATAATTTTACATCTATTTATGAAAAAAAAAAATCAATTTGTCATTTTCAATTCCATGTAATATTTCATATTTCCTTTTTTTTTTAAATGAAAATATCCTTAAAAACCGAAGGTTATCTATTTCATTCCATATTTGTACAAAAAAAATGTCGGTTTTTGGCAGAAGAACAAGTGGATAAACATAGAAAAAATAAACATTTTTTTCCTTTTTCTCTCTTCGATACAAATCCAGATCTATAATTAGTTTTCGTTCTTTTTCTTTGTGTTAAATCAATTAAACAAAATTCTCTATGTGTTAATTAATCAAATCTCTAGATCGAGATTAACCGAAGCTCGATCAAAAGGTTAGAAATTTGTAAATCCTTTTTTACACTTCAATTCATATTAATCATATGTGTTTTTTGCATAAAAATAATTAATTTTGTGGAGTATTAGGGTTTGTGGTTCGTTTTTGTGTTTTGATTGATGTTTATTATCGTGTACGGTGTTGTGGAGGTTTTTTTTTTTTTTTTTTTTTTTAATTGTGGAATTTATGGTGTTATTAGGGTTACTGTGAATTGATCGATGTTGTTGGAAAAAATTAATTCAAAGTTATAGGAAACCAAAAGTAGTTAGTAATATTTTGTAATTTAATTCATGTCTAGTTAGAATTTATAGTCAAATTTATATAACATTCAAAGATTTATGAGTTTATGAAATAAAGTTTAGTTTATTTGTAGAATTTTGTGAAGTTTTGATATGTAGGTAGTGGGTTGAACCTAAATTTTTATTTTACTTTGGGCAGCTTTAAATTATTAAGTTAGAAAAGTTCGTCGATTTGGTTGTATATCGTAGATTGAATTTTTGTGTGGTTAAATATGTAACGGAATAGCTAGGGGCGGATGCGGAGCATAAGCAATAGTTTGACTTTTGTGCTTTTCGATTGAGTGGAATTTGTCGTGTTATGGTTATTGTGACGTGATCTTTGATGCTGGACTTTGATAGTTTATGTTGAGTTTATTTGCTGTTAATTTGAAGAAATTGTAAAGTTTTGATATGCAGGTAGCAGGTTGAACCTAATTTTCGGTTACTTTTGGCAGCATTAAATTTTTTAGTTAGAAAAGTTCGTCGATTTGGTTGTATATCGTAGATTGAATTTTTATGTTTGTTAAATATGTAACGGAATAGCTAGGGGCGGATGCGGAGCATAAGCAATAGTTTGACTTTTGTGCTTTTCGATTGAGTGGAATTTGTCGTGTTATGGTTATTGTGACGTGATCTTTGATGCTGGACTTTGATAGTTTATGTTGAGTTTATTTGCTGTTAATTTGAAGAAATTATAAAGTTTTGATATGCAGGTAGCAGGTTGAACCTAATTTTCGGTTACTTTTGGCAGCATTAAATTTTTTAGTTAGAAAAGTTCGTCGATTTGGTTGTATATCGTAGATTGAATTTTTATGTTTGTTAAATATGTAACGGAATAGCTAGGGGCGGATGCGGAGCATAAGCAATAGTTTGACTTTTGTGCTTTTCGATTGAGTGGAATTTGTCGTGTTATGGTTATTATGACGTGATCTTTGATGCTTGACTTTGATAGTTTATTTGCTGTTAATTTGAAGAAATTGTAAAGTTTTAATATGTAGGTAGCAGGTTGAACCTAATTTTCGGTCACTTTTGGCAGCATTAAATTTTAAGTTAGAAAAGTTCGTCGATTTGGTTGGATATTGTAGAAAAGTTCGTCGATTTGGTTGGATATCGTAGATTGAATTTTTGTGTTTGTTAAATATGTAACGGAATAGCTAGGGGCGGATGCGGAGCATAAGCAATAGTTTGACTTTTGTGCTTTTCGATTGAGTGGAATTTGTCGTGTTATGGTTATTATGACGTGATCTTTGATGCTTGACTTTGATAGTTTATTTGCTGTTAATTTGAAAAAATTGTAAAGTTTTAATATGTAGGTAGCAGGTTGAACCTAATTTTCGGTCACTTTTGGCAGCATTAAATTTTAAGTTAGAAAAGTTCGTCGATTTGGTTGGATATCGTAGAAAAGTTCGTCGATTTGGTTGGATATCGTAGATTGAATTTTTGTGTTTGTTAAATATGTAACGGAATAGCTAGGGGCGGATGCGGAGCATAAGCAATAGTTTGACTTTTGTGCTCTTCGATTGAGTGGAATTTGTCGTGTTATGGTTATTGTGACGTGATCTTTGATGCTGGACTCTGCTAGTTTATGTTGAGTTTATTTGCGGTTAATTTGTAAAGTTTTGATATGCAGGTTGAACCTAAATTTCCTTTTACTTTGGGCAGCATTAAATTCTTAAGTTAGAAAAGTTCAAGTGCCTCCCTTTGGTCGTATATCCAAGGTTGAATTTTGTGTTTGTTGAATATGTAATGGAATATCTAGGGACGGATGCGGAGCATAAGCACTAGGTTCATCCGAACCCTTCCATGTTGAAGAGTTTGACGTTTGTGCTTATCAGTTGTGGAATTTATGGTGTTATGGTTATTGGGACATGATCTTCGATGCTGGACTCTGCTAGTTTATGTTGAGTTTATATGCTGTCAATTTGCAGAATTTGTAGAGTTTTGATATGCAGGTCGAACCTAAATTTCCTTTTACTTTGGGCAGCATTATATATCTAGTATGATGACGACATGAAATGAGCTTAAATGAAAAAGTGAGATTTATATAGTTGACCCCGACTTGTTTGGTCCTGATGGCTTAACGCGACTGGCAGCCCTCATTTCATGAAAAAGTGAGATTTATATAGTTGACCCCGACTTGTTTGGTACTGATGGCTTAACGCGACTAGCAGCCCACGTCGTGCTCAATCAAATAATGGACATTGAGTATAATTTGGATTGTCTCCCCGGCTCAATGGAAAGACGACCCCGTTCTACACTTCATCAAGACAAAAATCATGCCTTGTCTATAATACCATTTGCCTTTTCCTCAGCCGACCAGCAAAACAACGAATTCAACCGCACATACCCTTTAGCTAGCACATGCTAAACAGAACAAGTAAATACCCGTCTCGTGCTGGACTCTATCTGTAAGACAGGTGTGTGCAGCCACTTAGTGAGGAGAGGAGACCAGAGAGAAGAAATTCTCGCGAATAAGATATAAGACTCAAACTTATCGTATACAACTCTTATCTACGACAAGCCGGTGTAGTAGTTGTTGTTTGGCAGCATTAAATTTTTGAGTTAGAAAAGTTTCTCCACTTAGTTGTATATGACTCTATTTATAAGACAGGTGTGTGCAGCCACTTAGTGAGGAGACAAGACCGGAGAGAAGAAATTCTCACGAATAAGATATAGTACTCAAACTTATCGTATACAACTCTTATCTACGACAAGCCGGCGTAGTAGTTGTTGTTTCGCAGCATTAAATTTTAAGTTAGAAAAAATTCTCCATTTGATCGTATATTGCGGAGTTTGTTTTTTCCTTTTTATTGCATATGTATCTTGGATATGGTATTGCGTACGTCATAGTTGTCAAGTTTCTTTCTTTTGTGAGTTTGAATTTTGTGTTTGTTGAATCTGATCGGAATAGCTAGGGGAGGATGCAGACCATAAGCAGCAGGTTCATCTAAACCCAGTATTTTCAATGCGGAGTATAGATATATATGTAAAAACTCACTAAAATTTTATAAAGTGCTAGATTTGAACCAATAATTTTAGAAGTACAGGGAGTACGTGCTAAGGACCTAAAAGGTCGAACCCGTCAAGATTGATTATATCCTTGGTCCGCCTCTGGAAATAGATTTTCCCAAAGTCACACAGGCTTGTTTCGTGATTGTGATTCATAACTATTGTTATTTGAGGAGGTTGAATCATGAATTTAATGAAGTTACTGACTATAGTCTAGGCTATAAATATTCTTCTCTTTTCTGGCTTGCATTAAAAACCAAAGTTGAGATTTTACTTCAGGGATTGTTAGTGTGCTCATTTGACAAGATCTCTGTGCATATTCATGCAAGTATTCATGTTTCCAATGCTTGCCTCTTTTGCAATCCATCGGTGTCCAATGGAATCTTTGATTTAATAACGAGCTGGTCTCTGCAGAGGCCTGGATAGAGAACAAGATGATGTATGATGCATGTTTTTGTGCCTCGCCTCTTGAAACAAATTGTATCTAGTCTTGCTTTTTGGTCAGAATGCGTTTGTGGATTGATGTAGAGGATTAACTTAGTCTTTCTCTATATGGATGCTCTGATGCTTTAGTACTGAGGTGCTTTATGAGTATCTTGTCCCATAGTTGACTTGGTATTTTGTATTATTGTACATTTTCTCAATTCTTGAATGTAGTTTACTTTTTGTAGTTTGTAGGTCATTTTTTTAAGGTAACATGGCCCATCAACAAGATGATGATGCTGATTACATGGGAAACGAGTATGATATGGAAGCTATAGATGATGATATGGATGATGAGTTCCATGGCCGAGATATTGGTGGCTCTGATTCAGATGCAGATGAGTATGACTACATGGTTTGTGAACTCATTCGTAAAAGCTTAATTGCTGCATTTACAAGGGCATGTTAGATGTATTCATTTTGTTCGGATGATTATGCTTTCAGTATCTGATCCTATTGATGAATTGTTTTCTTCTTGAGTAGAATAATAAAATGCAAGACACCTCAGCTGCTGAGGCAAGGAGAGGCAGAGACATTCAAGGGATTCCCTGGGAAAGACTTAGCATAACCAGGGAGAAATACAGGCAAACGAGATTAGAGCAGTATAAGAACTATGAAAATATTCCACAATCTGGGGAGGCGTCAGAGAAGGTAAATTTAATGTGTATTTTCTTATTTTCTAATTGGCCTGAGTGACGACCTTTGTGTCTGATGGGGACGTGGATGGCTGTATCCTTTTTCTATTCAACAGGACTGCTTAGCCACAAAGAAAGGGGTTTCGTACTATGACTTCAGACGTAATTCAAGATCTGTTAAATCAACAATTTTGCACTTCCAGGTAATTTTACTAGCCCTCTGTACCTTTTGTTTTACTATTTGGTTATTTACATTGTATGGAAGGGACTACACTAAGTGTTTGAGGCTTATTGAAATACGACATTATTGTGTGAATGTATTAGGCTGAATGTTAGGCCAAGTTGCTTGGATAGAATCGTGCTTGTTATCTTATTTTTTTTTTTTAATTCTTTTAGACAAGTTAGCTTTTGATTTTGTTATAATTTTTGTTTGTTTCTTGGTATAGCTGAGGAATTTGGTCTGGGCGACGTCCAAGCATGATGTGTACCTTATGTCACATTTTTCCGTTATTCATTGGTCATCCTTGACCTGCAGCAAGAATGAAGTTCTGAACGTATCAGGACATGTAGCACCGTGTGAGGTCAGTGTTCTGAACATGGTATCCACTGTTTGTTTTAGGGCATATATTGGTTATGACCTTTTTCTGTTTAATTTGCCATTGCAGAAGCATCCTGGGAGCCTCTTGGAAGGATTTACTCAGACTCAAGTCAGCACTCTTACGGTTAAAGACAACTTGATGGTTGCTGGGGGATTTCAAGGAGAACTAATTTGCAAGGTGCGTCAAATTCCCTATCATTGGTTAGGACCTTTTTATGTTATTTATTTATTCAATTGCATCAACAAATGGAGGATGTACCTGCACTTTGAATTTTGCGCTGGTTACGTTGGGTCATGGTGCTGAGTTTGCAGTTTTCTCTTCACCTCTAGGAAGTGAAACTATTTCCCGAGTCTCTAAATCATTCTTGAAACTATATGCAGTATTTAGACAGGCCTGGAGTTTGCTTCTGTTCCCGGACAACATATGACGATAATGCTATTACTAATGCTGTTGAGATTTATAACACTTCCAGGTATTATGTTTATCTGCATACTTCACAAACATGCTATTTCTTAGTGAGAACAAAGCTAACTGACAAATCTTTTGCTCCTCAGTGGTGCGCTTCATTTTATAGCTTCGAATAACGATTCTGGAGTTAGAGATTTTGATATGGAGAAATTTCAACTATCCAACCATTTCCGTTTTCCGTGGCCAGTGAATGTAAGTCTGTTTTCCGCCTCCATGTCTATTCTGATGCTACTAGTGCATGCCATTAGTGATGCAGCACTAGTACTGATAATTTGCTAGGTTTCACTGATTTTCAAATTAGAATTATAATTTATGATTAGTTTAGGCTGTAATATAGAATTCCTTTCTCCTTCCGATTCTTGAATAAATACAATCTAGGGGCTTCGTACACAATTGTTATTTTAATTTCTCACCTTTTGATTTACACAAGTCTTGGCACAACTTTCTGTTCTGGTATTAACTAGTACCTTTTTTTTCTTTCGTTGTTTCTGGTTGCATAATAAGGTGTTACTTACCTTGTTTTCCCATTTTATGCTCGCAGCATGCATCACTGAGCCCTGATGGTAAGCTTATTGCAATAGTTGGGGATAATCCTGAAGGTTTATTGGTCGATTCCAGAAATGCCAAGGTACTTGTGCAAATATCTCCTCCCACGATTCAAATCATCAGGACTGGTCGATGTTTGATGCACCATTAACTGACCAAATATAATGCTTACAGGTTGTTTCACCTCTGAGTGGACATATTGACTACTCATTTGCGTCAGCATGGCATCCTGATGGTCTAACTTTTGCAACTGGCAACCAGGATAAAACCTGCAGAGTATGGGATATACGGAACTTGTCCAAATCAGTTGTTGCTCTGAAGGGTAACCTTGGAGCTATTAGGTCAATCCGCTACACATCAGATGGAAGATTCATGGCAATGGCAGAACCTGCAGATTTCGTTCATGTTTTTGATGTAAAAAGTGGCTATGAGTCGGAGCAAGAAATTGATTTCTTTGGTGAAATATCAGGTCTGTCTTTTAGTCCTGATACAGAGGCCCTTTTCGTCGGAGTCTGGGATCGCACATATGGTAGCCTTCTTGAGTTTGGACGGCGGCACAACTACTCATACCTTGATACAATAATCTGAACACTCTTGCATGCTGCTTTGGGTATGTTTACTTGGCTTAAAGTGGCGCTGGCTTAACTTTGTAAAACCAGTAGCATAGTCAGGAGTTAGTAGTGGATTTGGCTGTAAATTTGTTATGTTGTGCAATTTAAGTTTGTCTCATAAGTTGTTGTGCACCATTTCTAAGTATCAGAGGACTAGAATGGAGTATGTACAAAAGGGAAGAGACTCCAGTGACGTGAACAAGAAAAACTATAGCGTTGTTTCCATAAGGCATAGGCCAGAAACTTTGATTTGTGCTGGGTGGGGTATGGGTTGTTTATCATGTATTGGGATCTTGAATTCATACTGAAAGTTGACTCATCGATTTGCATTTGTCCACAAAGCAATTGATTTATATTCTCTTCGTTAAGTTTGTGCGCTTAAAGGGAATAGTGAGGAAATTGCACGGTTTGTCCTTCAAATGGGCTGGTCTCTAATTTTTGCCTTTCAAAGTTGAACTTATGCCTAATGGGGCATAAGTTCTTAAAGAGTGCGGGGCATAACTTGTGAATATTATGATGTTAAAATATAAACTTATGTTCCACGAAAAAGTTATTTGTTATGAGGGGCAAAAATTAAAGACCTCAACAAAATAGGAGCAAAAGTACAAGTGACCCATGAGGATTCATATAGTTGAGCTCAACTTGTTTGAGATTAATGTGTAGTCATTGTTGTGACTTTTTGTGCTTATTACTTTCAGGTAAGCCACAAAAGTTGATGTATCGGAAAGTTCGTATTATTCAATTATGATGTGTTATATTGAAGTTGTTTAAGTAACTACTTTAAACTAGCTAGGTTCGTTCTACAAGTTTTTGATAGCATTAACCTAAAATCAACGAAATCTAATTAAACCAGAGAATGTATATGTCAATTGAAGTCCGTTAACCAAATTCAGAAAAATTCATGTACACTTGCACATGACAAATAACCAAATTCATGAATTCAAATTTCGTGACCCAAAAACACCAAAATAAATTACGTTTGTCGTTAAGAACATGATGCGTATTGCTCCTTAGGTCGTTTCCTATGGACCCAACAAATTCCAGGCCAATTGGAGTCCGTCACACACGAAAAACAACCAAATTCATGAATTCGGGTTTCATGACCCCGAATTGCCAAAATAAACGATGTTTTTCATGGCGAACATGGTGAGCTTTGCTCATCAAGCCATTTCAGATGGACCCACCAAAGTTCACGCCAATAGGAGTTCATCATTGCAAAAAACAACCAAATTAATTAATAATAATCATCATGCAATAATACGCACGAAATTAATCGGGTTTCATGACCTGAAAGGCAAAATAAATGATGTTTGTCATGGCTAACATGGTCAGTAATGGTCACTAGGACGTTTTTTATGGACCCACCGAATTTCAAGTCAATCGGAGTGTGTCAATCAAATTCAGCAAAATCCATGAACTATTAACACACGAAAAATAATCAAATTCATGCATTCGAGTTTCATGACCCTGAAATGCCAAAATAAATGACGTTTGTCATGTCGAACATGGTCAGTATTGATTAGCAAGTCGTTTTTGATGGATCCACCAGATTTCAGGCCACTCGAAATCCTTAACCTAATCGACCAGCTCCGTTTAAATCCAAACTTGATGGAAATGGTCTGGTGACTAATACTAATAGCTCTTCGCGACTGACATAGCTTTTTTTGCGTTTCTAGGTCACAAAATATACATTCGAGATCATCTTAGATTTCGGTTAGTGTTAGTCTATGAATTTTTCAATAAAAAGTCGATTGGCTCTGTTTAGACTCAAAATTGGTGGAAATGACCTGGTGACCAATACTAATAGCTTCATTATGAAAGACATCGCTTTTTTTTGCATTTCTCGATAGAGAAACAGAATTTCGAGATCATCTCAGCTTCGGTGTGTGTTAGTCCATAGATTTTTCAAAAATAATCGACCGGCTCCGTTTAAACCTAAACTTAGTATAAATAGCCTAGTGACCAATACTAATCGCTTCGTCATGACTAACCTCGCTTGTTTTGCGTTTTGGATCACAAAATAGAAATTTGAGATCATCTCACCTTTCAGTTTGTGTTGGTCCACATATCTTTCAAAAAAATCGACTAGCTCCATTGAAACCCAAAAATGGTCTGGTGACTAATACTAATGGCTTCTTCATGACTAACATAGCTTTTTTTGCGTTTCTGGGTCACAAAACATACATTTGAGATCATCTCGGCTTTTGGTTACTGTTAGTGTATGAATTTTTCAATAAAAAGTCTACCGGCTTCGTTTAGACCCAAAATTGGTTGGTGACCAATACTAATAGCTTCGTTATCACTGACCTTGCTTATTTTGCGTTTCTGGGTCACAAAACAGAAATTCGAAATCATCTCACCTTTCAGTATGTGTAACATCCACCAAATTCATGAATTCGAGTTTCATAACCTCGAAACGCCAAAATAAACAATGTTTGTCATGGCGAACATGGTCAGTATTGATTAGCAAGCCATTTCTGATGGAACACATGAGAAACAACCAAATTAATTAATCGGGTTTCATGACCCGAAACGCAAAAATAAACTACGTTTCTCTCACGAACATAGTCAGTATTGCTCACCGAGCCATCTTCGATGGACCCACCGAATTTCAAGTCAATCGGAGTCCGTTAAGCAAATTCAAGAAAATTCATGTACTGATACACACGAAAAACAATCAAATTCATGAATTCGGGTTTCATGACCCCGAAACAACAAAATAAACGATGTTTGTCATGGCAATCATGGTAAGCATTGCTTAGAATTTTCATTTAAACGCGTCTTTCACGTCGTTGACTTAAATTCCTTTAGGCCGCCCTCTTGTTTAAAGCTTTCTCTCCGTTCTTTAGCTCGAAAGAGAAATTTTGTGTAGTTTTCACAAGCTAATGATTCTTAAGAATTGCAAATCTGGTAACGTAAGCTGGGTATCTCTACTACTACTTGATGGTCAATATCAGCAAATATCAAAATTTATGAGCCACAAAATCATTCTTTATATTTATCATTGAATTCAATATCGACTCGACAAAATGGGAAGTATGGGTTCCATCTATCTATGAGCATATAAAACGACCTAATTAACATTCATCGTTGTTCTATGTTGAAAATACAAGAAAGGGGGAAAAAGTGCTCACTTCTCAAAACTATGTCGGTACAACTTCAACAGCATCAGGTGAGATCTGCAACATATACAGTCCAAAGACGATAGCCAGCAATACCAATGGTATCAAAAAATAGGAACTATACTTGCAGACTCCCTTCTGCAGCTCCAGTGTTTTATTAGTGCTCGCTACATCATCACAGTACTTTTCCAAGTTTTTAACCTGCGACTTGACGATTGCAGCTTTCTTTTCTGAATCGCCAAGCTTCTTCACCATCCGTGCTTGTTCTGTAGCTAATAAATCTTGATCTTCCACAAGGGTTGCTTGATCGATCGTTGCAGTTCTCAACATTTGGATTGTTCTTGATATTGCTAAATATTCAATTTCAGCTTCAATCTTCTGCCTAAAGAGGCACTCAAGTTCCCCTTCAATGTCCTCAATACTCTGGTGCAAATCATTTCCTGTTTTCTTTTCTTCCTTCTTTGAGTTACTACATAAGAGGGCTTCGAGTTCAGTAACTCTCGCTTCCTTTAACTTAATCAAGTCTGATTCATCGTTAAGCTTGTTTTGCAATAGTATACTATTCTGCTTTAAGCTAACCACTTCAGACTCCAATGAATCAAATGAATGTTGCTCACCGTTCCTGGATTGTGAATGTTCAGATGCGTTTGGTCCAGGAAAATCTGTGTCACCTGAACTGAAATCTGAAGGTATACCAACATTCTGAAGAGAATGGTCAATGACAACATCTTCGATTCTGATTTCTTTCAATTTCTGAATTTCTGCAGAGAAAAGTACGTAAACTAATTAATATCAGATAAAAGGTATTTAAGGAGTAACTGATTTCTTTGATATATTATGGGTTAAAGGATCCTCTCTTGTTCTCCTCTCTTGAGCCGAGGGTCTTTCGGAAACAGCCGCCCTACCTTTCAAGGTGGGGGTTAGGTCTGCGTACACTCTACCCTCCCCAGACCCCACATGGTGGGATTATACTGGGCTTGTTGTTGTTGTTGTGTTGTATTATGGGTTAAAGGATACATATATATTGATAAAGTAAAAGGCCCGAAGATGGTCCAGAAGATACATGTAAAAGAAGTGGCTACAAATCACAGTTAAGAGGGGATAAACAGCCAAAGAAACAAAAACTAAAAGAGGAGTAAAGAGCTCATGAATGGTATGAGATAATCATCCCGGTATTGATAATCATCCCAATCTGCATGCCTTCCTTTCACCAAAGGCAGGGAAAACTTAAGGACCTATTGGCCAAAAACGAAAGCAAGACATTGGTCTTTTAAGCTTAACTAGGCAGCCATCCGGAGAGAAAAGGAGTCCAATAAGTCTTTCGTCTTAAGGACCTAGCCATTTTGCAATATTCGAATTCACCATAACAAATGGATATCTTTTCAAAGAGTATAACCAACATTTCATTCTCAAAAGAAAAAAAGGAGTATAACCAACATTTCATTCTCAAAAGAAAAAAAGGAGTATAACCAACACTTACTGTACTAGCTACAAACAAAGTTAATTATTAGCTTAGGCAAAATGAACAACTTAACGGCATATAAAAATTTCTTCAACAAACATGTTTTTCTCTTTTGACATGATCTTGATTCTTGAAGCAATCAATGCGTCAAAGTGAATATCAAACATAGAATAAAAATAATTAATGATGACGACTGGATCTAGCCGCACTCAAATCCTTCAACTAGGCGCATAGCCATTCAGATTATCAATGCCAGACCTGATTTCATGATATCACCTCTTCCTGCAACAATGCCAGTCCTAAATTCTAGGATAATTACCAAAAAAGAAGTTCCAATTTTGGGGAAAGGAGGGTGGGCCAAAGGGAGGGGAGGGGACATCACACATAAATATGCAATAACTGCCACCTTTCTTATCCTTTTCTGAATTTGGAATAAACTTCAAACCAAAAAAGGATCTGCTTCATACGATATGCTGAAGATGCAAAGCAGAAACTAAGAAATCATAGGTAAAACCAAAAGAAAAAAAGAAGTCATACTAGAATAGCTATATAATTGTATTCTTCAATGAAAACTGATGATTTACCTCTTTCAAGATTTTCCTGAGCAGCTTGAAGTGTGAACATAGACTCCAGCAGAGGATCGTGATCTGTGGACAACCCCTGATACTCACTCCTCTCTTCTTTAACCTCCCAGGTGGATTCAGCGCCTTGATCTTCTTCAGTTTCGCACTCCTTACCATTTCTTCTATCTAGACCAGTCTGAAGTTCCTCACTGAATGGTCTTTCTCTGGTGAGAGCTTCATCACTGAATTGTCCATCATTATTCGCTGAGCTTCCACCTTTTGTACCATTACTTGTTGCATGATTATTACTTTGCTTACGGAGAAAATTGGAGCTTTGTGAGTCAGATTCCAAGCTTGAATGAGAGTTTTCCTTCTCGAGTTTGACCCTTTCTCCTCTAGCCTTTTTACTAGCTTCAGCCCGACCCTTTCTCGGATGAGATTGCTGAGCCGAGGTACCCATGTAATTCCCACTTTGAGTCCTCTGCCCATTCTTAACAGGCACATAACCATGGACGATAGGTATTTCGTACCTTGCCCTTGGAGCACTGGCTGCAGTTGAAGACCTACTACTTCGGTCCTCGCTATTCTCTGAGTTAGTCCCACCAAAAACTATAGGCTGAATCGCCAACCCAGAATCACCAATTAAACCAAAGCCATCAACAAGAACACCAGGGCTCCTCAATATTGCATTTGCTGAAGAAACAGATCCATCACTATTTCGGATTGTTCCAGCAGATAAATGTACAGGTTTTGCTGGATTTGCAGCGGCGTTCGACAAACCACGCTTCAACAATTTAGCACTCTCTGTGTTACTATCCCCATCCTTGTGTGCTTGCCGCCTGATCCTTCTCCATTTCTTCAAGCCAAACCCTTTAGCTGTTGGTGAGGATTTCACTGAGGGAGGTGAACCCACTAGGTCCGCAGTTCCAGTGCCCTTACTTTTAGCTTCATCCAAAACAGGGTTATCGATCACAACAACATTAGACCCATTGTTTTCAACCTTGTTTCGATCAGGATCATCCAAATCTTGAAGTGTTGTGGTCATTGCTTCATCATCTTCCACAAACTAAAGCTATGAACTTTGAACTTCCAAGTCCCATTACAGCAAAATGCCCAGGGCTTTAGCCTTTTGAACAACATGGAGAGCAAGTCAGATCAAGATCGAGAACAAAAAACCATCATTCGAGCTCATGGCAACTGAAAACCTAACAAAATTTACTATAAATGATGTAATTCCAGCTAAAAATCAACATATTCACGAAATTAAATTTGTTACAGTAACAAGAAGCTAGTTTGATTCAGCTAAAATGAATCCTAACCATCCATTATGCTCAATTTGGAACCAATTCGTTATTTTGATTATGGACTGAGGAGACAAGTAAAAGGTGGGAAAGTGACAGAACTCAGCATAAATAGCAAGTCCAATATAAGCAGATTTAATTGTACTCATTAAATGAAGAAAAAGGAAGTGAAGAAGAAGTCAGATCAAGATCGATAACAAACAACCAATCATTCAGCTCATGGGAGCTGAAAATCTATCAAAATACGCTATAAATTGAATTACACAGCTTGGGTAAATTCCAGCTAAAAACCAACATATTTACCGAAGCCAAAGTTCATTACAGTAATAACCACGTAACAAACAACAAACTAGTGGGCTCAATAAAATGAATCCTCAATATCCATTGTGCTCAATTTGGAACAAAAAATGAGCTCATTATATTGAAGCGAAAGAAAAACAACATATATGGAAAGTCCGATATAAGCAGATTTAACTATACTCAAAAATGAAGAAATCAGATCAAGATCAAGAAAAAACAACAATCATTCCAGCTCATGGTAACTGAAAATCTATCAAATATCACAATAAAGTAAATCACATAGCTTTGGTAAATACCAGCTAAAAACCAACATATTTACCGAAATTAAATTCTTTACAGTAACAACAACAACAAACTATTTTGATTCAGCTAAATGAATCATCAATATACATTAAGCTCAATTTAGAACCAAAAATGAATTCTTTATATTGATACTATAAATCTATCAAAAATTCACTAAATAAATTGAATTACACAGGTTGAGTTAAATTCCAGCAAAAAATCAACATATTTACCGAGATTAAATTCTTTACAACAACAACAAACTAGTCTGATTCAGCTAAATGAATCCTCAATATACATTAAGCTCAATTTAGAACCAAAAATGAATTCTTTATATTGATACTGCAAATCTATCAAAATTCACTAAATAAAATGAATTACACAGGTTGAGTTAAATTCTTTACAGTAACAACAACAAAAAAACTAGTTTGATTCAGCTAAATGAATCATCAATATACATTAAGCTCAATTTAGAACCAAAAATGAATTCTTTACACTGATACAGTAAATCTATCAAGATTCAGTAAATAAATTGAATTACAAAGGTTGAGTTAAATCCAGCTAAAAATCAACATATTACAGTAACAACAAAAGTCAGCTAAGTGAATCCTTAATATCCATTATGCTCAATTTAGAACCAAAAATGAAATATTTATATTAATAATGGATTGAGGACTTCATAAATAAGTAAATCATATATTAAGCAGATTTTAATTGTACCTTTTGATCCATGATCCAGGATTTGGAAATGGAATTAAAGAATATTGGAAACCCTAGAATTGGTGTGGGATTAAGTAATTTATAGCCACAATAATTGTTAAAACTAAGAAGACTTGAGGAGTGGGGTAGAGTTGTTGATTAATTATTCTTTCTTTTCCATGACTTAATTATTATAGGAACAAAGAAGGAGTCAAGACTAGGGACCACATTTTTCTTTTTATTACTCTTTTAACTAGTGACTTAGAGCCCGTTTGGATTGGCTTATAAGTTGCTTATAAGCTGTTTTCAGCTTTTTTGAGTGTTTGATTGACTAACTTAAAGTCATTTTGTGCTTAAAATAAGCTCAAAAAAATAATTGAGTCCATTTGACTTAACTTATGAAAACAACTTATAAGCTAAAAAAAATAAGTTAGACTACTCCAACTTATTTTTTTTAGCTTGTAAGTTGTTTACAGCTTATAAGCTAAGCCCATCCAAACAGGCTCTTACATTATAATTTTTTTTTTCCTATAACCAAGAAATCTTTCTGAGGGTGAGTTGCGCAAAGTTCAGAACTCGTTTGATAATAAACTCGTCTCTTTAGTCTTTTTCATTTAAATATGAGCTTTTAGTCTGTAACAGAAATTGAAAACCCGAGATTTATGTGTAACTCACGCATCACAAGCTACACTCTAATCCACATATCACAAGTTACAATCTTACGACTTGACCAAAGGCCTGGGTGCATTAAAATGATTTCTTTATCATTTGTACGAAAAAGTTTATCATTTCAATTTATATTGCATTTTCTTTAATTAAATGTTTCAAAATTCTCAATACTGCGTAGTATTACTTTACTTTGAATAACTAACACAAATGCAACTTTTTCTATAACACGCTTTATTTTTATTACTCGTTTCGTTACTATTATATACTGTAACTGTGATTGGCTAGGAACCAAATTTAAAACGTAATTTAGCTTTACCATATTAAAGTGGTATGAGATATCAAAATAACAATAAAATTCCTTTCGAAAAAACAAAAATAAGTCTTGCAAGTCTATAAGTTGTGTAAAATAGTATCATTGAAATGAAAAAGATTTAGATCCAAAACACAACGAGCATTACATGAGTTTTGTACCATAATTTTGTTTGCATACTAGATTCTGAATAGCTTATTTGCAAAAGTTCAATGAATTTTTTAAAAACAAATGCAGCATTTGAATCAAAGTTACTGATTTGCCGAATTCATAACTATTACTATGAAGCCGCGCGAGTTAAAACTATTGAATTCAGATGAACTCGTACATTGCATCCGCCCGCATAATTGAGACAAATAAATGGGTGAGTTAAGAAAGGAATTGGATAGAACGTGGGAGAGCCAGAACTTAATAATAAGGAGATAAGAGACCGAAGTGGGGCTAAGCAATGTGCTGATGATCTGGAAAACCACATGACGCAGAGCGTTGATGAGGGGAAAAAAATGGAAAATGACACTGCAAAAATAATCCAAGTGGAGTATTCAATTATTGATGGAATCTTCTTTGAGCAAATAATGAGGCACTGTGCTAGAACTAGTCCGTGACAGAGAAATTAAATGCTACTCTAATAAATGTTACCACCAAAGTTGTTGTAAGATGGTATATACTCCTCTATCGTTAACCAAGAGTCTCGGATTTAAATCTTGAGAATAAATTCATCAAAATGAAACTTTTCGGTGCGAATCCGAGTTAATTGTCTCCGGATATCAGACACCAAAAACCGAAAAAGATGCTACTCTCGAAACCCAGTAGAAGACGACTAATTAGGAACCGACAACTTCACCCATGTTTGAATTGTTGGAAAAGAAGATATGGATTTAGACATTGGGGACCTTGGGGAGTAAATTGATTGGATATAATAGAAAACATATATGACAAGTTTCCTTTCTCCTTTCAATTTTCCGGGACATTTGCACAAATGGCCTTTTTGAGGCCACTACTTAAATATTGTCCCCGTTAGTCTAGCTCCCCAAATTTTGTCAGCAAAAAGAAAAATACATCAGACCACTTCCAAAGGCGAAAGTTAGTCCACTGAGCTAAAGGGGATAGAATTTAAAGAGTGGCCTCGAACAAGGTCATAGGGTGTAAATAATCCCAATTTTTGCTTCCATGAGTGGCTGAGTTCAAGTATCACCAAAAGCCCAATTCATCCAATATAAAGACAGTTTCAGCATTGGTTGTCAGCTTCTTGCATACCATCTTTTGGACTCTTTACCAGAAGAAGTCACAGCAGCAATGGAGCTCTTTTTTTTTTTTTTTCCTTCCTTTTTCCAAAGTAACCATGTGTCTGGACCAGCTTGCACGCACCTCGACTAATTCCACGAGTTACCTGCTACCTCCCGCCAGCACAAGCATCGGGTAACTCTGTGCAATGGAGCTCTTTACTGGTGATGACTCCTCTAAAGTCCTTAGTAACAATACAAGCAAAGTCGGAGGTGCCATGGAAGTATCATCTGTTGGTGATAATAGATCTCAAGCTTCTATGGGTCATGTTTCTCAGCTTGCTTTTATGGAGATTCGGAGGGAGAAACCTAAGAGAGAAGAAGACCCATGGAAGCAATCCGAGAGACATGACCCATAGATTATTTTTTACGTATATATAGTAGATGTAGAACCCCTTAGGCTTTTTCGTATGTTGACTTTTTTATATTTTGAACCCCCTCAGCAAAAATCCTGGCTCCACCACTGGTTTCAGTACAACTAGGACAATAGCTAGCATGAAAAGACAACATTCAACGATAGGTTGCGACACACTGTCACCAGCTATCCAACCAAAGTTTTAGGTAGACTTTAGGAAAAGCAGAAGCTGATGACAACCTAAAGATATTACTGAACTTCAAGGATGAAGGCAAAATATTCAAACAATGAGACACCTTACTTCCTGAACTGGACTCCTACTCTTTCTCATCTTTTTTTCTTATATCTCATGCTGGAAAACCATAAACCAGCTCATGGCCTTGCCTATAAAGCAAGCCATGAGAGTTTCCCTGCATGGAGTACCCTGTTGAATTAACAATCCCCTGACGAATGATCAAGTTTTTTTATGAATGAGATGCACCGTCTTTTCCCATGCACCAGTCGTCGCATTAGTGCATGTGCTCGTGCACCAGTTCTCGCACCATCGCATGTGTTCGTGCACCACAATGCAGCACCCTCTTATCTGGAAGGTGGGTTATATGGAAGGAAAGAAATGCTAGAGATTTTGAAGACAAGAAGGATAACGTAGTTTATCTTAAACACCTAGTGTATATTTTAGCTAGTTTCCAGTGCAACTTACCCTCGACAAATGTTTTAGATCTGGAGGTCATAGTTGACTTTCTAGTTTCTATACACACCATAGCTTTTTTTTGGGTGTGCTATTCACCAGCATTTCCTTTGCTGGTTTACATCAATAAAAATACACTTACATTTGCTATCAAAATAGAGTTACTAAAAGATATTTCCTATTACTCGTTTGTCTCATCCATTTACTAAATCTTCCTTGATGCTCCACTTCTAGTGAAGATATAATCACAAGGTAAAATCCAACCCTGCAATTCTGCAAACGAGGCACATTTGTGCTTTTGAATCCACTATTTGCATTAACAATTCCTAAACAAACAGAACTTAGCGGACACAACTGATTCCAACAATCCATTCTTGAAGCTATCTCTGCATGCTTTCGCACCTACAATGGTAAAGCTCTGCCTGACTAGAAAAGATGTTAATATGACCCAGCTTCAAACTACCTCAATCTTATGTTCTGAGGATTAGATTAACTCACCACGAGGACCCCAAATCATAAAATTCTAATCATAATAATTTTAACTCATCAAAAATAAAAATAAAAAACTAACAAGAAATCAGATATTGGGGGATCGTATGAGCTACTTATCAAAAATAAAAAAAACTAACAAGGTGCAAGAGAAGAGCTGTTTTACATAGAAGACATATACACATCTTTATTTTTCAGAAGATTGTATGAACTACTTGTGGAACATCAAAGAGAAGTTCAACTTTATAGGAGGGTAATCCAATAAGAGGCTCTAACAGAGAAAAAAAAAAAAAAAAAAAAAAAAAAAGAGGGGGATTCAAAGATCTATGTGTTTGACCAATCAAATCCCAAAGATTCGCTTATTCAGATTTGACTCAACAAAAATGCAAGTATGCATAATCAACAGGATAAAATGTTTTGACAAGCATGTAATGATGTTTGCGTGTACATACACGAGTCCATGACTTACTGATTCTAGTTTATCCAAATCTCTCTGGGTGGAGGTTTTATTTGTCAAGAAGCGTAAAGGACATAATTACAATACAATGTACAGAGTACAGACCATTTTTGTTAACTATATTTATACTTCAACAGCCAACAGGTTCCAGGGAGCAGAGTGATTGTTGTAGTTTTGGTTAAAATTGAAAACAACTAAGGGTGTGTTTGGCTAGTTAAAATTTCAGAAAAACACTTTGTCTATGAAAACAAGTTCCTTAAAATGAGGAAAATGACTTCCCTATTAGAACTAGGGAAAACAAGTTCCACAAGTGGCATTTCACACAAATTGTCTTCCCCCTTCCCCCCCCCCCCCCCCCCCCCCCCCCCCCCCCCGCCCTGCAACACACACTACTCCACCCCCCCACCCCTATAGCACCCATCTCCATAGTGTTTTCCTAGATTATATACAAATGCTTTTGGGACAAGATCTTCTCCTTATGTACCGAACACAAGAAAATAAGTAAAAAAACCACTTATTTTCCGTGAAAAGCATTTTCCTCAAACACACCTTAAACCACACAGTTGGTTCATTGTTACAATTTTTTCTGACAAAGTCAGGATTCAATTTGGTTTCTGAAAAGTTTCCATCAACTGAACCAAGTTAATTATATGCCAAAACACTGCTATAAATCTTCCAGTATAGCTTTTCAATCCCACTGATGACATGTAGCTCTAGCAAGTAAATGTATAGACAGCAAAGCAATAAAGGAAGTGGTTGACCATTAAGCTTTCAACAAAGTAGAAACTTTTTCCAATTCAACCAAGAGGTGAAACAGAAAATGAGTTACAAAAAACCACACAGTTGCCTAACTTCCAACAAAAGGAAGAGGAGGGGAAAGGAATACTTCATCTGCTAGAGACAAGCAAGATTTTGCGTAAGGCATACAATGCTACAAAGTTGCACTATTAAAGAGCTCGTTTTGACTTTTGACAACTGATATTAGACATAAAGAAAACATTATGATAATACATCAGCCCACATAAAGAAAACATTATGATAATACATCAGCCCGAGGGATTTGATCTAGTAGTAAGAGTGCAGCGTGTGATGTGTGGGTTAGGCACACGTCACAGGTTCGAGACTTGCCACAGACAAAAGCCTAGAATTTAAGTGGAATCGGTAGAGAGCAAGCCCATTTCCCACCGAGTTTCGAACCGTGCGCCGTTGACCCTTGGGATTTCTTGGTTCTCAAACTAAATACATCTCAAGAAAACCTGGATAGTAGCATCTCAAAATGGCTTTCCAAATTCTTGCGGCGGCTGCTCCCAGGGCGACAAAAAGCCTGCAGCAAATACATTGAGCATGCTTAGAGAAGAAAGAAGACCTCAGACACCTAGTATCTTAATTCTCATCCATCAAAAGAGATAAGCAGAAAAGCGCAGATATATTTGTACACGCTTATGGCCAAGTGTCCTCTCTACCTCCCAAGGTAGGGGTAAGGTCTGCATACATCTGCCCTCCCCAGACCCCACTTTGTGGGATTTCACTGGGTATGTTGTTGTTGTTATGGCTAAGTGGCAGAACATTAATCTGCTGGTAAGAAAAAGTACAATAGTTTCTCAAAGAATGAAGCCCTGATAACTACAGCAAGCCACTTGATCAACAAATGAAATTAATATAATGGGCTATCTGTACCAAAGGAACATGGTTTTATAATAAGCATAATCAGAATCAAATGAATGGTGACAATATCAATGTCTGCATTAATGCATGGACAGGTGCACACAGACACAGAGGACATTGCAACCAGAGACAACTCAATAACTAAGTTCAGATAAAAAAGTTTTGTTAAGAAGATCTTTAGCATACTTATCGGAATTTCTCCCAAGGACATATATATTGAATCATCGTCACCAAGCATGCCCTGAAGGAAAAAGAAAAATGATTAGGACAATATACAAATAGGCGATTTCAAAAGCATTCAATGGGAGGTTTGCATATTCAGTTGTAAGTGAAACAGAAAAAACCAATAGTGAAAATGGATACATCTAATGCATTACAAATATCACTGCAAAAGATTCCCTATGATAACTGTGGCACTAGTACCTCTCCATTATGGAGGCCCATATCATTGTGCAAAGAATTCATATCTCCTGGTAGAGGAGAACAATTTCCTATATCATTCCCAAGTAATTCGGAAATCATAAGTCCATAACCATCCTGAGCATGGGGTATGTTGTTGGTACTATGTGCATTATTAGAAAAACCATCTGTTCCAGTGAATTCAACTTCAGACCTGTGTAAGACATTCAACAATTAGAAAAGAACCTATGCAAGCAAGGCAGATCAGGTACAACCATATTATGGGACTTTTTTTTTTTATTAAAAAAAAAGAAGAAGTTAATAATCATAATAACACAAACTCTTTGCTTATATAAGGTAAATTATTATTGTCACAATAAGACAAACTCTATAAAGCAGTTAAATCAACAAGAAGATGGAATCAGTAACCAATTCAACAAAATGAAACTAAAGCATAAAAGTGGAAAACCATATAAACTTACCTTCTCTCAGGGTTATTGAAAGTCTTCTCTTCTTGTTCAGAATCATTTTCCAAATCAATTACCTCAACATTTCGCCCATCAAAGCTAGATCTAGCATAGTGACTTGTCATATCAGAGTTACTACTCATGGTCAGATGAATATCAACTGGTGCTTCTTGTTTTACACCTTCAGTAACCACTGGGTAGATGTGAACAGGATCAGCATCATGATTCTCATTCACATCAGAAGTTTCCATAAGATTGAGATCAAAAGCCTTAAAGGAACTGGGTAAAAGTTGCTTCTCCGTGAAGTCACTGCCCAGCCTCACATCACTCTCGGGTATCATGGAAATGTTTACCGATCTCTTCTCCTCAGATGGAAACATTAATGGCTCGCTATGTGATCTCCTTGGTTCCTGTGAAGTTTGCTGCTTTTCCATTGAATTAGAATGGTACAGAAAGACATCTGAGAAAGTACTTGTTAATGAAGTCAATTCTCTAGGTCTCTTAGTTCCTCCCTTACAATCATCACCGTCGTCCAATTCTCGTTTCTCACCTCTTCCCGTTGCTATAGAACTGCGACTTCCAATTTCACTTAGCCCCGCTATTTTCTCTTCCTCCTTCAACGTATTTCCAGGAAAGGATGAGGAACTTGCCTCATTTAACTGTTTAATGGCATAAGTAAGACGTGATTCTTCCTCGGTCGGCGGCGGTTTCAATTTGTCAGAATCAAGGCTTTTTGCATCATGTCTTTGATCTGATAAAATGACACCAGGGGAAACATCAATGGTGATGTCTTGGGAATGCACTTCAGTTTCTTTAGGGAGCCCGACCTCATGAGCATCCTCATCAACCATCAAATCTCTGTTTGCCAAGGCAGAACGTGTTCTCGTGGGAACATTTCCAAACCTACATAAGCTAAGTAAATTGTTACCAGTCATGCTGGTCTCGTTATGTTCTTTGCTGAACAACTTGACTTCTATATCCTCGTTACCAGCTATTTTCTCCAACGCATCACTACTGTTGGCAAGATTAACAGGATCAACTTCTATTTTCGACATTTCAATGTCTTCAGACTTCTTTTGTTCGGGTTGACCATCTAATGGGAGATCATTTCCAGTGTTGATGGTACTTGTCTCTTTACCAGAATCTCCCAAGGCAGGTTTTGGATCACTGCTCATCGACTCCCCGGCACTCTCTATATCTGGGTTTTGTTTACCGGGAACGAAACTAGGTAACATCCCATTACTATCTTTAGCCACTTGTTGTTCATCTCTATCACGTGGTAAAGCGTCATCTAGACCATTCACATCGGGGTTGGCCCTGGCTCTATCTGACGACCCACTCCTTTGCAATTCTCGATTGAATTCAGAGTTGTAACTTCGAAAGGACTCGCTTCTTCTCCTTCCTCTCATATAATTTCTGTCATATTCATCAGAAAACCTTCTCCTACCAGGCCCCACATCACTCTCAACACGTGAAAGAGTTGATGTCCGACCTTCATCAATATCTTGTGGCTTAAATCCCTGAAAATTCCCAATTGGGCTCTTTAAGCTACCATTAGGCAATTTCCCTGAAAGAGCATTCGGTGGAAGCAGACCTTTGGAAACAAGGTACTCAGCTGCTAACTTTCCAGCTTCCATGAAAATGTCATTTCCATGTGAAGGCTGCTGAAACGCAAACTGCCTCGACTGACCACGCCCAAATCCACCTCGGTTATAGTTTCTGTACTCCGAGTTATGCAATCCACGACCTCTCACTGATCCATCGGGTGAAACCCGTGAGGCAGTTGCCACACCACCCATTCCCATTGAATTAGACTTATACCCACCTACCGGACTCCGATGCCTGGCATGCATTTTAAAAATAATACAAATACAAAGGATTCCCAATTCCTCTGATGATCAAAGAGTTTTCAATAAGTTCTAAAGGGTTAAGTTCTTCACGAATATACAAGTAGTACTTAACACAATTTGGTTCCTCAATCTCCAAAAAATCACCTCCCCAATTGAAAATCTGTAATCGAAAATCCGAATTATCAGCACATGATATTCAAGCTAAACACCAATTGCAGAATCTATAACCCTTTTTCAGGGGGGCAAATTTCAAAAATATACAGCCCAACATAAAATATGACGCCACATATTCCAATATACAATATTATACATTATACAATATTATATCTGGGGGGAAAGCATTATATGTAATGTATCAACCTTGTATAATAGTGTATAAAAGGTGTTTATACACAAATATTGGCTAAACACGGTAATAAACTCAAAATATGGGCTAAAGCGTGTAAATATTTTCTCCCAGTAGACAAAGAGCATAATTTTCCCTATCTGTAATCCATTTTCATAGAGTAATAAGCAAAATTCCATATTCCAAATTCAATGGCCATTAATAAACCCTTACTTAAGCCGAGCAACAAACTCAAAATGGGCTAAAGCGTGTAGATATTTTCTCTAAGCAGACACAGAGTGTAATTTTCCCTATCTATAACCTTTTTTTCACAAAGCTAATAAGCAAACTTCATTTGTCCAAATCAACAGGTCATTAACAAAACCCTAAAATTAAACACTCGGTAATCTAAGATTAATTTCATCTCCATAGAAATATTGATTTCTTCAAAAATCCCCTCCCCGATTGAAAATCACTAATTAAATATCCGAATTATCAGCACATTATGTTCAAGCTAAACACCAATTGCAGTATCTATAATCTTTTTTCACAAAGCTTGCAAACTTCATTTTCCAAATCCATTAAAAAGGGAAATTTTCAAAAATATACAGCCGAACATAAAATAATACGCCACGTAGCAATATTTTCAGTTTGTACAACATTATACCTGGAGGGAAAGCATTATACGTTGTATAAAAGTAT
Source organism: Lycium barbarum (assembly GCF_019175385.1). NCBI lineage: Eukaryota > Viridiplantae > Streptophyta > Magnoliopsida > Solanales > Solanaceae > Lycium > Lycium barbarum. The sequence continues at coordinate 362,793 of NC_083337.1, read as the reverse complement.
ATAATAGTGTATAAAAGGTGTTACAACAACAACATACCTAGTGAAATCCCACACAGTAGGGTCTTGAGAGGGTAGAATGTACGCAGACCTTACCCCTGCCTTAGGAGGTAGAGAGGTTGTCTCCAGTATAAAACGTGTTCATTTTCCAAAATAGTTGATAAAAAGTGTTTATACACAAATATGGGATTAACCGGGTAACAAACTAAAAATATGGGCTAAAAGCGTGTAAATATTTTCAATTTATACAACATTATACCTGGGGGCAAAGCATTATACATTGTATAAAAGTGTATAAAAGGCGCTACAACAACATCATACCCAGTGAAATCTCACACAGTGAGGTTTGGGGAGGATAGAATGTACGCAAACCTTACTCCTGTCTTGGGAGGTAGAGAGGTTGTTTCCAGTATAAAACGTGTTCATTTTTCAAAATAGCTTATAAAAGGTGTTTATACACAAATATGGGCTAACGTGTAAATATTTTCTCCCAGTGGACATAGAGCGTAATTTTCCCAATTTTTTTTTTTTTTTTGGTTCAGAAAGCTAACAAGCAGACCTCATTCTACGAAATCCATAGGTAATTAATAAACCCTAAAATTAAACACTCAGTAATCTAATAATATTCATTTAATCTCAACAGATCTGGTGAAGGAAGCAAATTATAATTCATTTCACTATATAGCAGCAATGTTTTTACCTTTATTCAACGAAGCAAACGGTAATTTCTCGAGTTCCAAAAGCTGATGTGTGTTTTTACTGTTTTAGGGTTTTCAGATCCATTTCAAAATCATCATCATCAATTTGTTCCACCTCATCATCATCACTTCCATCAGAAAGTACATCAATATACTATATACATAAATTTACATAGAAATTGATTGAATTTATCATTGTTTAGGCTTTTTCAATTTTGAAAAAATCTGATGTGGTTCAAAGAAATTCAAACTGTACTGGAATTTTAGTCCCTCACAAGTCTTGTAGATTGGACTATTGACAGCAATATTAGGGAAAATGAGCTAAAGGCAGTTCCATTTATGCAATTTCCACTCATCTTTAAGAAATGATGGTCGATATTATTATAAGTCTCAAAGATGATACGGACCACAAGATTATTCTAAAAGAAGTTAGGCAATTTTTTTTTTTTTTTTTGGCCTTTGCTGTCATTTGAACTAACTTTCCTTTCATTTTGTCAGGAGGATCTGAATGGACATCTGAATTATTAAGATGTTACTAGATCTGAATAATTAAGATTATTTATTTTTTAATATTTGAATGTGTAATTTATTTAAACATAATAAATATATAATTTAAATTAAAAAGTAATTAAATAGTAGAAAATAAAGACAATTTTAATTAAAAAAAATATTATTTGATAAAAAAAATGAAACATTTATGTTGATTAGTAATGGTGGAGATGTTTTGTAGTCGCGGTGTATGATGAGTGGGTGGTTGGGTGAGGGTGTGAGGTAGTAGGGGGTGGGGTTGGTGATGCAAAGTAAGGGGTAGTGGGGAGTGGGGGTGGTGGTGGGAGTGGGTAGTGAGGTGTGGGGTGGGATTGGGGTGGGTGGTGGGTGGTGTGGGGTGGGATTAGGGTTGGTGGTGGTGGGAGTAGGGGGTGAAGGATGGGTGGGTAGTGGGGTGGGGTTGAGGTGGATGGGTGGGGTTGGAGTGGAGAATAGGTGGGGGTGGGGTTGAGGTGGAGGGTTGGGGTTGGGATTGGAACTGGTGATAAAAAAGTTTCATACAAAAATACCTCGTAATGATATTAAGACTTGGTTCAAGATCTTAATGATTAAGATTTAAGACCTATTCAGACTCAATAAGTGCTTAGATTTTAATGCAAACAAATGCACTTAATGGCTTAAGGTCTGAACCATTCAGATTCAAACCTTCAATAAGTGCAAGCAAATGAGGCCTAAGTTTGACAAGACACAAATTAAGGAAGGTAAATAATCTCTTGTAATTTAAATTAAATATATGTATATTAGTATACCAGAAATACTTTTTGGATAATGTTGTCTTAAATATATTATTTTATTACTATAAGATAGTATTACTAAGGATAAATAAAAATATTGATTAAAAACTTTCTAAAAGAAAATGTTGAAATAAAAAATTTGTTGAATATAAAAACGGAATATTTTTGTTTAAACAAACTAAATAGAAAAGCAAAACATAGACATTAAATGAAAAGGAATATTTTTATAGATATAAGCAATACTTCTTGTGCAATACGAAGTTTACGGTAGGTGTTTTTTTTTTTTTTTTAACTAGATAGCTAATTTTATAGATAAAATTAACTATTACAAGATAGAGGGGCATTTACATCCCCTAGTTGTCCAGAAATTACCCCTTCAGGGACTATTACAAAAAGATATAGCACCTTCATACGTAGTTCCTGACATGTCTGTCCAAAATACGTCAGTAACAAACATAGGAGGAACTACAATCATTTTCACCTTTTCAAAAAGTTTCTTCTTCTCCTTTGCTAGAAGATCAGCGACCTGATTCTGGTCTCTGTAGCCGTGTCTTAGCTCTGAGTTTCCTACCTTTTCCATCAGTGGGTTAGCTATGTGCCTTAGCTCTATACAGTAGGTGTTTTGTTTATCTTTTTAAAGGATTGTTTAAACACGAGAGTCATTTTAATCATTTAATTATTTTTGCTCATGTATTACTAAATTGTCATTCTTATTTTACATTTTATTCCACAAGAGATAAACATAAATTATGCACATATTTATATTGGCAACAAAAATTGGCAGTGGATGGTATATAAGTAATGTTGAATGATTATACAAGTATAATCAATCGTTGTATTGTTTATGTTGAATTTGATACGGATATTATCACTCTTGGATTTAGACCTCGTTTATTTTTAATAATATTAAGATGTTTGAATTTTAAATACATATTTGAATGTTAAGCTGTGCATTAAAATTTAGATGTATGAATCTGGATACACATCTGAATATTAAGATGTTTATTAAGATTTGAATATTAAACAATTAAGATTTTTTTCAACAACTATTCAATGTATAAAATTTTGAAGATAGAATGCTAAATTAATCTAATACATATCAACAAAATAAGAAGTTATATGGAGGTCAGTAGTGATGAAAATTAACAATGATGCCGATTGAAGATGGTGTTGGCTGATGGTAGTGGTTGTAGGTAGTAGCTAGTGATGATGGTGATTGACTGTAGTGGTTAGCAATAGTAACTGATTGTGGTAGTTAGTAATGACGACCGATAATTGTGGTGGATGATAATAATAGCTAGTTGTGGTGGTGAATGACGATGTTAGTTGGTGATATGGCTGATGGTGATGACTATCGATATTGATTATGATTATTGTGATAATGGTGATTGGCGGTGATAATTATAAATGATAGCTAATAATGGGAATAACGAACTGTGATGATTAACACCACGATGGGTGTGATTCAGGATAATTATTGTGGATAGTGGTAGGTTATACTGATGTGCAAAGCGTTAGTGGGAAATAAAGAGAGTAGTAGTGAACATCCATCTTTATAGTAAATCTTGAATAGACATTTTAATAATATTAAAATCTGTAATTATTTTTAATCATTCAAATTTATCCAGACTTGTTAAGTGATTGTAATTAAGAAAAGTACACTTAATAATTATGATCAGAATAATTAAAATTCAAACGATAAACAAACTTAATAATTGAGATCTCAATATCTAAGATTAAAACTTTAATTAAATGCAGGTAAATAAGGCCTAAACCAGACTAAGAGAAATGAATGACAAAAAAAAAAATGTTAGAAGAGGGAAAATTTAAACAATTCTGAATACTACAAGGGCATATTTGAATTGATTTTTCTTCCTAAAATGAACGAAATGAATAGCGGCAAAAAGTTTTGAGTCCCAGGTTGGACCATTTGAATTAACAACACCAACCACTAACAGTTCGTTAGCTTTCACCGACACTGATAACTAGCTTTCTCAATTTATACGATATTCTTTCTTTTTTAGTCAGTAAAAAAAAAAACACATTTCTTTTATATTTAGTAATAATTCAACTTTAAATTTCCCGTTTTACGTTTAATGAAATTATTTCACACAAGTTTCTACGGATTATTTTAGACCACAATTTTTTTATTTTTTTTATTTCTTAAATTTTGTGTTAAGTTAAACACCATTGTATAAAAGGAGATATAAAACTTTCTGAATGCATTCGTGAATACGAAGATACAGTACAACAACTACTACTTACCTAGTGTAATTCTATAATTGATTTTAGAATACGGAAAGAAAGAATAGTGTATACGCATATCTTGGGAGACAGAGATGGGAGGTAAAAGACCGTTTGCATAGATCTTCGGCTCACGAAAAAAAAAAAGTGACAAAATACTAGTACTAGAATTAACGTGACAAAGCATTCTTAAAAAAGAACAATAACTATAATAAAATAATACTACTGTAATGGAAATCTAAAGAACAACAAATACGTAATAAGAAATGGAAGAATAAAAAACGACGACTCCCTCCGGACACATAATAAGTGTTGCTTTAGCCAAAAACACGTATATAATGCAATATAAAGTTTACCAAATTATCCTTATATAATAAAAACAAATTACTTTTACCTCTTGATTAGAGCATGTACAAGAAGTAAACCTTTTGACATTGAGAATCCAACAGTACCAAGTTACTATGTGACTTTTTCAATTATCATTTAAATGTTACTTTATTATCCAAGGGTAGAATTGGAAACAAACTAGCCAATTTATGTCTTGATTTTCTAAGATGACACTTATTATGAGATACGAAATGCGGAAGTAGTATACTGGAATAAACGTGACAAAGCATTCTTAAAAAAGGCAATAACTATAATAAAATAATCCTGTGATGGAAATATAAAGAACAACAAATACGTAATAAGAAATGGAAGAATAAAAAAACTACTATATGATTAATACTAGGACTACTAACATGGAGTGGACACGAAGAGTCGAAGATAATATACTCTTAAAACCTCCTCAAATATCTGGTAAACTTCCTGTAACAATATTCACCGATCTATACAATTCATATGCTCAATTATTGAAAATGACATTGTGATAAATGCTTGTAGACATGTCGGTAGGCGATATTTTCTGGAACACTGCTCACCGATCTAAACAAAATTTATATGCTTAATAATATGATAATGATGTTGCGAGAAACGTCTCAATAAAATTAATGGCCTAAAGCAAAATTTGAGTAGTGGATATGTCAGGAGGAGAGTATAGTGATCGCAATGTCCTGTTGCGTTCGAATTCATCAGCATCAGATGGAGATTTAGAAGCTCAGTATAGTAAAGGCATTACTGATCTGTTGAAGCGTTTGGATCGAGGATTTTCTAATAGAAGATTATCGACTACTGTTAAGCGGTCTGATAGAGATCACAGTGTTTCTGGTAATTGTAGAGATGATGAGATTCTTGGTGATAGTGCCCCACCTGAGTGGGCATTGTTGCTTGTTGGATGTCTTCTTGGCCTTGCTACTGGCCTTTGTGTTGCTGCTTTTAATCGTGGGGTTAGTCAAGATTCTATTGGTTTTCACTGCATTGTGATTATTACTACTCCCTCCGTCCCAATTTAAGTGTCTTGGGTTGACTAGGCACGGCAATGTGTATTACCATATGTTGTCTTATTTGCCTTTGATCATGTTATTTTGTTGTCGTATTTTTCTTGATATCATGCTTCACATCCTTGTCTTTTCTTTCGACCCGAGGATCAATCAGAAATAGCCTCTCTATCCCATAAAAGTAGGGGTAAGGTCTGCGTACATATTACCTTTCCCATACCCCATTTGTGGGACTATACTGGGTATGTTGTTGTTGTTGTTGTTGTAGTAGTAGTTTGACTAGTCATGGATGCTTGTTGCTTGTTGGATGTCTACTTGGTCTCGCTACTGGCCTTTGTGTTGCAGCTTTTAATCGAGGGGTTAGTCAAGGATTCTTTTAGTTGACATCGCGTTGTTATTATTACTACTCCCTCCGTCCCAATTTAAGCCCCCATTTGGCCATAGATTTTGAAGTTGAAACTTGAAACTTGAAAATTTGAGTGTTGTAATTTTTGAAACTTGAAGTTGTGTTTGGCCATGCATTTTTACTTGGGAAAAATTTGAAGTTCTGTGAGTGGAAGTGAAATTTCTCCCAAAAACTTGTTGGAACTTGAAAATTTGAGTTTTTGAAGTAGTAATTTTTGAAACTCGAGTTCTATTTGGACATGTATTTTACTTGGAAAAAATTTGAATTTTTGTGAGTGGAAGGGAAATTTCTCCCAAAAAACCAGTCAGAACTTGAAAACATTTTGAAGATAAATTTTCAAAATCTTATTAAATTTCATGGCCAAATAGATATTTGATGATAAATTTCCAAAATATGATCCAAAATCTTTGACCAGACGCTAGCTAAGTGTCTTGGTTTGACTAGACACAAAGTTTAAGGAATAAAAAAAATCTTTTGAATCTTATAGTCCTAAATTAAAGATGTTTGTAATTTATTAAAATGTCTTTTGAATCTTGTGTTTATAAACTTGTCATGTAGGATGCTTGAATTGTCAACTTACTAAATATAGAAAGAGATACCCTTTTTGGAACAAAGAAAAAAGGAAAGTAAGACGCTAGAAATGAGACGGAGGGAGCAGTTTAGTTTTGAGTTCTACGTTCAGAGAAGCCTTAATTCAGCTTAAAAGACAAATTCTTTATTGGTACTGAACTAAATTTAGTTGGAATAGAGTGGAATTGGATATAAAGGATTCATATAGCTTATCTCAACTAGTCTGTGGTTGAGGCGTCGTTGGTTGAGTGATAGGTTAAGTTGATTTTTAGTGCCACTGATTTAGTTATGTCACTTTTCTGCTATTGGTTATTATAATATTTATTTTTAATCAAGATATTGATGATTATATTTCTTTCATTTTTGTTCCTGATAATTTTTTTAATAATGAAAACTGAGTAGGGGAGATTTTGTAAAGCTGGCATTAGATAGTTGCTACGGAAGAGGAAAGGCAGACCGCAGACGGTGAGCTGCTGTGTAATGAAATCTGCATTTTGAATGTCAAAGAACACCTTATGTTTATTTGTTTGTTCATCTATTTTTCCTTGGGGTTGAAGGTTATCAGAAGTAGAGGCTTCAGTTAACGAGCTGACACATTTTTAGTGATTTAAGTTGCTTTCTTTCTGGGGGGAATAGGGATACAGGAGACTAACTTTATAACACTGCGGCATGTAATTTCTGCCCATGTTCATGTCAAATAAAGGTGAAGAATCTGGATATTTTCTTAAAGACTTAAACTGTATTTCTGGCTCTGTTTTGATGATAGACCAGTAGTTTGAACTGTACTGCTTCCCAGACATTGAATCACAATGAGGATATTTGTTTAGGTACACGTAGTACATGAGTGGGCTTGGGCTGGTACTCCTAATGAGGGAGCTGCTTGGCTCCGTTTGCAAAGGCTAGCTGACACATGGCATCGGATACTGTTAATACCAGTCCTTGGTGGAGTCATTGTGGGCATGCTGCATGGTCTGCTTGAAATATTGGACCAAATAACACAATCCAGTTCTTCTCAAGGACAAGGATTTGATTTGTTATCTGGAATCTTCCCTACTGTAAAGGCAGTACAAGCGGCTGTGACTTTGGGAACTGGTTGTTCTTTAGGTCCTGAAGGCCCTAGTGTAGATATAGGTAAATCTTGTGCCTATGGATGCTCAATGATGATGGAAAACAACCAAGAACGGAGAATAGCTCTTGTCGCAGCTGGTGCAGCTGCTGGAATTGCTTCAGGTATGTTGCTTCTCATTGAGGATTATCTGAAACACTTCTGTTGCTTGATTTCAGAGTTGTTTCACATACATGATTTGCTGCATAGTTTTCATGTTTGAAAGTTTTTTGTGGATTACAGTTTCTTGCTAAATTTCAGAGCATTAATGAATAGATGAGTATTGCAAACTTATCATGTTTAGAAGGTTTTCTAGTCTGTGTATAAAAATTATGTATTATGATCTCTCTCACATGTTCAAGGGACATTAAGAGGGATCAGAAAACATAACTTTGATGCTGTCTTATTCTTCATTCTTAAAAGAGTTTTTTCCTTGGTTTCCTCATAAAAAAAGAAGGCAGCAGCAGCTTAAAACAGGGATTTTGTGATCCAAATGGTGAGAAGGATAAAAAAACTGAATTTAGAGGTGTCGTTTAAATTCTCCCTGCTGCTAACATGTCATATAATGGTCCAATTGGCTGATTATAATTGTAGGGAGAATAGACTTGCCTATTATGTTTGTGTATATCTCATCCACATGCTTATATGCGTGTATTTAACTTCAAAGATACACTTGTGAGTGTGTGCATCTTCGTGGAGGATTTTAGCTCTACATGGTTTAAGGGCAACCTTTTCTTCCTTGATTTTGAATTTTTGTTCAGATTGAATGAAATATCTGTCTCCCTCCATCTTTTGCAGGAGCCTTCCTCAACTGTTGGATTAATATTCAAGATTTAAGTTCTTTTGTGTTGCAGGTTTCAATGCAGCAGTCGCTGGCTGTTTTTTTGCAATTGAAACAGTTTTAAGGCCACTTCGTGCGGAAAACTCACCTCCATTTACAACGGCAATGATCATATTGGCTTCTGTCATATCATCTACTGTTTCAAATGCTGTACTAGGAGAGAAACAGGCTTTCACCGTGCCCACGTATGATATGAAATCTGCTGCTGGTATTTGATCTGATTCTAGTTCAATTTATTCTGTGCGAAACATTAGCTCATGGAGTGTGTGCTTGCACACGTTCTTTCTTTCTTTTTCTTTTTTTTCTTTTTTTTTTACCTGTACAATTACCAATATTTCTTTGGATATGCACTCTTTTATCAATTGACTTACTGCTCTTTCCTAGTGTTTCTGTTCATGCTTTGCTCCCTTGGATGGAAATTTTGTAATTAGTGAATTTTGACAAGCAATACGTGGTTCCTGGTCCTTTTTCTGCTTTCTGCTCTTTCGGTGCCGTTTCTCCTATGAAACTTTCTCTGTTTTTGTCTCTTCATACTTACTGATTGCCATTCACATGCTAGTTTTACTAGCAAAGGTAGGAACAAACAAGTTTTGCTGCCGTTCTCTGAGTTCTCATTTGTTTAGAAATTAGAGTAGGTACATATTCCTGTATTGTTGCTGACAAGCATGGATTACGTAGCTCTTAATAACGCCTCTATGTTTTCTCCACATTGATCATCACAAGGCTGCTCAGGAATTAACTCCTTTTCTTTCCTGAACTTGGTTTCTCAGACGTTCTATTATGGTAAAGATGTCTGCTGATTCTTTTTGTGTGATGAACTCAGATAAAGAGAATGGATAAAGGGATAGCTGTTTTAGATAATTTTACATTGTTTTGGGATGTCCAAAGGGGGGAGAGGGCTTTTATTATATGGATGGAATGTTTCTTGATGCTTTCATAGATTAAACTCAGTTATGATTGTCACTTTATTTACCAAAAGTTCCTTCCTGAACACTAAACCGTCCTTCCTTAACAGAGCTACCTTTATATCTTATACTTGGGATGCTGTGTGGAGCAGTAAGTGTGGTTTTTACTCGACTAGTCGCCTGGTTCTCTAAAGCATTTCAGTTCCTCAAGGAAAAGTTTGGACTTTCTGATGTTGCCTGCCCTGCTTTGGGTGGTTTAGGAGCTGGAGTAATAGCTCTTAGATATCCTGGAATTCTCTATTGGGGTTTTACTAATGTTGATGAAATTCTACATACTGGTAAGACTGCATCTGCACCTGGAATCTGGTTGCTAGCTCAACTAGCAGCTGCAAAAGTTGTGGCCACTGCTTTATGCAAAGGTTCTGGTCTTGTCGGTGGTCTGTATGCACCAAGTTTAATGATAGGTGCTGCAGTGGGTGCTGTATTTGGAGGTTCAGCTGGGAAACTGATCAATTCAGCTATTCCAGGGACTGCTGCAATTGCTCAGCCGCAGGCGTACGCCCTGGTCAGATTGTCTACTTTTACATCTTGCAAGTTAATTTTTTCTAGACATGATTGGACTTCAGAAAGTAACTCTTTCTAATGCATAATACAATACAATGCAGGTGGGAATGGCTGCTACATTGGCATCAGTTTGTTCAGTGCCTTTGACTTCAGTTCTGCTTTTGTTTGAGTTGACAAAAGATTATAGAATATTGCTTCCCCTCATGGTTAGTCTTACTCCAAGGATGCACAAGCTCTAGTCGGTGTCAATGTGCGTGTAAAAATTATGTCATTCAGTTAATTATTTGGAAGACCTTTGTATATGGTAATTGTGTACCTTATGCTTAATTGAAGCATCCTCTGTGACGGGTGTTTGTCATTCTAGGTACTTAACCGCAAAAATTTTAAAAAGGGGAAGAAAGAAGTTGCTTATTATTCTAGCGTAACTTCATAATTCAATAGGGCATAAACTTTGTTTATTTTGAGGGTAAGAATTGAGGGAATGCCCGAAGAAAATTGGAGAAAAGCTTTTACCGGCATACTTTAGGACAAGTACTGTACATTTATTCAATATGTAACTTTTCTATAGATTATTACATATAAATTCATCTAATTTGTGAAAAGATAAATTCTCTTCAAGTACCTTAATTTTTAGTGAAAGTTCCATTGGCCTTCTTTTCTAAATAAATACTTTTGAGAACTAGACAACTTATGTTCAATTGACCTTTCATCACCTGCAAATGTTGTCATCGCCAAATTTGTTAAATTCATTGGAGTAACTATCCAACAAAGAAAGTTTTTGGAACTTATCAAAGTGATATTTGTAGTTATGTATTAAGAGCTCTAACTGGAACTGTTGTCCTTAAATTGTACTACTGATTATGCCAGACTATCTGGTCGGCTAGTCAAGTGGACTTTACTTATCTTTGTTTGATCTGGCTGTATTTGGTTATTCCCATGTTATTCTGAGTGAACTTACAGTGCTTGTTGAAATGATGACTGGGGTAAACATGCGTTTTAAATGATGTGAACAGGGTGCTGTTGGACTGGCAATTTGGGTGCCTTCTGTAACAATCCAGGCAAAGGAAGTGGAGGCATCAGATGGAAAGTATGTGTCAAAAGGATACTCTATCCTTTCACCAGACGATGAGAAGAATGAAGGGAGTGACTGGAGGCACACGGGTGAGAGGAATGACTTGGAACTAAGTGTGATTGGATGTCGCAGCAGTCATGAATCTCTTGATGAAGGTCTAATTCTGGAAGATCTAGAGGTATGATCTTTTCTTTCTGCCTCTGGTATGTGGCAAAGTTCTCCTCTGGGTTTTTACTTCTTTTTTTTTTTTTTTTCTGTTGAACTATCATTACATCTTGGTCCTTATGTTTCAATTTCTTAACTATTCCCATTGATGACCAGGTTTCTCAGGTTATGTCAAATGATTATTTGAAGGTCTCTCCAAACCAAACTGTGAAAGAAGCATTAGAATGCATGCATGATGGTCGTCAGAGTTTTGTTATTGTTGTTAATGCTGAAGATTATCTGGAAGGAATTTTAACATATGGTGACATTAAACGTGCTTTGTTTAACAACTTAGGGGATTCTTCCAACAGGGATTTGGCACTTAAAGATGTACGTATCTGTTGAATACCACCATAAATAAGCTCCTTTTGGTTCTCAGTATGCAAGTTTCTTTTCAATTAATTCTGTTTTTCTCCTCTTTCATTATGTAATCTTTGTTTCTTGGTTTCTCTCTTTAATAGGTTTATTGGTTTCTTTAACCTGTCTGCAGGCAAATACTTGTCTTGTTTCCTCTATATGCACAAGAGGGATAAACTATCGTGGGCAAGAATGTGGACTTCTAACTTGTTATCCTGATACCGACCTAGCAACTGCGAAGCAGCTAATGGTGGCCAAAGGAATCAAACAGTTGCCCGTGATCAAGCGTGGTGGAAACTTGAAACGAGAAAGAAAGCGCAAAATTGTAGCTATTCTGCATTATGAGTCAATCAAAGAGTCTATCAGGTGTTGCTTCTTCTACCGTAATTTACCTGACGTGCCTTATTATGTGTTCCCTCTCGCTGTAATCCAGCATTTAGAATATTTGTTTGGTTTTATGCAGTATTTGATTTAAGGTAAAGCTGTTATTTGATGGATATAAAGATAAGGAAAAAAGATAATAAATTTATGGACTTTTTCTTTCCTTAATTTAAAATATTCTTTAGTATGGAAACATGTCAAATACAGCGGCTTGCCTTAAATAGAAAAGTGACCTAGAAGATGTGAACTAACTGATAGAGTTCCTTCAGTATTTGCTGAATTATGGCGTAAAAGTATTGCATGAATTACAATGTCTAGGACACCTTAACAGTATGGAGCTCGGCTCTGGAGGTAAAACACTTGTTTTTATGGTATTATACCAGCTTTTGTGCAATGCTGTATGCTATCTTTCGTAACTGATGCCGTCTTTGCCTGCTTTGATTTGGATGAACTTGCTGGTTTTGCTTGGAAGAAGAAAAGTTGGTAGTAAGCATTGTAGCATTATTGAGGTTGTGGATGAACTTCACATGACCTCTGCTCTAGTTGTCTATATATAATTCCTCGGATACATCTACCTTTCTTCCTTGTATACGTTTTATCTTGCAATAATTGACTCAGAGAACTCAAGATATACAAATGCGAATCTCCATTTGTTTAGAAGCAATTCATTTGTTTCATTAGGGCATCCTCTGATCATTATAACTCCCACAGAAATGAAGTCAGTCACTGAAAGTCAGTCTACCAGCAACGAAAAGAAGACAGCGACAAGCAGATAGTAACAAGTGGTCATTAATTGCACGAAGTGACCGAGTATGAAAAATCGAGCTTCAACAGTAATTCTTGTTTCTTGATGGGTTAAGCATCAGCTGGTAATATGTGCAAATTGACTGCACAGTTGTTTCTGCTCATAATTTTGGTTGCATGCAGAAGTTTTGAGTTCCCTTTCAAGCTTTATGAACTTCGTAGCATACCCTTTTTAAATCTAAATGCTATATTTGTTTGGTTTGATTTATACTGGGTAGTTTTCGACAAGTATACCTGTGTAGTCCGATATCTCACATTTGTACATGAAATTTACTCGATAGTTTAGATGCAAGCCTAAGGATAGTAAATCCTTTCTCTATCATATTCACATTTTTGTTTACTTAAAGCTTTCAAAAAGAATTTCTTTGAAGTCTTAATTGAAAGGAGAATTCACATACACATCCTTCGTATACCATTTTCCCAAAAAATGCAAGTTTTCAGATTCACTTGATCACTTGCGAAGAGAACATCCCAACCATGAAGGTAATGGAATTTCTAAAGCTTTTGTTTTGTTATCATTTCCGCTCATACAACAAGAAGCTGAAGAACAAAACTTCCAAAAACATGGATGCTGATATAGTATTTTCAGATAAGAAAAGGTTCAATAATGGACTTGTAGGATGCTATAAGGGGGAAATGTGCATGATACTAGATAACCAAGTTTAGGAACTATTTGCTCTCCTGAAAGAACACAAAACTATTGGAACCAAATGAGCTCTCAAAGCTGAGCACCAGGCTTATGGCACAGTTGAGAGATGTAAGGCTTCACTTGTTGCTAAGGGTATACGCAACAGGAAGGAATTGACTACGATGAGACATTCACATCTGGTGTACAGATTCACCTCTATTTGTCTAATTTTGACTATTGTTGCTAACATGCATCTACAACTGCATCAATGGATGTAAAACGATCATTTCTTTCTTAGGGTAAGGCAAAATTTGGAAAATTTACATCTGACGGCCAAGAGGGAATCTTCTCAATTTGCTGATAAGTTGATGAGCCATTGGAGATGTTTAAACTAGGATTTGACATTGGTTCTCCATTTGGTAGCAAGAAATCAGCATCATTCACAGGTTGTGGCTGTCCTATATATGGATGGATGGGAACCGGTAACTGGTGCTGATCTGCATTCAATCCGGCCATTGCAAGACCGTCTAAACCTCGCTGGTTAGTTCCAAAACTATTAAATCCTGGGGTAGGACCAAATGAGCCAAGTGAGGGAGCCCTTCCATAACGTACACGGCTTTGAGCATTATTAGTTATCGCGTTGGAAAGAGACTTTGAAACCCCCAAGTTAGCTTGGCTACTGTTGCGCGCTGTAGGAACGTCATGGTTGTGCTTCCCGTCATAAGTGGTGATAACGGACTTCAGATCATGTGAGTCCCTCTCGATGTGCTTCCTAACATTGCAGCCAGGACTCGTGCATTTGTAGTAACTCCTGGCAAAGAGAAGCAATCTATCAGTTCAAGCAAACAATTCGATAAGTCAAAGTAGGAAATCTTATGCCCCCAGAGCTTTGGTCTAGTAGTAAGGGCATATTGCGTGATATGTCGGTTAGGCGTATGTGACGGATTCAATTTCTGCCGCAGACATTAAGTAGACGTTTGGGCATAGATTCCAAATATTTTTCAATTTATTTGGAATTATGAAGATGGAGTTGTGTTTGGTTATACTTTTGGCAAAGGAGAGGAGAATACTTTATTTGGAATTTATGAAGATGGAGTTGGAAAATCGGTTTGGAGCACTTTTTCAAATTTGGAATCCGACTCCAAGTTGGATTTGAAAATTTTATAACCAAACACTAATTTTGAAATAAAGTGAAATATTATTCCGAAAAAAGGTGCTCATGGCCAAACGGCTCCTAAGCCTGGTATTTAAGTGGAGAAGGGTAAAGAGACGGGCTCATTGTCACCAAGTTCCGAACCGTGCACCGGTGGTCCTCAAGGATTTATCGGTTATCAATAAAACAAATAGGAATACTTACGGATGAAATATGTAAATGAACATCACAAACCTAGGATTTGGATTGCCTTTAACCACCTTTTGCCCGTACTTACGCCAGCGATATCCATCATCAAGGATGTCTACCTCACTGATAGTTTGAACCACAACTCTTGGCTCCCTGATTGCTTTGCTGGCGCCACTCGTATTAGTTGCATAAGGCTCAATCTTCCTAGATTAACAAAGATCAAAGAGAGAAGAAAGGACAATCAGGTCCATATGATGTAAGAAATGTGATATCCTACATTTTAATGCAGAAGATGTAGAAACCTTCTTTTAGACTCGGACTCATCTCCCGCACCATCATAACCTAGCGATACACTGCCATGAGTACCACGATCATCTTCATCATTTGAAAAAGTAGATGATACGTCAACTCCATCCGCTGATCCCAACCGAGCAGCATCTGCATGTAAAGTGATCGATTCATTGAAGTATTCAGAGTGCAAAGCTGCTGATGATGTTGCTTCAAGATTGTCATTCCTCCACTCGAGGCCTCCAGCAGTAGGTCCTTGTTGGATAGTTGCCAAAGCCAACTCATCATTAACACCCGTTCCACTTGGATCCACATTGTCTAGTTGCATGTCACCAAATGAATTTGAAGATCCGAGGGCTGATCTTTGGTTTGGCAGTGGTTTTGGATGATTATGAACCCCATCGTATATAATTTTCTTCTTGACATGACAATTTGGATGCGTGCACTTATAATAACTCTGAGGATACTCACTTCCTTTAACTTGTTTTTGCCCATACTTTCTCCAATTATAGCCATCTTCAGCTGAAGCACCAACAACATTTGAGTCTTTACCTCCTCTTTGCTCAGTGTCCTCATCTTGCTGCTCATCAACAGACGGAGAATGCTCCATACTACCACCCAGTACCTTAGAGGTCCTTGCCTCTGGGTTGATAATAGATGTTTGATGACATGCCCGTTCATTTTGAGTTGCATCCATACTCTGAGTTTGAAGAGACTTATCTGGATGAACCGAAACCTCAATTTGTGGAAAGCATTGCTGAGAAAGACTGGACGGGTTTACCTGCAACCAAGAGTAACAACACATTCAGATACTCTGTTAAAAGACAAAATTAAGTAAATAAAAATGTGCTCATTCTAACAGCTTAAGCTTTTAGATGAGATGGTCACACACTTTAACTGACTGCCTGGAAACAGGCAGGAAACTAGCATGCAGTTTGTCTGTGTGTGTGCGCGCATGAGAGAGAGAGAGAGAGAGAGAGAGAGTGATTACTCTATCAGTCTCCATAATTGGATTGAAAAAGGAGGATGAATAATTGCTCGCCGAAGCAGTCTCTTTTCTCTTATGTACAGCTTCAGTCATCGATGTAACGCTTTTACTCTCGTCGCCTGAGGCAAGTAGAAATTTTCCAGTTGTAGGAGATGGTTGGACCTGCAGTAGATTAGCTGAAGCTTTGACATAAGGGAAAACTTAAAAGAAGAATATTTTCAATTTAAGAAGAATGGGGCTAATGCAGATGTAGAAGCATCCAAGAAGAAGTAACATTCAATAAAGCCCAAAGAAAAAAAATGTGTTTTCTGGCAAAAATGTGTATTGCAATCATGTATACATCAAAAACAAGAATTATCTTTCCCAATTGATATCTTAAGGAACCATCACCATTCTATGTTGTTGCAGCTTCAACACTCTTTTGAATTATCTTGCTCCGACTCTTCAAAAATGTCGACAGGTGCATGTCGGATCCTTTAAAAGTAGTGCATTTTTTAAGGATCCGATAGGGGTGTGGCAACATTTTTTGAGAGTCCAAGCAGCACTACTGGCCTTTAGAGATTTCTCGGTTATTAAAAAAAAGACATCCAATGCAAACAAGAAGTGTGAGGTAGATACATACCAGTGAATTAGAGAGGAAAACAGGAGAATCTAATAGGATTGATGGACTGAGACCATCAGGAATATTCAAATAAGGAGACCTAATTTCTTGATTCTGTGACATTGCAGAAGGCCTAATGCCCTGTGTATTCAGCCTCGGGGCGTTAAATCCAGCTCTAGCTGCCATTCTTTCCACGAGCCCTCCACGAGAGCTCATTTTCTGGTCGGATTGTGCGTTCAACTTGACTGTTTGTTCATCGGCTTCAACAGCTCGTGCCCCAACATCATCACCTAGAAGTGAAGAGAAGAATGCTCTTGGGCTTGGGTGAGGCGGCATCCAATCTCCAGTCATAGCAAAATGGTTATCGAACCCAACCATTAATCGTCAGCACGTTAGTACCAGCAACTCGGGAGAGATTTAAACTGCAATAGAAAGGAATCACATAAATTAACTTAGTCTTCAAAGATTTAAACAACACACAACTGTTTCCTAAGTCGTTCTAAACAATGTAAAAGGGAGAAGAGCATGATATTCTAGGCCTAAAAGCTACTTCCACCCCTGGATTTTACTAACGGGATTCAAAATATGAAAAAGTAATCACACACAGAAGCTGAGGAGTACAACAACTACTATGTGTACATAAATAAAAGTTTTGACATTATATACACATTGTAATTTTCTGGTGAAGAAACGCTGACTTTTCTCTTTAACTGGAAAACAGAATCGGCGTATCAAAATGAAACACCAACTTTAACTACACTCTTCTCCATTCATTTGAGTCATTGCTATAGCAATCCAAGAATTCATCCATTTTCTCGGCTATGATTATTGGAGTATCATCCATGAAGGCAGCAATGTTGAAAACACGTAATGAATACATCCCTCCATCTTATAATTTTATCTCCAAAAACATCCAGAAAAAGGGCAAAAAAGAAGAGCCAGTAATAATCTACTGCATATTCGAGATTTTCATCTTAAGGCAATTGAAATGTGCACTTCCTGTCAAGGACGGAGCTAGGGGGTGTAAGGGGTACATCTGAATTCCCTTCGTTAGCAAATTACATTATGTACATAAGGTTAAAATTCTTTTTTATGTATATATATTAGATGTCGAATCCTCTCGACTTCTTCTTGTGTTTCCTTTGTTATATTTTTTTAATCCCTTAGTAAAAGTCCCGATTGCTTCCGTACGAGAAGCTTTCTCCTCTTAGCAAGTACCAAACTCAAAGCCAAGCTATCCATAACTGATTGCAAATAAAGACTAAAACTTTAAGGGTCTGTTTGGAAAGTCACCTGGTAATTGGAATTGGTGTAATTACTGGGGTAGTAATTAGTATTACACACCCTAGTAATTATAACTATTTGTTTGTAATTACACTGTAATTACAAGTGTACTGTTTGGTTGCACAAGTGTAATTACAAAGTTAGTTTAATTTAAAAATAATATTTAATTACCAAAAATTAATATTTAAAAAATATGTGCCTCTACAAATGATATTAAATTAGGTATTTAACAACATATTGTTTCTTAAAAATATATTAATTAATAATCATATATTTGTAACTAATATTGTAAAAAAGAATTGATATATATTTTTCAAATTAATAATCTTCTAATTTTAATTAATTATAAAAATTAAAAGCAGACTTTTTGAACATCATGGATTAGATGTTTGACAAAAAAAATCTATCAACTGTAAGTGAAAATTAAATAGCATGCAGTGTGAAATATCAAGTCAATCTATAGTTCTAAAGCAAATAAATTAAAATCGAAATATAACCTAAATTCAAAATTCAAAAAAGAACTTAACATATCACTCTTATGTCAAATTCTAACATTACATAAGTAACTTCCAACGTAACTTAAGTAAATATAAGTCAAAAGAAAGGGAAAATATCAGTCTATAACCTCATTCACAATGAAATTCTACTTTAATAACATCACTTATTATATGCCAAGTTTGTTAATAACTCATTCTTTCTAATATTAAGAGTTGTAGTTTCAAAAATTAGAATAATAATATGCTAGATGAATAAAATTAAAAAAATACGAGCAATTACATTGGAATCACAAAAAGTAAAGGTTGTGAATGAGAAGATAGCAATGAAAATAAAAATATATTTTAAAAATAAAATATAAAAAAAGAAAAAGAAATAAAAATATTTTTTTTTTAAAATTCAAATAAAAACAAAAAAGAAAGAAACTAAAAAGTAATTACAGGATATAATTATACCCAATTCTCACCCTCCCCCTCTCCCCCCCCCCCCCCCCCCCCCCGATAATTGGAGAGTATAATTAAACCCTCTCAATTACACCTAATTCCCACCTAACTAAGTAATTACTTGATCAAACAAACAAGTCAAACTGTGTAATTACACTCAATTGCAATTACCTGGGTGGCTTTTCAAATAGGCCCTAACAAAAATTCAATAAAACAAATTCAAAAAGGGAAATTGGTATTTAAGCACAAGAACGACCGATGCCTGATTCATTTCTCGCTCACGACCCCTTAAGGTTTGCACTCACTCTCTTTCGATAGAAAAAGGAAGAAATTCCCGGGAGTTGAAGAGTAAGAAAAGGTCTTCCCCTTAGACCTTTAGACCTGACCAAGAGAAGTAAGACCGGTAGCCAATAACTCAGAAAGAAAGGTCCCTCTCCCTGTAGGTCGAGCCTCCTTTTCAGTCGCCCTCTCACTTCGTTCGAGCTGAAATCCTCTACAAGAATTATGGAAAGAACAAAAAAAAGTAAATAAAGCAACAACATTTTCTTGGCATATACATAAAACACATAAAAAAAAAAAAAAAAAAAAAACTTGATGCCAATGAAGATGTAGCTCCATGTTAATTCAAAACAAGCTATCCATAACTGATTGAAGTAAATAAAGACTAGAACTATAATAAAGATTTAGTAAAACAAATTCAAAAAGGTAAATTGGTATTGAAGCACAAGAGGGTCAAGAAGTATGGGATGAACAAAAAGGTTAATAATGCAACAGCATTTTCCTGGCATACACATTAATTAAAGGGAGAAAAAAAAAAACAAAGAACCTTGATACCCCAAACATTAATTTCAGCAGACAAAATAATACTCTAATAAAAAAGATAAACATAGTACCTGAAAAAAAACAATAAAGGTATGAGAAAGTCTTTTTCTTTGACCATCTCAAAAGTCAAAACTAGTTTCTGCTTTAATGGGATTTTCTCTTTTCTTTTCATTTCATGATAATCTTTCTTTCAAGAAAAAAATGAAAAGCAAAAGAGAAAAAAGGGAAAAATAAGCAACCCCACCTTCACACTGGCTGTCAATTTTCTCCTAACACAAATAAATAAATAAAAAAGAACTATGTTTCTTTCACTCTTGAAATAGCTTAGTACAAGTAAAGATATGAATAAAAATTGGTTCTTGTTTGGGTATCATAATAATGGACCTCAAATATTTTGGTATATTTGTAGAATGAATGAAGAGAGAATTAGGAGACTTCATAATTACACAATTCTGATTGATGATGATTACTTTACTATCATTGATTAATTATTGTTTGGGTTAATAGCAGTTATGGTCCCCCAGTTATTGATAAATTATAATTTTAATTTGTGATATATGATTACCCACATTTGACTTTCGCTTAATAAAACTTACACTTTTGATCCCTTTCCTTGTGAATTTTTTCACAAATGTATTATGATTATAAGTTGTTCCACCATTTAATTGTTTAGATGTTATGTTAAGCTTGTACTATTATTTCATATTTCACAGCAATAAATTCTGAAAATAATTCAAGTATAACATATTTCCTACCTAAAGATATCAAAAACAATTTTTTTAATTAATTATATGTTAAATATATTTTACCCAAATCCAAGAACTAAAATAAAAATGAATTA
The DNA here is from genome assembly GCF_019175385.1 of Lycium barbarum. Taxonomy (NCBI): domain Eukaryota; kingdom Viridiplantae; phylum Streptophyta; class Magnoliopsida; order Solanales; family Solanaceae; genus Lycium; species Lycium barbarum. The sequence goes on along the minus strand of NC_083337.1, from coordinate 342,254 downwards.
ATTATTGAGGGACCAAAAGTATTATCTCTTGTTGTTTTTTCCATTTTAAAGATTTTACTTGGCTTGCTTGGGCTGGGCTTGCTGTTGGTGATAAAGCCCAATTCTCAGATTTAGAGAATTTGCAAAGTTTGACCAGCCAATGAGACATACTCATATGGAAATGAAGAGTTTGACCAGCAGTCAACTATTTTGTTAATCCAATTCTTCCAATCCCAAAAATAATACTCCAAACACTTTATAAATTACAAGAATCAGTGTATTTAAATTTAATGTGAATTTGAATATAGAATTTAAAAAACGTAGAATTCAAATCAAAATTTTAAAAGTGAGCCCCAAATTGCCCGGTCAAACGTCGACTTAATATCATTTGCTTAGAACTATCATCGAAGATTGTACATATTTGTTGAAGGTCAACAAAGTCACGATTCTTCATAAAAACAAAAAAAAGCTAATGTCGTGAGTAGACATGTTTGGAGGGAAGTAAACTACTGTCTCGATTTTCTAGCAAATAAAGGACACAACTATGAAGAGGTTTTGATACTCCAAAGTAATACCTTTAAACAAAGATGAAATTTCTTCTCCTAGAGAACTTAAGCCGATAGTTTTATGAATAATTTTAAGTTCTTTATTTATTTATTTTTTTACTGTGCCAAAAAAATACTATTCTTTCTGTCCCAATTTATGTGGCACCTTTCGGATTCCGAGAGTCAACTGAATTTTTCTTCAGCCAAAATTTTATATACGCCTTTTAAATACTTTAAGTATTTAATTATTGTATTTTATAGTATTTTTATTTAATTTTCAAATATATAAATTTTATTTCAAAAAATTTAAAGTTTCTATGTCCTAATTCATGATCAAAATTTACAAGCTTGAATCTCGAAATATCAATTGTGCACACGTAAATTAGGACAGAAAAATTATATTCTGCATGGAATCACACACACCCTTAATTTACATTGAAAGCTAGGCCACTAGTATTCGTGGCTACGTTGGCCTCTTATTATATTTCTTTTTGTCAACTCTCTCCGGCTGCGGTTCTATTTTTTTTTTTTTTATCTTAAATAAAAGCAAATTAAAAATAAGAAAATATAAAAAATATCTCCACACTATCCAACTACTTTGAGTGACCCATTGAAAATGTTAATGAGTGGCACAAAGACCAACAAGATTAGATGCTGTCACTTTATGAATTGTATTACATTGTATTGTATGTACATGTATATACGGCGGAGCCAGGATTCGAAGCTTGTGAGTTCGGATTTCTAATTCTTTAAAATTACTGGATTCTTAATTAATAATTTATACATATTTGATAAAAAATTTTAATACAAATATATAATTCGAATAAAAGATACTGGCTCGGCCGAACCCCACCCGAAGGGCTAGCTCCGCCCCTGTGTATATATAGATTAGATCTTCTTCGAAATTTACAATTCCACCATCATTCATAACAGAAACTCCATTCTTGAATTCCATAAAAAGCTCATATACAAGTATTACTGATCAAGGTAAAAGTTTTTTTTTTTTCTTGGTTACTTTATATGGGCAGTTATCTTTTTTCTTTTTGGGTTTGTTTATGAGTTGATTTTTGTTCTGTGAATTTGAATAATCAAAACCCAATTTGGGTTGAGGTTTTAATCTGAAATAGCAAGATGGCATAGTAATTACTTTACTAATTACTAGTTACTACCATGTGCAACATCACACTCACAATTGTTTAATAAAGGAAAAATACAATCTTTGGGTAAAAAAAATTTAATTCTTTTGAAATGCTTGGGGGGATTGGAGCTCTACATTGTGACTTGTGACTATTAGACTACAACTTTAATAAGTTGTCTTTGAACTCAGTTGCATAATTGTCATTGGTCTTTTTCTTAATAACTGTGGTATCAGGACCAGCTTGCACGCACCTGACTAATTCTAGGGGCTATGGGGTAACTCTGCCTCCCACCCAGGGGCGGAGGTAGGTAGTCACTTGAGGTTCATCCGAACCCCCTCTGCGAAAAATTGTACAAGGTTTAATATTTTTTTTTTATGTATGTATAGTAGATGTTGAACCCCTTTGGCTTCTTCGTGTATTTACTTCTTTATATATTTGAAACCCCTAGGTAAAAATCTTGCTCCGCCACTGCTCCCACCTCCCACCAGCACAGGTACCGGTAACTCTATCCACCAAAGCTTGGACAAATGAAAAGAAATCAAATAGTGTTTTATCTGCAACATTTCTCAACCTATTCATCCACCATTAGGCCACACCCTTGGATGCTGTAACTGTTATCTGCGTGTTTTGTTGCTTCTGGAGAAAAGTGCAGTTGTCTTGTTATCTGCTTCTGGAATGCTTGGTGGGATTGGAGCCCTGCATTGTGACTTGTGACTATTAAGCTCCAACTTCAATCTTGAAGTACAAGCTTATATATATTGCTAGTACATATGTAAGAATAATAGTCACAAGTCACAACCAGATAAGATGCAGAGCTAGCTGAGCTTATATATATTGCTAGTATTGCAGTAAGTTGCAAAATAACTGAGCTAGCTTTTATGGTCTTGGAAAATCCTCACCTTACGAGCTAGCTTTTGGGATTGAGTTAGGCCTAATGTCCATTACTAGTACCATAATTTAGACGGATGGGAAAAGGGTATATGGTATTGTAATGTTTCTTGCCAGGTGAGCTTATATATATTGCTAGTATAGCAGTAAGAATATATCTTGCAGAATGCCACGAGAAATTATATCTCTTGATGTTATTTCCCCTAAGAATCTTGCATCGTATTAATCAACGGTAGATTTTATCAACCATTTCCTTACAGCCAAGCCTCCTGCTAAATGTTTTTGTTAACATGCAAGAGGTCGTAATATAGAAGGGTAGATTTGTTTCACATCATCCTGGGTATGTGTCATGCAATTTTTAAAGGATTTGAAGGAATGGGTAGTGAGATTAGGAAGCTGATTTTATGGTAAACTTCGCAGTTCATCTCGGTCCTTGATTCGAGAATAATTTCATTTTTTTTTGTGGCCACCAGTATTCACAAATTCTTGGTTGCACTAATCTTTTAACCGTGTTCAACCTTTTCAATCACGTGCATTGCCTTATTATGTTGAAGTTTGTTTTTGCCTTATTGCTTAGGCCCTTTAATAAGTTTATGTCAAATTACGGATTCTCTTGTGAAGGGGATCCTTGGCGTAACCGGTCAAGTTGCTGCCATGTGACCAGGAGGTCACGGGTTCGAGCCGTGGAAACAGTCTCTTGCAGAAATGCAAGGTAAGGCTGCGTACAATAGACCCTTGTGGTCCGGCCCTTCCCTGGACCCCGCGCATAGTGGGAGCTTAGTGCACCGGGCTGCCCTTTTACTGATTCTCTTGTGCCAACTGCCTTGTTTTATCCCTGTAGTGCCAAAATTTTGGGTTCTGGCAACTTATGGTTGATTTATATGGAGTTTACGCATGGCTTCAACTTCTTTCTGGCTCATATGAGTCCTATCTAGCAGATTGACACATTTGTAATGGAGATATAACTTTAGTTCCAAGAATTCTTTTGTTCTGGTCCGTCCTTCTGACCTTTGTGTCATTTGGCATATTATGCCTCTGTAGAAATGCAAGTATGCAACGGCATTTAGGGGTTTGGGTATTTTCACGCCAGCCACATGAAACATGATACATAAAAGATACAATAACTACCAAACAAGTTGAGGTCGATTAAATAAATCCTTACTAACCATGTCCCTTCATTTAGTTTATCTCTGGTCAATTTTAAATAATAAGTAATAGAAATTCTCTATATTTTCTACTGGCATATGATAGATGAAGGTTGCCGGGAAAGAGAATGATCTCATTCAATTTCTAATATTTATAGTTTTACACCTGTTGTACTTTCAGGAGAATACATGGCGTCCTTGGCGACAGCAGAAGTGTGTGATGTGAATGCAGGGCTTCTATCAAATGGCGAACTACGAGTTTTGCCACCGATCTTCCAGATGTATGGGCAATGTCGAGCTTTCTCTGGCCCCATTACCACCCTTAAGGTATTTGAGGACAATGTCTTGGTTAGGGAGCTTCTTGAAACTAGAGGCGAAGGAAGAGTTCTTGTTATAGACGGTGCAGGGAGTATGCGATGTGCTCTAATAGGAGGGAACTTAGGACAATTAGCCCAGAATATGGGTTGGGCAGGTATTGTAGTTAATGGTTGCATTCGTGATGTAGACGAGATTAACGGTTGTGACATTGGTGTTCGTGCATTGGCATCACACCCTCAGAAATCGAACAAGAAAGGGCATGGCGAGAAGCATGTTCCAATTTATATTGGAGGGATGTTGATTCGTGAAGAAGAGTGGTTATATGCAGATAGTGATGGCATCCTCATATCAAAAACTGAGTTATCAGTCTAATTCAAGCCATATAGCAAGCGGAATCTTCATTTGGTGTTGTGTTTAATAGATAGTTTCATTCATGTAATCTAATAAGGGCGTTGCAATTACCATTTTGTAACTGTGGGCTTTTGTACCAACACCAAGCAGTTTAAATTTGCTCTCAGAATGAAGTACTCTGGATATTTGTTACATAATGGAGGCAGTTTCTTATAAGGCCAAACCCATGACAGACACCTGTGGTCGTCCACTTCTTTCACTTGAGCACCTAAAGTGGCCCTTGTTCCATTTAGACACTTCAGGTGGGTCATTCCTATTCCACTTAGACACTTTTTGCACCGTTATCGGAGCAAAATCAACACTAGTCGTCTCCTACGTGGATTAAGTGGTCAATTAAATTGTGCCAGCTCATTTAAATTGTGTCAACTCATTTTAATTGTAAATTCGCTAATTTGTAAATTCGTGGAGTTTTGATCATTAAAAATTGGAGCTTTTGGGCTGGTTGGATGTGCAATGAGGTGGTGTTGATTTTGCTCCGATAACGGTGCAAAAAGTGTCTAAGTGAAATAGGAATGACCCACCTGAAGTGTTTAAATGGAACAAGGTGCTCAAGTGAAAAAAAGTGAACAACCACATGTGTCTGTCGATGGGTTTGACCTTCTTATAATGACAACTTGATGCATGATGAATATGCCCATTGTTCAGAAATACATTCTTTTCAATTATGTAGGTATTGCCGTAGAGGGTATATATTAACCAATCTGATTTAGTGGTAGATTTGGGTCTTTTGTCTGTCTAGGTGACTTAACTGTGACGAATGTTCAAGCAAAGCTGGATAGCCATTAGTGGTAAGATAAATCACAAACGTTAAATGTACATCTGAACCTTTTCCCCAACTTTCAACCCATTTGGACACAAGAAAGGCACCATAAGATACACATAAACTCCACATTTATTTGATAACTCACAATTCTCCCAGAATAATATACTCCTATATTACGACAAAGGAAATATCCTTACATAAGATTACTACTACAGGGATCGAAACAGGAAAACGCCATAGTGCTTAATTACAAGCTTTTGTACTCGAAAACCTCTGCCATTTTCTGCTATATCTATGATAGCACCACAAGAATCAAAGAAAATGGGGCAGGCTAACACTAACGAAAGGCAAAAGAAAAACAAAGCTACTAAGTGATTCCTCTGTTTTCATTAACGGGATACCTAAGCTGGCTGATCTTGTAACTACAGCAGGAAAGAAATAGTGCAAAAAGGCAATATTGGAGATATATCAACTTTCAGATGAAAGAAGTTCTTCCACCCCTCCTAGTATGTCGCTCATATGCAGTGTTGAATTTGTCAACCAACTCGTTCATTGTACTGCAACCGTGAAAAAAGAAAAATATTAGAACCCATTTTTTTTTTAATGACATGGGAACCCGCAACCGCTACCCTTCGGGTGCGCACAGGGTAGAACCCATTATAGTTGACTCTTAATAAACAGCATTCAAACAAACAAAAAATATATAGAAGAGAAGGCCAAGGGAACTGTTCCTCCTGCTTGTCGATAAATATAACTTACAGAACTCCTACCAGCTTAGGCTGCCCAAAGCTTATATATGATATCTTAACCAAATTCACAGTACACCTCAATTTATTCTGCATTCCCACTTAAACATAATGAAACTTCAGCGAAAACCATTTTTATCTGAATTTTGGCCCTGTTATCTACATAATCTTGGATATATCTTTATCAATGAAAAATGAAAAGGAGAAAAAGTTAAGAAGAGTTAACGTAAGAAACTAAGCTTTTACAAATCACAAAAGCATTGGAGCAAGAAGCCTTAGACATCATACCTAGAGCAGTTGGTGAACATGGCCAGGTAACTAACTAACAATGTGTCATTATATTCCTGCACACAAGAAAAGAGCAAATAAAGCAATAGAATCAGAAAGTGGCAAAAGCTGATTGGTGCACCTAGAACAAATATGAAAATTTCTACTTAGCAATTTCCACCCAGCATTGCAATTAGACTAGTAACTATTTGAAGCTGATGAAGGTCTTATTACAAAACTCTTTAAAAATATTCTGCAAATAAAGAAACATTCCACCTCCAAAGGAAAAATAGAATACTTTTTTTTATTATTATTTTATGAAAGAGGTAAAGAATACTAATATAGGTTACATTACTATAACCAGTACTATAACCAGGTCAACTCCAATAACAAGCTCAAAGAACACCTACCATCAAGAAATCATCTCGAAATTTCTCCGACTCAATTGTTGGTAATCTTCTTAAAAGACTGGAGACCTGCCTGAGCAATGAATTCTCACAAGGAATTTCACCTGTACTCACAGCAGGGAAGACATCAAAACTCTAGGGCCACTGCCCCATGAAAAAAAAAAAATTCTTCCATTTCCATATTAATTGTCGAAGAAGTTTGTGAGACTAACATTCTTTTTTTAAGAAGGTGAGACTAACATTCTCCAAAAGCAGTTTCAAGGAAAGATACCTTCTGATTGACTAGGATAGTTCATGAGGCATCTTAGATTTTCAGATGCAAAATATACATGTTAGCTTGTATCCAGGTTTTACACTCAAAAATTTATTTCTTGGTGACTCTCTCCCAGCAAATTCAAAAGCATCTTTTCCACTATAAGGAACTTCTTCGACAATCAATCAGAATCTAGCTTCAACTTCATGCAAAAAGTGCAAACCTTTTTGCATAGCAAGAAGATAATGGTGTAGCACTCTAATTCTGCTGTTCAGCATCTTGATGGCACTATGTGTGCCAGTAAGGTGGGCAGCCACTGCACAAATAGAACTCATAAATATATAATAGACAAACCATGCCACTAAAAATTTAGAGCGACATCAAGATCATTCTACTCTGTATAAAGCATTGGTAAAAGCTTGAGCTTTGCAAAGACAAATGAAGTTAAAGGTGCTCACACTGAGTTGCAGCAGAGCCTCCATCAGATGGTTTAAGATGTGCAACATGATCAACAGAAATCCGTTCAGCTTCAACCGTCTAGTAAGCAGTCAGGTATTGCAAGTAACGAAGAATTTTTAGATGCTCCCAAGAACTTGTGGAAAAGATGACAAGATAAATAAATAGGGAGATACCTCTATTGTATAGCTTGCTTGGACAAAAATAAGCTGTGGGACGCCAGCAATGATGTGCAACTCTTTAAGTATCCAAAAAGAAGTTTCAAAAAAATGTTAAATTCTCATTGCATCAGTAACTTCGGGAGGGCAAAAGATGGACACAAGAAGATATTCAAATTGGAATTTCTGCAAACTCATGAATCATGGTCTCGCACACAAGGCATAAACCCCGAAATCATTAAAAAAAAAAAATGGACAATCATGAAAGCAGTGGTGGAAGGCGCTGTATAGTTATGTTTCTTCTACCAAAATTTAGGACCAGTTCTTTTTAATAAGAAAACAAAATTTACCCGTTTAGTTTCTCCTTTCTGTTTCATTCAAAACCAAGCAGAAAAGAATAAGGAAATTTAATCATAGAGCATCGGTAGTATGATTAATAGAATATATACGCACCATTTTCGTAGATAGTGATTGGCAAGTCCTTCTGTGCATGATTGATAGATGGATTCAGAAGAACGTACACAGGACTTTCATTGATATCCATCAACTGATACAACAAAATATGCTATCGTTACAACTTGACAAAAACTGTAGGAAAAAAACAATGTCCTATAGGAAAACAACAACAACAACAACCCAGTGAAATCCCACAACGTGGGGTCTGGGGAGGATAGAGTGTACGCAGACCTTACTCCTACAAAGGTAAATGTAAATTAATCATCTAGAGGCAGAACCAAGTTATACTTGAATCATGGGCCTTGAGGCCATTCTCCACAAGTTTTAGTAAGGAGATGTTACGATGATTTAAACTAATGGGATATCTCATGTCAGGACCTAGTCACCAAGCAATGTCTGACAGCAACCAGCATTAGCACTAACATTGTAAATTTGTAATCCCTTTTCCCTTTCATTACAGCAAGCATCACTACAAAGGCAGTTTCTTGCACCCCCCAAAAATTGTATAACCTGGTTTCCTAAGGTTTTTATGTCTAGACAGAATAGGTAGCTAGTATCGTCCAAAGAACAAGTATACATCAAGAAGTCAGAAGATCTCAAGGAAAATACATGAAGAGCATGCAATTAAATTAGCTTATAGAGCTCTCTTTACACAAAATACAAGTATGCTCTCTTACACAGCTCTACTATCCAATATCTAAAGGTTTTAGTGGTTGATGACCTTAGTATAGATTTTTCAATTAAGTGATTCATCCAATAATTGGGAGGCAAACCCAGTGCATTTCTTCATCAGAAAGATATTCAATTGGCGGGTATGAATACAAGTACACCAGATGGATAGACATCAAAGTCTAGATAAAGAAGAATCAAACACATAAAAAGAAGGTTCTAATATGCATAGTAAGTGCTCAGTGTCAACTCTTAATTACCCAGCAAACACAATTGAACATAAAAGAAAAAAACATAAAAAAGAAATTAATTGAATATAAGACATTACTTCCTTGTCCAAATTTCTATGACATTCTTTCCATTTTAGGACTTCAAATTCATTTAACTATACCACTGAAAATTTTAAATTTTGCTGTGATGCTTCCTTTTATCAAACTAACTTTTCAACTATTACTTTAGTATTTAATTATCTAAAAAAGGGCAGCCCAGTGCACTAAGCTCCCGCTATGCGCGGGGTCCGGGGAAGGGCCGGACCCATATTTAATTATCTAAGTAAAATAAATCCCATATCTGATCACAGGTCATAACTGTCATGGAATTGATGAAGTAAATAAGCACCGTTTTAAGCAAAGAAAAAGAACTCACAGCTTTGTGAATGTGCATGTCTGATTCCTGAGCATCACTTCCCGTTGAATACCATCCCAGTATATAAAAATTAGGAAACACCTTCTTATCTGCTCCAAATTGCCAACATTAGAATCAAATATATCAAAAGAATTAACCAAGGAGACGTAGGTGGAGTGGCAAAATTCTTACATCACTTAAAAGAAATCAAATTTTTGAAACCTAAAAAAACTAAGTTTGTCCTTTTTTCAACTTGAAATATACATTGTTAGAGCTTTTTTCCGCTCATAAATTATCGTCGAGGACAAATATGACCATTGGACGAGAAAAACAATGGAAAAGTGTCATCCAAGCACAACTTGAAAAGAAATTTTAAACAACATCTTGCAAAATTTGTTTAGCAATAAGAGAAATCGTCCTAGCTCCACCTAATTTGCAGTGTATAGAATCATATGACATTTGGGGAAAGAATAAACTGACAGAGCTCCTGTTTCTTCTCAAGGCAAAATACTGACATCACTTCTTGCAACAAAAAAGATCAAAAAAAATTTTGCAAACTTAAGAGATTCAATTTGAGTTTTCAACTTGAAATATACACTGTTGGAGCTGTTTTCCGCCCATAAATTACCGTTCAAGGTCAAAAAATGACCATTAAACGAGAAAACAATGAAAAAATGCCATCCAAGCACAACTTTTACGCACTGTAATATCATTTTTTCTCGAGTTTCACACCTTAACTATTAGTTGTACCCTTTTCCTAACTAAACTATCACCATGCATGTATTAGAACACACCTCAAAGCTGGTTAGACCAACTATCCATTGTTCCCTTTTCTACCTGAACTATCACTAAGTTTTGTTTTAATACATAAATACCAATGGTTTCAGTGTGAATTCAAGTATGTTTTTTAACCATTATCTCAAAATTTAAACAATGTTAAGAGAAATTCGTCCAAACTCCACCTAATTCTCCATGTATAGAAACACAAATGAGTTAATGGTCAAAAACACACCTGAACTATCCCTTTTTCGCGAGTTTCACACCCTAACCATCCGTTGTTCCATTTTCCTACCTAAACTATCACCAGCTGATAGTTGGGGGGTGTGAAACTCGCGAAAAAGCATAGTTGGGGTGCGTTTTTGACCATTATCTGAATCATAAAACATTTAGAAGGGAAAAGAATAATAAACTAACAGAGGTCTTGTTTCTTGTCAAGGAAGCTACGGTCAAGTGAGTGAGTTGACGAATCATAAAGTAATTCGAAGCTATTGAAGATCTCAACAGTACGGCCTTTTTGTACGCCGATAACGCAACCTAATACCCTAGGTGGTGAATCGGAATCGCTGTTGACTGTGGCTTGAGATTTGAGGCGAGTGTGGTGATCAGATATGTTGAGTATAACGAGTGGGTGCAGCTTGAATGTTAATCCACTGCTTGATGATGATGCCATTCTTGTAGCACTGCTCTTTTCTTTTCTCTTCTGTTACTTCTCCTCCTTTTTACTCTTTTGATGGCGTGGAGGATTGTCGAAAAGATGATAATTATGGGCCTTTAGTTTTGGGTTAGCTTTAAAATACTCCTTCCGTTCCCTTTTACTTGCCTACTTTGAATAACGGGAAATTCCCATCAAATTCTAGAAAATGCAAATCCAAAAATAACATAAATTGCACCTAAAAATTTTGCTCTTCTGTTAAGTTCTCTCATTCTTTTTTACTCTTTTATGGCGTGAATTCAAAACTAGTGATTTCCATCAAATATTTAACAACTTTTATCTGTTATAAACATAAAATGTGAGAAAAAATTAATCAGAAATACCAAGAAAGTCTCATCCAATTCTAGAAACTATAACACAAAAAATTAAACTAGATATGAAAAAATAATAGAGATTGCACAAGACTCTAAATTAAGAAAAAAGCAGAAATTACAAAATTGTACCTCCAAACGTGAGTTCCTGCTATTTTTTCATATTTCTGTCAAATCCAACTGACAAAGATTGATAATGATCAAAAAATATTCATTTGGTAAACTTAAAGGACCAAAATTATTCGGTGCATACTTTAGAGACTATTATGAACCTAATTCTTTTGAGTAATTTTGATCATTCAAATTTGTCAAAAGTGGGTTTTTTTTTTTTTTTATCTTTGTCAAAATAATTTATGTTGAAGAAGAATAAAAATTTAGTATGAATTTACATTTGGATATGCAATTTATGTTGTTTTTTTTTTTATCTATGTTTAAAGTTTGGGGCGGCTTTTTGAGGTGCATTTTGCTGCTAGTTTTTTTTTTTTTTTTCTTTTTTGTCCAGTGTTAGTTTTTGGTGTAGCGATTTTTGAGATTTGATGAGACTTTCTGGTATTTCTAGTTACAAAGAGAATTTATGAGACTTTTCTGGTATTTCTAGTTAAAAAAAATTTAACAAATCACATAAAATTTAACGACCATAGTTTATCAAATATTTGATCAAGATCAAAAGTGCTCATTTTTACCAAACTTAGAGGGCTAAAACTGCTCAGTATTATATTTAAGGGATCACCTTGAACATATCCCCAAACATAAGTTACAATTTTTGTCATATTCTCAAAAAAATAGTTCACTTTATGTTTTCGGTATGGTGTGGGCACGACGATCTCCGTGTTAAGCAATTTATGTGCTCATTGAAAGAAAAATGCCTTTGATTAGTACATCGATTTAGAGCCTTCGTCAATCGATAGTTGGGAGCAACTTGAAGGTGAATTCCTTAACCGTTTTTGCGGCACTCTTCGTACAATGAGTATGATGGAGTTGACGAACACCAAGCAAATAAAAGATGAACCAATAGTGTACTTCATCATTTAGTAGCGGGTATTAAGTTTATATTGCAATGGTCGCCTCTCATATTTTCAGTTCATGCATTTGTACCTGAAGTTTAAGAATTTATGCTTGATGTTCATGCATTGGTGCTCAAAGCTCTTAAATATATTTATCATTATAATTCCTAAATAGATATCCTTATAAAGGCAATCTCTTATTACATAACTTAAATACCATCGTTTAGTTTTTCCTTGTGTCAATTTGAATTTTACAAAGATGTAAGTGTGCTCACTAATCATGACATTTGTGTCAAAAGTTCATTCATATTGCGTGCTTCAATTCAAATAAGTCCAGTTCAAAAAAGTGCTTCAACCAAATGTATCATTTAGCCCTTTTGTAACATGTGTTCTAACAGATATTATTAAATTATTTTTAAAAAATATATACATAAAATACTTAATTTTACGAGAAATCACGTGTTCATGTGCCTCAAATTAACTTTCTAAATTCGCCCCGGTTGACGATCCTCAGTTGATCAACATGGTCGGTTTGTTAAAAAAAAAAACAATTTACAAGTCCCATTTCACATGAATTTACCAGCCGCGTTTAAAAAACCTTAATTAATTCCAATGAGCATATGGTAGGGCCAGGGGACTAGAGCTCCCAGTCACATTTCCCCATATAGTAGCGGATAGAAACGACCAAACCTCAAATCTCTGGCCATCATCGCCTAACCACCACCACACTATAATATAAATAATCACAAAACTCCCTTCCCTATACACACATAACACAACACAACACAACAACTCTACACCTCTTCGTTTTTTTCTTCCTTCAATCGACTACAAATACCGTATAATACAGGGGGAAAAAAAAGAGGAGAAGAAAAAAAAAATTAGAAGAAAGTGATGGCGATGAGAGACTTGGTAACCGGTGCTCCAAGTTGTGGAGAAACTTCATCTTCTAATAATCCACTTGGTGCTCTTGCTAACGCACTCATCGGCTCTTCATCTAAGACTCAGGTAGTGAATAATTCCCTCCTTTAAAGCTTAGTATAAGCAAGTTGCTTATGAATATACTTAATTCCGATTTAAATGGATGTATATTATTGTGACTAAGATGCAGTTCATTGATTGATTGATATATAGCCTCATAGACGAAGAAATTCCTGTAAATTGCTAATTGTGACAAGTATTTGGTACTTTTAGAGCTGATAAGTATAATTCTCTCTTCCTCCGTGTATTTGAAGCGTAATATAATCAAGCAGCTTATGAATACTGAATTTGGACCGAAATGGATGTGTTTTATTGGGATTAAGGTGCAGTTGATTGATATACATCTAATAGACGAAGAAATTCCTGTAAATTGCTAATTGTGACAAGTATTTGGTACTTTTAGAGCTGATAAGTATAATTCTCTCTTCCTCCGTGTATTTGAAGTGTCATATAGTCAAGCAGCTTATGAATACTGAATTTGGACCGAAATGGATGTGTTTTATTGGGATTAAGGTGCAGTTGATTGATTTTGATTGATATACATCTAATAGACGAAGAAATTCCTGTAAATTGCTGGAGAATTAGTTCAATTTGGTAATTGTGATAAGTATTAGGTACTTTTAAAGCTGATGAGTGTAACTTTCTTTTACTCCGTATGTTTGGTGCATTTTAAGCATAGTATAAGCAATCAGTTTATGGATACTGAAATTGGACCAAAATGGATGTGTTTTATTGGGATTAACGTGCAGTTGATTGATTTTGATTGATATAAAATCTTGTACGCGAAGAAATTCATTCATCGATGTTTTTCTAGCTAGTTGTTTGATACGTATTTCAAGTAAATTGCTAATGAATTAGTTCGATTTGCTAATTGTGAATCTGTTCGGAGCTTTATTTAGTTGAATTTAATTGAGCTTTAACTGTGGTTTTTTTGAAGCAAATACAAAAAAATAGCTTATGGATACTGAATTCAGACCTAAATGGATGTGTAATACTGCGATTAAGGTGCAGTTGATTGAATAAAATCTCATAGATGAAGAAATTCATTCACTGATTTCTAGCTTGTTTGTTTGTGACGTATTTCAAGTAAATTGCTAATGAATTAGTTCGATTTGCTAATTGTGAATCTCTGGGGTAAGTAGTTGAGTTTAGTCCATTCTAATAGGGACATCAGTTATAGATTTTCAACAGTTTAAACCTCTATGAGATTATTTATTTTTACTGCTCTTTGAATAATTCACGACTGGAAGTGATAACTTTAGTATTTTTTAAGCATGTATAAGCAAATAGCTTATTAGTACTGAATTCATAGTGAAATGGATGTGTATTGTTGGGATTAAAGTGCTGTTGTACTTGATTGATCGATATACAGTCTCATACACGAAGAAATTCGTTGTTCACGGATGTTTTTACTGGCTACTTGTTTGTTACATATTTCCTGTAAATTGCTGATGAATTAGTTTGATTTGCTAATTCTGATAAGGCGTTCGGTACTTTTAAAGCTGATAAGTATAACTTTCTTTTCCTCCGTGTATTTGGTACTTTTAAAGCATAATACAAGCAAGAAGCTTATGGATACTGAATTTGGGCCTAAATGGATTTGTATTCTTGGGATTAAGGTGCAGTTGATGGATTGATTCATATACTTTCACTGATGTTTTTTTCTGGCTTCTTGTTAATGACCTATTTCATCTAAATTGCTGACGAATTAGTTCGATTTTAATTGCAAATCTGTGCGGAGCTCTATGTGGTTGATTTTAGTCGATTCTAATTTTGACGTCATTTATTCTGGGTTGAAGCACCTATATATTCTCAACAGAGTAAACCTTCAGATAATTCACGACTGGGAAAGATGACTGTGGTATTTTTGAAGATAAGCGAGCCGCTTATTAATACTGAATTCAGACCGAAAAGGATATATATTTTTGGGATTAAGGTGCTGTTGTACTTGATTGATTGATATGTAATCTCATAGACAAAGAAATTTGTTCACAGATGTTTTTCTAGCTAGTTGATACGTTTTTCAAGTAAATTGCTGATGGATTAGTTTGATTTGCTAATTGTGAATCTCTGCAGTTGAGTTTAGTCCATTCTAATAGGGGCAATATTTATTCTCGGTTGAAGCTTCATCCGTGTATTTGTTATTTTTAAAGCATAATATATGCAAGCTGCTTATATTGAACAATTTTGTCGACAGAAATAGCCCAAGAAAGACACAAATTTAAGTTTGGATAGCTTAAATGACGTTTCAGAGTCAAGATGTATTGCGTGTGGATGTGTTATGGACTTACATTAACTTGATTAATGGTTCGTCTCTCTTACAGGAAAGGCTCAAAGAGATCCCTACATCAGTAAATACATCATCCAATGGCAACTTCCTAGGGGGTGTTGAACAACCACTGGTCTCACTTCCAGGATCCGAGTTTGAACATCCACTTCAGCCTAATATTCAGGTTAATGTATATAGATGCTTGTGGGTTAAGGAGGGATCCACTTGTGAATGCATTACTCACTTGTAATACAACTTTCTCAGGGTTCCCAATTCCTTCAAGGATTTCGTTCTGCAGATCAAAATAGGCTCTCTGATGCTTGGGATGAGATACAAAGGCCTCAACTTCCTTTCGCTCATGGAGGTCAGAACATGACAAACACCCCTTTGGAGCATGCCCGGCTTCAACTAGATTTGAATGGTAACACTAAACAGTCTTCAATCATTACTTTTGATGAATTTGAATATGAATAGTATGCAACCCGGTTGTTGTGTGTATTTGTGACTATGGCACAAAAAGCTATAATATAAGAGGGAGAGGCGGGGGTGGGGGAGTAGGGTGCTAAGCTACTCATATTTGATTGCGGAAAAGCCTATACGAGTTCATTTATTGTGCTTCAACTTTTCAAAGGACACGATAGATATCCTTGCCTTAGAATAAAACAATATCTTCTACCGTCTAGTTAAAAGGCAAATTTGAGAAAAGATTGAACTTGCACTTAGATCGCATTTGGCATTTCTAACTTGGTGCTGTCCTTTAAAAAAAGATGAATAATTAGCGAACATCTATAAGCTATGTGGACGGTGATTGCAAATATGTGTGAAGGAAATAGTATAGTATGACGTTTGAGGAACTAATTTCACACACTTTGTTGTATGTTCATATGAGTTCTGAATGCCTTTCCCCAATCTAGGGCCTCCGCAACAAGTGTTGTCCAGCTTTCTGCACTCGTTTGTCAACAGCAGTCATGGTGGCGTTCCGTTTCGTCCTGCTTCACTGCCATTATTAGGTTTATCAGAAGGTGACAAGCAATGCATACGTGACCGTAGCACTATCATGGCCCGGCATTTTTTTGCTGATAAAAGTGAAGACTTCATACATGGACAGGTTTGGTTTCTAGCCATGTAATGCTACTCAATTAATGACACTGAGGTACTATCATTCAGTCTTAGTTTCCAAACTATTTCTGATATCCATGAAACAAAAGTTCACCAGTCTTTTGTAACAAATTTATCTTTATCTGAATTGGAAATCTAATATGGCACTTCCTCTGTCCCATTTTATATGAGACTAGGCACGAAGTTTAAGAAATAAAGGAATACTTTTGAAACTTGTGGTCTAAAACAAACCATAGAAATTTGTGTGGCTAGAAATCATTTCATTAAAGGTAAAAAGGTAAATTTAGAGTTGAAGAAAGGTGTCATTCTTTTGGGACTGACTAAGAAGGAAAGAGTGTCATAAAATTTGGGACGAATGGAGTATTAATGAAGTAGACATTGGTTAATTGATGGAAGATATAAATTATAACTATCTCTTCTGTCTGGTTGTTCAAGATAATAGCAAAACAGAAAAAAATAGCTTATGTTCTTTGGTGATGTGATGTGTGAATAATGACGTTGGCGAACTGTATTTTCCATCCATCAGAATTCGTTATTACTTGTGAGATTTTGTGTAGGCATTTGCCAAGTGATAGACTTTCCAAACTCGTCGCAATTATAAAAAGTCTCATCTCTATTTTACTATAACAAGAAATTGATGGACTTCCATCAATCATAACTGTAACTAGGACATTCAAAGGGATGTTGGACTGGGAAGATTGTGTATTGGTGTTTATGAGCAAGAAATAAAATTAGTTGTTGTTTCAACTCCAGACCCCACATTGTGGGATTCAACTGGGTATGATGTTGTTGTTTCAACTCCACAGACAGAACACTCTGGTTTGCTGGGCGAGCAGAAAGAGTGTTGTTTCAACAGTAATACTGTACTGGGTTAACTTTGGTCCTTCAGTTATTCCAATGTGCCGAAATATGTCTGTGCTCTCTGTTGTTTATCTATTTTGTCTTCCTATAACTATTCTATAACTAACCCAACTATCTTATTCATCAGGTTAATGCTCTATTATCTTCTTTAGAAATTGATAATCATGTTAGGGCAAGGGGCCCTGTGCCTGGAAGATATCCTGAGCTTGAGGAGTATTGGAATGAGTCCTTAGCTATGAAACCTGCCCCTCATGTTGCAGATGGATGGATTAATGAGTTTGCACAGAACCGAGTAGGACATGCTGGCCCCAATTCTTGGGTCCAATCATTTGAACAACAACATGGTGCTAATAGCTGGGCATCTGAATTTGAGCATGTAAGAAAGTTTTGTTACACTCTTGTATAAGGTGGGGTTGCATTTTGGTCAAGGGGGGAAATGAAAAAGAGGAGAAAAGTCTACCTTTATGAATATTGTCATGCTTAGTGGAATTAGATTCATCATAGAATAATTTGGATCTTTACTGGAAAGACCCAAAAGAAAACGTATAACTTGGATATGAGTTCTATTAAGCTGTCAGATTAAACTTCTGAACAAAATGCATCCGGGTTCTGTAGAGAGAACAATTTCGTGTGGATGGACACATGAGGGGGTGGGGTGTGGGGGAGAGATATCATACTAATTATGTTTAGAGCATTTGTATTCTTTAGCAGTTATGGACTAAAACACCCTTTATAGAAGCAAGTGAGAAACATACATGCACAGCTATGCGCACTCAGAGTCTCGGAGAGAGAAGTAGCACAGACTAGCTTGTATTCAAATATCAGGGAGAACGCACAGACAACATGTTAACGCTGATGTATTTCATCTTTTTAATTTGGTGTGACTGATATAACATGCATCTCAAAGTGGGCCTGATGATGTCTGCTACCCTCTCTCTCCAATTTCCCTTTATCTCGCTCCCATCTTTCTTTGTTCTCTTTTTTTGTTTATGGGTACAATTTCTAACTATTGCAGGAGCAATCCCAACTTGGAATGATTGGTCAAATGAGAGGTGCAAATATTCCTAACCTAGCAGCCATGGAGCAAACACGTATGTTGGCTCACACATTAGCTCAAAACAATGACCCGAAATTTCAGGTTTGGTGCCAAGTCTTTGGGAATTTTTCTTTTCAAAATATTGTTAGCTGTAACTAGTCTTGGGCTAAAATGAACTCTAGGATAGTCTTTCTTTCATCATTCCTATTGCCACAACCATATCCCTCCCGTACTAGGTCAAAACGTTCACTATCTTTATCCACATGATCGGTTAGGTCGTCTCCCCCTATAAAGATATGTTGGTTGCCTGGAATCTTGAACTAAAGCGTCCATATTTCCCAAAATTTAGTCTTAGATTCCACAAACTAATCCAATTTGTGGAGCATATGTACTTATAAGTTATAACATTGATTCTCTCATTTCCCCATACAAGAGTAAATGAGATAATCCTATCCCCAGCTTGCTTTATTTTACAACCTTATCCCTAGGTCTTGGTTCTACCATAATTCCCTCCCCATCCCTATTTTCATCACTCTCACAATACCATAATTTATGTCCTCTGTTGCCTACCTCTCTAGCCTTTGGCCCTGTCCATTTAGTTTTCTGCAGGCATGTAATTTCGAGTCTCCTCATTTTATTAAGGTATCCACTATTCCCATAGACTTTCTCGCCAAAGAACCTATATTCCAGCTGCTTACCCGAATCCATCCACTATTCCCTCTCTCTTGGACTAGCTCATTTATCCTCATCCATCCACGATGCAGAACTTTCTAGTTTTGCACTACATCCGCATGGATGAGGCGGGACTAGCTTAGTTACCCACACTCGTCCGCATCCATGATATGGGGACCCTTGGTGATTTTGCACCACACCTGGAGCTGATGTGGTGGAACTAACTTCTTTACCCATAGCTGTCCATGATGTGGGAACCCTTACTCATACTCCGTCACACCCAGGCGGTGATGTGATGGAACACCTTGCTTATTTTTCATCACACCCGGTTGCCGATGTAACGTGTGCCTAGATGAACACGTCCCAATGATATCTGCAATGTGAGGATTCATTATAAAATAGACTAGTTTTGCGCTGGCCGGCTGCCAGTCTACCACAAACCACCTCCTTTTCGGGCTTAGGTCCAGCAATGAGCTAGCTCACACAGGCGCCTGTATCAGGAGATGGCAACTACTTAAAATAAATCAGAAACTGATTGCTAACCTGAAGCACCACAAAAGACGTACTTGCTATCTAATGAGGGTTGTTTAAAATTGATAGAATATATCGAGTGGAGGAGATGTTAGCAGATAAATATTTCTGTTCTTTGGTTCGTTTTGGATAGTTACTTATTGCATTTGTACTTTCACTAGTACATATATGACTGTTTTAACAATTCATGTAGAATTCCAAATTTCTCCAATTTGTATCCAAGATGAGTCGTGGTGAAATTACTATTGAAGAAAATCAATTCAAGCCTGCTGTTTCTTCTGGGGATTGGGCAGCAGAATATGAACAACAGCATAATGGAGGTCAAACATGGGCTGACCAGTTTGCACATGAGGAGGCAAGTACAAGTCATTGCATGTGTTGATCTTTTTCTTTTTGGATTAAGACACTGAATGAGTTGATCTTATCCCAGAAGTTGTGGATTATGTCTTGTCTATGATCGTTTCTCAAAAAAAAAAAAAATGTCTTGTCTATGATCTTATGAATATGAGATGCGCTAAAAGCTGTTGAACCTGGAAATTTCTTACCTGAGATGCTTTGAGCTGATTTAAACTTGCTATTTCCTCTTGCTAATTGTGTTGTCTGCTATATATATATATATTTATAGTGGATTCTCTATTAATGAGAGTATGATGGGGATTTCCTTGTTAAATTGTTGACTAGTTTTGCAGCAGTTGTTATTACTCTATGCGGAGAACAGCTAATATATGCGCTTTGAAACATGATTGTTGTTGATGAATTTCCTTTAACATGTTATGAGGTCTAAGTCCTTTCACATTAATATTTGCACATTTCATCTATTGTTTTCAGCTTTCTCGTGGACCACAGGGGTGGGTGAATGAGTTTTCTGCTGAACGTGAGCAGCATGGAGATGTAAATAACGAGTGGGTAAATGAATTTTCAAAGTTGAACGTGAATGATGATTGGGCGGATGAATTTGGTCGTCAAATTGCCGAAGGAGCGTTTGGTGAAACCACTGCTGATGGCTGGGCAGAGGCTTATGATGAGTAAGTTTCTCCATGCTCAAGAAAATTTGAATTATCTGGTCTTTACCAACAAAAAAAAAAAAAATTGAATTATCTGGTATTCCATTTATAATAATATATAGACTTTTCCAAATACTAATTTATTTTTCTTTTTCTTTTTTTGAGATTGGTAACATATTAGTGATAAAAAAATCAGTAATATGTCTTTTCATCCGTCACGTCTGTCTTTTCTTATTCTTCGGCCTTTTTATAATTTTTGGAAGGGGCAAAGGAATTTCTTTGCCCTTCCTTTCTTTTTATCCCCTAAAAATCCCTGTTAGTTACTCTCTCTTTCTGAGGCTTTTTCCCTCTATTTTCTCATTTCCTTCATTTGATTTTTATCAGCCTTTTCATGGCAGAAATTGGCAACTCTATTCATATCCATTGTTTCTTCTGCTTTTGTGTACCGCTATGCAAGGCTTATGCATTTCCCTTATGTGCTTGGTTTTACCATCTTCCAACAGGTATATGAACGAGCAAGCTGCTCTCAAGCAGCAATCAGATGCGTCAAGGGGAGTTTATGTGTTCTCTGATATGAACCCTTATGTTGGTCATCTTAACCCTCTAAAAGAAGGGCAAGAACTGTTCCGGAAGGGTCTCTTAAGTGAAGCAGTTCTTGCTTTGGAGGCTGAAGTCTTGAAGAACCCTGAAAATGCTGAGGGTTGGAGGTTACTTGGCATAGCACATGCTGAAAACGATGATGATCAACAGGTTAATATTAGTTTAAGCATTCTTCATTCACTGATTTTCTGTATCTTTTTTGAATCTTTTCCATATGTTGTTTTATCTGCAAAAGGATCAAATTCCTGTGAGTGGTTGATGAACTGTAAGTCTGTAACTGCGTTTCTATTCTCTCAGTGTTCCAAATTAAAGATTTTCTATTACGAGAAGAGGTTATTAAAAATAAACTTCTCCGTTGGTTATAAATAAAGAGGAGGTTATAAAATATTGACATGCTTGATTATAAGGCAAGGTCTTTTCTTTATTATTTATCTTGTAGATTTGTTAGGATCTCTGTAGGTATTATCTTCTTTCCTTTTTTTCCCCGTTGAAGGTTTCCAGCATGAAGCATGCTGAGGAAACAGCATCACCAATTTTAAAAAAATAATGAAACAACCCGGAAGCCTCTAGATATCCTGAGATGGTCAAGAGCCTAAATTGCCTGTCTGGTGCTTGTTGAATGATAGAAGTACCATACATACGATTAGATAACATTGTAAGGAGGGTTCGCTACCAAGTTTTTGATCCTTTTTTCTTGACACAAGTTTACCTTCTATTTATTTGTTGGGTTGCCAAATAGTATTTGGCATAATAGACACTTGAATCTGCAAGCCGTTATCCATTCTAAGATTTTGATTTTTAATCTCTATTAGACCGTTTCACCAATTGAACTTGTGAGTTTAGTTGTTTCATTGGTATAATGGTCTGTGATGCCTGAAGAATTGTGTGAATTGAGTTCTCCCATCTTTTGCTGTTTGATCGGAAATCACCTAATACTGAAAATAATTGATTTCATAAGTAGCATTAACCATTTAATATCTTGAAGCAAATGTGAGGGAGTTGATGCAACAGTGATGCATTTTGATATGTTTAGTGGTTCAGAGTCCTTTTCTGTCTAGAGTTTTTTGAGTCACTAATGCTCAGCTCAATTTGTTGGTAAGCATAACACCATAATCATCTTTTTCACAGGCTATAGCTGCTATGATGCGGGCACAGGAGGCTGATCCCGCAAATCTGGAAGTTCTTCTCTCCCTTGGAGTAAGTCATACAAATGGTAAGTAGTTAGTTCGATAGAGATTTCTTATTAATTCAAGTGAGAAATTGTGGTAGATGAGCCTAATTTTGATAAGTGAGGGAAGCATAGTAGAAAGGACCATCCACCTTCAACCAAGAAATTAGAATATCGAGTCACACATGGGAGCAAAGTGGAAAAAGGCATCGTTGACTCTTGGAGGGGAGGGCCTGGGTCTGGGGTTCATATTGGAAAAAATAGATCAGCCTAAATTTTTATAGGATACTGATTTAGTGGTGCTTGAAGCTTCTGCTCTATTCAAACTTCATTGCCACTTATGTGTTAAGGTTCCTACAAATGATTGCTAATTGTAATTTAGAAACTTCATAAATAGAAGAGCAGGAGAAATTCCTTTTTTATTTAATATATTGCACCCAAGGGTGTGGCCTGGTGGTCAATGAAGTGGGAGAACTATGAGGTCTCAGGTTCAAATCCCAACAGAGACAAAAATACTACTAGGTGATTCTTCCCATCTGTTCTAGCCTTGGAGGATAGAGTTACATGGTACGTGTTGCTGGGGGGAGGTGGCAGGTATCCCGTGGAATTAGTCGAGGACTCGAGGTGCGCGCAAGCTGGCCCGAACACCACAAGTATCATAAAACAGAGCAAGAGTGTTATTGTTTAGTTAATATATTCATGTTATTGTGACGTGAAGCATTGAGGCAATTTTGTTTTGTAGTGGCTTTAAAGTTTGATTACATTCACATTATTATTTCGTCCTCTAGATTTATTGCTTTTTGTAGCCTCAATCTGAGTTTTTGAAATGTTTGCTCCGTGATAAGCAAAATAGCATAATTAGGCAAAACACAACGGCATCATGAGAGTGACTTTTTATGGGATCTTGTAGCTATCCTGATTTTACGCGTAGTCTGTAATTTTATCTTTTAAGGATTACTAATTTTAGCATATTCAGAAAGCGTTACTTATTTTATTTTTTAAATGTCCAGAGCTGGAGCAACAAGCTGCATTGAAGTATTTGTATAGTTGGTTACGCCACCACCCGAAGTATGGGAGTATTGCCCCTCAGGAACAGCCTGCTTCTTTCTATCATGCTGATGTAAGACTCCTTATTTAGCTTGTCTTCCTACCTTCTCCTCCCATGTTCTCCTTCTCATAGATACCTGAGGTTGGATACGAAGCTGAAGTATACCAATTGCTGAATGTTTTTTGGGGTTCATTTTAAACTTGAAAGTCCTAAAATGTAATTCTAGTTTTCGCTATTGTGGCCAATCTACTTATTGCAGCTCTTTCTTGCCTTTCGCTTTCTCCTTCTAGTCTTCTTCGTCGTCCTTTTCTTTTGTCGGGATTGGAGAATGGGAGGAGGCCATAGCATAGGATTTATAAATGAACTGAGATGTTTATTTTGATGTGATACAGGTAGCTAGATTGTTTACGGATGCAGCTCAAATGGCACCTGA
The DNA here is from genome assembly GCF_019175385.1 of Lycium barbarum. Classification (NCBI taxonomy): domain Eukaryota; kingdom Viridiplantae; phylum Streptophyta; class Magnoliopsida; order Solanales; family Solanaceae; genus Lycium; species Lycium barbarum. Next base: position 318,501 of record NC_083337.1, on the reverse strand, counting down.
GGATGCTGACGTACACATAGTACTTGGGGTGTTATACAATCTATCAAGAGAATATGACAAAGCTATTGAGTCTTTTAAGACAGCACTAGAGCTCAAACCTAGGGACTACTCACTCTGGAATAAGCTTGGTGCAACACAAGCTAATAGTGTCCAGAGTGCTGATGCAATAATGGCTTATCAGCAGGTAGTCTTCTCAGCTAATGAATACTCAGTTTCCTCTATTTTGGACATACGATGGTGAATCTGCCTGGATATGTTAACCTTTTGCTAATTTACAACCTTACAAGAAGGCACCTATTATTTGGATATCCTGCTAATACAAGTTTACTTCTATACAATACAGTTAGGGAGTGTGTGCTTATTCTTAGCACTCTTTGCAATTTTTACGATGTAACTGCCCCGGGACTGATAGTAGTATGATAGTGTGTTGAACTGAAAGATGTTACCGATCAGATGGGCTTGTTGTGGCTATCTTGGACCTGAATCTTTTAAAGACTTGTTTGAATGCTTCTTAGTCACTTAGATGTGTACTTGAACTCCTTGTAGATGTATTAGTCCTTTAGAGTAAATATAATATCTTATGCATGGAGCTGTGGCTTTACTGTTTTGAGAGAAGGAAAAGTTTTTGGTAGATCTTCACCATTAGTTTTTGTCACATATGCTGCCTTATGCTTTTGTATCATTAATCTTCTATGCGTGTGCATATATATATATATATATATATATATATATTCTTCTGAAGAACAATCGATTTATTGACATTTCAATTTTACTTCTCAGGCGCTAGATATAAAGCCTAACTATGTACGTGCATGGGCTAACATGGGCATCAGTTATGCCAACCAGGTGATTTTCTATGCCTTTGGAAGTTATAAACCACACTTGTAGCATGTTTTATGTAGTTCTTTTTATTTGTGTTCTCAGGTTACGCCTCATTCCCAAGTTAATAGTAGTAAGCTTGTTTTTTTGAACTTTGGTTGTGAGTCTGGTAGTATCTGCGCAGTTGGTCTGATCATTTTGGTAGTTATCTGTCTGTTAATTGATGTTCTAGATTGGATTCTTTAATGCTAATCATGAAGTAGTTTTATATCAATAGTTTCCCAGAGCCAAAGAAGGCAAAGAGACATCTAATTGCAACATCCTCTCTCCTGTTCCAGATTGTTATTCACTGTGCCTTGCTGTGACCTGTTTTCATCTTGAAAAAAATAAATTTTCTTTTATATCTCGAGCCTAATTTGTTTATATAAGTGCGTGGAGTATAATTCCAAACATATTCCTTTGCATACAGGGTATGTATGAGGATTCCATCCGTTATTATGTCCGAGCACTAGCTATGAATCCCAAGGCAGATAACGCCTGGCAATATTTGAGAATCTCTCTGAGGTAAACACATGATGAAATTCCATATGTTGCTCTATGTGTTGCAGATCATTAACTGATTTGTTCTTTGGTAATATTTTGTTGGGCAGCTGTGCATCTCGAAATGATATGTTGGAAGCATGTGACTCGCGGAATCTTGATGTTCTCCAGAAGGAATTTCCCCTGTGATATACATTGCGCTTTAGCAAAGTTGGATTTCCCTCTTCTTTAGAGCATACACCACGATTCACACCCTCGTTAGCCTTGTGAACTTGATTTGCATAATTATATTCGCTGCTTTTGTCCCTCAACGCCTGCAAGCTAATGTTATTTATCCCCTTGAGATTAGAAGGTCAAGCATCCATTTCAGCACAAAATTAACCCGGATTTGACAATGGTCCGGAGCTAGGATATTGTCAAAATTATACATCCAGAAGTATTCTGTCATATTGTATTGTAGAAATGGCAATGTAATGAATAATAAACTTTTGAGAAGGTGGGCTGGATACAAAGCTGCAAAGAGAACAGAAATGTAATAACAAGCGATGTGTAATTGTAAAGTTATCTCTCATGAAAAGTTATTTCCTTTTGGTATCGGCCGGGGCAATTCTCAATTCATTCCTGCTACCTATGCTCGTCAAGATCCTGTTATCTATCATCATGATGAGTTTGTTTTTTCATTTTCAACGTTTTTTTTTTACAAGGAGAGGGGTCAAATATTCAATTATATCAAATAAGCTGTAAACGGATGATCGATTGGTGTACACGCCACTTATCATCATTGACCAAGTTTAAAACACGCCAAACTGAAATGTTAAAATCTTAAATGTTTCGGAAGTTCATCTTTTTCAATATATAAGACAGGATAAATGGCAAGATAAACTAGATGTCCTAAATCCAAATTGCCAAATACACTACCAGAAGTCCAGAAGTGAATCAGAAGTCTCAGAGCAGAACAAAGGAAATTAATTGAAGTAGATGAGATTAGACGAAAACAAAAACAAAAAGAAGGTAAAACTACACAAACAAATCGCCATTTCCTACTGAGCCCATTTCCATGGCATTGTACACAAATTTAAGCAGCAAATACAACTTTCCCTACCAAAAAGAATTGCCAACGTGGATGGTCCACAAGCACAACAACAATCTGTTACTTCAGGCCTATGTTGCTGGATGTGCGTCGGATCCTCCAAAAGCTATGCATTTCTTAAGGGCCCGAAACTGGTGCAAACAACTTTTTTGCAGTGTCTGAGCAACATAGTTTCAGGCCATCTAATTTGGCAATTTAAACAAAAACCTATACTATTACACCTATCAGTTTCATTTACAGAATCTTTGACAACAACAGCAGCAGGAGATACCAGTGAAGACCATTTGATTAACCTCAAGATATTTAACCGTTGGCTGATGTCTCATAACCATTTTCTTCTCCAACTGTTAGACCTTTTTTCAGCAGACAAGAATCTAGGAATACTTAGAAGACTATTAACTCTGGTAATTCCCTCGAGGGCTGACCATTCGTCATCTTGTGCAGTTGAAAGGAACTCAGCTATACTTCTCTTAGACTGGCCAAGACCCTTATCCGGATGTTGTTCTTCCAGTGACTCAACAACTGGAACTATCTCACTATCATCCTTGGTAGTACTGAGATCTTCACGACCGACAGTCTGAGAGGTTGAAATAGCTTCAGTATCTGATCTTCCAACATTTCCATCTATAGTATTTGTCTTAATTTCCACTTCAGGGGAATTTGTCAGCTTATTTCCATCCATAGTATTTGTCTTAGTTTCCACTTCAGGAGAATTTGTCAGCTTATTTTGGCCTTCTATCCCCTTGACATCAGGTACAGGTGTGGTGTCTAGGTAAAGGCATACTACAGCACAGTCGTCATTCTTTGACGTTGGATATTTTAGTCTCCATGCTCTAGTAGCACAGTCAACAAGAGCTCGGCCAGCTGTTGCACGACTTGGAGCAGAGGCCACAATATCTACAGCTTCCTTATTAGAAAGGACATCCCAAACCTACAGCAAGAAGTAAAAAAAAAAAAAAAATGAGAATGGTAATGTTACAAGAAAGTCAAAATATTAATAAACCAAATATGTAAATGTCGTATCACAAAGAATAAGATGTCGTGTGTTTTCTGTATGGTTGAGAGGATCAAATAGGGGTGGCAAAATTAGCCCATGAAAACATGACTCGCCCAACTAGTCCAAGTTTGGGCTAGTTGTTGACCTGCCGATTTATGAGCTCAACCTATTTCAGCCGAGCAAAAATTGGGATGATATGTATTCCAAATTGACTAATGAGAAATTTTGTCAAAATATTTTCAAAAGATTTTTTTTTTAATCAGGTACTAAAAATTATAAAAGAACAAAGAAAGAAATTAAAACTTAATAATAATTGGGAGGGAGGGTTGGGTTATCACCCGCATTTTAGCCCACTTCAGCCCAAGTAACTTTTCAATGGGTCAAGACGGAGCCCCTTTATTAACTCAGCCCATTTAAGTTCAGCCTTACCCGCCCATTTGACACCCCTAGGATTAAACAACATGAGATAGAAGAAGAATACCCCATCAGTTGCAAGGAGGACAAACTCGTCCCCTTCAGTAATGTGGTGGTAATACACATCCGGTACAGATATTAACCCAAAATCCTTGAGACAAAAATCACCAAATGCTCTGGCCATTGCCAAACCTGGAGAGTCACAGTTTGGCAACCACACACGTGCAACCTCTGGCTCATCTTGCAATGCGAAAACCCTTCCTTTACATTTGTGGATTCTAGCAGCTTCTCCTACAAGAGGAAGACAAAAACTACGGATGTCAAACAATTGAAATAAACTATAGCTAATGTGCATTCGTGTGTTTTGGGGGAAAGAGAAAGAGAGAGATAGACAAACAGACTTGGAAGATTAGGCTTCAAATCTACTGTCAACTGTACAGCCATTAAAGAGTTGTCTTTATCTCTTGTTGCCAAAACTGCTCTTGAGTCGCCAACATTACCAACAAATATATCCTGGCCCTGAGGACACCAGAGAAGATCGGTTATTATCCTCTTCCAACATGCTAAGCAATTAGTGATGCAAACATAATCATGCTAAAGCAGAATCACGTGCGAACCTTCCCACTCAATTATTATTATTTTTTATTATTAGCGCCGGGTATCCGAGTCTCTTTTGAGCCCCGACTAATCCCAGGGGTGCACAGGCCCTCGGCAAGGAGTTTCCCGCAAGTGCACCACGGGTAATTCAGGGTTTCCCCAGTCCGATGGCCCTCAGAAATTGTTTGCACCCAGCGGGTTTCGAACTTGATACCTTGAAAGGGAGCACCCCAAGGCTCAAGTCAATTGCCACCAGGCCAACCCCTGAGGGTTTCCCACTCAATTATTATTATTTTTCTGAAAGTATAATGTTTCAACATCACATCCTGGTCAAAGAGGTATTCATCAAACCAAAAATCTACATGACTTTACATAGACGCCAAGTCATGAAACAGTTGATGAAGGAAGAGTCACAATGTAAATTCTAAATAAATCAGGAAATAAACCATTTAACCTGCAATTTGATGCGCAAGGTAAAGAAAGAAAAGGCCCTGCATTTCTGACAGTAAGTGAGAAGCATAGGAATGCATTCTCATGTTTACAAGAACACTTTTTGAATGAAGTCTGACTGAATATGACTACACATAGGCATAGGTATACAGGTCATAAAACATGAATTCAAAACAGTAGCCAACTTATTCTGGAAGATTAACACTGATAACAAAAAAGCTCACATCAAACACTGTTTGTGTAGTTCATCTTAAGGTGCAAGCCACTAAGACTGTTTACAGCATCATGCTGAATGAAATCTTGCCTAGTTCAAATTGAACACGGATGAAGAAGCATACTGTAAATAAATCATCAAGCAGAAAGAGAGGCGAACTTTTATAGAGTTAAGGTCCTCCTCCATATAATGAACTTCATCTATCTTTGATTAATAATACAACTGTGTTAGAAGTCTTTAAATGTAAGGAAAAGAGAAGGGGAATCAATAAACTACACCTTCATGTTTGATCCAAACTATGCAGTATAGAATGGACATCAAACAGAACTTTTTTTCAGCCGGAAAAAGAAAACAGTAAGCAAAAGCTATGAGTCAATGTTAGGTGATTACAAAATATTTATGTATGTTCTATAATTGATTGAAATCCAGAGAAAAACAAGCAAACTATATGGTAATTACCTTGTCTGCCTACAAACCAAGGTCCAGTAGAAGTAACTATGATTTAGATACTGAATCACTTAATTACTAGAAGAAACTATTGTATCCTTCTTTTGACAGAAGAAGAAAATAAATACATGCACTTAGATACTGATGCATAATCATTACGAAACATGCATATTTTTTTATTTTATTTTTGATTGATAATCATTACGAAACATGCATATCGGACAAGTATGGACCACACTGATTTTCCAGCCTCAATGAAATTATGTTATTTTTAAATGCACCAATTCCAGATGAAGCTAAAGAATTATGGTAACTACCTGCATTACCAAAGTAACAGCAGTTGAACCGCTGCAGAAACAGTCAATTGAGGGGTGTAACTTCAGTTCCTTATCCATTGATCTAAAAGCCCTTAACATTGACCTCTTAAGTGGCAGATGGATTTCTGGGAATTTTTCGTTGTTCTCAGCTTCCACTGATTCAACCAAATCATCATCCACAATGTCGTCAAAATGTGAGCCTCCATTAGTATGTCCATTTTCGGATACAGCATTTTGATCACCACAGGATTTAGTTTCCCACTCTGATCGCAGCAAAATTGGAAGATAATCTCGAACTTTCCTTGCAACCATATGACCATGAGGACCATGTCCATCATATACTCCACAAAGGATTGTATCGCTTCTCGAACAATAATTCTATTGTAGAAACATTCCAACCAAGTCATAAACTGACCCAATAGACAAGAACAAATTAATTTATTGTGTGACAAATAGCAGATTAGATGAAATACAAGAGATAATAACTATGGTTTCGTAGTATGGAATTTTGACGCTCAACAATGATGTCAACGAGATGAAGCAGAACTCCAACTTAAATTCCGAAGAGTGGTGTTTCGTTATCAGCAGTAAAGTTGTTTTGCTAAACAGCTATCCCAACGGATGAATTAAAGGAGCATAGGAACAAAAAAAAATGTGTAGTCCGTTAAAGATTCAACTTTTAGAGTCATGACCTCCAACATGATGCAGTCAATGCTGCCACAACCCATAAGCAAATGAAAAGGCAGTACTAGAAGAAACAGAGCGGTCTGGAAATTTGAAACGAAACTCAAGCACCAAGGGATGCTACTCAACGAAGGTCATGTCAAACAAAATAGAGAGAAGAAAATTATCCATCACAGAGAAGGAAAAAAGTTCAAATTAATCCATTTTCAGATTATTCATCTTTTAACTCCTAATCACTATATGATGAGCTCCTGTGAAGGTTCAACTATTAATACTACTTGGGTTCCAGTTATGGCACATATTGTTAAGCATAATCTTTTAAATAAACTTAGCGCCATTCTTGAGCATCCAATTCAAATCAGCAAAAAATGAACTCCAAAATGGAGACCCATAGATTTTAGTGAGTACATGCCTCAATCTAAGCTCGTACTTGACGCTGACTTAGGGGCCCGTTTGGACATACACATTTTTTTCCTCTTTCAACCTTTTATTTTTTTCAAAAAAACCGTTCGGATATACATTGTATTCAAGTTTTTTGTCCCAACTTGAAGTTAAGGCTTTCAAGTTTGGAAAATTAGGTTCTAACCACTTTCTCAAGTACAAAGCATATCCAAAAATAACCTCAATTTTTAAATACCCTTTCTTCAATTTAACTTCAAAATCAAATAGTACTATTCTTAAAAGAATATCACCAAACTCATGTCCAAACGCCTACTTTGTATCACCAAAATTAAATTTCTACCTACACATTTAGGTCCTTAGGAACAAATAGCAGATTCAAGTTCCAAGACATTCATGCACATTTACACTCTAGTCATCAATAAAGTAGGTGATTTGCTTTCATCTATCAAACATTTGGACATAATTTTTTTATTTTTTTTTACTTTTATAACTATGGTGTCCAAACAAGCTTGCACGCATCTCGATTAATTCCAAGGATATCTGCTACCTCCCATCAGTACACATAACTCTCAGACAGATTGTTGGACAACTCATACTGGTGGAAGTAAGCACATACCCTATGAATTAGATGCAAAAAGGAATTTACAAAAAAGACATACATGCACTATTTTATCCATCAGAGAGTTAAGTAACAAACCTCCCAAACAATCATTGCATCTTGATTGATACCTTTCTTTCCTTGCTGAGTATATAAACAAGCAACACTACTACCACCATTCCCTATTAACCTTCCCGGTATCTGTTCAATTCCCTTCTCCTCAACTCCACTTCCTCCACCACCACTCAACTTGCTTATAAATGTACTAAAATCACCGTTAGAAGAACTACTACTCTTCCTCAACTTCAAATCAATCATTTTACTCTCATTTTTTCCATCACATTCCTTCTCACTACTCTTCCCTTTACTTGAAGAATAGCAAATCCCCATTTTTATTTTTATTTTTTGCAAAAAACAAATAAAAATCTAAACTTTACTACAATATCTCAAATTCCCATTCTTGTTATAAAGTTAACACAGGTTCTGATAATCAAATTGTTATAAAAAAAACAACATTACAACTTAAAGAATAGCAAATTCCCTTTTTTTTTTTTTTTTTTTTGCAAAAACAAATAAAAATCTAAACTTTACTACAAAATCTCAAATTCCCATTCTTGTTATAAAGTTAACACAGGTTCTGATAATCAAATTGTTATAAAAAAAAAACAACATTACAACTTAAAGAATAGCAAATTACCATTTTTTTTGCAAAAAAAAAAGAAAAAAAAAACTCAATTTTTTTACTATAAAATCTCAATTTCCGTGCTTATAAAGTTAACACAGATTCTGATAATCAAATTGTTATAAAAACAACATTACAACTAACAAACCTAAAAAACAACAAGAACATGAGGACCAAATGGAAAAATAAAAAATTACAGATATTAATTCAGGTGAGGGTGTAAAGTGTGAGTAGGTATTAGCTTTTTATGAACTGTTTATATATATATAATTTAGTTGAAACTATAGGTTATATAAATAAATTAAAATATTTGAAAAGTTATAATATTTGAATTGAATGAAATTTGGACTTACGTTCCTTGGGTCCTCAGTCCGCCATTTATTTAGGTTTTCATAATTACGAAGACGTCCCACTAGTTTATGAATTTGAGGAACTTACTTTTAAGTTTTAAATTTGACACTTGCCTTCTGACTTTTATAATTGGAGATAATAATGGAATACCTTTTGTTTTTTGGCTTTTTTTGTTTTTTTGTTGTAGTATTGTCACATGGAGATTATGTAAATTTAGGTTGTTAAGGTGATTATATTTACAAGATAATTTCGTATGTTTGGTAGCCTACTTGTATTTTTTTATTTTTTTTGGAGATAAAACCTACTTGTATTTTTTAGGATTGAAGTTATAATATATATATATATATATATTGCAATCGTGGGATCTTGTGGAAAATGACATAATGTCGAATAAAATAACCAAATAGTAAAAAAGATTAGAGATGAATTTAGGGGAAAAAATTAGCTTAAACATATCTTTAATGAAGAAATAGAAAACGGACAGAAGAAAAGATATCAAAGTAATTGGCTTATGACTAAAAGCGTTGATTATCTATAAATGATCATGATCAAAATGTCAATCCACTAGATGAGCTTATGGAAAAATCAAATCCAAAATCTATCTAAAGTCAAGTATAGTGTAAGAATTTTATAAGCTACATTCTTGATCTATTTTGACCATCAAAGCTATCACGTTATCTATTAGTTAGTCAAATGTTTTTAACTTTTAACGGTTTTTCTTCTTTTTGGCCCATGGACTTCTTGTCAACTTCTATAATAGGGACAGCTCAAAGCTTAGGCCTTGTCGTATACCTTTCCAAACATCCAATATATAATTTTTAAATGTTTTTATTTGGTTTCAATGAGAAATATCTCTTTATCAAAAAAAAAAAAAACATTAAAATAATAATTCATCCGTTTTATTTTTATGTAAATATGTTATATTGAGCAAGAAAATCTAAGAAAAAAAGAAAAGAAAAAATCTTTAAGAAACTTGTTGTCTGGAGAAAGGTTATAACATCTGTCTGTCGTATAAATTTATTTCATTAAAGATAGATATAAAAAATTATATTCTCAAACATAAAAGGATCGCTCTTTTTTAAATAGCGTAAAAAAATATACTGTCTCAAATTTTTCGGCCTAACCATTGTGACTTGTGATCGGGGCGATTTCATGCACAATGAAAGTTATAAGTTTAGCCGAACTCAATAGTTTTGTCTCAAACTCTATATATGTATTAAGAAATCTCCAAAAAAAAAGAAAATGAGTGACTTTAATAGCACACCGAGCCTACCAAATTCAAATCTTGAATCCGCCTTTACTCGTGATGACATTTGAATATGACAACTTCAAATAAAAACTTCATTATAAGCCTCAAATCATGCGCCTAACTACACTACACTGATATTGAGTTGGCAATACAATTTTATAATTACTAAGTACTAGTACTATGTGATTAAAAAAAAGTATACAGTGCATGACAACAAGAAATAGTTCATTCAATGCAATATCATATAGTATTATAAAAAATGTGGCAGACAGCAAGAAGAGTGTCGACAATAGAATCTTTCAAGAGCCTGACCTTTTAACAAACAGCGAATCCAAGGACATTATTTTGTCATGCCCGTCGTTGTAATTTTCTTTCTTTGGACACAAGCGGATCCGGGATTTCAAGTGTATATGTAAAAATTTTAATCTTTTCGAGTTACTGGGGTTTAAATTGATAATTTGTATATATCAATTTACAAATGTCACATTTTGGACAATGACGAAGCCTGTCAACTTGGTGCCCGTCTTTGGATTTCTCAAGAGCTTTGAACAATGACGAAGTCAAAAATTTAATTAAAGGGAATAATATAAAGAAATAAATACGGTATAATTTACATAAAAGTACCTATATATATATATAGTATAATTTACTAACGAAGAGATGTCAATATTAACCTCTTGAATAAGGGTGGCTCCGCCACTTTTTGGATAGGTAGGAAAAAAAAAGGATAGAATGGAAGTAGCACAAGAAATAAAGACACATTGAATTTAACTAAGTAGATTTATCATATATGGACCGTTGGATAATCAAAAGGCATATACTTAACCAGCAGATTATGTATTGATCATAACAAGAGGGGTTGTGCTTTTATTAATTACTTTTCATTTGAATTACAAAAAGCATTTCGGTACACTAAAAATTTCTATATCATGGAAGAGGTCCGAAGAGAATTACGTTTCTCGAATTCAACACCTCAAATTTACAACATACACTATATCTAACAACTTCAATAAAACATCTGAACAATTTACAGATACTGATCAACCCAAGATACCCCAAAAAAAGAAAGAATATTACAAAGTTGAACGTAATATTCAACCAAATACAAACTATTTCTCCACACCAAAATTTAGCTCAAATGCTTTGATCATATGCAGCAGTTGTGAACGTCGAGTTACCTTGTGAAGAACTCGTGGATGGCAAAGTTGTTGTATTGTCCGTAGATAACACATAATCATACACTGCGTTAATGTGTTCAGGACGATCTTTAGGGACGTTTTTAATCTTGAGATCCATGAAATCAGAGATCAAGCCTGGTTTTGTTATCTTATTGTCATCGACCTCCATCTCACCGGTTAACATCTTGAGAATAGTCGACATGGATGGCCGAAGCTTTAAGGCATCTTGAGTGCAGAGGAGCCCGATTTTCAAGAACTTGCAGGCCTGTTCAGCATCAAAATGCCCATCTAGTGATGTATCTACTAACAAAACCAGCTCCTTTCTTTCAAAAAGCTGCCATGTCTGTAAAACACGCAAGAAATAATTAACAATGGCTGTCAGAATATTCATTTAAAGAGTGGGTTCACAGACACAAATGGAAAGAGAGAAAAAAGAAAATGATGTTCTCTTTTATGGTGAAGCACTGAATGTTTCCACACAAACAACTCTCGCTAGGGGTTTAAAAAGCTCGTAGGCAGAGGCAGAGGCGGACCCAGGATTTGAGAGAGGGGTGGGGGGTGGGGTCAGTGTCACACGACACCGCTTTGTCAGAAAATTTTATTAAACACACATAAAACCGATGTACTAACGAATAAATATGAATTAAACACAAAATTAACATAGTTCATTGTGTGGTTTGATGATCATGAACCGCGCTTTACATACTGAGGTTGTCAGTCAAAACTCACTAGCTACGCAATTATATGCATTTTTTGAATTTATTTTTGGGAAAATGAAAGAATGCACAAACGAAAATTCGAACACAGGTCAAAACACTCAAGCAAAGAGCTTAAGCAGCGTGTTGGACCAGTGCCCCCAATCAACTTTTGTGTTTCAGGGTGCCTAAGGCGATATATGATCCTTTCTCAATGTATATACACATGCATATATAGAATTTCCAAAGTTAACGGGGTGGGGTCCGGTGACCCTCACCCTTCCATGTGGGTCCGCCTCCGCAAGCAGGGGATTAGCCACATGGAATTTCCATATTCCATTGAGAATTTCATTTGCTTGATATCTCAAGTACATGATGACTTCTGAAAATTATTTTAAAGATTATGAACCGATAAATCAGCAACCACTGATTTCATTACCCCTGATTTTAATTTAACACATGCAGCAATGATGCAATAGTAAGATGAATATATGGAGGGAGAAGTTGTACCCTTTCAGTATTTATATTGTGCTTCAATAGGTAATTCTGTGCTAAGTTGATCTTTCAGTGATGATTTCCATTGTTGCATGGTCTTCAAAAAGATTAGTTTTAAAGCTTGTGAATTTCATGATTCAGTTAGTATCAAGTTTCAGTTTTTGCTTGTGTTCTCGTCATATGCAGCAATCATGCAGTTCTTAAAATGAATGTATATATGGTTTGAAAACTCATACCCTTTCAAGGAGATATTGTTCTTCAATAGGTAAACGTGAGTTTGTGTTGCATCTTCCAGTCACGATTTCTATCAGAAGAACACCATAACTGTAAACATCTGATTTGCGTGTTGCCTGGCCTCTAATTGCATACTCTGGTGCCAAATAACCACTGGATAAAAGACGTGAATTTGAGTGCACGATACTAAATACTCAATTAGAAGCTAATATACCAAGCAACAGCATTTGATTATATCGAACAGCAACTAATTTGATATGACTTTTTAAATGGCCAGTTATATTTTATGCGGTCATAGTATTCCTTGGCTGATTTACATATAAGAATTGGGTCAACTGTATAATGGTGAAACATATAAGTACTTGCATAACTCAAATCAACAAGTCACATAGGAAATAGATCCAACCAAGATGATTTTGCCAGTATCACCTAAAATAATTTACTATTCCATGAAGCAGACAAGAACATATCAAAGGTGCAAGCATCAAGTTATAAGAGGAATATCGATTTCTATTAGGAGTTATCTGAGACATGAAAAAGTACACTATTCAGTGCCTCTATTTACATCAGCTTCGATCTAAAAGAATCTACTAATAACATGCTTTTTCTTTTGTCTAACATGCTTTTGGATATGAATTCTCAAGATTTTTTTAATTTTTTTTGTTTGAAAACTCTCAAGATGGAAATTGGGAACAGCATGACAAGAAGAGACATCAGCAGAGTTTGCAGATAGCATTCTTACATGGTTCCTGCGACGCGTGTACTAACATGAGTGGCGTTGGGGGGAATGAGCTTTGCCAGGCCAAAATCTGAAATCTTGGGTGTCAAGTCCTTGTCAAGGAGAATATTACTCGCTTTGATATCACGGTGAATTATATGTGGCTTCACTTGTTCATGGAGATAAGCTAGCCCCTTTGCAACTCCGATGCAAATTTTAGTCCGTGTTCGCCAACTGAACTGGATACTACTGTGTCCTCCACCTGTACGCAAAATATCCAGAAGAATTAGATTTGAGTGTTTAAAGATAGAACTAGCATGAACTACAACATTTATATAACGGGATTGGAGGATAATGTTTGGTTATTGCAATAACATAACCAAATGATATAGCTTAACCACTTTTACTGTCCGTCTAAAACACTCAGGGTGACTTCTAAAAGTAGTGCTGAAAGATCCAGAAAAATAGAATTACCGAGAAGGGTTTGAGCAAGGCTGTTATTTTCAAGATAGTTGTAGATCAATATCCTGTGATCGTCTTCTATACAACAGCCATAGAGTTTGACTAAATTTTCATGTTCAACCTCTGATATCACTTTAATTTCTGTCAAGAACTCCCTAACACCCTGCTTTGATTCACTTGAAAGAACCTTTATAGCAGCCATCTTTCCACTTTTTAGCCTTCCCTGCTCATCATAAAAAAGCCATAAGACTTCTTTAAAGATAATAGTATTTGAACCACCAGTTCATAACAAGGTAGAAGGAAAACAGTTGTCATTACCTTAACTACAATCAGCCCAGTTTTCCCAGATTTAAAAAGACAAATACCGGGCGGTGCACCGGTGGGCCAGCAGCTCGGCCAACCTCAAAAACCGACCCCCCCCCCCAACCCACAACCAGCCCCTCCAGTTCCAATACCGGGCGTGGTGGTGCCGGTTTTTTACTGGCCCGGGCTCGGCCAGACCCGACCCAATTGACAGGTTTAATTTAAACCACCACCAACAACATACCCACTAGGTTCCCACAATGTGGGGTCTGGGGAGGGTAGAGTGTACGCAGACCTTACCCCCACCTTGAAAGGTGGGGAGGCTGTTTACGAAAAACCCTCGGCTCAAGAGAGGTTTAATTTGAACCACCAATTCATAAAAAGGTAGAAGGAAAACAGCTGTCCGTACCTTATAAACAGAACCAAATCCACCTTCTCCAATTTTATTGACCGGACTAAAATAATCTGTGGCAATTGTTAACTGCTTATAGGAGAAAAGAGTGACATTCTTGACGCCAGAGAGCTCTGTTGTGAATTAAATTATTAGAATCCTCTCGACATACAGAACAAAATTACATGTGGTATACAAAAAAATTAAAAGCCAGTTTAATGGCAAATAAATGGTGAACTTTTAGTGCTTACCACCATCAAATTCGGATGCATGCCTAGTTGATGACTGACTTTTTCTACAGAATAAAGGAAAGCAAGTCATAACTTTAGGATGCAACAATGACCTTCTGTATATGATATCAATTCAAAAGCTGCTTCAGGTGAAACCAAAACCAAAATCAGAGCCTGCAAAATTAAAGAAAGTCTCACTTTAACTGCTCTATTGGCAAATCATAGTTTGTCAAATGTACTACTCATATATAAAAGGATGAGAAAAGGTAAATCTGTAGAAATTAAGTGCAAACTGCTAATTGAAGTTAAGTGATTTATGCTCAGATTCACTATTGTTTTGTTAACTTGCACTTAAAGGTAAATCTTCAAAACAAACTATAGCGAGATGCTCATTCATGACAATGGATGCCTGTTTATGCCAAACCATCCTCAATCTCTTTCTTCTAAAGCTACAATTTACTTTCTTCTTTCACCTTCTTCACTGATCCAAGCAAAAGGATTTCAACTTGGTTTATCAACTTGACGGGGCATGGAATGTTAAAGACACGGACTTTTAGGCTAACTCAATCCGAAAAGCTAGCTCATGAGGCGAGGATTTACCGAGACCATATAGGGGGACCAATTTTACCCTATCTACAACGAGATTAACACTACAAAGTTGAGAAAAACATAAAACAAAAGAGCATATACAACCAAAAGAGCACATATAAATTCATGGTTTATCTAATTGAGCAGAATCAATTCAGTATCCACTTTCAAGGCTCATAAAGGGTATTCTTAGCTCAATATTTTCTTCAAAATCAATCCCAACAAAATCCAGAAAACAAAAACTGGAAAAAGAAGAAGTAAACATTAGCAGCCCATATTACAACTATGAAGTCTAAAAATTAAAGGGGTTTTCAAAAGATTGAAACTTTGAGAAAAACCAACTTATTTAAACTTGGATTCTTGATCTCAAAGTGACATCATCAAGTAGGCCATTTGTTGTAGCTTCTATATAAAGATGGGTAATCAAGAACAAAAAAAAACCTGCAAAGAGCAAATAATTAAGAAGCTAAAAGGATAGAACTCAAATCAGAAGTACCTCAAAAATAGCAGAACCAAAAGCAGGTGAAATTGCCCTTTACAACTATGAAGTCCAATATTTAAAGGGATTTTCAAAAAAAGATTTAAACTTTGAGAAAACAAACTTATTGAAGCATCAATTCTTTATCTCAAAGTGATATCAAGCAGCCCATATATTGCAGGTTCTATATAAAGACACAAGGGAATCAAGAACACAGAAGAACATTAAAAAACCAGCAAAGATCAAATAATTAAGAAGCAAAAAAAAAAAAAAAAAAAAAAAGATAGAACCCAAATCAAAAGTTCCCCAAAAATAGCAGATACAAAGCAGGTGAAATTGCCATTTACAGTTATGATTATCAAGTCCAATATTTAAAGGGATTTTCAAAAAAAGATTGAAACTTTGAGAAAAACCAACTTATTTAAGCATCAAATCTTTATCTTTAAGTGATATCAAGTAGCC
Organism: Lycium barbarum; assembly: GCF_019175385.1. NCBI lineage: Eukaryota > Viridiplantae > Streptophyta > Magnoliopsida > Solanales > Solanaceae > Lycium > Lycium barbarum. The sequence goes on along the minus strand of NC_083337.1, from coordinate 302,416 downwards.
CATACAGACAAGGGAGTCAAGAATACACAAGAACAAATAAAAAAATTATTAAGAAGCAAAAAAAAAAAAAAAAGAAAGATAGAAACCAAATCAAAAGTACCTCAAAATAGCAGAAACAAAAGCATGTGAAATTGCTATTCTGGGGGGCAATTTTTTATTTTATTTTTTATTTGGCTGGCTCAATATCACAAAGATGTGAAATGGTATGGATCCCCAAGTATGCAGTCTTGATAGTCTTATGGAAGTCTTTTAAGGACGAAATTTAATGTTCACACTAATAATAATAATTGCAGACACGCTATGCAAAAAAACCAGTACAACAAATTGAAGAAGAGAAGACTTTGTTTTGGTCATTCTTCCATTATATGAGGCTACGACGAAAGTGAATTAAACAAGACGTAATCTTGGCGCTTAAAAGTCAAAGTAACAAGTGGACCCTTGGTTAAAATCAAAGTTTTATGTTGCATTTATTTATTTATCTTATCACTAGGCCCTACTGTATTATTTGATATAAACATTAAATGCCAATAAATTTTTACTATCAATGAGGTAGACAGATCTAGTTTGTAATTTATGAATTTACGTAAACTCAATAGCTTTACACTTATGGCGCGTTCATTTTAGGAGATTCTGTATTTTTACTGAACTCGCATTTTTTGGCCAATTTAGATTTTGGACCTTATTTAAGAAAATGCTCTGGTGAAGATGTGGTGTGTCATTCGCTAATCAAAGTAGGATTAAATGATGTGATAGTGGCCGGAGCTCGAGCTCCTGTGTCACAAGCTCGCCGGCAATGATGGCTATGGAGCAAGCAACAGTGAGGGAGAGGAGATGGGATCGCGGGTCGGATTATAAAAGACGGGTTGGATATAAACATTAAATGCGAATAAATTTTATCAATGAGGGTAGATAGATCTAGTTTGTAATTTATGAATTTACGTAAACTCAAATAGATTTTTTCTATACTGCATATATATTAAAAATTTACTACATATTTATAAATATTTGATTATGAACTCAATTATTATTATAAGTATTCTTTTATTTTTAACTAGAGGTCTAAGGTTCGAGCATTGGGTATGAAATTGTCTTGGTTAGAAACATTTTACCGGCAATGTGAGACCAGGAATCCAAATTCTTACCAAGCATCGATGGTAAACCAGAGAAGTCATTTTAAAACCCATAAACTTAACATCTGAATCCGTTTTTCACACAGGATGGATTAGTTGGTTGGTAGGAATAGCGTTTACTGATCACTTTTTGCCCATATTTTACAAAATAATCTTTATTATAGAATCTCAAATTTCACTTTATAATAACATCCTGGAAATTCACCTGGAAATTTGAGGGATATTTTTTAATTTTAAAAATGGAGAGTGGCTATTTGTGAAATTTATCAGATTAGTTGCCATCAAGTTGCGCATCCATCGGTAGCTGTTAACGTGGCACTGCCTGATATTATAAGGCCCCAACAGGTGTCTGGGACCATGAAACACACCTAGCGTGACCTAACTTAAAACTGTTTCTAGAAAAGGTAAAAGAAATCTCAGAAATGCTTTTGGAAAAACTAAAATAGTTTTTTTTTTAAATATCATTAGAAATAAGTTTCTGCAATAACTAAAAAAAGGTGGACAATTTTTCAGAATTCGCAACTTAAATAGCGCAAAAACAAAAGTTGAACCAAACTAGTACAAAAAAAAAAAACATAAGTAATTAGTATAGACCTCTCGTATTGGATGAATTATTATTAAATCAAATATTTAAATTTGTACATTCAAATATAATAAAACACTTAAATCAAAATCCTATAAATATTACAAGTTTCAAAACTTGCTTCGGAGCACTTTAGAACCCCTAAAACGACGATCCAAACGTTTAGGTGGACTTCATGTAATGAGCCGACATTATTGTACGCAAAAAAAGATATTAAGTTTTATATAAAATATTGATATTTTGGATTTTAAAACATGACTAATCTTTACCCAAAGTATGGGAAAAAAACCTGATTGGAAAGGTAACACAAAAAAAAAAAAAAAAAAAATTAACGCACAAAATTCATGTGTAGTCACTAATGTTCCTTTTTTTTTTATGACCCCATTCACGCATAAAATTCGTGCGTGAAAGGTCAAAACTGTGTTTTTGCAGTTTGGTTCTTTCACGCACGAAATTCGTGCGTGAATACTACTTATGTTCTTTTTTTTTTTATGCTATTTAAGTCGCGAATTCCAATTTTTCAGTAAAAGTTTTTCAGCCAAATCTGAAAAAAGCTGTAATCATCATTTCACAATTGAACTTAAGAATCGACCAAAAACAAATTTTCAATAATCACTAATTAAGAAGTGAAATGGTATGGATCCCAAATCAAAAGAGAACTCAAATCAATGAGGGTAGATAGATCCAGTTTGTAATTTACAAATTTACGCAGTAATGCGAATAAATATATTACAATATTTACTAAGGCCCCGTTTGAACATGATTTGAGAACATTGTTTCAAATCATGTTTGGACATGCAATTTGAATATTTTAAGTTGTATTTTCTCTTATTGACATAAAAATCCCAAAAATTATGAAAACTATCAAAACATTCTCAATTCTTATACATTCTTACCAAATGAGCAAGTCATAGTACATAACAAAATTAGTACACTACTAAAAGGCCTTTCTAAAAAATACAACATCAATTAATCAAACTTTAGTTCAATAAAAATGAAAATTTAACATGAATAGTAATGTGACTACTCTTTAATATAATTCTCCCACACAAACTAAAGGTTGGCAGACATAAATAAAGGTTGGTGGAAGTTAATGAGATTGATAAATGATTGATGGGGGTAATTGTTAAAAATAACTACCAACTTATGGGTTTTTTTTATTTTTACAAAATATAAACTTATGGGTTAAATTTTATATTTAAAAAAGTTGAAACCATGATTTGAAACAATGAGTGAAAACGCATGTCCAAACGCTGGTTTGGGGTCATGGTTTCAAATCATGGTTTGAAAACGCATGGCCAAACGCCTACTAAATGCTCTATTTGATTATGGACTCATTTATTATTATAAGTATTACTTTATCATTAACTAGAGATTTAAAGTTCAAGTATTAGGTATGAAATCGTCTTAGTTAGGAACACTTTATCATGGGCGGAGCCACTTTAGGTGAGGGGTGGTTCGGTGAACACCCTTTGTCGGAAAATTATGTGATATGCAGAGGTTAAATGTTAGCTATTATGAGTGTATATTTATTTTTCACAAACTTAACACTACTAAGAAGAAAAATTGCAAACCCTTCGCCAAATTCCTAATTCCGCCAGCACTTCACCCGCAATGTGAGATTGGGAATTCAAATTTTTACCAAACACCGATGGCAGACCAAAGAAAAACTTTAAAATCATTTTCGAACCCATCAACATTTAATTTTGAATCCGCTTTTCACACAAAACAGATTAGTTGGCAACAGCGTCTACTTATCACCTTTTAACCATATTTTACCAAATAATCATTATTCCCTCTGTCTCATATTACTTGTCCACTTTCCCTTCTATACGTCCTTTAAAAACTCATAAATAAAAGTGTATTTTTACTACATTACCCTTATTTCTCTCCAATTAATTGCATTTTAATCAATATTAATTACTTTAAAAAGCAATTAATGTTAAAGGCAAAGTAGAAAAAACTTAATTAATTCTATCTCAAATTTTGTAAATAGACCAATATTTTAGGACGAATATTTATAGTGATGTGGATAACTAATATAAGACGGAGGGAGTACTATAGAATCTCAAATCTCACTTCATAATAACATCCAGGAAATTTGAGGATTGTATTTTATTTTTTATTTTAATTTTAATTTTTTCTACTTTTAAGAAGCGTGGGTTTAAGGCACATCGTCGTCAGTCCTATAAGGACATTTATGACATTTGCTATTTCCTATATCTTTCTATCTACTTTTTTTTATATAGTATAGCTATATAGACGTCGTCCGTCCTTCATTAAAAAAAAAAAGTGTGGGCCTCATACTAAACACTAACTAATATTTAAGAAAAAAGTGTGGGGCCCATACTAAACACCAACCAATATTTAAAGAAAAAAAGTGAAATCCACCATCTCCAAACTCACGGAAAAAAAAAGTAAATCCCATATTAACATAATCAAACAATATAAAAAATAAAAATAAAAAGTGAATCCCATATTAAAAAAATAAACAATGTCAAAAAAAAAACAGTGCATCCCATATTAAAAAATCAAATAATATTCATGTAATTTCTAAAGTATCTCATTAAATCAATAATGATGGATTCATTGCCACATGCGTATCAACCCATTAGTGGGGGCAAATGAAATTATTGTACAGCAAAAAACATGGACCTCATATTATTGTTTTTCTTCAAAAGGTTAAGTAGCCAAACCATACAATTCTTCAAAAGGTTAAGTAGCCAAACCATACAATTTTCTTTAGTTTTTTATATTAGCATGAGATGTAATCTAGATATTGAACTGTTGTATTTGCTATTCCGCCATGTTATTTATTTGTTATGTTTACTAAAATAAATATACTTAAAATACCTATATTTTAAAATAAGATAGAATTTAATTACTTTTTCATTTTTTTCCTTGCTCTAATAAATGTGAAAAGAGATTAATGTCATAAAAGAAAAAATAATATTAAATGGAGATCAAATAATTAATAAGGTAAATTAGTGAAATTCTAATTCTAATTGACGTTTCCTTAAAAAACCGTGCAAAAGACAACATGACAAGTAAAATGAGTTAAACCAAAAATATTTACCAAAAATTAAAAAATAGTACTTCTTCATTTAAATAGAAAATCAAATTTCTACTTTGTTTCATTTTAAACATGTAAAATTAATATAATAATTTGAATTAGAATTATCCAAATCAAAATTTGATAAAAAATAATAGGTATTGTTTAGGCCCAATCTACATACATTAACGATAGAATATTTTACACCTTTAAATTAATCGAATTAAAATTTAAAGTATCAATTGATGCTTAAATATTGCTATTGTTTTGTCTAAAAAAGAGAAAAAATAGTTTCCTTTTAAATAAGTATTCTCTCTTAAAAAGTATTAATAAATTTTCGCCAACTTTGTATTCGTAGCAAACACTAATATAATAAAATTTTGGATACGGAGCACAAACTACAATGCTATATTAATCGTGTTTTGAACATAATAATAAAATATTTCTAGTTTATACTTTATATTACCGGCTCTTGCTTATAAACCGGCTCTTCTTATAAATCGGACGAAGATCTTGCTTATAAACCAGCTCTTCTTATAAACTGACTCTTCTTTTGAACATTATATATATATTATCACTATCCAAATATAATTATATACACATAAATACATTATAATTTAAAGTGTTGGGCCCGTGCGCCGCACGGACATTAGCCATCTAGTAACTACATAGAATAATGAGTTGATCTCTTAGGATCGTCGTCAACATGGCTGTTAGTGGCCATTAAATTTAGTTTTTACGACATATTGTCCTTTCACTCATATTGCTGAATGACAACTTGCACTCAGCTTATGTCATTTCACGGACCCCACTTTCCCCAAACCCTCAAATACACATAATCCTAATTCAAACATGGATTGTTACTTTAATTAAAGAAAAAAATCAGGTCTGCCGTTTTTATTTGTCTGCTTTATTTATAATTTTGCAGTGAACAGGTAATTGTTCTATTTTTAAATAAATTATTTATCAATTGAATTTAGAATCTTTACTACTATTACGGAAGAGTTACATTAATTTTTTAACTTTAATTATAAATTTGGATATGAAATCTTTAAGTTTTTTGAATTAAGTTTACATATTTAAAAACTAAATAAAAAGTACTATAAATTATAATAATGGACAATTTAAAGCATTTAAAAGTGATATGAGAAACATTGCAACTTATAACACCTTTCTTATAGTTTTCAAATATCTAAACTTTAATTTTAAAATATTAAATTAATTAATCTGATTTAGTTCCAATCTCTTGAGAACTGAAACATGACGAGAGAGAGAGAGAGAGAGAAGAGTAAATCACCACCATATTTAAATTATGTGACTATTTTTTTGAAAATTGTGCAAATTAATTAAAAGAAATTCTGCTGGACTTAACCATAATAATTTATCGTTAACTTGCTTACTCTTAATTTGTGATAGACAAATTCCTTAACCATATAAAAGACAAGAGACAATTACAAATAGTTTCGAACATTAATTTATGATAGTAAGTTCATAATTTTTTTCATTTCAATTATATATGAAAGATGGGGTTGTACTTGGAATTTAGGACTATAAGAATGCTATTTGAATTAATTGAATTAATTGTTTTCATTATTCACTTCATCCCAATTTATATGGCAACATTTGACTAGGCACAATTTAAGAAAGAACCGAAGACTTTTGAAATATAAAGTCCAAAACAAGTCTTAAATATTTGTGTGGACTGTAAATCATTTAATAAAGTTAAATTGCTTCTGCAAATAGAATTAAAAATGATATTCTTTTGTCGCGATAGACTAAAAAAATAAAGTGTGCCGCGTAAATTATGACACATGAAGTACTAAACTGTCTTATTTTCCATTCTAGTTTATTTTAAAAAATGGAGAGTGGCTATTTGTGAAATTTATCAGACTGGTTGCAACCATCAAGTTGGCATCCGTTAGTAGCTGTTAACGTGGCAGTGTCGAATATTATATGGCGTCAACAGGTGTCTGGGACCAATGAACACCTAACTTAAAAACTGTTTCTAAAAAGGGTAAACTTTTCAATAATCACTATTCTAGTTTATTCCTTTGATACGTGATTAAAAAATTTATCTGTAGAGAAAAAGGTCATTCACACTCGATATATAAATCAAACTTAAATATTGAAGTTGACGAGAAATAGCGTCGAATTGAAATTCTTTTTTTGAATCTTAAAAGTGTTATTTTGACATTAAGAGCCCGTTTGGATTGGCTTATAAGTTGCTTATAAGCTGTTTTTAGCTTTTTTGAGTGTTTGGCTGGTCAGCTTAAAGTCATTTTGTGCTTAAAATAAGCTCAAAAAAATAATTAGGCCCATTTGACTTAGATTATCTAAAGCAGCTTATAAGCTAAAAACAACTTATAAGCCAAAAAAAATAAGTTAGACTACCCCAACTTATTTTTTTTAACTTATAAGCTGTTTGCAGCTTATAGGCATAAGTCCATCCAAACAGGCTCTAAGTATTGTTGCTTAATGGAGTACATTTTATGAAAAGCGAATGCAAATATATTTACACTGTGTGTGTATATTAGGAGTAAATATTAAACGATTTTTATCATCTTAATATTATATTTAACATTATTTTGCAAAACACAAAGAGATTAATTATCTAGAATTATATGATTAAAATGTATGAACAAGAATTTCACTTTATGTTTAGTCAAAAGAATATAGAGAGTCAAATGCCTAACACAAACGAAAATATATGTCATCTTAGGAATTTGGGCTTATAAATTTCTAAGTACGCAATGATTCAAAATTTGGGGAGCTGACTAATCCAATGTAAATTACTATTTTAAGCAGCATTTTCATCATTTTATTCTTTCTTAGACATTAGGTCAACAGTAACAATTTCCTCACAAGTTCTTAAAAGACCAGTTAATCGCAGCAATAATGACCAAGTAACATAAAAAGTTTAGTTTTAGCCTGTACGTAATTTGACATGTTTGGCACAGTCAAACAAGAACAATAACGGAATCAGGGATTTCAAAACACATAGTGCAATTTTTTCTCGCCAAATTAATGATTTAGGACTTTCTGTTAACGGTTAAGCCACTCAACTATACAAATTCATTTGAATTAATATACATATGAATAGGAGAATTATAGTAATCAAGATAGAATAAGATAAGGTGTTTATAGAATCACCAAATTAGAATATTGATTTTTTCTCCGAGAAGATTCTTAATCTTTTAGAGTCTGCTTTCTTCTTTTTTGCAACTCTGAATTGAAGAACTTATGAGTTACCCCGAAGAGCTTAATAGCTTTAAGTGAAGCTCGTGAGTTAAGCATGATACTGAAGATGAAATAAAGAGTCATCATTGTAAGAGGATTCAAAATTAGAATAACATGGTCATAATTCCAATTCGTAATCTAAAATATCGAGAATGGATATTTTTGCGCTATTACATATGTATATATATAGATATAGAAGCCAATTACTCCACCAATGTCAATAAGGAAAATCGGATTTTTTTTAAAACAAGAAAGGGAAGTCTTTTGATTTCATAAAATTAGAGATAATTTTAAAAATATATGTATTGTGTGTTGGATATTCAAAAGTTACGTTTTTTTTTTTTTTTGAAAGATTCAGTACATATACGACAATATAGCTTTGAAAAAGATCAAACACACATTCAGAAATATTATTCGATATGCATCGAATCATTGAGAATCCGACACATAACAAACAATATTTTGAAACATTTGAGCAACATAGTTCCTAACTTAATAGTAATAATGACAAGGTGCAGTCTTTAAAAGAGTTTGTTTCAAGTTATTTTATAGACAACCCCCACCTTAGTCGTAACTAGGGCTGGGCATAAATACCGAAAACCAAAAAAAAGGGACTGAATCGAACCGAACTAGTTTGGTTCGGTGTTCGATATCCACCTTTAAAAAAACTGAAACCGAAATAACCAAATCGAAATTTGATAAAACCGAATCGAAGAACCAAACGCACACCGAAATTTAATACGTTACCCAAAAAAATTAAAATAGTCCAGGCCCATTAAGATTAAGCCAAAAAAAAAAACCCAATTGTAACAAGCCCTCTTTTATTTTTGTATCTCTAATTTTCCAATTCAGTTGAGAAAATCAAATATTCTTAACAAAGGAAGGTGACTGGGATGTGTCTTTAGGATTAATGTATGTTCTTTATGTATTTTCTTAGTTATTCTTACTGTATGTATATAACACCTAGTAATCCTATATCATGGTTATGGTTTTCTGTTTTTGTTTATCTTGTCTGTTTGATTTTGATTTCAATTTATCAGTTTTATGTTTTATTGCTTTTGAGAATATGAATTAGTGTAAATGGAATCGCTTCCAATATCATATCAAAAAAACCGAATTGAAAAAACCGAAACCGAAAGAACCGAACCGAACTAGTTGGGTTCGGTATTCGATGTCCACCTTCAAAAAATCGAAATCGAAATAGCCGAACCGAAGTTTGATAAAACCGAACCGAAGAACCGAACGCCCACCCCTAGAAGTCAGGTTATAATCCACAATTTACAACCATTAGAAGTCATATTTAATCATATATATATATATATATATATATATATATATATATATTTAGCTCAAAATATCTTTAAATGTATTCCAAAACAATCCATACTCCTACGCCTCATCCTTTACTTTCTATTCGTAGATTTCATATATTTTCTTCTTCATTTTTCCCACTAACACATGAATAATACCAATAATCATAGTGATCATATATTCAGGTTATAATCCACAATTTACAACCATTAGAAGTCATATTTAAACATTCAAAACAGCCCCTACAAAATAGTGGCTTAACTTAACTTATTTCGATACAGTCTTGCGGTGTTTAGCCTTAAACAACTTTATCAACATCAATTTAAGCCAACACACGACCAAAGAGGTGTTATACATACATTAAGCAGTGCATACAACCAAGAATCGCGGCTGGATCAGTTCAACTTCACCCTCAATCACTAGACAACACCATAGGTTTGCTACTCTTGTAGTTTCTAACTTTCTTGATGGAAGATTTGGTTGTTTCCACTTGATTTGGGCTGAAATTTCGTGGGTGGAGGTTGGGAAAATATTCTAGAGGGTTGGGGAATATTTTAGAGGTGTTGGATGAAAAAAATAAGGGTAAAACCCCTTTTCTAGAGCTCTAGAGTCGATTTGGACCGACCTAGGGTCTTCGCCTCTTCGGTTACCGTAGCAGCGCGCAATGTAGCGCGCGTTTTTGCTCTGTCAGCCTAACTTTTAATGTCCAACGTTCTCTACTCCTATGTCGTATCGACGAGCAGTTTGTTGCGTTGGAAACTAGACTCGACGAACTTCATTTTAGGTTTTTGAAACACCTTAAAAGTCCTAATATATTAGGAGATATACCTCTCCAAAGTTGACTAAAAATCTGCCCAAAATTCTGCCAGCTTTTTCCAGATTTTCGACAAATTTATTTTCTTCGATTTGCTTGGTCCCGGAACTTTTAGACACTTGCTTAACACTTGTTAAGAGTATTCATTAACCTTATAAGAGTTCCATGACCTCTCCGAGCTTACTTTAGTTTACTTACAACGCAAACGGCGCGATTTTTTTTCGAGGTGTAACACTTTTATTTTTAGTTTATCCAAAAAAATGAAATATTTTTATATTTGGAAATAATTTAACTTAAAATTTCTCCTTTTACCCTTAATAGTTTCATTTACAATAACACAAATATTTAAGTCTTTTTTTAGACCACAAATTTTAAGAATCTTTATTTTTTTCTTAAATTTAGTGTCTAATCAGATTATATCGCATAAATCGAGACGGGGGGAGTACTTAGGGCTCGTTTAGCCATGAATTTTTTTTACTTTTTCCCGAAAAACATTTGCACTTTATTTGAAAATCAACGTTTGTTCATGAATTTGGAAAATACCAAAAAAATAACTTATTTTTACTTTTTTTCACTTTCAATACATTGAAATAACCAAATATTTTTTTGCAAAAATTATAATCCAACACAACTCCAAAATACCAAATAAAATGAAAAATATTTGATTTTTCATGGCCAAACGCCTACTTAGTTTTTGGGTTGCAATTAAAGCAGAGGACTGTCTTTTTCCCAAAGATGGATATGGATAAATAACAGCTGCTACTTCTCTAATTGCTAACATCAATTTGCCCAATATTTTATTCCAAAGTTGGAAGAAAATATCATGACAAGTGTTGCTGCCAAAGTTGCAGTCATCGGTAGTGGAAGTAAGCCCACCCCCCCCTCCCCCGCCCCCCACCCACGCCATCCACAAACCCAAAAAAGATTTACTAAAAAGTGATCAAAAGGGGTTTTTTATTTTCAGTTTAAGGAGCTAATTGTGAATATTTGACTTAAAACTGATTTTAAAAAAAGGGCTCTTTTTCTTTTTTCAGTTTCAGGAGCTGTTTGTGCGTCCACTTTGGCCAAGAATGGAATTTCAGTTACCCTTTTTGAATCTGCAAGAGGCCCAGGTGGCCGTATGTCACAAAGAAGGTGCTCTACTATTTTTTTTTAATGAAAAAATGAATCTTTTTATTCATTTAAGTAAATGGGGTTTCATAAAAATTGAATCTTTTTTTGAATTTAAGTAATGGGGTCTCATAAAAATTGAATCTTTTTGTGAATTTAAGTAATGGGGTTTCTTAAAAGTTGAATCTTTTTTTTTTGTGAATTTAAGTAATGGGGTTTCTTAAAAGTTGAATCTTTTTTTTTATGAATTTAAGTAATGGGTTTCTTAAAAATTAAATCTTTTTATTCATTTAAGTAATGGAGTTTGTTACTCCATTACTTAAATGAATAAAAAGATTCATTTAAGTAATGTAGTTTGTTAACAAACGAGCTCGTCGCACGGGCTTGTCTAGTGCGGGTTTCCTCTTTGGTGTGGTTTCGAAGCTATTGCACAGGAGTTAGGTTTACCTGTGCGCACCCAAAAGGTAGCGATTGCGGTTCCATGTCATAAAAAAAAAAAGTAATGGAGTTTGTTAAAAGTTGAATCTTTTTTTATGAATTTAAGTTATGGGGTTTCTTAAAAATTGAATCTTTAATTAGAGAAATGACAGAAGATGGGAAAGAGCTACATTTCGATCATGGGGCTCCATATTTTTCAGCTAGCAATACTGATGTGCTGAGACTTATTTGTGAGTGGCAATCAAAGGGACTTGTTGCTGAGTGGAAAGAAAAATTTGCTACTTTTGATTGTACTTCCAAGCAATTTCTTGATATTGAAGAGGTAGTTTTATTTTATCTTCTTTGTATGTTCTGGAATGGTTTTGAATGCTGACTGCTTTCATTTTTTAATACATTCAAGATTATTTCTTTATAGCTCATGTTTTGAATGCTTTCTTTTACTTTATTACTATTTTTTCGAAATGAGTTTGAATGGTTGGTAGATTGTGTTCACATTGTTAATATTTTAAGGAGAAAAAGATAGAAGATTTGTACACGTTCTTGTTGACTATACATGTGGATTGCTATACATTTATTCAATTTATTCACAAGGAAAGGTTTTCTGTTCAACAAAGGCTGGTATTCTTACTTTCTCAAATTTTGATTTTATGAGACCTTTGATTGTATCTTATAATAAAAGCTCTTTGATAAACATTTTGTAGATGATTCGATTTTAATATATTACTTAGAATCTTCGTGTGCACTTGTTGCCTGTCTTATTCGGCTAAGGCTGGCAAATCCAACTATTTTTTTGTTAAAAGGAGATCTCAAATCAAGGGCTATCGACCTGACAATGCTCCGTTACTTTTATGCACATGTCATAACTAAGGGATTAGTAAAGGTGTCTGGAGTTTATCTTGGGAAGTTCTGAATAAATGACCATGTATAAGATTATTGAGATAAAGAACATTGTTATGCATGGAATATAGTCACTAAAAGTTGTGTGTGGTATTGAGTTCCCAGTTCCCACGAGTCTTCCTATTATGTGGTTTATTTTTTAGAGCTTATGTCCCAAAGGATTCTTATGCCTTGCTCACAGGGGCAGAGTTAGAGTATTACTTACGAGTCCGGACTTTTGCTTAGACCCAATATTTGTATTAAAAAATCTATTAAATAGGCATAATATTAATTGCGTACCCATTAACTAAGACGAGTTATGAGTTCGGTGGCAGTTCAGTCGTAATCTTCAAATCCTGGCTCCGCGGGTCAGGCTTAAGTGCTTGCATTTCATACATGGTTTTGAGAGAACAGCTTAAGTACAATATCGGAAAATGATAAACGCAAATGTGTTTCCTTTGATGGAAAGTTTGCACTTTACTTGCCATAGAAATTTAATAATAGCACATAGCTATAGGGACTCGGGGTCAAATGCATATAACAATAAGGTTTTACTGGTACTTCTTTCTCTTACTCTTATTTTAATTCAGGAAGGTTTAGACAAGAAATACGTCGGTGTTCCAGGAATGAATTCAATTTGTAAATCATTATGCCAGGAGCCTGGTATGTGACTGATATCTCTAAATTTCATCCTTCGAATCTTTTTTCACTAAGACGAACTACTATTACCTATCATGTTTACTTTTTTTTTTTTTGAATTATGTAGGTGTTCAAAGTAGGTTTGGAGTAGGCATTGGGAAGTTGGAGTGGTTGGATAATGAAGATTCATGGTCATTGATGGGTTTAAATGGTGAAAGTCTTGGTTACTTTAAGGGAGTGGTGACATCAGATAAAAGTACATTTTCACAGAGGTTCACTCATGTAACAGGAAAACCTGTACCTATTGGTAAGACATATCTCTAAGTTTTTTTGGTTGGTTAATAATTTCATTGGGTTGACTTAATGTTTTGATTACAGTTGCATTTTTTTTTTAAGATCCACATAATAAGAAATATACTTCCTCTGTCCCAATTTATGTCATGGGTGTTTGACTGGACACGGAGTTTAAGATGAAATTAAAATTTTGAAACTTGCGGTCCAAAAGAAATCATCTAATTATGGGTAAAATGGGTATTTTAAAGTTAAATTGTTACTAAATATAGAAAGGTATCATTCATGTCTAATTTTTTTCCAATAAAGATATGTAATCTGACCTTCCTTGAATCAAGACATGTTAGCAAGGTTATCTATTAGATTTTGCTCCTTTTATGTAGACATGGGAAAATTCCCAGAAATACCGTTGAAGCTGACGGAAATTCCTGCTAGTCCATGCTTTGCTCTCATGTTGGCTTTTGAAGAGCCTTTGACAGAGGTAAAATGTGCTCTATAACCATGGATTTCATTTTGGTGAATGTCAAAAAATCTTTTAGTTTACATATGTCATCAGTTACATTTTCCAATTTTCAGTGCTACCCCCCCCCCCCCACCCGCCCCGCGCGCGCTCATTTCTGTTTAGATTCAGCTATACTTCCAAAGTGTTTTCCTAGATTATATGTAAATGCTTTTGGGAAAATATTTTTCCGCTTACTTATCAAACACTAGAAAATAAGTAAGAAAACCACTTAATTTCCAAGAAAACATTTTCCTTCACGCCAAACACACCCTTAGCCTCAACTAGTTGAATTGATACTATTGACAAGAATTTGTCTTCCTGGCTTATTTCCTGATAGAATATGTCTCTCTTTCTATCATATTTGAGATACCAATAAGAGGCTTCTCATTCAAGAGCTCAAAAGTTTTGCATCGGGCATTCTGTGACAGCAGCAAACCAGGGCGTTCACGCAATAGGTATATAAGTTTATGTTGTTAATGAGCAGATCAATATTCTAAGCTGACAACAATAAAGAAAAAAACTTGAACATCATATTTCCACCCATATTATCGCTGTATTTAATCATGTTGTTCTTTTCTTTTCCCCGATGAAGTGAATGCTGGGTGTTGCACTCCACGCCGGAGTATGCTCAGGATGTTATTGCCCAGACAGGACTTCAGAAGCCTTCCAGTGCAACACTAGCAAAAGTAGCTGAAGAACTATTTCAAGAATTCCAAAGCACACAGCTCAGTCTACCTCATGCATTTTTTAAGAAAGCTCATCGATGGTTGGTATCTGACATATACAAATTCTCATTTCAGTTTCAGATTTAGTTAGCTGCATGCATTCCTTCATCTGAAACAGACGAAATCCGTCTTCCAAAATTACCAGATACGACATTTCTTGTAGAGATATACCCAACGACCTAATACCGAATTATGTCATTCTTTTGGGACTGATTAAAAAGGAAAAAGTGTCACATAAATGAGGACGGAGGGAATAACAATTTAACTTCCAACTTCTCATTTTACTCATAGAAATGATTTATAGCCACAGAAATTTCTATGGCTTATTTTAGACTACAAGTTTTGAAAGTTTTCCCTTTTCACTTAAATTTTGTGCCCAGTCAAACACTTCAGATAAATCGGGACAGAGGGAGTAATAATCTATCAGCTGAAATTACGTCTTGGAATCTTTTAAGGCATGAAATAAATCTCTGTTGGTGGCTTGAAGTACTTACAACATGTATTCCTAGAAAATGCTGAATTGCATTATCAACTTTCCGCCCTCTCAAAGAAAATAGTTAGAATGAATTATAACAACACCTTCCTTTCTTTTTGCTCCTTGCTGTACTTATATTTCGCGTCATAGTTATATCGCTGTTGCATGTGAATTTCTCAGGGGCAGTGCATTCCCAGCAACAAGCATAGCAGGAGAAGATAAATGCCTTTGGGACGCGAAGAAAAGGCTGGCAATATGTGGAGACTTTTGTGTTAGTCCAAATGTTGAAGGGGCTATCATTAGTGGCTTGGCTGCTGCTGCAAAATGTTCTGAAGTGCTTTGTCGCTTATAGAATGACATATTATGTGTATCATCAAATAGACATTTTACTCGTTTCGTCATACTTGACTGAGAATATGAAATTGCAATAAATTTTACCTTTATTTAAAAAAAAGTATATGAAATTGCAATAGAGACCATAAACAAACTTTGTCATTCTACTATATTGTGGCAGTAGAGTCACATTGACCTATCAGTCCTAGCTTTGGGCCAATGATTCTGCATGAAAACTCATGTTCTACATCTCTGTTTTATCTGACCATTTTTTTTTTCTGTATTATTGGCTAAACTTAACTGAGCAATCTGTCTGTGACACTGTATTTTTGGAGTCTAAATACGAAAATTTGCAACTCGATTTGGACTAAACGTGCCATTCGACTTTCTAAGAGTATGAAATCTGTACAATGTTTGTATCTGACACTCACATAGTGATATTCTGCTTTTGGCCTAGGCTCGCAAGGCTTTAAAATGTGTCACTTAGGTTTTTCTGAGAAAAGGACATAAATGGTCCCTTAACTATGAGAGTAGGTTCAAAATAGTCCCTTAACTATGCACTTAACGGTTTTGGTCCTTTAAGTTTGCCACAAGTTAACAAAAATGGTCCCTCAACTATGAGGGTTGGTTAAAAATAGTCCCTTAAGTATGCACTTAACAGTTTTGGTCCTTTAAGTTCGCCAAATGTTAACACGTTTAGTCTTCGACAAAATATTCATCGAACTCTGTTTGTTAGATTTGACGAGAACTATGAAAAAATTAGCGAGAACTCACATTTGGGTGTACGCATTACTAAAGAAAAGGCCAAATACCTCAGGATAAAATCGACGGACATCAGTCGGTTATAGGAAAAAACAGAGGAAAAACCTACAGACTTGATAATGTCAGAAAATAGTGTCTCGGAACACAAAGACCGACGGACTCTGTCGATTAAAACCGACGGACTCCATCGGCTAAGTAAAATACACTAGACTCATTTTTACTGAAAACCCGAAAATAAATTCTTTCATCATAGTGATTCTTTTTAAAAAAAAAATAGTTTCTGCGTATTTTCCTTGAAAATAACCGACGGACGTTCGTTGGTTTTCGTAAAAAATAATAAAAGCTAAAAAAAATTAAAAAATAGTGTCCCTCGATTTTATCCATCGGTTTCCGTCCATCGTTTTTTTCGCTTGTTTTTAGTAGTGATAATTTTTGTAGCTTCTGCTATTTCTAATTTATTTCTAAGGTCTAGTGTATTTTACTTAGCTGATAGACTACCTCGGTTTTAATCGACAGAGTTCGTCGGTCTTTGTATTTCGAGACACTATTTTCTGACATTATCAAGTCTGTAGGTTTTTCCTCTGTTTTTTCCTATAACCGATTGATGTCCGTCGGTTTTATCCTGAGGTATTTGACCTTTTCTTTAGTAATGTGAACACCCAAATGTGAGTTCTCGCTAATTTTTTCATAGTTCTCGTCAAATCTAATAAACAGAGTTCGATGAATATTTTATCGGAGACTAAAAGTGTTAACATTTGGCGAACTTAAAAGACCAAAACTGTTAAGTGCATACTTAAGGGACTATTTTTAATCAACCCTCATAGTTGAGGGACCATTTTTGGTAACTTATGACAAACTTAAAGGACCAAAACCGTTAAGTGCATAGTTAAGGGACTATTTTGAACCTACTCTCATAGTTAAGGGACCATTTATGTCCTTTTCTCGTGGTTTTCTTATATATCCGCATCATCTCGCCCCCTGTGCTTTTGTCATTGTGCACATAAACCCTCTTAGGGACTTATTATCTAGTTGATATTTGCAACATTATTGCCTAAGGTTGCATGTTGAGTGGCTCGAATACATCTGTAACAGTCCAGTCCAGTCCAGTCCACTAGTGATATTGTCTCATTTAGGGACTCTAAGCAGGCTGATATTGTATGATTGAGGCCCAACCCAAGTCTTGGATCAGTGGCTCATTATATGAAGCATTGGACTCTTTTAGTTACAATCAGTTAGGCTTTAGCTAGTGCCGAAAGATTGGTAGTACATTCAGCATATCCACTTGCACTTTTAACAGGTAGAATTTCGCAATGGAAAATTAGATACTAATATAATTGAGGATTGGCACATCATAACAGCTTATTCAGTTTTTTTTTTTACAAGAAATCTGAATCATAGGAATAATAGCTTTTTCTATTGTTAACATCATAGTAAGATTAAACAAGTTTGACAGAGGTGTTTAGTTGGAAGATTATACGGAAACAAACAACTACTTGACAAGACCAGTCCAGTTTTTGACAAGATTTTAGGCCACTTCAAAAAGCTAGTCCAAAATTCTGATAACTAAACTAGTGCAAAAGCTCAATTTACTTTTTGGAAAGAACTAATGTTCATGTACAACTTTTGGCAGTGATAGACAGTTTAAGAATAGCAGGTGTGACTACATTTGTTTCATTCAATTCGACTAGTTAATTATATATATGTCGACTAATTGTAAAATACATATCTAATTTTGGATAGTCTTGGATTTCCTTAACGTGTGTTAATAGTCCATGAAAAATAAAAGAGGGATAACAGTAGGCGCATAAATGCTAGAACAAAAGCTCACAAGCGATTTCAATATTTGAAATTTATAACAAATAATTATAATTTAAATTAATATATAATAATAATTGAGTTTATCGTCAATTTTATATATATATATATTTGCATGTGAACTGCATTTAAAAGAGAATCAGAGAGCAGAAAACCGACAGTTCCTTTTAATATATAGATAAAAAGACGCAAGATATGATAACGAGCATACTGATATCGAAAGAGCCAAAGACAGTTCACAGTGTAGTACTGTAGTCATAATAAAAATATAATAGGAAAAAACAAAAGAAGCAGATTGATATAATCAAGGCAGGCTGGAGCTGGGCTGGCTGTCTAGCTGAGACTTTGAACTGCACAAACTTTAATTTTTGCATGTGTCCCACACATTCTGAACCCTTTTATATTTTGTATTTCTTGCTTTTGCAAATGTTTAAACTGTAATGCACCACAAAAATGTTTAAATTGTAAGTACCTTTTTCTTTTTTTTTTTTTTACTATGCCAATTCATGGAATGCCTTGCTTTCTTATCCAATCGTTCCTAATCATCATTAATATTTAGTCGCTAGCTAAATTTCTTTATAATATATGGTA
Organism: Lycium barbarum; assembly: GCF_019175385.1. Taxonomy (NCBI): domain Eukaryota; kingdom Viridiplantae; phylum Streptophyta; class Magnoliopsida; order Solanales; family Solanaceae; genus Lycium; species Lycium barbarum. The sequence continues at coordinate 283,732 of NC_083337.1, read as the reverse complement.
TGGAAAGATTCTATTCTTTGAGCCGAGGGTCTTTCGGAAATCACCTCTCTGCCCCACAAAGGCAAAAGTAAAATCTGCGTACATTCTACCCTTTCCAGATCCACTTATGATATCATGCTGGATATGTTGTCGTTGTTGTTGGTATGAGAAAGAATCGTCTAATTTATTTATATCAACTTGTAACAATTTCCTTCATTAACAATTGCAGCGTGAATAATCTTTACATTCCAAATTTCTCATCCAGTAAGTGAATCAGTTGATCCCTTAATCAGTTTCTGTCAGTTAAACAGAAAAATGAGGATAAAATAATACTGCCTCCATCTCAAATCATTTGTCATTTTTTTTTTGTTTTGTTTTACACACCCTTTAAGAAATATTAATTAGGAGGGGTATTTGACTAACTTTATCCTTATTTATGATAAGTTATAATCTCTAACCATTAAAAGTTTACCTATTATTGTGTGTCATCTTTGTTAATGATAAAATTTTACTAAGGGCAAAATGGGAGAAAAGATAATTAATTGTGCCTTAAACTTCTAAAATGACAAATGATTTAAGACAATTATTTTTAGTAACCACGACAAATAATTTGAGACGGAGGAAATAATCTTTTATAAAGTATGGGAATTTTTCCTTTCCCTTTTTGTGCCATAACAGAAAGAACTCCATTGCCATTTGTACCTGAAATATATTAGACATGTGAGGAGGGGCTTGGTTGCAGCACAATTATTCATGACCGACCCCTCTGTCTGAAATGCAGTGAGGGAAGGTGAAAAAGTGAGCAGACCAATGGTCATAGCCAAGCAACTTGTCATTTTGAAATCACAAATTGAGTGTTTGGTACTTGAAATTACTTTGTGTTGATTACAATATTCTCACAATTTTTAGAACAGCAAATTAAACTGGTTACTTATAGGTGTAGTGTAGAATGAGCGTTGTCTTCTTTGCATGATCATGAACAATGAGTGTGTTGTCTTCTTGATCTAATTTTAAGTAGAGTTAGATTGAAGATTTACTTTTTTTTTTTTTTTTGGATGATTTTAAGAGTCAGACCAATCCTGATTCTTGATTTATTCAATATTGACACTCTATAATTACAGACACGGATTCAGGATTTAAAGTTTATGAATTCTTACAACGAATTCAAGTTAATATACAATAATAACTAAATTAATTATAGTCAAATATGTAATAGATTTCTAACTATATGTATAGGATTTGTGCAAAATTTACTGAATTCCATTGAACATGTATAGTGTACTCTAGCTCCACCTTTGCATAACGATATATGTTGTTTACGCTCTATAATTCTACCCTTGTTATGTACGTATTTCTTTCTCTAGCAATATGATGTACATTTTCTTCTTCCTTTCCTTCTTTTTTAAAATTATCATTTTTAATTATTTTTTTGGTGAGCGATACTTATATTAGGGCTGATTAAATCCGAATTTATATCGGAAAGTTCTAAAAATAGGGTGTAAAACGTTCCCGATGAAGACGAGTCCATACCAAGGAATCGAATCGGGACCTTTAATCTGAATTTGAAATTAAATTCTGAGTTCATACCAAGCCCGAGTAAATTTGAATTTGAATTCACACAATAAAAATCTTATATTGGGAATAAAGTGCTCTTTAATAAAACGAGTCCCTACACTCAGAATTGGCATGCACTTAATTGTTTGTACACAAACGACACGCAGTTATTTCTCAATTGGAAAAATAAATGGTCCAAAACACCATTTATTTCACACTTGCAAGTACGTCCCAAGACATATATACAGTGATCATTCATCACAATGGACTGTATATAACAGACAGACACCACATGATAAAACATCAATCCTGCAAATGAAGAAACTCTGATGTAATGAACCGGATTTTATTCGGTACTACGGATCACGAAAATCTTTATACCAACCACAGCAATATTAGTAATCTTTCTTTCACAGTTTCCCATCTTCCACCATTAAAAGAAACTCAATAATTCATGATGCACGGGCAATTAATTAATTAGCACTCCATTCATCCATACATTGGGGTCGTTTGTTTGCTGGTTAGAGTTATACGGCGATAAATTATGCAGGATTTAGTAATTTATATAGTATTAGTTACTCACCTATTAGTTATTCTATATTTTGCCCCTGATAACTTAACACTTTACTTGGTGTGTTAAATTTTATCTAAAAAGCTATTCCCTTAGTCCCAAAAAAATTGTCTTACTTTCCTTATTAGTTTGTCCAAAAAAGATTGATACAGTTTTATATTTAGAAACTATTTAACGTTATGAGATGATTTACATCCACACAAATATCTAAGACTTGTTTTGTACAACACATTTCAAATGTCTTCCTTTATTTCTTAAATTCCGTGTTAAGTCAAACTAAGATAATCTTTTTGGGACAGAGAGAGACCAAATAGTATAATAGTAGCTTTGCTAATTTAGTACACTCTTCCCTTTTCAGACCCCACTTATGAGATTAAATTGGATATGCTTGTTGTTGTTGTTCCTAACCAACAACCAAACGACCCCTTAAGTTTCATGAGAATTATGACCGTCTCATCGATATGTTTACTATCTTTCATTAGCGCATTTTGAATATTGTAATACAGCATGCCATATCATTTTTATATAGAAGTGTCATCAAAGATCAAATAAAAATGTTGAGATTCAAACTCAGTACAGTCAAACCTCTTTATAGCAGTATCGTTGGGTTTAAATTTTTTTGACTGTTATAGAGAATTGTTGTTATAGACCTATAACAACATTGACATTTAAATAATATTTCGTTGTTCTAAACAAAAATGATGCATAAATTCTAATTTTTCATTTTTAATTGTCAAATTCTATGTTTAATCACATTTGTATAATGAAGGAAAATCTTTTTTCATCATAAATAGTGTATTAAAGGATCAAATATTTGATCAAAATCTCTACACTTATTATTGGTAATCATAGATATTATATTTTTATAAAGATGGTTAATTACTATATTACCAAATAAAAAAAAAATTGTTATATGGGCTAATTTTACAAAGGATGAACTGTTACAAAGTTAGTTGTTGCTGTTATAGGTAAAATGTTGTTTTAGAGAAGTAAAATATAACATAAAAATCGATTTCGAAAAAACTTAACTGCTATACAGAGATGCTGTTATATGCAGATATCGTTATAGAGAGATGTTGTTATATGCGGATGTCGTTATAGAAATATATTGTTATATGCGGATGTCGTTATAGAGAGATCTCCTACTTTATCCTTTGCTAATAGGCGCCTATAAAGGAACGTAAGCTAGGTAAATTAAAATGGATGAAGTAACAGTAGAGTAGCATCAAAAGGATGTACCTAGTAATTAATTAATTCAGCAGCTATTAGGTAATTTCTTCTCATTTGTCTGACTGTCCAAATTTTTGTGAACAAAATATTACCCGATACTAATAAATAGCAAGTATTTCTTGAATTAATCAAGATACGTGTAAGTTGGCCCGATTATAACGGACAAAGAAAGGTGCCAAAACTAATGCATGGCCACCTGCTCGACGCAGAAATGCTACAGTACTAAAAGCAGAAGCAACACGTGCTTTCCCAGTAGTTGCAAACAGAATCACACAAAACTCACAAGCCAACATCATCATTATGAAAAGAATCTAAACACTTTTCTAAAAGCTGAATCACACATTCCCTAATTAAATAAGATAATTTGACTAAACTCAGTCTAATTAAATAAATATTAGGATTTTATCATATAACATTTAATAGAGATAAATTTAAAAAAATATAATTAATTTTTTTTTAATTTAATAAGTGGACACTCTTTTTTATCCGGAAGAAATAATAGATTAAATAGCTTGCAGGGTAAAGCAAACACAAAAAGCAACTTTAATTCAACGATTCAATACACAAAAATCTAACATCAATAGCTCTCACCCTCATCATTAGTTAGCTAAACAAAAAAAGGAAGAAAATCATCCATGTAAACAAGAGTTAATTAACTCCCTGCATAGTTACATAAATCTTCTAAGCCTTGTAGAATGAAAAAAAATGAAGCTCTAAATTTTAGAGATTGAAATTGTTCTTCAAAGGTTAGGATTAGATTAGCTTTTACTTCAACTTCAACTTTATAAATTTCAAATAAAATGAAAAATATTTTATTATGGCCAAACCCCTACTAAGAAAAGAAACTTTTCTAAAAGCTGAATCACAGAATAGATTCCATAGTTTTCAGGTAAAGCAAAAGCATAGAAAGGATCTTTAATTCAACGATACAATATACGTAAGAATTGAAAAATTCTACTCCGTACAACATTAGCTTTCACTATCAAAGTTAGTTAGCTAAACAAAAAAGGAAGAAAATTGTCCATGCAAACAAGAGTTAATTCCCTGCATATTTACATAAATCTTCTAAGCCTTGTAATCCCACGAGTGGAGTCAAGGGTGGTAGAGTGTGCGGAGATCTTATCCCTACCTTGAGAAGTAGAGAGGTTGTTTCTGACAGACACTCGGCTCAAGAAAAAGCATAATAAAATCTTCTAAGCCTCGTAGAATCGAACAAAAGAAGGGCTCTACTGTTCTTGAAAGCTGAGGAATTAGATTACCATTGTAGCTTATACTTCATTATTTGATCCGATCAGTTCTCGTCTTGCTGCTACTATGATTTCTCTTGTTAATAACATTATAATTACCACCACCATCTTTTTTCTGCTGTGAGGAAGAAGAAGAAGAAGAAGAAAACAGAGGAAATCCAAATACACCAGATTTTGAAGAACCTCTAAGAGAACTGTATACTGGAACATTAAGAACTGGAGTAACACGAACATTAGCTGAATATGACCTTTCTACCCCTCCTCCTCCATGTTTATACCTTGGCCCACCATTGAAGCTGCTTGGACTACTTGAACATCTTCCTAAGTTGTGAAAAACAATCTTCCCTGAAGAATTCATTCGAGGACTATCGTCAATTGAAAGTCCGCGTACAATACTGGTACCTGTAGACAGTAGCAGATTCAGGATTTTCACTAAGACAAAATTACGTTGTGTCTACGGGGAGAAAATATTTACGCCACTAGCTCCCGGTTTACCCCATGTTTGTATATAAACACCTTTTATACACTATTATATACTTTTATACAAGGTTGATACATTATGTGTAATGCTTTTCCCAAGGTATAATGTTGTATAACACTATTGTATATTGGGCTAAGTGGCGTAATAATTTGGTGAAAACGTCTAATCTTGCATTAAGGGGATTCAAAATCTCTACATGTATATAAAAAATAAAAAATTATCATAAGGTAAAATTACCTGTAGAATCAGGTGGTTGTCCCAATCTTGTAGGGATAGGATTTTCCGACGATAAAGCTCTATGTTTCACTAATCGAATTCTAGGAGGATTAGTATTAATGTTTTGAGTGTTATGGCTAAGTGAACTTGGTTTATCGGAATCAAGTGAAAGTCTAGGAAGATCATCGTGTTCGTGGCCTGATGAGGAAGATGATGAAAGTGATAATCTGGAACTAGTAATTGATATCGACTCGTTATCATAGTCCTTATTGAGTAACGGAAGGTTAATAGAGGAGTCATCAATGGAAGAATAATTGGAGGATTTTGAGCTGCGATTGAGGAAATTTTTCAGAGATTTATGTGTGCTGTTTGTGCTACTGTTTTTTTGACCTTCGACCACACGGTTAAGAGCCTTGCGTTCTGCCAACTGAGCTAGACAATTTTTTTGAGCTTCTAGCATGTCGTTGGGCAATTTCTTCAAGCCTAGAAGCTCTCTCCACCTACTAGAACATCTAGGAGCTTTGGGAGAGAACTCCGTACGAGAAATCTCATTTCTCATACGGAGTTTTGGCGTCTCTGGCGATCTAACACCGGCTGAGGTAGAGGTTGCTACCTCTGCCGGACGGATCGCCGGGAGCTGCAGAGGCATGAGTTTTCCGTCAGAGAAAAGCTCATCTGCAGGCAACATATTCACTGGATCTTCGAGTCGAAACTCGAAATCTGTCATTTCGTTTAGGGTAACTTCTGGATCTAGTAATACTTCCGGCTTATCTGAAGGAGTTGTTTTTTCATTGGAGATTCGAGGACTTAACCAGCTGTAGGAGTTGTATTTGGTTGGAGAACAATCGGGAAAATTCTCAGGTGACATACTTATGTTGTTTATGCAAGCTGAAGCCATAGACTCAAGTTCATACAAATCTAATTGGTTTAGTGAGAAAAAGGAAACAAACTTGGAATAAAATCAAATATGCAGTTGAAAGAAGAAATTAATGTAAGGTATTGTTTATAAAAAAATGAAAGCTGGGAATCCCAAACAGCTTCATTTATATGGAGTTGCAGAGAGAGAGAGAGAGAGAGAGAGAGGAGATGAGGGATAGCTAGGGTTTAGAGTGGGGGTTGTGATAATATGGTGGAGTTTGGTTGAAGCTAAGCATAGCATAGCAAGTGTAGTGAAGTGAGTATGGTGTGGCGCCTAGTATTAGCAGTGTTGAAAATAGTGATTTTGCCTAGTATTAGCAGTGTTGAAAAGAGTGATTTTCTTTAATAACCTGCATTAATATTAGTACTTAGAAATTTGTTACTTAGTTGGATTAATTTAATTTGCTTTTACACCCATATATCATACTCGTTCCCAGGGGCGCAGCCAAGCGGATGCAATACATATACTCCCTCTATTTTAATTTATGTGAACCTATTTCTTTTTTAGTCTGTCTAAAAAAGAATGATTTATTTTCATATTTGAAATCAATTTATCTATATGTAATGATTTATAGCCACACAAATATATGTGCCTCATTTTATACCATAAGTTCAGAAGTCTTCTCTTTTTTCCTAAACTTTGTGCCCAGTCAAATGACTTCACATAAATTTAAACAAAGGGAGTATTGTTGGGTGTGTGAACAAAGTACCACACTGGTAGCTAAAAAGAAAAAGGAGCTACTTATAAGGAGTTAGATACTCCTAATGATGTGAGGCCTTTTGGGAAAAACCGTGCAGGCTTGGCCCAAAGCGGACAATATCACATCATGTTCAGAGTATCTTTGGACCATTTAGCCTAACAACTGGTATTAGAGTCAATGGTTTGGCAGGACGAATACGAAAATGGCGGAGTGTGGCGTGGGGCCAGGCTTAGTGCCTTTGCCCGCCTATCGGCAGGTTTACAACCTTTACCCGTAGCTTTGAAGACGCATACACAACCTTTGGGCTTCAGTGACCGTAAATACTCTGACGATGTGGGTGGCACATTGAAACGTTGAATCTCTGACCCGTAATGAGTCATGTGGATCGGTTTACCCCGTAGCCTTGAAGACGCATACACAACCTTTGGGCTTCGGTGACCGTAAAAACTCTGACGATGTGGGTGGCACATTGACACGTTGAATCTCCTTTGGGCTTCGGTGACCGTAAAAACTCTGACAATGTGGGTGGCACATTGACACGTTGAATCTCTGACCCGTAATGAATCATGTGGAACTTAGTTCTAGGGGGAGATTGTTGGGTGAGCGATTGGTAGCTGAAAAGAAAAAAAGAGCTACTTATAAGGAATTGGATACTCCTAATGATGTGAGACTTTTTGAAAAAAATCGTGCGGGCTTGACCCAAAGCGGATAATATCACATCATGTTTAGAGTATTTTTGGACCGTTTAGCCCAACAAGTATAATGTTAAAATTATATTTTATGTATATATAGTAGATATTGAATTTTCTTAACTTCGTATGCTTATTTTATTGTATTTTGAACCCCTTAAGTAAGAATTTTCCGCCAGTGCTCGTCCAATTGAGCTATTATAATCAAATATTGAAAAGTCTTTTCGAAGTGACAGAAGGAGAGAAGGCGTGCCAGCTAACATAACAATTTGTCGAAAGAACTTAGCAAGTTAGGCGGTTGCACACTGGCTTTCTCTGATAAAGACTTTGCATTTTTAAGCTCCGTACAACTTATACAAGGTGCAGACACATGGTACATGGTTGCCGTCAACTCATAGCGTGAAGTGTTGAGTTAAGTTCCAAAACAAACGCAACCCTTATGTTTAGTAGTCCTTATTGAAGTATTCTTCTATTGGATAGAATATTTCAAGAAAATAAAGCTAGAACAGAATGCGTGGTAGTCCAATTCTACGTAGTTCTGTAATCTACCTGATGAAGTGCTTCTAACGAACCGAATCGAAAGAAAGAAAGAATTCTCTTTGAAGGCTATTGGTGTTCTGGATAAAGTTCGTTAAAGGGAGATAATTTCAAAGAAAGATGCTTGAAAGCAAGTAGAGATTAACATTTTTTTTTTTTATGTATATATAATAAATGTTGAATCTCCTTAGCTTCTTCGTATGCTTACTTCATTATATTTTGAATCCACTTAATTAAAATTTTAAGTCCGCCACTGCTCGTTCGAATAAGTCATTGTAATCAAATATTGAAAAATCTTTTCGAAGTGATAGAAGGAGAGAAAGTGTGCTAACTAACATAACAATTAGTTGAAAGATGTTAGCTAGCTATTGGGGTGCACAATGACTTTTTCTGATAAATACTTTGAATTCCGTCCAACTTATACAAGGTGCAAACATCTCTCACTACAATAAAAATTATATTTGGCAATAATTTTTTTTTATTGTCATAGATTGATTATTGTTACAAAAAGTACTTTTGATAATAAAAAAATATATTTTGTTGCATGAACTTTTCCCAACGGCTATTATTGCAACAACGAGCAACAATTTTTTTTTGTTGCCAAAAGTACTTTTTGCAACAATAATTAATACTATGACAACAAAATTAAATTCTTTGGCAACAAAAAAATTATTTTCCAATAATAAAACTAAGTTATTATCAAATATAAAAAAATTTGTTGTGATTTCTATATTTTTTTGTAATGTCATGGTGCATGATCGTCGTTAGCTCATAGCGTAAGGTGTTGAGTTAAGTTTCACGACAAACGCAACTCTTATGTTTAGTTGTCATTATTGAAGTACTCTTCTACTAGGTAGAATGTTAAAAAAAAAAAAAACCAGAATAAAAGGTGTGACAGTCCATTTCTACACAGTTCTGTATTCTACCAGATAAATTGCTTTCCAACGAATCGGACCAATAGAAAGAAAGGAATATTTTTTCAAGGCTATCGATGCTGTTCATGGAGTCGGCTAAAGGGAGATAATTCCGAAGAAAGACGCTTGACAGCAACTAGATATTTTTTTTTCCTATTCAAAACACAAGAAAAAAGGGATAGGGTAGAGCTCGATAGAGGGTCCGAAAGTATGACAAGGTCATGTCCTTGTTAAGATTAAGATAATAAAAGAGTTTCAAATCTCTATGCATGCATCTCCTTACAGGTGATGCATATAAGTTTCCACCAGAATGATTGAGAAAGTTTCAACCAATTTGAACCATTTACAATAGTAATAATGTAAAGGTTGTGAGTCAGGGAGGCCATGACATATGCTTATTAGTGTCACATATCTACTACATGAACAACCCAATTATGCCTTACATGTCGCTTCCTTATTAAAAAATTCATTCTGAATGTTGAAACTTGAGACTTTTGACCAGGTGGATCTGAGTCATCCCACAAAAATATGGATAATAGCATCAACGGTACAGTGGGGTCTAGCTAGTGCATTGAGCAAATAGGGAGTTGCCATGTGGATACTTAGTCAAACAAAGGTATGTCACTTGAATTCTTCTTTCTTTTTTGGGAGATAGGGAAAATCCAAAAAAGAAAGGAGAAATAGCCTTAATTAGAGGAGGATGGTTCTTGGAAGCACCCGAATGTAAATGTAGAATATAAAAGGACAGGTGGGTGCTGCCACTATTGCTTTGGTTTTAATAAGTTTAAATCAACGTGCTGTGGAATAATTTTACCGCCATCCAAGATTTTTCTTCAAATACCAAGGTAAAACCCGCATCTTATTCTGATGTCTTGAAATCTTGTTTGTCATAAATATTATTTTAATATCCACAAATATTAAACATTTACCGACAATGATTATTATAAAGTGATATGTAGTCATTTAATTAAAGGATTGGAATTGAGCATTAACCATCTTTATTAGAGACCGTTTTATTCTTAATTTGGAACTTACCGAATGTGAAATTGGAACTTAGTCGGGTCCAAATTTAAAAAACTAAGAAAAAAATATTTAACTTCTTAATAATAAACCCTCATGTTGCACTTTCTTATTAAGTTCATGCCTTGTTAACTTACGAAATATTGAACTATTTTAACATATACAAATGCTAAAGTTCAGTGCTTGAAAATACTAGCTTAATTATCAAGACTGTAATTATTGAATTTATTATTTGAAATATTAGTATAAAATTATTCGATAAGTATTTCAACTTAAATAAGTATTTTTTATTACAAATTTTTCAGTTTTTTCAGGTAAAATTGATGTATAAATCTTACTAACTTTTAACTTTCTTTTTAAGCTTCAACTTTAAATGGAGAGTCCTTATTTTTCACTCAACCTCAATAAAATATTGTCCAATATCCTATAAAACCCGGGCCAGCATGAGAGCATCATTTGGATAACGACTTGAAAATTATTAGAAACGACCACCTTTCACTTGTACTTTGTCTTTTTGTGCTTTGTTTTCCTGAGACACGTGATAAATAGTAGTAGCCAAATACAAATAATTGTACATGCATCTAAAATAATGTCAACTAATCCACCATAATCAATTAAATTATATTGATATGACAAGAGTTATATAACATCCACCCTCCAATCTTTGCAATTGCATTTTGCTATAACCAACATATTTTCTTAAAGAAACTTTTCTATAATAATTTTTTACTTATAACAAAAACGTCCATCACAGAATTGAAAAATCACATCTATGTAACAAATACACATTTTCTGTATCCTTTCTAAAATAATAAGAAACAATCTATTAATTATATTTTATTGGAGATATAACTTAAAAATTCATGTGAACTTAAAACAAGAGAAATTAAAAGATGAAGCGATGAAGTTTTTGCATTTTGCCATTTTCCCACACATAAATATAGAAAAAATATTTTGTGATATTTTTTTTTCATAACAATCAAATAAGATTTAAATATCAAAATGTTATAGATGTATAAAAACCCATTTATATAGCATATATACAAAGATGATAGAAATAAGATTGTTATGAAGAGATTTGACTGTTAGATATTTTAGGTTTTAGTTGAGTAGCCTATGGGGTTTTTGGTAAGTAGTCGATCCTAACCTATAAAATTTTATGATTTCGTAACACGTTTTACATTACATTTATTTATTATGCTTTTATCAGTTCAAGATAAAGAAGCAAGTACAAGAATAGTGATTGAGATTTTTCAGTAGACTATCAACTTCCATATAGCAAAAGTAAAGTAGCACAACTATTTTGAATAGAAATTTGTTAAAAGTCAGTGTCCGTTTAATTCAGTTGATATCATTATTGAGGAAAGTCTTAATAAGAATAGTGATTCATAATTTTTCCCTGCTTACTTTCGTGGAATACAATTAATCAAATTAGAATTATATATCTAGAATTCAAGACACATAAGTTATCTGTCATGTGGAAAATTGATTGAATATTTGGATTCTTGTTTAGAAATCAAAATTTCAGTAGTGTAAATTTATTATGCAAACAACTCAGTTACTTAAAATTTTCTTTGAAACTTTTCCATTTAATATTCTGAATGTTTGACTGTCAATTTGAGAGCCTATTCTAAGCTTTTCACAAAAAAGTTTAAGAAGTAAGGGGTCGTTTGGTTGCTGGTTAGGAAGTGATTTATTTATGTATGAAAACGAGCATAACTAGTACCATGTTTGGTAGCATTTAGTTGCTACGTATAAAATCCAACAAACCAAGTACGATGTTTGGTTACCGGCTTACAATCCCGCATAACTGATACATCTATAAGTTACGAGGGAATGTATGTATTACTTACACAGGGTAAAAGATGGAATAACTGATATATAAATAGCCAAACCCTGGATAAATAATTCTTGTATTGCTAATACTTACATAACTCTAACTAGCCACCAAACGACCGCTAATTACACAAAAATTATTATGGATTTGGCAACCTTTCACTAATAGTACTAGATGATAAAACTTTGAGATGACTAGTTTGGCCATTAATGCAAACAGTGACGGAACGAACAAGGTATTTAAATTGGATTGGACTTTATGTTGCTGATGGTGAAAAGGTTACGGCGAAGCCCAATTAAGTAGTTTAAAATAAATTAATAATAATCAACCAGAAAAAAGGTGATGTGGCTGCTGGGATTCGAGCCCAGGTCTCCACGGCCACAACGTGGAATTCTCACCACTAAACTACAGCCACTTCATGTTGCCAAATGATTTATTTGACCTATTAGGACGTAGTTTACATATTTTTTTTGTCAATACTTCTATTAGAAGTAGTAAGTAAGATGGGTTCCATTTTGATGTCCTTCAATCTTTTTGAATGTTCTCTTTTCATTTCATCTTTCCTTTAGTTATATGTCCTTAAATTTTAAGGAGTCAAAAAGTAAACAATAATTTATCAATTTATGAAATGAATATGACGTCTATCCAAATTAACGAAAAATTATACTTTTCATGCTCCTGTTATATCAGTCATTATTACTCTATTACTTTTAACTTTCCATGCCTTTTTCCGTAGTTTCATACACGTAACATGATATCAACACATAATTTAACGGAACAACAATATGCTAGCTTTCATTTTCATTTTAGTTGATTGTTAACCCAATAGTTATGGATTTGTTGAGCATGGAGAGAACAAAAACAGATGCATATATAATGTAACGTTACATGATATGTACAACATCAATGGTCCAAACCTCTCCATGAAAGTAAGAGAACTCGCAATGCAATCAAATACAACACGAAAACTAAACACAAACCAAATCATAATACTTAAGCAAAAAATTAATGTGACCCCAGCGTCAAGCTAATGCACCATACATGAGTAATTAATTAATCAGGGCATAAAGTTCGTTTAATTAATTAATTCTTAGGAGGTGGTGGAGCGAAAAATGGGATTGATGAGATAGATGGAATTGTCGGGAAGGAAGGGAATGAAGAAGGCATTGGTGGCATTGTGAATTTTGGAAAATTAATAGTAGTTGGGATTGATGGAATTGGCGGCATTCCCTGTATTCTTGGAAAACGTGGCATGCCCGGGATAGTGGGAAAAGACGGTACAACCCCTGAGCCACCTGGCGGATTAATGTTGGTCTGCAACAGTTGACGAGCAGCTTCAGATTTCTCATTCATTGCCATGAACATCACAGCAACCATTAAAATGCAAGAGCAGACAGTTCTTGCCATAGTGTGTTGTATTTTGTGTGTATATGATAGCTAATAAGCTGATGAACTTGAAGAGATATTCTGAGATTCTTGATTAGATGATGATGAAGAAACTAATTGGTTGAGGTATTTTATACTGAGAGATTGATTGGGCTTTTGATGTAGTGATCATGCAATAAAATTGTAGTAGTAGTTAATTTTGGTTGTGACTTTTGATTGGTTGGTTAGGAACAGACAAAGCCTGATGGTGCATTCTTCTAGTATAAATTTAGTCCAAATTGTCAAAGTCTAAACAAACCAAAGCTACAGTTAAACAAACTATGTGTCTCTTAAATACCAATAATCTGTTGTTGGTTTTAATCAGGGAATTTTGGACTGGAAGTTGTTAAACGACCATATACTAATATGATGATGATCTTATCATGTTTACCAGACAAATGTAAAGATTATATGGAACTGACTATGTGGCTGCAAAAGTTTTGGCATGCTTGCACAAGTTTATGAATCCATATATATATATATATATATATATATATATATATATATATATATATATATATATATAAACAAATATGTCAATTCAATTGAAATGTCGCCTGTGGAGCTGAAAATCGAACCTTCTAATAAATGTCTGCAATAGTCAAATGAGTTCTAAAGAACGAATAATTATGTATTGGATAAATAAATTAGAGTCATCTAAAATACAAAAATCTACTTACAAGCTTGTTTGGCCATGAATTTTGGAGCTCAAATTTGAAATTTTATGATATTATTCATGAAACTAGATTATTGATAACTAAGGGAGCCACTCTATCTCATTTTAAAGGGGCTTTTACAATAATTTGGAGGGGAAAGAAGAGGACATGATGGGAAATACAAAAAAAATGATGAATTACTAGAATGTCCTGTCCTAATGTACGAATAAACTTGTTTTAGGAATTAGGGTTTCTTATACATCATATAAATTGGAAAAGAGGCCATTGAATTAGCCAAAGATCCCAACTGAGCTATCAGCGAAAGTTGTTGAAGAAATTTGAGCGAACATGAGGGCCAAGGTTAGTTTTTTTATTTGCTATCTCTTTCTATGCATCTGTATTGCTTTCTTATTTGCTTAGTTTCTGCCTGCAAATTATTGTATCAATGTGCCAATTAAATGTTTGGGAAGTAATAAAAATAAAAGCAAGTTCCTTTTTTTTGGATCAATCTTGTTGAGGGCGATTAATGAATAAAAATGTCACCTTGATTTGTTTTTCTTTCTTCGTCTTATATGCTTAAATTTATGCATTATTAAATGTTTGAGAAGTAATGAAAGTAAAATCAAGTTCCTTTATATTTTTTTGAGCAATCTTGTAGAGGGCGATTAATGGATCAAAGGGCTACCTTGATTTGTTTCGATAATCAAATAAAGATCTTTTTTTTGGAGGTGGTTAACCGGTGCTTAGAGAACTACCTGGGATGCTTTACAAGCGATATTCCAAAGGAATGGGAACATTGGTTACCATGGGCAGAATAGTGGTACAATACCACTTATCATTCGGAAACCAAAGAAAGAGCGTTTGAAGTGGTATATAGGCTCCAACCACCTCTAATTAGGTCCTATACTCATTAGTCCGACAAAGTGCATCAAGTTGATTGCGACTTACGCTAGGGATTGTGTTTGCAACTTTGAAAGGAGCTCACTATCAGGACGGACGGGTATAAGCGATTAGCGATAAGCTAACGTTTTTCAAAAAACAAGATTTTCCTTCCTTTTTTCGCTTTGTTTATTATTTTTTTTTTTTTTTGGATTGATTAAGGGCTTGTATTGTTTTTGTGCTTAAATAGATCCTACACTTTGGAGAGAGTGAGTCCTAGAACAATGGGTATCTTTGTATATTTTGATAACTGATGTCGTGGCCAGCTTGCGTGCACATAGAACATTGGGACGTTAATCCTATTCTCGAGCCACTTTAGAATTTTTTTGATCAATTATCAGTTGCCCGAAGGGATCATTTTGTAGATGAGGAAATATAATGAGTTCAACGTAAAATCATACAAGAGAGTCCAAACAATAATACTACGAGATTATTACTGTCAGCTTCACCTTTCGCATGCTTAATGTCTAATATACACCAGATGTATAATTCTCAGAAGTCACAACCGAATGTTTAAAGAAGAAAAAAACCCGCTAATATGTGATCTTTTTATAACTTCATTTTTAGCTCAATACATACTGTGATTTTGGAAGTTGAATGTCTTGTTTAATGTGGAGAAACACACTATCATCCTGTACCAGTTTGTAAAACTGCTTTTTGTGATCTTGTTTTAGTTCTGCTTTTAGCTCCATATATTGAAACTGAATTTCCTGCTTAATATATAAGGGAAAACCTCTATTTGACCAATTGGGGACGGCATTTCTTCAGTTAGCTTTTATTCTTTCTTGTGTTCCATCTAATGCTGTTAAAAATGCTTTTGTGTGGGTGGATTGTTTATAAGAAAGAAGTGTTTCATGGGCCTTATTTGTGTTTATGAAATTTCACCTCATTCATGTGTTCTTCAAGAATTTATGTGCTGGTCTAGTGTTTGGATCCATTAGTATTTAGTTCTAGTGAAAAATTCAGCCCAAGAGATTCAGAGGAGAACAAAAGTAAAGGAGATACTTTTCAGTCTCAGAAAATAACTAATATTGTTCTGTTATTTCAGTTGGGAAGCAGTATTTTATCCGTTAGTTCTTTTTGGTGTATAGAGGATTGGGTATCAATTGTAGAAAACCGTCTCTCTTTGTAGGTTTTCTGCTGTTTTGGTAAACCTCTTGTATATGGGCATGTTATATGCCCTTTCATTCATAAAATTTATTACTTTATAAAACAGATAACTAATGTTGTTCAAGTTCATTATATATCCAAACATTTGTTATGCTGTTGCAAATGGTCTTGAGAACAAACTTCAGCTACCTGCAGAATATTGTTTTCTTATATTGCTGTACTCGCAATGATTACTGATGTTTATCACTTATGCAGTGGAAGAAGAAGCGTATGAGGAGGTTGAAGAGGAAGCGCAGAAAGATGAGACAGAGATCCAAGTAGGGCAAGGATATGAATTATTAGGACGGCTTCTGGTTGAACTTGCTGCATCTTTTTCTATTGATGTCTGTCTTACGGGCAGTACTGAAGAATCGATAATGCTTGTTGTAGGAAGCTGATCTAGTCATATATTTTTGTTTTTATGAAGGGTCTGGTTCCAGTTTCATTTCATCCTCAACGATAATGTTTCTGTTCTGTTCTTGAGGTGTTTATTAGTCTTCATGTAAAAGATATTTAAGATTATGTTGATCTATTTCATTAAAGCTGAACTTAAATGGAGCATTATGGATGGGATTTCTGTTTGTCTTCTGTCCTATGAAACTTGATTAGGCTTCTGTTTTTTATTTGTTAAGTATTGTTGGAAAGTGCGCTTTTACTGTTTTTCATACTATCATTTTTCAGTTTGCTACTATTCAAAGTACTTATTTTGAAACTCTTAACTGATTTCAAAATTAAATAGATCTTTGAGGTTTGACTAATAGTTTAAAGCTTATGATTTTAATAGAGATATGTTAACTACAGCAAATTTGGAACAGGTAACTAAAGAAAGTATTCCCTCAATAATAATTTATGTGACAACTTATTGCTAGTTTGTCGAAAAAAATGAGACATTTTTATATCTAGAAGCAATTTAATTTTATACTCTTCATTTTATCTTAAATGTGATAATGTATAGCCATATAAATATACATGGTATATTTTATATCACAACTTATAAAAATATTTTTACTTTATTAAATTATATTCCCAATCAAGTACCTCATGGAAATTGGAACAAGGAAGTATAAAACAATACATTTCTTATACAAGGATTATTTTAAACCGCCTCACATTTGCTATTGATTCCAACATAACACCAATCTAAATCTTACATAAGGGTAATTTTTAACCATAGTCAAAACTAAATCTATAAATCTGGATCATTTTTCAGAAGTTTTTGACACATGAATATTTACCCAACCTACCTAAAGCTCTGTCATAGTCAAGTCCTATATGACTAATACTTTCTTATGGGAATTTTCAGTCAAGGTCTGATTTTGTTGGCCTACTCTTTGACTTATATAAAATCTAATCTCGTTCTAAATAGGGTGTCTTGAATTTTTTGGAGTAGCTTTTGATGAGAAGTAATCCCTCCATCCCATATTATTTGTCTACGCCATTTAAAACTCATAAATAAAAGTATATTTTTATTCTATTATCCTTACCTCTTTCTAATTAAATACACTCTAATCAATATTGATTATTTTGAAAAACAATTATTGTTAGGGCAAAGTAGAAAAAACTTAATGAATTCTATCTCGATTTTGTAAATGGACAACAAACAAGTATTTTGAGATGGATATTAAAATAATGTGGATAATTAATATGGGACGGAGGGAGTAGTGAAGTACACAAGAAAAACAAGGATCAACTAGAGCATTCAATAAAATTCTTACAAATCACATTTACTGATAATAATAAATAATACAATTTTAATTTATATGGACCGCATTAGACGCCATTTATAAGACGAGCGTGAAAATGCAATTTATAAGTGGTACTCCCTCCGTGACGAGGTGGATCTACAGCCCATTGCGGATGTTCACCCAAACACTTTTGATAAAAAATTACATTGTATATATAAAGTATTTTTATATATTTTATGTATATATATAGATTTTAAACACCCTGAGTTGATTCAGTAGTTTAAGGGTTTTAAAATTCACCTTGAGGTTTCAAGTTCAGGCCTTAGGTATTATATTTTTATTTTTTGAACCCCTCCGAGAATATTCTAGATCCGCCACGGCTTTCGTCTCATATTAGTTGTTCACTTTTCTATTTGCACATTTCTTAAGAAATTATAAATGAAAGATGTATTTTTACTATTTTACTCTTATTTTTCTCTAATAAATACACTCTAATCAATCTTGAGTAAGACAAGAAAGATTTAATTAATTTTCTTTTTATTTTTGTAAATGAATAAGTAATTTGAGAGATGTATTTTTAATAATGTGGATAAGACAAAGTGAGTATTTGACAAATGCGCGGCGACACAACAACCGACTCATCTCTTCTTTTAATAGAGTGCAGCAATTACAAATACACAAATTGCGTGTGTTTTTTGTCAAATTGAGTTGCAAAAATGAGGTCTTCATCTTCATCAAAGCAAGGTGCAGAAAACAACAGTAGTCGGGGTATTAGTGGTCACATATTAACACTTCATAAGCGCCTTTACCACGCTCTCAATCTCGGCACTAGGTAAATAAATCCTCTTATTTATTTTTCTTATAACTTTTCTCTCTTTACATTATGTAGAGCAGATTAGGTATGGATGATTGTTATGGTTTGACTTATTGATTGATTGATTAGAGATTCATACAACTTGGACCCGCAAGGGTGGCTTGGGCTTTCATAACGGAGGTCTCAGGTTCGAAACACTTTGCCTACGACAGGAGATTTGCTTTCTGTGTCAAGCTCTTCACACAGGACTTGCCTAGTGCGGGCTATTCTCCTGTGTGGTTTGCGAGCTATTGCGTAGGAGATGGGTTTACCTTGTGCGCACCCGAAGGGGTAGCGACCGCGGTTCCCATGTCATAAAAAAAAATAGAGATTCATACAACTTGGGGGGAATTTTGAATTATTGGGACTCCCATGCTTTTTTATGATGTACATATGATTTTTTTTCTCCTACAAATTGTAATATGTATTGGAGTTCCCAGAGCTTTGGTTCAACATAATTGGCATTCATAACTTTCCAAATTTATCCCTTCTACACTCAGAGGCGAATCCAGTATTTCAAGAGTGCATTTAGTAGGATTCGATCCCACAACCTTAGCACTTTGCCAGTGCTCCATTCGGTCTAGTTTGAGCATGTGTTTTTTTTAGTTAATATTAGATATATTTTACGGATTATATACATAATATACCTCGGGTGATCATGTGTTCACGTGACCCATTTTTTATACCTGGATTCGCCCTTGCTTCTAGTCCATTTTTTAGCTCTATGTATGTACAATATATTCCCTCCGTCTTAAAAAGATTGTCTTAGTTTGATTTGACATGAAGTTTAAGAAATAAAGGAAGACTTTTGAAATGTACGGTCCAAAACAAGCCTTAGATATTTGTATTGTTGTAAATCATTTCATAAAGTTAAATTGTTTCTAAATATAGAAATGTATCAATCTTTTTGGGACAAACTAATAAGAAAAGTAAGACAATCTTTTTGGAACAAAGGAAGTATTAAACTTTGGAATGTGTGCTTCCTATTTAAGTGGAGAAGGGTAGAGATATGGACTCATTATCTGCGGAGCTTCTAAGCTGGAAACAACAGATTTCTAGGTCATAAGAAAATAGTAATGACATCAAATGTGGATTTCTCCTCATAGTACAACAACCCAGTGTGATCCCACCACACGTGGGGGTTTGGGGAGGGTAGTGTGTATGCAGACCTTACCTCTACCTTGAGAAGGTAGAGAGGCTGTTTCAGATAGACCCTCGGCTCAACGAAAGATGAGAAAGGAAGGCAGGAGCTGATAATTTTGTTTCTTTTTGTATTTAGTCTTGGATTGAATTATTTATGCTTGGTTAGATTCGGCAAAGGCAATTGTGATTGGTTTCGTTGTAATTCGACTAAGAGAGCATATAAATTGGGTGTAGAGAGGAATGGCAGCGGAATATTTTGTTCGCCATTAGTGTATGTAACTGAAACAAGTTTAGCTGCATTGTGCTACACGACTGGGTCTAGCTAATCGCGGTGTGAAGGGGAAAAAAGGAGAAGACAATTGGTTTTCAATAGGTTGACTAGAGTTTAATGCTGTAAAGCAAGACGGAACTTATGTCTGCCAATTAAATGATGGATAAAGGAGAAGCACTTGAAATGCTTAAACCAAGAGGTAAATTAATTAATATGGTCTTGCTTCAAAATGTGGAATCTCGTTATTTTAAGCATGGGTATGATATGGAAACTCTGATTATATACAAGATAGCTATGGAAAGAGGTTGTCTTATGTGCACTAAGAATGGGTGAGTAAGTTTGCATCTTCTAGAATTTTTTTTAACATACAAGACCATAACAGTTAGTTCCGGTCTGTGGGCAAACAATTTCGGCCATAACCGAAGTTCAGCAGAGAGACAAATAGGTGGCCGTAAGGAAGTTAATAAGAATATAGAATTCTGAAGCCTAGTAAGCATATTGTGTGCCACATTGAGTTGTTCCAAGCTAACCAATACACCAAGCATACATAACTAACTTGTGGATGGGTGTGAAGAATTCCTGCTGACCCTCATTGTCAACTACACATATATTGCTTCATCCAGTATCCCCTCGCTGCTTGTTGGAGCTGCTGATTGGGAAAAGGGTTCAGCAGCCTTTTGCCACTGCTTGGAATTCGATTGATAGAACAAAATGGACAAATAGGTCTGGATGCATTGGCAAAGGGCAACCTACAAGTCCTGTTTTCCACCACACTTTAACAGCATATCGGAGATGTTCTTCGTTTTCTTTCTAGAAGTTAATTTATCCTCTGATATTACCGCTATCAATTGCAATCACTCACCACTTCTCTATCCAAAGTAGCTGGAGTTGGCCATATGAATCCTCTAATATTTTTCACAAATAAAAGTCCACTTGCCTTTGGATATAACTGATACGTATGCTTCATTTATCTGAGACAGTGCTGAATTGATAGCTCTAGCTTCACTATAACAGAGGAATTCAGGGTTGATAATCAGAGTGAGCATATTTTTCATGATTCCCTTGATATGCGATAGTCCTAAATTCTCTTTCCAGTTTTCCTCAAAGATCAAACTTGAAACACCATTTGCTCCTATGGTCAGTGAAAACTGAAGACATAACAAGCGCATGTTTCTGCTGGGGCGACAATCATTTTAATATGACTCATCCTATTCTTTACTCATTTACTTGTTTCTTGTAGAAATTGCGATGACAAGGGTCAAAAGTGGCATTATTCTGATATTGAGATTCAAAGGCTGGTGGTTCGTTCAGTTGATGCATTTCTTGATAGTATATCTGCTGAATCATTACAACACCAAGTTGTGAAGGTAATTTGTCTTCCACTTACCAACCTTGTATGAATTTGGAGAACACACGATCTCGTACTCGTTTGGATCGCCTATTATCTGTTGCTAAGAACGTGCAAGAGACAGAAATGAACTACAAATTGGAGATGCATCATGTTCATGCATATTTGATTAGAATGTTTTTGCTTTTGTAAAGCAGAAGATGTTTTATGGAAACCTTTAGCCTTCCTGAATAAAGTTAACTGGAATAATAGATCTATGTGATGAAAATCACCCTGAAAGGCAACCTCAGTGTACTAAGCTCACTTTGTGCATCCGGACCACCTTGCTACCCTTGCTTTCAGTGCACTAAGCTCCCGCTATGTGCATCCGGACCACCTTGCTACCCTTGCCTTTCAGTGCACTAAGCTCCCGCTATGTGTATCCAGACTACCTTGCTACCCCTAAAAAATTTCCTCAGTTTACAGAAAGAGTGATGAAATTTAGGTTGTCTTTGTAACAGCGAGCTTTGATGTTAATTCTCCAGTTGAGAGACCCAACCTCGTATATGTGAATGTGGATAGAAAACCGAAAACAAAGGGTTAGATTCCAGATAGTCTGTTGATTTCTTCGTATGAAAAGAACATAGTTGTGAGTATTCTAACTTGTAGATACTGGTGCCGAAAAAAAAAGAACGCCATCTACCAATACTTGGCTTCTCACTATGTTTTGCCTTCTTTTTTCCTTTAAAAGCATACTCATAAGTAATTCAAATTTACTATTTATTTTTGGAAGGCAATATAGACTTTACTGGTGCTATTTCCTGCTAGTTCTGTGATCTCTTGCGGGGATCTATACCTGTTTGAATAACTCTCTGTCTCTGGTATTTTCTTTCCATACCAGGAATCAGTTGGTGACATTGTTGGAGCTGTAGGAAGTATTCTAGCATCAAAAAGTGAAGCCACAATGAGATTGGCCTCAGATGTAGCTGTAAAGATCATCCACGTGATACCAAGTTCAATGCTGCAACCTCAGTTTTCCAATCTCATTCATCCTTTATCATCCTTGTTGAGTTTCCGGCAATTACGAGTAACCATATCTTGCGCCTCTGCCTTGAATTTGATTTTATCAAATCTGAGTTCTAAAAGAGAGAAAGAGGTTTGGAAGATCTTAAAAACCACAAATGTGGTTGGTGATCTAGTCCAGAATGTAAAAGGATACTCCACGGAAAATAAGCCGACTGAGTACTTTCAAGAGATGGCTTCTCTGCTAAGTAAAATTTTGTGGCGTTGGCCTCCTTCTCGATTCCATGTTTGGACTGATAAGAAATTGTTGAATATCTTAGCAACTTTCAAGCTCAACCCTGACTGCTCCATAAGAATTGCTGTTATGCAGCTATATTCTGCTTTAGGTATTCATATTATCCTGCAAATTTCTTACCTCTCTCCTCTCTGTAGCTTAGACTCATGATATTGCATTCTTACTTTGGGTGGCAGCTCTATGTGGCAATGGAACTGATAAGCTTTTGGAGGATGGGGAAGGTCTTGTAAAAATTATGGTGGACAGTTTGGACAGTTCAAACCCGTATTCTGTCCAGAAAGAGGGATTAAGACTTGCTCAATGTTTAATGGTAGCAATTGATACTGAACTGTTATCCTCTATCCTGCTTAGGAGCTCAATTTTTGTCCCTCGCTTACATTAATATATTTTGCTAATTGCTCAGACAAGTGAACAAGGATGCTCAAAAATTATTAAATTGTCTTGTGAGCCCATTGTGAAAGCCATTATTACCTTAATGAGTAACTGGAGTTTGGATGCGGGAAAGCTTACCAAGGGGAAAATGTCCATACTAGTCGAGGCATGCCGTTTAGCTCTGATCGCTCGTTGGGCAGGGGACCACCACTTCTATTTTTGGAAGGCAAGAGTTGATGGGGTTCTTCTTAGACTTCTCATAGGAAATTCTGACACAACTCAGCAGTCTCTACATAGCTTATCTCTACAAGAACAAATCATCAAGTTAGAAGAAGTTTTTGATACACATGTTCTTCTTCCACTGAGACCATATGTTTGGGATATCCTTGGATGCCTTGCAGCGAATTGTATGGAAGATTTCTTCCCCAAGATGCATGGAAATGAGACTTGGTTTAATGTTCTCATTGTTTGTGCATGGTAAATGAACCCAAGATCTTGGTACAATTTCAATTTTCTCCAAGTTTATCTATATGTTTATATATTCACATACACCACATATATACATAACATACACCCACATATGTGTGTGTGTATATGTGTGTGTGTGCACGCTCGCGTGCGTGTATCAAGTTACTTTGTTTACAGTGTGTAGAAGTGTAGAAATCCCTAGTGAGTGTAGTGATGTGAAACATTCCTAATCACTGTGCATGTGCTTCTGTTTGTTTTTGTCTTTGAAAGCTTGGCCTTCGTGGACTCTATCCTCATGTCTCGCCAAATTTCTCAAGGGAGTGTTTGTCATTCATCGGAGAGTGAACCAGCATCTAGAGCAGTCCTTATGATGATTTATTCTCCCAGCAAGTACATTGCTTCCAAAACAAGATCCATCCTATCTGAAGTTCTGGCACTAAAGGGAAAGGACTACGTGGGATATTTACTGGATAGTTTGAAAGCCGCATCTTCTGGAAACAAGTTTGCAATACCGAGTAATTTTAGACTTGTCATAAGCTTGATAAGTCTGGCATGTTATTCAGCTCTGCCAAAATATCATAAGCATGTAATTCAGCATGGAGGAATAGCCACTCTGTTGAGCTTCATTAGTTGGTGGTTAGACAATCCTGTCCACCTAAATAGATCTAGTGTGGCTCCTCATGTGCAAAACTTTTTCAGTGAAAGGACTTGTTGCTGGCCTTCTTCAGAAGATTGGGAAGGTGAAGATATGCTTTTACTTTTTGGACTTGTGGCTCTTGGTGAATTGATAAATGCGGAAAATTGCTGTGGCATCTTTCACGATCAGATGGAATTGCGAGCTGCTTTTATAAGAGATATCCAGAATATCTGTATAAACAATTCTAACTCTGGACCACGATGGTACGCTGCTTATATTCTTCGCCATCTTGGATTATATGGTTTTCCAAGTAAGTTCGGGAGAGAATGTCGGGAACTCCTTGCTGACAACGAGCATTCTGATGTGGAACTTATAATTAAAAATCAGGAAGCCGTGCATGTTCACGGTGTTGTTCTTCTGGTTAGATGTCCATCATTATTACCTCCTGAAAAATTGCTTAAAGAGAAAGCATTTGATTCCTCTTTAAAGCAGGAGTCAGATTCATGCAATAGGTTAATCACCAAAGTTCGTCTCTCAGCTCATGTTGATCGACAGTCATTGACAAAGTTATTAGAGTATATTTATTTGGGGTCCTTTGAAGCAGGAGAAGACCTTGTGAAGAAGTTGAAAATTTTAGCCAAACATTGCAATTTGCAACCTCTAGTACAATTGCTTTCTGGAAGGAATCCGAAATGGGGAACTCCATTCCCAACTTTCGACTTTACTTCTGCTCTTGGGCCTGCTGGACGTAATTTTTCGTATGAATCCTTTTTTCACAATTCATTTCGGGCATGTGTATATCGTATTAAACTTCTTTCTTTGTGTCTTTTTGGTTTAAATTCTCTTCCAGAACTCATTTGCAGGCATTTTTATGTTGTGGTGGGTGCATAGGTACAATAGTTTATTTAGCATGAGGCTGTTCACTGACTAAGAGCATGTAGACTTTATAAATGGATAACATTTGAATCTATCTTTAATGTTTTAAGCGTGCTTATAGATAAATGCTAAAGAGTTTCTAATATGAGCTGTTGGAATTTTTCTTTGACTTCTCTACTGTGTTAGCTATGTAGAGACACCTCAAGGTGTTATAATTTATCCTGCCTCTCAGTCCTCGAACAAACTAAGATATGACAATTTTCCCTTTTTCTTCTTGCAAATCAGGGATATTATTTTGGAGGCTGAAACTTCCCGACCAAGTAATCAGGAGTGCAATTCTTGCTCAATATCTGTTTTGCACCTGCATGTTCACAAAGTTATATTGTGGTCAAGTTGTGAATACTTAAGGGCCCTCTTTCAGTCAGGAATGCAAGAAAGGTATCCTAATAGGTTGCTTTATCATAATATGGATTCAGAGTTGAAAAACTTGGTTTACTCCATTGTTGGGTTGACTGTAGCTCTAACTTTTATGCCCTTCCCAACCCCCTGTTTTCCTGCATTATGTGCCTTATGACTGATGATTCTGGCCAATATATAGGCTCGAGTAGCATAAAATCAATTGAGTCTGCATAATTTTCCAAATATTGGATGCAAGATCTATTTCTTGAATTGAATTCAAAGACGGTTTCTCCAGGTGTTTTGCTGTAGGCAATTTTTCTCTCCTGCTACTGAAGATGCTAGGACTGGTATTTACTGATCCTAGTTCTCAAAGTGTCAGATACTCCTTTTTCTCAAGTTAAGGAATATTGTTTTTGTTTTCTGAATTTAGAATAGGAGAACCACCCAAAAGAGAAGAATAACTCCGTTATAGATAGGAGGTTATGGAGGACACGAATTTGGGTAGAAGGCTAGCAGGTGGTCGAGTGTTGTCCTACTTAGTCGTAGCTTTTCTGTCCTTTGATTTCTGCTATTGTCTGTTGTTTCTTGTACTTCTATTATCGTATTCTTATGTGGTAGTTACTGCTTCTCTGTTTTTCAGATAGCTTTTTCATGCTTTTTACAGTATTTTGTTCATGTCTTTTATACTGCTTTGAACTGCTTGTCCTTGTGCCAAGGGTCTACCGGAAACAGCCTCTCTACCTCCCATGGTAGAGGTAAGGTCTGCGTACATTTTACCCTCCCCAGACCCCACTATGTGGGATTTCGCTAGGTATGTTGTTGTTGTTGCTACATTAGCTTTCTCACTTCTCAAATGTTTAGCTGATTCCACGTTTGTTTGGTTTTGTTTCAGCCATTCACTGACCATCAAGGTGCCAGTTTGTTGGGATTCCTTGGTTAAGTTAGTCAGCTGGTTCTATTCCAGTGAGTTGCCTAGACCAATATCTGGCTGTCTATGGGATAATCTGACTAAGGAGGAAAAGCTACACGAACTCGAGCCCTATGTAGAACTATGTTCGCTTGCTCAATTCTGGCTCTTAGAAGACTTGCATGACAAATGTTTTAGACTGATTGTATCCATTTTGGATTCCTATCAGTACTTGTCTATTAAAATTATCCAGATGGCTGCTAACCTCAATCAGTGGAAACTGGTCGAAGTAGCAGCAGAGTATCTGGCCCCTATGTATCATCATCTACGTAACTCAAGTGAGTTTGATGCAATGGATGAGCATCTCATTGAAATTATTCGTGTCGCCTCAGTTCAGTTTTCTCGAAGAAATGGCCACTTGACATGATGTTTCCAGTCAGATTTTATATAACACGTCCTTTTGGACACGGAGAGCATACTTTTCAGGCATTGACAAGAATCAAGATTGGTTGAGTTTAAGGAAGATTGGTTGAGTTTAAGGTGTTTAGTAATAGATTGGAGGATCTGGTGGCCATACTTCATTATCTGTCCACTCAAGGTGTTGCAAGCAAATGGCTTGATTCAGTCTATTGATGCTGCTAACTCAATCAATCAACAATATTGACTAGCTGTCCCGATAGATTCAAAGTGACTCTGTGTTTGTGTGGACATTGAAATTTTTCTACGAGAAATATACATAGGTAAATGTTACCTTGTACAGCTCTGTATCTGTTAGAGAATAAACTTGTTCGGTGGTAGACCTTGCTCAATTTTGCTTAGTAGGGAGCATATTTTCTGTAGGAGTTTTAATTCGATGCTGATAGAAGCCTGAGCATTCGTGCATATTTTGCTGCCCCTGCTTTGATTTTACAACTTTGCATCTGTTATAGACGAAAGTACTGTGTGGTGTTAGACCTTGTTCATTTTTGCTCAACCAGAGTAAGGAGCATCATTCGAGTCGTTGCCACTTGTTGCTGCCCCTGCTTTGATTGTACATACCATAGTGCACATCAAGAATTCAGACAGTGTATATATAAATGGAAGTATCATTCTGGTTTAGTACTCTTTTGAGCTGCATTAGCTCTTACCGCGCGTGGGAAGTGTTACTCTTTTTTCCTTCTAGTGTCATCTTATCTTTTACGTGGGCAGAGGGCCTTAATGACTAATGTGCTGATCTTTGTGGTTAGCCTAAATTTGCTGTGAAGCGGCTGGCACTAAGTAATGATTTCCTATTATTCAAATCGCATATGGGTGTTTTTGATACGACTGGAAGTTATTTTTCAGATTACCTGTTTTTTAGGAAGTCATTTCCTCAAGAAAGATGTCTGCTGTTTATATAAATATATACAATATGTTACCTTCTCAAAAAAAAAAAAAACATTAATCCGAAACAATTTTCTCTTTTTAAAAAGTAAATGTATAATTCAAGTTAACTCATCACATGAATCCGTATGAATATTACGGTGCCAGGACAAACTAGCAACCATGCATAGTTTGCATGACAAGAACATGCATATGAATAACGGATTTAATTGGAGAAGACACTAAAATAAAGAGACAGGATAAACAAAGATTAAAGCATTTAACATTCAGAATTTCATCCTTTATACTTGTAATATTTGTTCCTTCTTGAACTCACATTAAGCCATCTACAGCCTTAGTAACATGAAATTTTCTGGGGCGTAACATTCAGACATGCATTGTTTTACCTAAACTTCAAGTAGAAATTTGAACTGGATAGACATACAAAATTCTTTAATAGATAAGTAGTACATATTACTTCATTTTTTGTTTATGTTGCATTACATATACGGTAGGGCCCATTCGGAGAAAACGCGATTTTTTCATACCCAAAACTCGAATCGAGACCTCTAATTAAGGGAGGACCAACCTCACACATTGCACCACATTCTTTAGTTGCAACCTGCAAAGCAGTAAACATTACATTACATAGAGCCCGTTTGAATTGGCTTATAAGTTGCTTATAAGTTTTTTTCCAGCTTTTTTGAGTGTTTGACTGACCAGCTTAAAGTCATTTTGTGCTTAAAATAAGTTCAAAAAAAATAATTGAGCCCATTTGACTTAGCTTATCTAAAACAGCTTATAAGAAAAAAAAATAAAATTAAACTACCCAACTTATTTTTTTTTAGGTTATAGGCATAAGCCCATCCAAACAGGCTCATAGTAATAATGTACAAATAGGCTACCCTTGACATTTTTACCACATTTCACATTGGATCACGTTTTACTTCAACAGCCCACTCGGCCCATTTTATTTATCTTAAAAATTTTACCCCGCCCAGAGACCCGATAAACCTTTTTCGCCCAAATGTACATACAACATCCCATCTTTAACCCCTCCAATTCCATCAAACATCTCTCTCTATCCTTAGGGTTTATCATCACAGGTGGGTTTCTCAGTAGTACCTTTTGCCAACAATGGCGAAACCAGGTCGAGCCCGTGCGGCTTCACCATCAGGCTCATCTTCTCGTTCGCGGTCTCGTTCTTACTCTCCTTCAGACTCTCGCTCTTCCAGTTCGCTTTCGCGTTCTCCGTCGCGATCTAGATCGCGTTCGAGGTCAATTTCGTCATCTTCATCTGTTTCTCGTAGTGCCAGTTCTCGTAGCCCTAGTCCTCGCCCTCCTCCTCAGCGACGAAGGTAATATATACTCTCTCTCTCTCTATTTAAACATTTATAAATATGTACTTTAGTAGTAATTTTCCGCTTGATTTTGCATTAAGGCCGAAAAGACCGTTGCATTTGACTGTTTTTACGACATTTTGGTTGTTTAGAGATTTGCTTGCTAATGAAACACATATAGATAGACAGTACTGAATGATATGCATCCTCAACGACGAATGTTTTATACGCTCTCTTTCAACGCCATTTAAATATTGTAGTAGTTACATAATGCATCTTTTTATTATCATTTTTCGTACTAATGCGGAAAATCCCGTTGTATGTACCTGTTTGAGCGTGATATTGGTTGTTTAGAGATTTGTAAAACACATACTAGAGGACAAATTATAGAGTACTGAATGGAACAGGGCGAAACTGAGAGTCTTTTATAGGCTTTTTGTCACACTAAGGCTGAAAAGCAATCTGCATTTACCTGTTTTAGCGTGATATTTGTTGTTTAGATATTTGTATGCTAGGAAACCACTTGGACAACCTCTCCTTTCACGCCATACAAATATATAGTAGTTACATAATACACTTTTATAGTCATTTTTTTTCGCACTAAGGCTGAAAGCCCTATGCATTTGCCTGTTTTAATGTGATATTGGTTGTTTAGGGATTTGTATGCTAGTAAACCACTTAGAGAACTTCTGTTGTTGGAGAATTAAATGAGTAGTAGTTACATAATGCACTTTTAATAGTCATTTCCGCGTAGGTTTGCAGTAAGGTCGAAGGCCCTTGCATTTACCTGTTTTAATATGAAATTTGGAGTATTAGATGACAAATTAAAGATTAGTTGGTTCCAAATGTGGAACGCATATAACTCACCTATACTTCTTGGAATTGAGATGTAGTAGTTGCTGCTGTTAGTTAATGTGTGATAAAGGTTCTATACTCTCTCTTTCACGCCATATAAATATTTGTAGGAGTTACATATGCATTTTAATAGTCATTTTCCGCTTAAGTTTTGCACTAAGGCCGAAAAGCACCTTTTATCTGCCTATTTTAATGTGATATTTGCATGCTAGTAAAATACTTAGGGCTCGTTTGGTTGGGAAACAACTTATCCCGGGATAACTAATCCCGGGATAAGTTATTCCACCCTCAAGGTGGGATATAATAAGGCTACAATCCCGGGATTAGTTATCCCGGATTTTTATTCCAACCAAACATGGGATAAGGAGGCACTAAAATTTTATCCCGGGACTATTTTTGCTTATCGTTCACACCAAACGACCCCGTAGAGAGTACTGAATAAAACACAGGTTCTGTACACTCTCTCACGCCATACAAATATGTGGTAGTTACATCATACACTTTTATAGTCAATTTTTTGCACTAAGGCTGAAAAGCCCTATGCATTTTGCCTGTTTTAATGTGATATTGGCTGTTTAGAAATTTGTATGCTAGTAAAACACTTAAGAGAACCTCTAGTGTTGGAGATTAAATTACAAACTATAGAGTGCTGAATGAAATGGGCTCAAATGTATAATTATGATTCATATAACCAAGAAGATTTGGAAGATGATACCAGCTGCCATCTTTTGGACTATATGGAATGAAAGGAATAGTAGATGTTTTGATGGTCTTTCAACTAGTCAAACTATGCTCAAAGCTAAATGTCTTTTTTATTTACATAGTTGGGCCTTTTTATCCCCAATAGATTCCCTTGATAGCCTTTTAGATTTTGTTTGCTCTTTAGTTATGTACTAGAGCTGACTTTCTAGTGCTCAATCTTTTGTAACTACTTTGCCTCTTCTGGATGCCTTGAATAGAATCAATTACTTCATCAAAAAAAAAAAAAAAACCAACCTCAACTTCTTTGAATTGAGATGCAGTAGTTGATGCTGTTAGTTATAAAACACTTAGATAACGTCTAGTGTTGGAGAATCAATTGACAAACTATAGAGTACTGAATGAGACCGGCCCAAATGTACACTAATGATTCATATGACCAACCTCAACTTCTTTGAAATGAGGTGCAGTAGTTGATAACTGTTAGTTTAAAATACTGAGAGAACCGCTAGTGTTGTAGAATTTAATGACAACTGAATGAAACGGGCCTAAATGTATGGTAATGATTCATTGAACCAACCTCAACTTCTTTGAATGGAGGTGTAGTAGTTGCTGCTATCACTTAATGTGCATATGGCTGCTCTAGTTATGTTAGATTCTCAAGGTTTTATGACATTGAAATGTTAAGGTTGACATGCTACATTCTATGCTAAGCTCCAAGTTCACTACCCTAATTAGGTGTCCTGATATTTTTTTTTTCATTTCTAGGATTTCTTTAGCACGATAAAAGTTCAATCATGCCCGTTGATACATTAAGAGTGTTTGGTTATTGTATCTTTAGATATGGCAGCTGGTTGAAGTTTTCAGATATTTGTAATCAGTGGTTAAAAGAACATTGTTAGGCACTACGTTTACAAATTTGGGTATATTGGGCTTAGAGTAATTCGGACACACATTAAAATTGCTGGTTGCTTTTGTTGGTGCTGAGTCTGAGTTCCGACTGTTGGCTGGTTAGATATAGGATGGATAGAGATTCTGTAGTTTTGCATTCCAAAC
Organism: Lycium barbarum; assembly: GCF_019175385.1. NCBI lineage: Eukaryota > Viridiplantae > Streptophyta > Magnoliopsida > Solanales > Solanaceae > Lycium > Lycium barbarum. The sequence goes on along the minus strand of NC_083337.1, from coordinate 252,122 downwards.
ATTATATAGGTCGAGAGGCCAGTTAGAGGCTTATAACTATCCTCCGTGGTTGTAATTCATAGTTGTTCCGTACCGTTCCACTGTCTGAAGAGTATAAGCTCTGCCCTCTATTTCCTGGGCTGTGTGACACAATTCTATGCTGTTATTCGTTTCTGCAAGTGCAGATGATTTATAGTTTGATAATTTATAGCTTTTCCTGCTGCTTTTCTTAAGTTGTCCCAACAGGCAGGTAACAAAAGTGCAAAACTAGACCATTGATTGCATATGTTTTTCTTTTCTTGCTCTTCTTACATTTAGACAACTAAAACTGATTGCAACACTACAAGACTATAAAATAGAGTTGGAAACAACACTCCAGGGCGTGGCATAATGGTCAATGAAATGGGTGAAAACCTTGGAGACCAAGGTTCAAATCCAACAGATATAAAAAACGCTAAGTTGATTCTTCCCATCTGTCTAGCAAGATATTTAAGCCTCTGATAGGCAGGGTTATGGATACATGTGTTGGTGGGGGATAGTAGGTACCTGTGGAATAGTCGAGGTGTGCTCAAGCTGGCCTGGGCACTATTGGAAAAAAAACTGGAAACTAGTTATACTATGGTTAATCTTGAAGACTGGCCTTGTTTTCGTCTTCATATATATTTGTTTATTTGTTATTGCGCTTAGACAGGTTGAACTAGCATGAAAATGTCTTGTAATGCTGCTGTGCCATTAGTTTTCCTTTCCGGCAAAACAGCTAAAGTTCTGCTCCAGTCTTCTTATTGCTGAATGATCCTAACCCTATCTTTTGTTGTTAATATGGTTTTGTTAGCCCTGCTGGAGTATCTAAGCGAGGACGCTCACCGCCACCACCACCACCACCAGAGTCTAAGAAAGCTTCTCCACCTCCAAGGTAATGTTTGTTGCTTAAGCTGAGATCCGACTTCAATTTATTCATTCAAACAACTACACACAAACCTCTTTCAATATTTAATGTGAAATCCTAATTCCTGTTTTCTTGGGAATTGCTTTCTTTTCCTTGGTTTTGTATTTCTCCTCTTCCAAGTGAAAATAAACATACCCATGGTTGTTGAAAATTATGAGCCATTTTGAATGTGGACTCACTTGCATTTGTCGAGATCTTTTTTGGGAGAATGCATTGCGGTTGACTAGGATCACTCAATAAATGATTTCGAATGCTCTTCAGTTCCTTTCCATCCGAAGTGCCCACATAGACGCAAGTGCTGGTAGTACAACATTCAGCCTCCACTTTTTCATCGTTTGATGAATGATGTTACAGTCAGAAAATAAATGCATGACCTTCTTTTATTGGAGTTTGATTGTCTTACTCTTTGCAAAATTAATTTTAGTCAGGCAGGAAAAAAAACCTATCCATTTTGGATGAAGTTGGTAAACACCAATATTTTCTTATAATGTAAAAATGAATCTGCATATAGCACTTTTGACAGATGCGGTTGTAGGTTGTTTTTTTTCTTTTCGATGTGTAACACTCCGGATCTGATTCCAGGAAAGTATCTCCTATACCTGAGTCGCGTGTGATTCATGTGGATCAGCTCAGCAGGAACGTCAATGAAAACCATTTGAAAGAAATATTTGGTATGTTCAGCACCTCTTTCTGATTACTGAAGTGCTTATCTGCCAAAATTGTAGAAATGATAGTCTAAGCTATGGCTGGAAATTTCAACCGATAACCCATCAACCCGGCCAGAGTTCATTGAGTTGGGCTGATGACTGGTATATAGACGGATCAAGATGGACTGAGCCCACAATTTCTCTGCATAGATATATGTTGGTATGTGTTGGACCTAGTGGCCTTAGGGTTTCTGACCATGCCCACTGATAATTTTAAATCACATAATACATGCTGAATCAATTTGTGAGTTATGATTTGAGTTGGACCAAGCTAATCTTAACCCTCACATTTCAGTTTGTTTTTTCCTTTCCCCCTAAATTTTTAATCCTTTAAGTATCCACTGAAATGCTAATGTCAATATGTTATTCCGGGAAGAAATTGGGGTGCAATGTAGTTTATTTCTCCTTTTCTGGATTTGTTTCCCTATGGAGAAATAAAAATCTGAGAAATATGAGGATGCATGATAATTTTCATATCAGAAAAGTATTCATGACGGACAACAAATGCTTTTACTTTTAGAAATCATATAATACTACTGCTAAATTGTTAATAAATTCATTTCAAAGAAATGCATATTCATTTGGGCAATGAAGATGTCTAATTTACATGTCGTGGACTCTTAATTTCATAAAATAAAAGGAATGTGACATTTTCCTACCTCACAATATTGTTTATATTTGTGTGGTTCGTAGTTTTTCCCAGTGAATTGTTTGGTGGTAAGTCTCCCATAGTTCTTACTTAGTTCTCTGCTTCTCTAATATCAGAATCGTGGCCTCACTTACCTGATTTTTTTTTAATCAGAATCGCGATCAAAGAAATGAATCTGTTTTGGGCAATAACAGATAGACTATGTACATATCATAGAGTCCTAGAAGCTTAGGAATATGAGTTGTTCATATCTTACTAATTGCTTATTATCCCACCCGGTGGGATTATACTGGGTATGTTGTTGTTGATGTTGTTGATCCATACTGGGCACGTGACCCATGACTAACCCAGCACACAATTTTCCTGCCAGCAAGCAAGGGATTTTCATTATTGTGAACCTGTTATTACCCACTAAGTATATCTAACTTGCTCAATTTCCACCCATAAAGGTCCATCCTTTTATAGATGATGTTCTTTCTGTTTACCTAGGTAGTTATATGTCATACGTTCTAGTCTAACTCTGTCATTGCAAGTTAGTAACAGTTTAAGGGAAGAGAGAACTGCTATTTTGGAAGCAAGTGTATGCTTGGTATCCTCATGGCGAGTGGCGACTGAGTCTTTTTCTCATTATTTTGGTTCTCCCAGAAGTAGCTAGTGTAAGCAAGCCAATCAACATGTTTGTATGGTGTGCTAGTTCCAGTGCATATCAATTCATGTAAAATAAATACATGGGCATAAAAGAATGGAGCAGAATTGCTCTGAAAATAGTATCTCCAGGTCTACAGGATATGGTTGACTGGATTTCATCAATTAGTTGATTTGAATACACCGGCACAGCAAGATGAATTTGCTCTGTCTATCTCACGGTCTTCATAACGGTTAATGTGTATAACTTTTCCTTTTGTAGGTAATTTTGGTGAAATTCTTCACGTGCAGTTGGCCATTGATCATGTTGTAAGTTAACAAGTGCCATATTCGTTAAACGGTGTACAGCGTAGCGTATGTGAGATTTTTTCTTCTTTCTAATATTATAAGAATTTACTTATTGCAGGTTAATCTTCCAAAAGGTTTTGCTTATATTGAGTTCAAGACTAGAATTGATGCTGAGAAAGCCCAACTACACATGGATGGTGTATGGTTTTAAGATTTGTACATTCACTTGGTAACTGCATCCAATCATTTAGATTGTTGAAATGGGGGATTAACTAACATGCTTCTTTGGTGTTAATGCAGGCACAGATTGATGGGAAAGTAGTTCATGCCAGGTTCACCCTGCCAGAGCGGAAGAAGGCTGCTTCACCTCCAAGGGCTGTTGCAACTTCCTCTAGAAGAGATGCTCCAAGAGCTGATAATGCCCCTGTTGATGTGGAGAAGGATGGACCAAAGCGGCAACAAGAGTGTATGATGCCCTCGTCATATTAGGAATTGTTCATTGTCTGTATGATGCATCAATTAATCTGGTTGTTTATTTTGATATAATCAGTATCTCCTCGTCGGAAACCTGCCTCTCCACCTCGGAGGTCTCCTATGGGACGAAGAGGATCTCCTAGACGTGATCCAGATTCTCCTGCTCGTCGACGTGCTGACTCTCCTATTCGCCGTCGAGCAAATTCTCCTTTTAGGCGTGGCAGTCCACCTCCCCCGCGGAGGAGGCCCACATCTCCCATTAGGCGCCGTTCACCATCTCCTCCACCAAGACGTCATAGGTCACCTCCTAGGTTCGGTATTTCATATTTGCTTTTGAAATTTTGATGTGGACCTTTACTGATTAAATCTTCAGCAGGGGCTCTCCCAGAAGAATTCGTGGCAGTCCTGTTCGAAGACGTTCTCCCCTTCCGCCAAGGCGACGGTGAGTTAGTGTTTTGTTTTCATAAACTGGAATAGTTGAAATAAATGATGATAATATCTTCTCCCTCACTCCATAACTAGAAAGTCCTATAATGTTTTGCATAGTGCTGTAGGGATAAGGTTCTTTAAACTGTTAAACCTGTGTGGTAGCATATACACTGTGGAACTGCTGTTTTCCCATGGTGGCGGCAATTGTTTTTCTTGTTAGTTGTAGTAGTACTTGTTATACTAAAAATATAGTCAACTGCAGCCGGAACTATTAAATATAGTCAACTACAGCCTGAACTATGTAAACACAGCTTTGATTTGTGTTTTCTAATGCACGTTTATTACTGAAAGTGGTAATTCATGGTATCGTTGTCTTTGTTTATAGTTCTCCACGACGTGCTAGAAGTCCACCCAGAAGATCTCCGATTGGTCGTCGGTCTAGCCGTTCACCTATTAGGAGGCCTATCCGTTCACGATCAAGATCCTTCTCTCCTAGGCGGTAATGCATAAATTTGTATCATTTTTATCATTAAAGTGTGGTGGCTAATTAAGGCAAATTTTGTTTCGTGTCTTTGGATTACTTGTCTGTAGTTTTCCTTTTATGCTCCCTCATTTTAAACTTACATACTTGTGCCTAGCCACTTCCTACATGGCATGTTCTGATGCCTGGTTTTTTCTCTTGGGTGTATCTAATCTCCACCACAATATTATCAGACATAATGATATTATCAAGGACCCGTTTGGCCATGAGAATTATTCACCTTTTTCCGGATTTTCCCCCCTACTTTTTTCACTTTATGGTTTTCTCCATAAAAATTCCAAAATTTGGAAAACAACTAAAAACTTGTTTTTCACTTTTATGTTGCTCAATTTTTACCCTAAAAGTTCATACAATTTTTTTCACTGGTCAGAGGCAATTTGTGTTGCTCAGTTGCTCTCCAATCCAACAAACATTGAACATCATGTGCTAAAAAAAAGCCTTTAAAAGAAAAGAAGCAGGTGGGAATTTTGCAACAAAGTCATATTTAGAGATGTTATATTTTCTGTGTACACCACTAAGCTTCGTAGTTGCAACCTTTTGATGGAAAAGAAACCATCAGTCTTGAGCACTCCACAAGCTGATCTCGAGTATAGTTGCTATATTTCTTGCACTTGTTATGTTTATTAATTGCTTTGGGTGGTTTTGCTAGTTTTTAGAAAATAGGGGTGCAAATCATATTTCATGTTTTTTAGAAAAGGTACATTTCAACAACCAAATATTATTTGCAAAAACTATGGCCAAACACAACTCCAACTCCCAACAAGTTCAATTTTTTTTTTTTTTTTTTTGGGTTTCTATGGCCAAATGCGTACTAAATTTAATAAAGAATTTCATTTCCTGTTTATATGAACAAGTAATATTTATTTGTGAACCCTTCATTTATAGGGGAAAAGGTCCAGCCGCAAGACGTGGGAGGTCATCATCTTACTCTTCTTCTCCCAGTCCTCGCAAGGTCTGTGTTTGGAACTCTATTTTAACAGACTTATCCGTTAGATTCTTTGTTTTTCCTTTGGGTCAACCCATTAGATTGTTTGACGTTGATATAATTTGCTGATTGTTTTAGGGAGGACCGCGTAAGATTTCAAGGAGTCGCAGTCCTAGAAGGAGGTGAGTTCAGTTTAATCTCTTGTTAGTTTGTACAATAGTATCTGTTTGTGTGCTTGCCATTGTTTTGGATTTATGAATTCTTGCTTTAGTTGGTCATTCAGATGGTAGGTTTTTCCTTACAATTAGAGAAAACTAAACTTTAGAGCTAAGACACTTATGTAGATAGTATTGCAATTTCAATACAGAAATGCCTGAAATACCTGAACGACTGAGAATTATCTTATTATTATGTTGTCGGTTATGATATGCTGGTGCTTCATCAAATTGCAGGCCTTTAAGAGGGAGGAGCCCCAGCAACAGTGACAGCAGCAGTTCGCCCCGTAAGCCCTAGGTTGTTGCTCATGCAAGGAAGCCCTATATATCTTACGACATGGGCGCTCTAAGGGATCTCCTCTTAATGGATGAGCTTTGTAATCTTAATTCTGCTGGAGAAAGAAGTCCATTAGGACACACCCTTCATCTCACTTGATTACTTCCTTTGAACGTATGAATGCGAGTTATTTTAATGGTTGTATACTATTGTCCAAATTCACATTATTGTGGTTGGTTGCACTGCTGTGCTTCATAGGTCTTCCCACAGAGTTTACAGTTACCAGTTTCAAAAAAGTGAAAAGGAAGAAGAGAACATTAGAAGACGAGTCTTGCTCGTTTAGTCAATGCTAACTCGCGTTAAAATTCATTATTAGGTACTGTAAATTCATGCGATAATTGGTTCATTAGATTCAAATCAAATATTCATATCTTAACTGTGTGCATAGAATTGGGGCCTTGCACAATGCGAGAGATCTTCATATAATACTTCCAATAAGTATATGCAGAATTTGAAAGTAGATAAGTGCACTATTGTAAACATCCAAATGCGGGAGCCTAAGGCCCGTTGATCTTTTATTTTTAAGTCAAAATAGATTATGCATTATTTTTGACAGAATTAGTGCTTAGACTATTAGCAAATGTATAACTAATCGTTATATAACAGGTCCCCGTATAACTCCTGCCAAACAAACAACCCTGGATTTAAGAACTAAGATCTCGAATTTTTTTTCGTGACCCATAAACGCTAAATAAGCAAGGTTAGTTACGACAAAGCTATTAGTATTAGTCACCAGACCATCTCCATCAAGTTTGGGTCTAAACAGAACTGATCGACTTCTTTTTTTCCAAAAATCTGTGACCTAACACATTGATAGCTGAGATGATCTCGAATTTGTGTGTCGTGACCCAAAAATGCTAAAAAAGCAAGGTCAATCATGATGAAGCTATTAGTATTGATCACCAAGCTATTTCCCCCAAGTTTGTATCTAAAGGGAGCCGATCATGTTATTTTGAAGAATATGTGAACTAACACACCAAACATTGAGATAATCTTGAATTTATGTTGTGTCCCAAAAACGCAAAATAAGCAAAGCCAGTCGTGATAAAACTATTAGTATTGGTCACCAGGCCATTGCCATCAAATTTCGATCTAAAGGGATTCGGTCATGTTATTTTGAAGAATCTGTGAACTAACACACCAAAAGCTGTGATGATCTCGAATTTTTATTTCGTAACTCAGAAACACTAAAACCACGACGCCAGTCATGACGAGACTATTAGTACCGGTCACAAAGCCATTTCCATCAAGTTTGGGTCAGAACGGAATCAGTCAATTTTTTTTTTTGAAATGTATATGGACTAACACACACCGAAGCTGAGATGATCTCAAATTTCTGTTTCTACACCAAGAAACGCAAAAAAAAAAAAAAAAAAACCAAGGTTAGTCATAACGAAGCTATTAGTATTGGTCACCAGATCATTTCCACCAATTGTGGGTCTAAACAGAGCCGATCGACTTTTTATTGAAAAATTTCATTGACGTTCTCACCGAAAGCTAAGATGACCTCAAATGTTTGTTTCGCGACCCAGAAATGCAAAAAAACCTATGGTAGTCACAAAGAAGCTATTAGTATTGGTCACCAGGCCATTTGAACTAAATTTTGATCTAAACAGAGCCGGATGATTTTTTTTTTTTTTTTTTTAAAATTTATGGACTAACACACACTGAAAGCATAAATGACCTCGAATGTCTGTTTCGTGATCAAAAAACGCAAAATAAGCGAGGTCAGTCATGATGAAGCGATTAGTATTGGTCACTAGGCTATTCGTACAAAGTTTGGGTCTAAACGGAGCCGGTCGATTATTTTTGAAATATCTATAGACTAACACACATCGAAGCTGCGATGATCTTGAATTTTCGTTTCTAGACCGAGAAACGTAAAAAAAGTGAGGTTAGTCTTAACGAAGCTATTAGTACTGATCACCAGATCATTTCTACCAATTTTGGGTCTAAACGGAGCCGATCATCTTTTTATTGAAAAATTCATGGACTAACAAAACTCACCGAAAATTGAGATGATCTTGAATTTATTTTTCGTGACCCGAAAATGCAAAAAAACGAGGCTAGTCATGATGAAGCTAATAGAATTGGTTACCAGGACATTTCCACAAAGTTTGGGTCTAAACGGAGCCGATCAATTTTTATTTTTTTTGAAAAATCAATGGACTAATACATACCGAAAGCTGAGATGATCTCAAATTTCTATTTCGTAACACAGAAACACTAAAAACGCGATGTCAGTTATGACGAAGCTATTAGTACTGGTCACCTGACAATTTTCATCACGTTTGGGTCTAAATGGAGTTGATCGATTTTTTTTTTTTTTTGAAATATCTATGGACTAAGACACACCGAAGCTGAGATAATCTCGAATTTCTGTTTCTAGGTTAGTCTTAACGAAGCTATTATTATTAGTCAGCAGGTCATTTGCACCTATTTTGGGTCTAAACGGAGCTGATCGTCTTTTTATTGAAAGATCCATGGAAGCACCCATTGAAAATTGAGAAGATCTCGAATTTATTTTTTGTGACTCAGAAATACAAAACAATGAGGCCAGTCATGACGAAGCTAATAGTATTGGTTACCAGACCATTTCTACCAAGTTTGGGTCTAAACAGAGACGGTCAATTTTTTTTTTTTTTTTTTTGAAAAATCAATGGCTAACACACAACTGAAAGTTGAGATGATCTCGAGTTTCAATTTCATAACTATGAAACACTAAAAACGCGACGTCAATCAACACAAAGCTATTAGTACTGGTCACCAGACCATTTCCATCAAGTTTGGGACTAAACGGAGCCAGTCGATTTTTTTTGAAATATTATGAACTAACACTCACCGAAAGCTGAGATGATCTTGAGTGTCGGTTTCGCGACACAGAAACGCAAAAAAATCTATGTCAGTCATGAAGAAGATATTATTATTGGTCACCAGGCCATTTGAACCAAATTTGGATCTTGACAGAGCCGGTCGATTGTTTTTTAAAAATCATAGACTTAACACACACAAACCTATGACTCAGAAACGCGAAAAAACGAGGTCAGTCATGACGAAGCTAATAGTATTGGTTACCAGGTCATTTTCCCAAGTTTGGGTCTAAAAGCAGGGGGTCAATTTTTATTTTTATTTTTTTGAAAAATAAATGGACTAACATACCGAAAGCTGAGATGATCTCGAATTTCTATTTCGTAAACACTAAAAGCTCCACGTCAATCATGACGAAGCTATAAATACTGGTCACCAGACCATTTCCATGAAGTTTGGATATAAACGGAGTCGGTTGATTTTTATAGAAATATCTACGGGCTAACACTCATTGAAAGCTGAGATAATCTCGAATGTCTGTTTCGCGACCCAGAAACGCAAAAAAGGCTAAGTGAGTCATGAACAATCTATTAGTATTGGTCACCATGCCATTTAAACCAAATTTGGATCTAAATAGAGTCGGTCGATTGTTTTTCAAAAAACATTATTGACTAAAAAACACCGAAAGCAGAGTTGATCTCGAATGTGTGTTTCGTGATCCAAAAACGCAAAATAAGTGTCACTCATGGCGAAGCGAATAGTATTTCTCACCAGGATATTCATTCAAAGTTTGAGTCTAAACAGAGCCGGACAATTATTTTTGAAAAATCTATAGACTAGCACACATCGAAGCTGAGATGATCTCGAATTTTTGTTTCTAGATCGAGAAACGCAAAAAAAAGCGAGGTTAGTCTTAACGAAGCTATTAGTATTAGTCACGAGATCATTTCGACCAATTTTGGGTGTAAACAGAGCCGGTCGTCTTTTAATTGAAAAATTTATGGATTAACACTCACCGAAAGATGAGATGATCTCGAATGTTTGTTTCGCGACCCTGAAACGCAAAAAAACCTATACCAATCATGAAGAATTTATTATTATTAGTCACCCGGCCACTTGAACTAAATTTGGATCTAAAAAGAGCCAGCCGTTTTAAAAATAAAATAAAAATTATGGACTAACACACACCGAAAGGAGAGATGACATCGATTGTCTATTTCGTGATCCAAAAACGCAAAACAAGCGAGGTCAGTCATGACGAAGAGATTAGTATTGGTCACCAGGTTATTCATAGAATGTTCGAGTCTAAACGGAGCCAGTCGATTATTTTGAAAAATCTATAGGCTAACACATATCGAAGCTGAGATGATCTCGAATTCTTGTTTCTAGATCGAGAAATGCTAAAAAAGCGAGGTTAGTCTTGACGAAGCTATTAGTGTTGGTCACCAGATCATTTCCACCAATTTTGGGTCTAAACGGAGCCGATCAACTTCTTATTGAAAAATTCATTGACTAACACTCACCGAAAGCTGAGGTGATCTCGAATGTTTGTTTCATGACCCAGAAACGCAAAAAAACCTATGTCAATCAAGAAGAATTTATTAGTATTGGTCACCAGGCCATTTGAACTAAATTTAGATCTAAAAAGAGTCGGCCGATCTTTTAAAAAAATTTATGGACTAACAAACATCGAAAGTAGAGATAACCTCAAATGTCTGTTTCGTGATCCACAAATGCAAAATAAGAGAGGTCAGTCACGACGAAGTGATTAGTATTGATCACCAGGCTACTCATACAAAGTTTGGGTCTAAACGGAGCCGGTCAATTATTTTTGAAAAAATCTATAGATTAACACACATCAAAGCTGAGATGATCTAGAATTTTCATTTCTAGATCGAGAAACGAAAAAAAATGAGGGTTGTCTTAACGAAGCTATTATTATTGGTCACAGGCCATTTGAGCTAAATTTTGATCTAAGCAGAGTAGGTCGATTTAAAAAAAAAATATGGCCTAACACACACCGAAAGCAGAGATGACCTCGAATGTGTGTGTCGTGATCCAAAAATGAAAAGTAAGCGAGCTCAGTCATGATGAAGCGATAAGTATTGCTCACGAGGCAATTCATACAACGTTTGAGTCTAAACGGAGCCAGTCGATTACTTTTGAAAAATCCATAGTCGTTACACATCGAAGCTGAGATGATTTCGAATTTCCGTTTCTAGATCGAGAAACACAGAAAAAGCGAGGTTAGTCTTAATGAAGCAATTAGTATTGGTCACCAGATCATTTCAACCAATTTTGAGTCTAAACGGAGCCGATCGACTTTTTATTGAATATTCATGGACTAACACTCACTGAAAGCTTAGATTATCTCGAATGCTTATTTTGCGACCCAGATTCGCAATAAAACCTATGTCAGTCATTAAGAAGTTATTAGTAGTAGTCACCAGACCATTTGAACTAAATTTTAATCTAAACAGAGCCGGTCAATTTTTTTTAAAAAATTTTATGCACTAACACACACCGAAAGCATAGATGACCTCGAATGTCTATTTCATGATTCAAAAACGCAAAATAAGCGAGCCGGTCGATCATTTTTGAAAAATTCATCGACTAACACACATCGATGCTGAGATGATCTCAAATTATCGTTTCTAGACCGAGAAACGCAAAAAAAGCGAGGTTCGTCTTAACGAAACTATTAGTATTGGTCACCAGATCATTTCTACCAATTTTGGGTCTAAATGGAGTCGGTTAACTTTTTTTTTTTGAAAAATTCATTGACTAACACTCACAAAAAGCTGGGATGATCTCGAGTGTTTGTTTCGCAACCCAGAAACGCAAAAAAACCTATGTCAGTCATGAACAATTTATCAGTATTGGTCACCAGGCCATTTGAACTACATTTTGATCTAAACAGAGTCGGTCTATTTTTTAAAAAAATATTATTGACTAACACACACCGAAAGCAGAGATGACCTCGAATGTGTGTTTTGTGATCCTAAAACGAAAAATAAGCGAGGTCAGTCATGACGAAGCGATTAGTATCGGTCAGCACACTATTCATACAAAGTTTGAGTCTAAATGGAGCTGGTCGATTATTTTTGAAAAATCTATAGACAAACACACATCGAAGCTGAAATGATCTCGAATTTCTGTTTCAAGAGCGAGAAAAGCAAAAAAAAATGAGGTTAGTCGTAACGAAGCTATTAGTATTGATCAGCAGATCATTTCAACCAATTTTTGGTCTAACCGGAGCCGGTCGTCTTTTTATTGAAAAATTCATGGACGTTACACTTATCGAAAGCTGAGATGATCTCGAATGTTTGTTTCGCGACCCTGAAATGCAAAAAAACCAATGGAAATCATAAATAATTTATTAGTATTGGGCACGAGGCCATTTGAAGTAAATTTGTATCTAAAAAGAGTAGGGCGATTTTTTTTGAAATTGTTTTGGACTAATACACACCGAAAGCAGAGATGACCTCGATTGTCTGTTTCGTGATCCAAAAATGCAAAATAAGCGAGATCAATCATGACGAAGAGATTAGTATTGGTCACCAGGCTATTCATACAATGTTTGGGTCTAAACGGAGTCAGTCGATTATTTTTGAAAATCTATAGACTAACACACATCGAAGGTGAGATGAACTCGAATTTTCGTTTCAAGACCGAGAAATGCAAAAAAGGCTAGGTTAGTCTTAACGAAGCTATTAGTATTGGTCACCAGATCATTTGGGTCTAAACGGAGTCGATCAACATTTTATTGAAAAATTCAATAACTAACACTTACCGAAAGTTGAGATGATCTCGAATGCTTGTTTCGCAACCTAGAAATGTAATAAACCTATGTCAGTCATGAAGAAGATATTAGTATTGGTCACCCGGCCATTTGAACTAAAAAATTTTTTTATCTAAAAAGAGTACGTCAATTTTTTTTTTTAAATTATGGACTAACACGCACCGAAAGCAGTGATGACCTCGAATGTGCGTTTCGTGATCCAAAAATGAAAAATAAGCGAGCTCAGTCATGACGAAGCGATTAGTATTGCTCACGAGGCAATTCATACAAAGTTTGTGTCTAAACGGAGCTGATCTCGAATTTCCGTTTCTAGACCAAGAAACTTAGGAACAACGAGGTTAGTCTTAACGAAGCAATTAGTATTGGTCACCAGATCATTTCCACCAATTTTGGGTCTAAACAGAGTCGGTCGACTTTTTGTTGAATATTCATGGACTAACACTCACCGAAAGCTTAGATGATCTCGAATGTTTGTTTCGCGACCCGAATTCGCAATAAAACCTATGTCAGTCATTAAGAAGCTATTAGTATTGGTCACTAGACCATTTGAAATAAATTTGAATCTAAACAGAGCTGGTCGATTTTTTTGAAAAAAAATTATGGACTAACACACACCGAAAGCAGAGATGATCTCGAATGTCTATTTCGTGATTCAAAAACGCAAAATAAGCGAGGTCAGTCATAACGAAGTGATTAGCATAGGATAAAATTTCATTCCATTTTATCATTTTTGGTACAAAAGTACTACTATGTTCTGGATTTGATTCCATAAGCATAGTAACACCTTTCGGACTCATATTTTTAGCTTTTGGGGCTAAAGTAGTTTTCATTAGTCTGTAATATACTCTGTATATAACAGCTATTTCTTTGGTATTAACTTTGCTATTCATATTTCTTGTTTTAATGTTAAGAGTTAAGGTATCCAATATATTCTGGTTATTGATGTCAACCTAATAATTTGGATAACAATTAAAGTAAACCGAGCCATTAGCTAGGTTACTTTGCAGAACTCCTAACAAGGAATCATTAATGAATTTGGGTTTCTGACTCATAAATGAAAAATGAAGCGAGTTCAAAAATACCGAAGTCATGGGTATCCATCACCAGCCTGTTTGTGATGGACATGTCAATTTTTAGGGCATTCATACTCCGACGAATGGATTGAAAAAAACCCGTGTGCTAATACCCACCGAAAGTCCCAAAAATCATGAATTTTGGTTTCTGGCTCATAAATGCAAAATGAAGCGAGTTCAACAATAACGAAGTCATGGGGATCCACCAACAGCCTGTTTGTGATGGACATGTCGATTTTTAGGGCATTCATACTCCGACGACAGGATTCCAAATAACCCGCGTGCTAATACCCACCAAAAGTGCCAAAAATCAACAATTTGGGTTTCTGGCTCATAAATGCAAAATGAAGCGAGTTCAAAAATAACGAAGTCATGGGTATCCACCACCAGCCTGTTTGTGATGGACATGTCTATTTTTAGGGCATTCATACACCGACGACTGGATGGAATAAAACCCGTGTGCTAATACACACCGAAAGTGCCAAAAATCATGAATTTGGGTTTCTGGCTCATAAATGCAAAATAAAGCGAGTTCAACAATAACGAAGTCATGGGGATCCATCACCAGCCTGTTTGTGATGGACATGTCGATTTTTAGGGCATTCACACTCCGACGACAGGATTCCAAATAACCCGTATGCTAATACCCATCGAAAGTGCCAAAAATTATTAATTTGGGTTTCTGGCGCATAAATGCAAAATGAAGCGAGTTAAAAAATAACGAAGTCATGGGTATCCATCACCAACTTGTTTGTGATGGACATGTCGATTTTTAGGGCATTCATACTCCGACGACAGGATTCCAAATAACCCGTGTGCTAATACCCACCGAAAGTGCCAAAAATCAAGAATTTGGGTTTCTGGCTCATAAATGCAAAATGAAGCGAGTTCAAAAATAACGAAGTCATGGGTATCCATCACCAGCATGTTTGTGATGGACATGTCTATTTTTAGGGCATTCATACACCGACGACTGGATTAAAAAAAATCCGTGTGCTAATACCCACCGAAAGTGCCAAAAATCATGAATTTGGGTTTCTGGCTCATAAATTCAAAATGAAGAACAATAACGAAGTCATGCGGATCCATCACCAGCCTTTTTGTGATGGACATGTCGATTTTTAAGGCATTCACACTCCGACGACAGGATTCCAAATAACCCGTGTGCTAATACCCACCGAAAGTGCCAAAACTCATTAATTTGGGTTTCTGGCGCATAAATGCAAGATGAAGCGAGTTCAACAATAACGAAGTCATGGGTATCCATCACCAGTCTGTTTGTGATGGACATGACAATTTTTAGGACATTTATACTCCCACGACAAGATTCCAAATAAGCCGTATGCTAATACCCACCGAAAGTGCCAAAAATCAAGAATTTGGGTTTCTGGTTCATAAATGCAAAAAGAAGTGAGTTCAAAAATAACGAAGCATGGGTATCCATCACCAACCTGTTTGTGATGGACATGTCGATTTTTAAGGCATTCATACACCGACGACTGGATTGAAGAAACCCGTGTGCTAATACCCACCGAAAGTGCCAAAAATCATGAATTTGGGTTTCTGGCTCATAAATGCAAAATGAAGCGAGTTCAACAATAACGAAGTCATGGGTATCCATCACCAGCCTGTTTGTGATGGCCATGTCTAATTTTAGGGCATTCATACTCCGACGACGGCGATTCCAAATAACTCGTGTGCTAATACCCACCGAAAGTGCCAAAAATCATGAATTTGGGTTTCTGGCTCATAAATGCAAAATGAAGCGAGTTCAAAACTAACTAAGTCATGGGCATCCATCACCAGCCTGTTTGTGATGGACAGGTCGATTTTTAGGGCATTCATACACCGACGACTGGCTTGAAAAAAACCCGTGTGCTAATACCCACCGAAAGTGCCAAAAATCATGAATTTGGGTTTCTGGCTCATAAATGCAAAATGAAACGAGTTCAACAATAACGAAGTCATGGGTATCCATCACCAGCCTGTTTGTGATGAAAATGTCGATTTTTAGGGCATTCATACTCCGACGACAGGATTCGAAATAACCCGCGTGCAAATACTCACCGAAAGTGCCAAAAATCATGAATTTGGGTTTCTGGCTAATAAATGCTAAATGAAGCGAGTTCAACAATAACGAAGTCATGGGGATCCATCACCAGCCTGTTTTTTATGGACATGTCGATTTTTAGGGCATTCATACTCCGACGACAGGATTCCAAATAACGCGTGTGCTAATACCCACCGAAAGTGCCAAAAATCATGAATTTGGGTTTCTGGCGCATAAATGCAAAATGAAGCGAGTTCAACAATAACGAAGCCATGGGTATCCATCACCAGCCTGTTTGTGATGGACATGTCGATTTTTAGGTCATTCATACTCCGACGACGGGTATTCAAAATAACCCGTGTGCTAATACCCACCGAAAGTGCCAAAAATCATGAATTTGGGTTTCTAGCTCATAAATGCAAAATGACGCGAGTTCAACAATAACGAAGTCATGGGGATCCATCACCAGCCT
The DNA here is from genome assembly GCF_019175385.1 of Lycium barbarum. Classification (NCBI taxonomy): domain Eukaryota; kingdom Viridiplantae; phylum Streptophyta; class Magnoliopsida; order Solanales; family Solanaceae; genus Lycium; species Lycium barbarum. The sequence continues at coordinate 235,782 of NC_083337.1, read as the reverse complement.
GTTTGTGATGGACATGTAGATTTTTAGGGCATTCATACTCCGACGACAGGATTCCAAATAACCTGTGTGCTAATACCAACCGAAAGTGCCAAAAATCATGAATTTGGGTTTCTGGCGCATAAATGCAAAATGAAGCGAGTTCAAAAATAACGAAGTCATGGGTATCCATCACCAGCCTGTTTGTGATGGACATGTCTATTTTTAGGGCATTCATACACCGACGACTGGATTGAAAAAACCCGTGTGCTAATACCCACCGAATGTGCCAAAAATCATGAATTTGGGTTTCTGGCTCATAAATGCAAAATGAAGCGAGTTCAACAATAACGAAGTCATGGGTATCCATCACCAGCCTGTTTGTGATGGACATGTCTAATTTTAGGGCATTCATACTCCGACGACGGCGATTCCAAATAACTCGTGTGCTAATACCCACCGAAAGTGCCAAAAATCATGAATTTGGGTTTCTGGCTCATAAATGCAAAATGAAGCGAGTTCAAAACTAACTAAGTCATGGGCATCCATCACCAGCCTATTTGTGATGGACAGGTCGATTTTTAGGGCATTCATACACCGACGACTGGCTTGAAAAAAACCCGTGTGCTAATACCCACCGAAAGTGCCAAAAATCATGAATTTGGGTTTCTAGCTCATAAATGCAAAATGAAACGAGTTCAACAATAACGAAGTCATGGGTATCCATCACCAGCCTGTTTGTGATGAAAATGTCGATTTTTAGGGCATTCATACTCCGACGACAGGATTCGAAATAACCCGCGTGCAAATACTCACCGAAAGTGCCAAAAATCATGAATTTGGGTTTCTAGCTAATAAATGCTAAATGAAGAGAGTTCAACAATAACGAAGTCATGGGGATCCATCACCAGCCTGTTTTTTATGGACATGTCGATTTTTAGGGCATTCATACTCCGACGACAGGATTCCAAATAACGCGTGTGCTAATACCCACCGAAAGTGCCAAAAATCATGAATTTGGGTTTCTGGCGCATAAATGCAAAATGAAGCGAGTTCAACAATAACGAAGCCATGGGTATCCATCACCAGCCTGTTTGTGATGGACATGTCAATTTTTAGGTCATTCATACTCCGACGACGGGTATTCAAAATAACCCGTGTGCTAATACCCACCGAAAGTGCCAAAAATCATGAATTTGGGTTTCTAGCTCATAAATGCAAAATGACGCGAGTTCAACAATAACGAAGTCATGGGGATCCATCACCAGCCTGTTTGTGATGGACATGTAGATTTTTAGGGCATTCATACTCCGACGACAGGATTCCAAATAACCTGTGTGCTAATACCAACCGAAAGTGCCAAAAATCATGAATTTGGGTTTCTGGCGCATAAATGCAAAATGAAGCGAGTTCAAAAATAACGAAGTCATGGGTATCCATCACCAGCCTATTTGTGATGGACATGTCTATTTTTAGGGCATTCATACACCGACGACTGGATTGAAAAAACCCGTGTGCTAATACCCACCGAATGTGCCAAAAATCATGAATTTGGGTTTCTGGCTCATAAATGCAAAATGAAGCTGGTTCAAAAATAACGAAGTCATGGGTATCCATCACCAGCCTTTTTGTGATGGATATGTCGATTTTTAGGGCATTCATACTCCGACGACATGATTCCAAATAACCCGTGTGCTAATACCCACCGAAAGTGCCAAAAATCAAGAATTTGGGTTTCTGGCTCATAAATGCAAAATGAAGCGAGTTCAAAAATAACGAAGTCATGGGTATCCATCACCAGCCTGTTTGTGATGGACATGTCTATTTTTAGGGCATTCATACACCGACGACTGGATGGAATAAAACCCGTGTGCTAATACACACCGAAAGTGCCAAAAATCATGAATTTGGGTTTCTGGCTCATAAATACAAAATAAAGCGAGTTCAACAATAACGAAGTCATGGGGATCCATCACCAGCCTGTTTGTGATGGACATGTCTATTTTTAGGGCATTCGCACTCCGACGACAGGATTCCAAATAACCCGTGTGCTAATACCCACCGAAAGTGCCAAAAATCATTAATTTGGGTTTCTGGCGCATAAATGTAAGATGAAGCGGGTTCAACAATAACGAAGTCATGGGTATCCATCACCAGCCTGTTTGTGATGGACATGTCGATTTTTAGGGCATTCATACTCCGACGATAAGATTCCAAATAACCCGTGTGCTAATACCCACCGAAAGTGCCAAAAATCAAGAATTTGGGTTTCTGGCGCATAAATGCAAAATGAAGCGAGTTCAACAATAATGAAGTCATGGGTATCCATGACCAGCCTGTTTTTGATGGACATGTCTATTTTTAGGGCATTCATACACCTTCGACTGGCTTGAAAAAAACCCGTCTGCTAATACCCACCGAAAGTGCCAAAAATCATGAATTTGTGTTTCTAGCTCATAAATGCAAAATGAAGCGAGTTCAACAATAACGAAGTCAAGGGCATCCATCACCAAACTGTTTGTGACAGACATGTCAATTTTTTGGGCATTCATACACCGACAACAAGATTCCAAATAACCTGTGTGCTAACCCACCGAAAGAACCAAAAATCATGAATTTGGGTTTCTGGCTCATAAAAGCAAAATGAAGTTAGTTCAAAAATAACGAAGTCATGGGCATCCATCACCAGCCTGTTTGTGATGGACAGGTCGATTTTTAGGGCATTCATACACCGACGACTGGCTTGAAAAAAACCCGTGTGCTAATACCCACCGAAAGTGCCAAAAATCATGAATTTGGGTTTCTGGCTCATAAATGCAAAATGAAACGAGTTCAACAATAACGAAGTCATGGGTATCCATCACCAGCCTGTTTGTGATGAAAATGTCGATTTTTAGGGCATTCATACACCGTCGACTGGCTTGAAAAAAAACCCGTCTGCTAATACCCAACGAAAGTACCAAAAATCATGAATTTGTGTTTCTAGCTCATAAATGCAAAATGAAGCGAGTTCAACAATAACGAAGTCAAGGGCATCCATCACCAAACTGTTTGTGACAGACATGTCAATTTTTTGGGCATTCATACACCGACAACAAGATTCCAAATAACCTGTGTGCTAACCCACCGAAAGAACCAAAAATCATGAATTTGGGTTTCTGGCTCATAAATGCAAAATGAAGCGAGTTCAAAACTAACTAAGTCATGGGCATCCATCACCAGCCTGTTTGTGATGGACAGGTCGATTTTTAGGGCATTCATACACCGACGACTGGCTTGAAAAAAACCCGTGTGCTAATACCCACCGAAAGTGCCAAAAATCATGAATTTGGGTTTCTGGCTCATAAATGCAAAATGAAACGAGTTCAACAATAACGAAGTCATGGGTATCCATCACCAGCCTGTTTGTGATGAAAATGTCGATTTTTAGGGCATTCATACTCCGACGACAGGATTCGAAATAACCCGCGTGCAAATACTCACCGAAAGTGCCAAAAATCATGAATTTGGGTTTCTGGCTAATAAATGCTAAATGAAGCGAGTTCAACAATAACGAAGTCATGGGGATCCATCACCAGCCTGTTTTTTATGGACATGTCGATTTTTAGGGCATTCATACTCCGACGACAGGATTCCAAATAACGCGTGTGCTAATACCCACCGAAAGTGCCAAAAATCATGAATTTGGGTTTCTGGCGCATAAATGCAAAATGAAGCGAGTTCAACAATAACGAAGTCCAGGGCATCCATCACCAAACTGTTTGTGACAGACATGTCAATTTTTTGGGCATTCATACACCGACAACAAGATTCCAAATAACCTGTGTGCTAACCCACCGAAAGAACCAAAAATCATGAATTTGGGTTTCTGGCTCATAAAAGCAAAATGAAGTTAGTTCAAAAATAACGAAGTCATGGGCATCCATCACCAGCCTGTTTGTGATGGACAGGTCGATTTTTAGGGCATTCATACACCGACGACTGGATTCCAAATAACTCGTGTGCTAATACCCACCGAAAGTGCCAAAAATCAAGAATTTGGGTTTCTGTCTCATAAATGCAAAATGAAGTGAGTTCAACAACAACGAAGTCATGGGTATCCATCACCAGCCTGTTTGTGATGGACATGTCTATTTTTAGGGCATTCATACACCGTCGACTGGCTTGAAAAAAACCCGTCTGCTAATACCCACCGAAAGTGCCAAAAATCATGAATTTGTGTTTCTAGCTCATAAATGCAAAATGAAGCGAGTTCAACAATAACGAAGTCAAGGGCATCCATCACCAAACTGTTTGTGATGGGCATGTCGATTTTTAGGGCATTCATACTCCGACGAAAGGATTCCAAATAACCTGTGTGCTAATACCCACCGAAAGTGCCAAAAATCAAGAATTTGGGTTTCTGGCTCATAAATGCAAAAAGAAGTGAGTTCAAAAATAACGAAGTCATGGGTATCCATCACCAGCCTGTTTGTGATGGACATGTCGATATTTAGGGCATTCATACACTGACGACTGGATTGAAAAAACCCGTGTGCTAATACCCATCGAATGTGCCAAAAATGATGAATTTGGGTTTGTGGCTCATAAATGCAAAATGAAGCGAGTTCAACAATAACGAAGTCATGGGGATCCATCACCAGCCTGTTTGTGATGGACATGTAGATTTTTAGGGCATTCATACTCCGACGACAGGATTCCAAATAACCCGTGTGCTAATACCCACCGAAAGTGCCAAAAATTAAGAATTTGGGTTTCTGGCTCATAAATGCAAAATGAATCGAAGTTCAAAAATAACGAAGTCATGGGTATCCATCACCAGCCTGTTTGTGATGGACATGTCGATTTTTAGGGCATTCATATACCGACGACTGGATTGAAAAAACCCGTGTGCTAATACCCACCGAATGTGCCAAAAATGATGAATTTGGGTTTGTGGTTTATAAATGCAAAATGAAGCGAGTTCAACAATAACGAAGTCATGGGGATCCATCACCAGCCTGTTCGTGATGGACATGTAGAATTTTGGGGCATTCATACTCCGACGACAGGATTCCAAATAACCTGTGTGCTAATACCCACCGAAAGTGCAAAAAATCATGAATTAGGGTTTCTGGCGCATAAATGCAAAATGAAGCGAGTTCAAACATAACGAAGTCATGGGTATCCATCACCAGCCTGTTTGTGATGGACATGTCGATTTTTAGGGCATTCATACTCCGACGACGGGGATTCCAAATTACTCGTGTGCTAATACCCACCGAAAGTGCCAAAAATCATGAATTTGGGTTTCTGGCTCACAAATGCAAAATGAAGCGAGTTCAAAAATAACGAAGCATGGGTATCCATCACCAGCCTGTTTGTGATGGACATGTCTATTTTTAGGGCATTCATACACCATCGACTGGCTTGAAAAAAACCCGTGTGCTAATACCCACCAAAAGTGTCAAATATCATGAATTTGGGTTTCTGGCTCATAAATGCAAAATGAAGCGAGTTCAACAATAACGAAATCATGGGTATCCATCACCAGCCTGTTTGTGATGAAAATGTCGATTTTTAGGGCATTCATACTCCGACGACAGGATTCGAAATAACCCGCGTGCAAATACTCACCGAAAGTGCCAAAAATCATGAATTTGGGTTTCTAGCTAATAAATGCTAAATGAAGAGAGTTCAACAATAACGAAGTCATGGGGATCCATCACCAGCCTGTTTGTGATGGACATGTCTAATTTTAGGGCATTCATACTCCGACGACGGCGATTCCAAATAACTCGTGTGCTAATACCCACCGAAAGTGCCAAAAATCATGAATTTGGGTTTCTGGCTCATAAATGCAAAATGAAGCGAGTTCAAAACTAACTAAGTCATGGGCATCCATCACCAGCCTGTTTGTGATGGACAGGTCGATTTTTAGGGCATTCATACACCGACGACTGGCTTGAAAAAAACCCGTGTGCTAATACCCACCGAAAGTGCCAAAAATCATGAATTTGGGTTTCTGGCTCATAAATGCAAAATGAAACGAGTTCAACAATAACGAAGTCATGGGTATCCATCACCAGCCTGTTTGTGATGGACATGTCTAATTTTAGGGCATTCATACTCCGACGACGGCGATTCCAAATAACTCGTGTGCTAATACCCACCGAAAGTGCCAAAAATCATGAATTTGGGTTTCTGGCTCATAAATGCAAAATGAAGCGAGTTCAAAACTAACTAAGTCATGGGCATCCATCACCAGCCTGTTTGTGATGGACAGGTCGATTTTTAGGGCATTCATACACCGACGACTGGCTTGAAAAAAACCCGTGTGCTAATACCCACCGAAAGTGCCAAAAATCATGAATTTGGGTTTCTGGCTCATAAATGCAAAATGAAACGAGTTCAACAATAACGAAGTCATGGGTATCCATCACCAGCCTGTTTGTGATGAAAATGTCGATTTTTAGGGCATTCATACTCCGACGACAGGATTCGAAATAACCCGCGTGCAAATACTCACCGAAAGTGCCAAAAATCATGAATTTGGGTTTCTAGCTAATAAATGCTAAATGAAGAGAGTTCAACAATAACGAAGTCATGGGGATCCATCACCAGCCTGTTTTTTATGGACATGTCAATTTTTAGGGCATTCATACTCCGACGACAGGATTCCAAATAACGCGTGTGCTAATACCCACCGAAAGTGCCAAAAATCATGAATTTGGGTTTCTGGCGCATAAATGCAAAATGAAGCGAGTTCAACAATAACGAAGCCATGGGTATCCATCACCAGCCTGTTTGTGATGGACATGTCAATTTTTAGGTCATTCATACTCCGACGACGGGTATTCAAAATAACCCGTGTGCTAATACCCACCGAAAGTGCCAAAAATCATGAATTTGGGTTTCTAGCTCATAAATGCAAAATGACGCGAGTTCAACAATAACGAAGTCATGGGGATCCATCACCAGCCTGTTTGTGATGGACATGTAGATTTTTAGGGCATTCATACTCCGACGACAGGATTCCAAATAACCTGTGTGCTAATACCAACCGAAAGTGCCAAAAATCATGAATTTGGGTTTCTGGCGCATAAATGCAAAATGAAGCGAGTTCAAAAATAACGAAGTCATGGGTATCCATCACCAGCCTATTTGTGATGGACATGTCTATTTTTAGGGCATTCATACACCGACGACTGGATTGAAAAAACCCGTGTGCTAATACCCACCGAATGTGCCAAAAATCATGAATTTGGGTTTCTGGCTCATAAATGCAAAATGAAGCTGGTTCAAAAATAACGAAGTCATGGGTATCCATCACCAGCCTTTTTGTGATGGATATGTCGATTTTTAGGGCATTCATACTCCGACGACATGATTCCAAATAACCCGTGTGCTAATACCCACCGAAAGTGCCAAAAATCAAGAATTTGGGTTTCTGGCTCATAAATGCAAAATGAAGCGAGTTCAAAAATAACGAAGTCATGGGTATCCATCACCAGCCTGTTTGTGATGGACATGTCTATTTTTAGGGCATTCATACACCGACGACTGGATGGAATAAAACCCGTGTGCTAATACACACCGAAAGTGCCAAAAATCATGAATTTGGGTTTCTGGCTCATAAATACAAAATAAAGCGAGTTCAACAATAACGAAGTCATGGGGATCCATCACCAGCCTGTTTGTGATGGACATGTCTATTTTTAGGGCATTCGCACTCCGACGACAGGATTCCAAATAACCCGTGTGCTAATACCCACCGAAAGTGCCAAAAATCATTAATTTGGGTTTCTGGCGCATAAATGTAAGATGAAGCGGGTTCAACAATAACGAAGTCATGGGTATCCATCACCAGCCTGTTTGTGATGGACATGTCGATTTTTAGGGCATTCATACTCCGACGATAAGATTCCAAATAACCCGTGTGCTAATACCCACCGAAAGTGCCAAAAATCAAGAATTTGGGTTTCTGGCGCATAAATGCAAAATGAAGCGAGTTCAACAATAATGAAGTCATGGGTATCCATGACCAGCCTGTTTTTGATGGACATGTCTATTTTTAGGGCATTCATACACCTTCGACTGGCTTGAAAAAAACCCGTCTGCTAATACCCACCGAAAGTGCCAAAAATCATGAATTTGTGTTTCTAGCTCATAAATGCAAAATGAAGCGAGTTCAACAATAACGAAGTCAAGGGCATCCATCACCAAACTGTTTGTGACAGACATGTCAATTTTTTGGGCATTCATACACCGACAACAAGATTCCAAATAACCTGTGTGCTAACCCACCGAAAGAACCAAAAATCATGAATTTGGGTTTCTGGCTCATAAAAGCAAAATGAAGTTAGTTCAAAAATAACGAAGTCATGGGCATCCATCACCAGCCTGTTTGTGATGGACAGGTCGATTTTTAGGGCATTCATACACCGACGACTGGCTTGAAAAAAACCCGTGTGCTAATACCCACCGAAAGTGCCAAAAATCATGAATTTGGGTTTCTGGCTCATAAATGCAAAATGAAACGAGTTCAACAATAACGAAGTCATGGGTATCCATCACCAGCCTGTTTGTGATGAAAATGTCGATTTTTAGGGCATTCATACACCGTCGACTGGCTTGAAAAAAAACCCGTCTGCTAATACCCAACGAAAGTACCAAAAATCATGAATTTGTGTTTCTAGCTCATAAATGCAAAATGAAGCGAGTTCAACAATAACGAAGTCAAGGGCATCCATCACCAAACTGTTTGTGACAGACATGTCAATTTTTTGGGCATTCATACACCGACAACAAGATTCCAAATAACCTGTGTGCTAACCCACCGAAAGAACCAAAAATCATGAATTTGGGTTTCTGGCTCATAAATGCAAAATGAAGCGAGTTCAAAACTAACTAAGTCATGGGCATCCATCACCAGCCTGTTTGTGATGGACAGGTCGATTTTTAGGGCATTCATACACCGACGACTGGCTTGAAAAAAACCCGTGTGCTAATACCCACCGAAAGTGCCAAAAATCATGAATTTGGGTTTCTGGCTCATAAATGCAAAATGAAACGAGTTCAACAATAACGAAGTCATGGGTATCCATCACCAGCCTGTTTGTGATGAAAATGTCGATTTTTAGGGCATTCATACTCCGACGACAGGATTCGAAATAACCCGCGTGCAAATACTCACCGAAAGTGCCAAAAATCATGAATTTGGGTTTCTGGCTAATAAATGCTAAATGAAGCGAGTTCAACAATAACGAAGTCATGGGGATCCATCACCAGCCTGTTTTTTATGGACATGTCGATTTTTAGGGCATTCATACTCCGACGACAGGATTCCAAATAACGCGTGTGCTAATACCCACCGAAAGTGCCAAAAATCATGAATTTGGGTTTCTGGCGCATAAATGCAAAATGAAGCGAGTTCAACAATAACGAAGTCCAGGGCATCCATCACCAAACTGTTTGTGACAGACATGTCAATTTTTTGGGCATTCATACACCGACAACAAGATTCCAAATAACCTGTGTGCTAACCCACCGAAAGAACCAAAAATCATGAATTTGGGTTTCTGGCTCATAAAAGCAAAATGAAGTTAGTTCAAAAATAACGAAGTCATGGGCATCCATCACCAGCCTGTTTGTGATGGACAGGTCGATTTTTAGGGCATTCATACACCGACGACTGGATTCCAAATAACTCGTGTGCTAATACCCACCGAAAGTGCCAAAAATCAAGAATTTGGGTTTCTGTCTCATAAATGCAAAATGAAGTGAGTTCAACAACAACGAAGTCATGGGTATCCATCACCAGCCTGTTTGTGATGGACATGTCTATTTTTAGGGCATTCATACACCGTCGACTGGCTTGAAAAAAACCCGTCTGCTAATACCCACCGAAAGTGCCAAAAATCATGAATTTGTGTTTCTAGCTCATAAATGCAAAATGAAGCGAGTTCAACAATAACGAAGTCAAGGGCATCCATCACCAAACTGTTTGTGATGGGCATGTCGATTTTTAGGGCATTCATACTCCGACGAAAGGATTCCAAATAACCTGTGTGCTAATACCCACCGAAAGTGCCAAAAATCAAGAATTTGGGTTTCTGGCTCATAAATGCAAAAAGAAGTGAGTTCAAAAATAACGAAGTCATGGGTATCCATCACCAGCCTGTTTGTGATGGACATGTCGATATTTAGGGCATTCATACACTGACGACTGGATTGAAAAAACCCGTGTGCTAATACCCATCGAATGTGCCAAAAATGATGAATTTGGGTTTGTGGCTCATAAATGCAAAATGAAGCGAGTTCAACAATAACGAAGTCATGGGGATCCATCACCAGCCTGTTTGTGATGGACATGTAGATTTTTAGGGCATTCATACTCCGACGACAGGATTCCAAATAACCCGTGTGCTAATACCCACCGAAAGTGCCAAAAATTAAGAATTTGGGTTTCTGGCTCATAAATGCAAAATGAATCGAAGTTCAAAAATAACGAAGTCATGGGTATCCATCACCAGCCTGTTTGTGATGGACATGTCGATTTTTAGGGCATTCATATACCGACGACTGGATTGAAAAAACCCGTGTGCTAATACCCACCGAATGTGCCAAAAATGATGAATTTGGGTTTGTGGTTTATAAATGCAAAATGAAGCGAGTTCAACAATAACGAAGTCATGGGGATCCATCACCAGCCTGTTCGTGATGGACATGTAGAATTTTGGGGCATTCATACTCCGACGACAGGATTCCAAATAACCTGTGTGCTAATACCCACCGAAAGTGCAAAAAATCATGAATTAGGGTTTCTGGCGCATAAATGCAAAATGAAGCGAGTTCGAACATAACGAAGTCATGGGTATCCATCACCAGCCTGTTTGTGATGGACATGTCGATTTTTAGGGCATTCATACTCCGACGACGGGGATTCCAAATTACTCGTGTGCTAATACCCACCGAAAGTGCCAAAAATCATGAATTTGGGTTTCTGGCTCACAAATGCAAAATGAAGCGAGTTCAAAAATAACGAAGCATGGGTATCCATCACCAGCCTGTTTGTGATGGACATGTCTATTTTTAGGGCATTCATACACCATCGACTGGCTTGAAAAAAACCCGTGTGCTAATACCCACCAAAAGTGCCAAATATCATGAATTTGGGTTTCTGGCTCATAAATGCAAAATGAAGCGAGTTCAACAATAACGAAGTCATGGGTATCCATCACCAGCCTGTTTGTGATGAAAATGTCGATTTTTAGGGCATTCATACTCCGACGACAGGATTCGAAATAACCCGCGTGCAAATACTCACCGAAAGTGCCAAAAATCATGAATTTGGGTTTCTAGCTAATAAATGCTAAATGAAGCGAGTTCAACAATAACGAAGTCATGGGGATCCATCACCAGCCTTTTTTTTATGGACATGTCGATTTTTATGGCATTCATACTCCGACGACAGGATTCCAAATAACGCGTGTGCTAATACCCACCGAAAGTGCCAAAAATCATGAATTTGGGTTTCTGGCGCATAAATGCAAAATGAAGCGAGTTCAACAATAAAGAAGCCATGGGTATCCATCACCAGCCTGTTTGTGATGGACATGTCGATTTTTAGGTCATTCATACTCCGACGACGGGTATTCAAAATAATCCGTGTGCTAATACCCACCGAAAGTGCCAAAAATCATGAATTTGGGTTTCTAGCTCATAAATGCAAAATGAAGCGAGTTCAACAATAACGAAGTAATGGGGATCCATCACCAGCCTGTTTGTGATGGACATGTAGATTTTTAGGGCATTCATACTCCGACGACAGGATTCCAAATAACCTGTGTGCTAATACCAACCGAAAGTGCCAAAAATCATGAATTTGGGTTTCTGGCGCATAAATGCAAAATGAAGCGAGTTCAACATTAACGAAGTCATGGATATCCATCACCAGCCTGTTTTTAATGGACATGTCTATTTTTAGAGCATTCATACACCGACGACTGGATTGAAAAAACCCGTGTGCCAAAAATCATGAATTTGGGTTTCTGGCTCATAAATGCAAAATGAAGCTGGTTCAAAAATAACGAAGTCATGGGTATCCATCACTAGCCTTTTTGTGATGGATATGTCGATTTTTAGGGCATTCATACTCCGACGACAGGATTCCAAATAACCCGTGTGCTAATACCCACCGAAAGTGCCAAAAATCAAGAATTTGGGTTTCTGGCTCATAAATGCAAAATGAAGCGAGTTCAAAAATAACGAAGTCATGGGTATCCATCACTAGCCTTTTTGTGATGGATATGTCGATTTTTAGGGCATTCATACTCCGACGACAGGATTCCAAATAACCCGTGTGCTAATACCCACCGAAAGTGCCAAAAATCAAGAATTTGGGTTTCTGGCTCATAAATGCAAAATGAAGCGAGTTCAAAAATAACGAAGTCATGGGTATCCATCACCAGCCTGTTTGTGATGGACATGTCTATTTTTAGGGCATTCATACACCGACGACTGGATGGAATAAAACCCGTGTGCTAATACACACCGAAAGTGCCAAAAATCATGAATTTGGGTTTCTGGCTCATAAATGCAAAATAAAGCGAGTTCAACAATAACGAAGTCATGGGGATCCATCACCAGCCTGTTTGTGATGGACATGTCGATTTTTAGGGCATTCACACTCCGATGACAGGATTCCAAATAACCCGTGTGCTAATACCCACCGAAAGTGCCAAAAATCATTAATTTGGGTTTCTGGCGCATAAATGTAAGATGAAGTGGGTTCAACAATAACGAAGTCATGGGTATCCATCACCAGCCTGTTTGTGATGGACATGTCGATTTTTAGGGCATTCATACTCCGACGACAAGATTCCAAATAACCCGTGTGCTAATACCCACCGAAAGTGCCAAAAATCAAGAATTTGGGTTTCTGGCGCATAAATGCAAAATGAAGCGAGTTCAACAATAACGAAGTCATGGGTATACATCACCAGCCTGTTTGTGATGGACATGTCTATTTTTAGGGCATTCATACACCGTCGACTAGCTTGAAAAAAACCTGTCTGCTAATACCCACCGAAAGTGCCAAAAATCATGAATTTGGGTTTCTGGCTCATAAATGCAAAATGAAGCAAGTTCAACAATAACGAAGTCATGGGTATCCATCACCAGCCTGTTTGTGATGGAAATGACGATTTTTAGGGCATTCATACTCCGACGACGGCGATTCCAAATAACTCGTGTGTTAATACCCACCGAAAGTGCCAAAAATCATGAATTTGGGTTTCTGGCGCATAAATGCAAAATGAAGCGAGTTCAACAATAACGAAGTCATGGGTATCCATCACCAGCCTGTTTGTGATGGACATGTCGATTTTTAGGGCATTCATACTCCGACGACGGCGATTCCAAATAAATACCCACCGAAAGTGCCAAAAATCAAGAATTTGGGTTTCTGGCGCATAAATGCAAAATGAAGCGAGTTCAACAATAACGAAGTCAAGGGTATCCATCACCAGCCTGTTTGTGATGGACATGTCGATTTTTAGGGCATTTATACTCCGACGACGGCGATTCCAAATAACTCGTGTGCTAATACCCACCGAAAGTGCCAAAAATCATGAATTTGGGTTTCTGGCTCATAAATGCAAAATGAAGCGAGTTCAACTATAACGAAGTCATGGGTATCCATCACCAGCCTGTTTGTGATGAAAATTACGATTTTTAGGGCATTCATACTCCGACGACAGGATTCCAAATAACCCGCGTGCTAATATCCACCGAAAGTGCCAAAAATCATGAATTTGGGTTTCTGGCTCATAAATGCAAAATGAAGCGAGTTCAACAATAACGAAGTCATGGAGATCCATCACCAGCTTGTTTGTGATGGACATGTCGATTTTTAGGGCATTCATACTCCGACGACAGGATTCCAAATAACCCGTGTGCTAATACCCACCGAAAATGCCAAAAATCATGAATTTGGATTTCTGGCGCATAAAAGCAAAATGAAGCGAGTTCGACAATAACGAAGCCATGGGTATCCATCACCAGCCTGTTTGTGATGGACATGTCGATTTTTAGGTCATTCATACTCCGACGACGGGTATTCAAAATAACCCGTGTGCTAATACCCACCGAAAGTGCCAAAAATCATGAATTTGCGTTTTTAGCTCATAAATGCAAAATGAAGCGAGTTCAAAAATAACAAAGTCATGGGTACCCATCACCAGCCTGTTTGTGATCGACATGTCGATTTTTAGGGCATTCATACACCGACGACTGGATTGAAAAAAACCCGTGTGCTAATACCCACCGAAAGTGCCAAAAATAATGAATTTGGGTTTCTGGCTCATAAATGCAAAATGAAGCGAGTTCAATAATAACGAAGTCATGAGGATCCATCACCAGCCTGTTTGTGATGGACATGTCGATTTTTAGGGCATTCATACTCTGACGACAGGATTCCAAATTACCCGTGTGCTAATACCCACCGAAAGTGCCAAAAATCATGAATTTGGGTTTCTAGCGCATAAATGCAAAATGAAGCGAGTTCAACAATAACGAAGTCATGGGTATCCATCACCAGCCTGTTTGTGATGGACATATTGATTTTTAGGGCATTCATACTCCGACGACAGGATTTCAAATAACTCGTGTGCTAGTACCCACCGAAAGTGCCAAAAATCATGAATTTGGGTTTCTGGCTCATAAATGGAGAAATTTATGGACTAACACACACTGAAAGCAGAGATGACCTCGAATGTGCGTTTTGTGATCCAAAAACGAAAATTAAGTGAGGTCAGTCATGACGAAGCGATTATTATTTTTCAACAGGCTATTTATACAAAGTTTGAGTCTAAACGGAGCCGGTCGATTATTTTTTAATAATCTATAGACTAATAACACATATCGAAGCTGAGATGAACCCAAATTTTCGTTTAAAGACCGAGAAACGCAAAAAAAGCGAGGCTAATCTTAACGAAGCTATTAGTATTGGTCACCAGGTCATTTGCACCAATTTTGGGTCTATATGGAACCAATCAAATTTTTATTGAAAAATTTATTGACTAACACTCACCGAAAGCTAAGATGATCTCGAATGCTTGTTTCGCAACCTAGAAACGTAAAAAACCTATGGCAGTCATGAAGAAGTTATTAGTATTGGTCATCGGGCCATTTGAACTAAATTTTGATCTAAACAGAGTCGGTCAATTTTTTATAAAAAAATTATGGACTAACACACACCGAAATCAGAGATGACCTCAAATGTGTGTTTCTTAAATCCAAAAATGGAAAATAAGTGAGCTCATCATGACGAAGCGATTAGTATTACTTACTAGCCAATTCATACAAAGTTTGAGTCTAAACGGAGCCGGTCGTTTATTTTTGAAAAATCTATAGACTAGCACACATCGAAGCTAAGATAATCTCGAATTTCTGTTTCTAGAACGAGAAACACAAAAAAAAGCGAGGTTAGTCTTAAAGAAGCAATTAGTATTGGTCACCGGATCATTTCCACCAATTTTGGGTCTAAACGGAGCCGGTCGACTTTTTATTGAATATTCATGGACTAACACTCACTGAAATATGGGATGATCTCGAATGTTTGTTTCGCGACCCAGATTCGCAATAAAACCTATGTCAGTCATGAAGAAGCTATTAGTATTGGTCACCAGACCCTTTGAACTAAATTTCGATCTAAACAGAGCCGGTCGATTTAAAAAAAAAATATGGCCTAACACACACTGAAAGCAGAGATGACCTCGAATGTCTGTTTCGTGATCCAAAAACTGAAAATAAGCGAGGTCAGTCATGTCGAAGCGATTAGTATTGGTCACCAGGCTATTCCTACAAAGTTTGAGTCTAAACGAAGCCGGTCGATTATTTTTGAAAAATCCATCGACTAACACACATCGAAGCTGAGATGATCTCGAATTTTCGTTTCTAGACCGAGAAACGCAAAAAAAAAAACGAGGTTAGTGTTAACGAAGCTATTAGTATTTGTCACAAAATCATTTCCACCAATTTTTGGTCTAAACGGAGCCGGTCAACTTTTTATTGAAAAATTTATTGACTAACACTCACTGATAGCTGAGATGATCTCGAATGTTTGTTTTGCAACGCAAAAACACCTATGTCAGTCATGAAGAAGCTATTAGTATTGGTCACCACGCCATTTGAACTAAATTTTGATCTAAACAGAGTCGGTCGATTTTTTAAAAAAAAATTATGGACTAATACACACCGAAAGCAGAGATGACCTCGAATGTGTGTTTTGTGATCCAAAAACGAAAAATAATCGAGGTCAGTCCTGACGAAGCGATTAGTATGGGTCATCAGGCTATTCATACAAAGATTGAGTTTAAACGGAGCCGGTCGATTATTTTTGAAAAATCTATAGACTAACACACATCGAAGCTAAGATGATCTCGAATTTACGTTTCTAGACCGAGAAACGCGAAAAAATGAGGCCAGTCAGGACGAAGCAATAATGCTAGTCACCAGAACATTTCCACCAATTTTGGGTCTAAACCGAGCCGGTAGTCTTTTTATTGAATATTCATGGACTAACACTCACCGAAAGCTAAGATGATCTCGAATGTTTTTTTTTACCCAAATTCGCAATAAAATCTATGTCAGTCATGAAGAAGCTACTAGTATTAGTCACCAGGCCATTTGAACTAAATTTGGATCTAAACAGAGCCGGTCTATTATTAAAAAAAATTATGGACTAACACACACCGAAAGGAGAGATGACCTCGAATGTCTGTTTCGTGATCCAAAAAATGCAAAATAAACGAGATCAGTCATGACGAAGCGATTAGTATTGGTCACTAGGCTATTCATACAAAGTTTGGGTCTAAACAGAGCCAGTTGATTATTTTTGAAAAATCTATAACAACACATCGAAGCTGAGATGATCACGAATTTACGTACCGAGAAACGCAAAAAAATAGAGTGAGGTTAGTCATAACGACGATATTACTAATTGTCACCAAGTCATTTCCACCAATTTATGGTCTAAACGGAGCCGGTCAATATTTGATTAAAAAATCCATGGAGTAACAATCACCGAAAATTGAGATGATCTCGAATTTATTTTTCGTGACTTAGAAACGCGAAAAAATGAGGCCAGTCAGGACGAAGCAATAAGTGCTAGTCACCAGACCATTTCCACCAATTTTGGGTCTAACCGGAGCAGGTCGTCTTTTTATTGAATATTGATGGACTAACACTCACCGAAAGCTGAGATCCCGAATGTTTGTTTTGACTCAGATTCGCAAAAAAATCTATGTCAGTCATGAAGAAGCTATTAGTATTAATCGCCAGGCCATTTGAACTAAATTTGGATCTAAGCAAAGCCGGTCGATTGAAAAAATAAATTATGGACTAACACACACCGAAAGCAGAGATGACCTCGAATGTCTGTTTCGTGATCCAAAAAATGCCAAAATAAGTGAGGTCAGTAATGACGAAGCGATTAGTATTGGTCACCAGGCTATTCATACAAAGTTTGGGTCTAAACGGAGCCAGTTGATTATTTTTGAAAAATCTATAGACAACACATCGAAGCTGAGATGATCACGAATTTGCGTTTCTGTACCGAGAAACGCAAAAAAATAAAGTGAGGTTAGTCATAACGAAGCTATTAATAATTTTCACCAAGTCATTTCCACCAATTTATGGTCTAAACGGAGCCGGTCAATATTTTATCAAAAAATCCATGGACTAACAATCACCGAAAATTGAGATGATCTCGAATTTATTTTTCGTGACTTAGAAACGCGAAAAAATGAGGCCAGTCAGGACGACGCAATAAGTGCTGGTCAGCAGACCATTTCCATCAAGCTTGGGTCTAAACGGAGTCGGTCGATTTATTTATGAAATATTTATGGGCTAACACTCATCGAAAGCCGAGATGATCTCAAATGTCTGTTTCGCGACCAAGAAACACAAAAAAGGCTATGTGAGTCATGAAGAAGCTATTAGTATTGGTTACCGTGCCATTTGAACCAAATTTGGATCTAAATAGAAGCGGTCGATCGTTTTTGAAAAATTTATTGACTAAGACACACCGAAAGCAGAGTTGACCTCGAATGTGTGTTTCGTGATCAGAAAGCGCAAAATAAGCGAGGTCAGTCATGACAAAGCGATTAATTTTGGTACTAAGCTATTCATACAAAGTTTGTGTCTAAACGGAGTAGGTCGATTATTTTTGAAAAAACTATAGACTAACACACATTGAAGCTGAGATGATCTTGAATTTCCGTTTCTAGACCGAGAAATGAAAAAAAAAAACTAGGTTAGTCTTAACGAAGCTATTAGTATTGATCACCAGATCATTTCCACCAATTTTGGGTCTAAACGGAGCTGGTCGTCTTTTATTGAAAAATTCATGGACCAACACTCACCGAAAGCTGAGATGATCTCGAATGTTTGTTTCGCGATCTTGAAACGCAAAAACCAATGCCAATCATGAAGAATTTATTAGTATTGGTCACTACGCCATTTGAACTAAATTTTGATCTAAAATGAGTAGGCCGATTTTTTTAAAAAAAATTATGGACTAACATACACCGAAAGCAGAGATGACCGCGATTGTCTGTTTCGTGATCCAAAAACGCAAAATAAGCGAGGTAAGTCATGACAAAGAGATTAGTATTGGTCACTAGGCTATTCATACAAAGTTTCGGTCTAAACGGAGCCGGTCGATTATTTTTGAAAAATTTATAGACTAACACACATCGAAGCTGATATGAACTCGAATTTTCGTTTCTAGACTGAGAAATGTATTGGTCACCAGATCATTTCCACCAATTTTGGGTCTAAATGGAGCCAGTCAACTTTTTATTGAAAAATTCATTGACTAACACTCACGGAAAGCTGAGATGATCTCGAATGCTTGTTTCGCAACATAGAAATGTAAAAAAAACTTATGTCAGTCATGAAGAAGCTATTAGTATTGGTCAACACAGTGGGTCAATTTTTAAAAAAAAATTATGGACTAAAACACACCGAAAGCAGAGATGACCTCGAATGTGTGTTTCGTGATCCAAAAGCGAAAAATAAGCGAGCTCAGTCATGACGAAGCGATTGGTATTGCTCACCAGGAAATTCATACAAAGTTTGAGTCTAAACGGAGCCGGTCGATTATTTTTGAAAAATCAATAGACTAATACACATCAAAGCTGAGATGATCTCGAATTTCCGTTTCTAGACCGAGAAACGCAAAAAAAGAGAGGTTAGTCTTAACGAAGCAATTAGTATTGGTCACCAGATCATTTCCACTAAATTTGGGTCTAAACGGAGCCGATCGACTTTTTATTGAATATTCATGGACTTAACACTCACCGTAAGCTCAGATGATCTCGAATATTTGTTTCGCGACCCAGATTTGCAATAAAACCTATGTCAGTCATGAAGAAGCTATTGGCTTATTTTTCGATTGTGGGTCGAAAAAAAAGTCATGACTATGCAAATCTGGGTCGCGAATAAACCAATAGCTTTTTTTTTTGCATTTTTCAATAAAAAGATGATTGGCTCCATTTAGACCCAAAATTGGTGAAAAAGATCTGATGACCAATACTAATAGCTTCATTAAGACTAACCTTGCTTTTTTGACATTTCTCGGTTTAGAAACGGAAATTCGAGATCATCTCAGCTTCGATGTGTTTTAGTCTATAGATTTTTCAAAAATAATCGACCGGCTCCATTTAGGCTCACACTTTGTATGAATTGCCTGGTGAGCAATACCAATCGCTTCGTCATGACTGAGCTCGCTTATTTTTCGCTTTTGGATCACGAAACACACATTCGAGGTCAGCTCTGCTTTCGGTGTGTGTTAGTCCATAAATTCTTTTTTTAAAATTGACCGACTCTGTTTAGATCAAAATTTAGTTCAAATGGCCTGATGACCAATACTAATAGCTTCTTCATGACTCATATAGCCTTTTTTGCGTTTCTTGGTCGCGAAACAGACTTTCGAGATCATCTCAATTTTCAATAACTGTTAGCCCATAGATATTTCAAACAAAAAAAAATTCATCGGCTCCATTTAGACCCAAACTTGATGGAAATGGTCTGGTGACCAGTACTTATTGCTTCGTCCTGACTAGCCTTGTTTTTTCGGGTTTCTAAGTCACGAAAAATAAATTCGAGATCATCTCAATTTTCGGTGATTTTTTGTCCATCGATTTTTTAATAAAATATCGACCGGTTCTGTTTAGACCATAAATTGGTGGAAATGACTTGGTGATCAATATTAATAGCTTCGTTATGATTGACCTCGTTTTATTTTTTTGCGTTTCTCAGTATAGAAACACAAATTCATGATCATCTCAGCTTCGATATGTTGTCCATAGATATTTCAAAAATAATCGACCAGCTCCATTTAGTATTGGTTACTAGGCCAATTCCGCCAAGTTTGGGTCTAAACGGAGCTAGTCAATATTATTTTTATTTTTTGAAAACCGAATGGACTAATAGTAACTCAAAAAGCTAAGATTATCTCGAATTTCTATTTCGTAACTCAGAAACACTAAAACACGACGTCAGTCATGATGAAACTATTAGTACTGGTCACCAAACCATTTCCATCAAGTTTGGATCTAAACGGAGTCGGTCGATTTCTTTTGAAATATCTATGGACTAACGCTCACCTAAGCTGAGATGATCTCGAATTCCTGTTTCTTGACCAAGAAACGCAAAAAGAGCGAGGTCAACCATAACGAAGCTATTAGTATTGGTCACCAAATCATTTTACCAATTTTGGGTCTAAACGGAGCCGATCGACTTTTTATTGAAAAATCCATGGACTAACACTCATCGAAAATTGAGATGATCTCGAATTTATTTTTCGTGACTCATACGCAAAAACACAAGTCCTATCATTACGAAGCTAATAGTATTGGTTACCAGGCCATTTTCACCAAATTTGGATCTAAACGGAGCCGGTCAATTTTATTTTATTTTTGAAAAATCAATTGACTAACACATTCCGAAAGCTAAGATGATTTCGAATTTCTATTTCGTAACTCAAAAACACTAAAAACGCGACGTCAGTAATGATGAAGTTATTAGTACTGGTCACTAGACCACTTCCATCAAGTTTGAGTCTAAACGGAGTACGTCAATTTTTTTTAAAATATTTATGAACTAACACACACCGAAGCTGAGATGATCTCGAATTTCTGTTTCTAAACCGAGAAACGCAAAAAAAGCGGGTTCAGTAATAACAAATCTATTAGTATTGGTCATCAAGTCATTTTCACTGATTTTGGGTCTAAACAGAGCCGGTCGACTTTCTAGTGAAAAATCTTTGGACTAAAACTCACTGAAAGCTGCGATGATTTCGAATGTCCGTTTCGCAACCCAGAAACGCAAAACAAACACCGAAGCTGAGATGACCTCGAATTTCTATTTTAGACCGAAAAACGCAAAAAAAACGAGGTTAGTCTTAACGAAGCTATTAGTTTTGGTCACCGAGTCATTTCCACCAATTTTGGGTCTAAACGGAGTCGATCGTCTTTTTATTGAAAAATTCATGGACTAACAATCATCGAAAATTGAGATGATCTCAAATTTATTTTTCGTGACTCAGAAACACAAAAATACAAGGTCAATCATGACGAACCTAATAGTATTGGTTGCCAAGTTATTTCCACCAATTTTGGGTCTAAACAGAGCCGGTTAAATTTTAAAAAAAAAAAAAAAAAAAACAATGGACTAACACATGCCGAAAGATGAGATGATCTCGAATTTCTATTTCATAACTCAAAAACATTAAAAACGCGACGTTAGTCTTGAAGAAGCTATTAATACTGGTCAGCAGACCACTTCCATCAAGTTTGAGTCTAAACGGAGTTGGTCAATTTTTATTTTTTTTGAAATATTTATGGACTAACACATATCGAAGCTAAGATGATCTCGAATTTCTGTTTCTAGAACGAGAAACACAAAAAAGGCGAGGTCAGTCATAACGAAGCTAATGTATTGATCATCAAGTCATTTCCACCTATTTTGGGTCTAAACGGAGCCAGTCGACTTTCTATTGAAAAATCTATGGACCAACATCAATTTGATTATCATCTGCTGATCCCACAGCTAGGTGTAGGATGATGATGTAGATTTAAATAAAAAAAATGCAATAATATACAGAAAGCATCCATGAAATATTGAAAACCGAAAACTTAATATCAATTCATCAGCTAGAGCATATTCTGCACCAGTCCTTGTTAACTACATCCCTTATGAACTTTTGCGCAGCGAGAAAGATCTCTTTGTTTTGATTCTCTTTGAAGTGCTTGTACCAAGTTGGACCATATCTGTGAAAATTTCGTATGATCTTAGTCAACTTTAGACACATGCAAAAACAATCAAGACACCAAATAAATGTCTCCATAATATTATGACCAAAAAAAAAAAAAAAAGATGAGACCACATATACCCATGTTCACTGATTCACTCTGTTGCTTTCACCGAGCACTACGGTTAAGCAAACCTTGGAACGACAGATAAAGATCTTTGTTATCTGTCCCGAAAATCTCTTCTGCTTTTTTCAAAGTTTCCTACATTTATAAAGGCAGAAAAGGAATAGTAGAAAGCATTCAGTTACTGAGTAGACAAATAAGAGGAATTCACAGGACGCTAATAGCCTAACGATCCTAATTACTTTCATCACCTCACGAGATTGCTTTTGTGCATTTAATTCCTTAATGTTGGTCAGAAATGCACTGAACTGCTCATAGGATAGACGACTCCTGCATCAGCAACATGCAGATACTGTCAGGTGAAAGATCCTTACTAAAAAAAATTAAACAGAAAGAAGGTAGTTTAGCTATCCACCTAGCTTGTCGGAAGAACTCCTTCCCATCAATTCGGGGAGTTTGACCTGGTAATTCGCATTAAGGAAACCGAATCAAATGATCATATGTAAACCAGTCAGTAGCATGATTTTTCAAAATGATCTCGACCAAAAATACAACAACAACAACCCAGTGAAATCCCACATCGTGGGGTCTGGGGAGGGTAGAGTGTACGCAGACCTGACTCCTACCAAGGTAGGACGGCTGTTTCCGAAAGACCCCCGGCTCAATAAAAGCATAAAAAGAAGTCAGATAAGGTTAAGAGATTCGGATAAGAGATTTAAAGCGATATGGAAATGAAATAATGCAAGCGACACAGATAACACATGATAATCAGAGCACAGGAAATAACAGACAATAGCAGAAATCGGGGCAGATGACACAAGATAACCAAAGCACAGGAAATAACAGATAATAGCAGAAATCGGAGCACAAGAAATTATATTGCAATAATGCGACTACTAATAAAAACGGATAACGAGACTATCTACTAGCCTTCTACCCTAATTTGGGTCCTCCAAACCCTCCTATCTAAGAATGACTTTCTAAATATGCAACACCATAAATGCAAGAGAACAGATAGCAGTAACATTTCCACAGCTCACAAAAGGAAACTTAAAAAGTCAGTTCTTAGTTACCTGGCAATGGGCGTGCCTTTGGAGGAGAGTTAGCTGCTGATGACTGTTGACTTGATGGAAAATAAGATGACATTGAACCTCGTCCGTCATATTGAAAGTTTGTTGGAGAATTGGCACCGGATGTCCTCTGAGGAGATCCAGCAACAGAATATCTTCTAGGAGATACGCTAGTTGAAATTATTTTGGGAGTTCCAGTTGGAGTAAGACGCGGTGTTATGTAAGGTGTCATGGAAAATCTTTGCACAGCTCGCTTTGAGGCTGGATCCAAGAAAATGGAAAAACGTTCACTGCTTTTGCTACATCATATTATAAGAAGCAGAATGTAATGTGCAAATACCATCATCATTAATTACTGTGCTGTCCATAGAACCACCGAAAGAATGGTGTACTCCATAGCTGTTCACCTCCTCTGCAGGATATAATTAGCAAGACCAAATTTAGAACATCAAAGACAGAACTCCATATCTTGAAGCAGCCAAAAGTGTGACATAAAATCTTGAACATGACCAGATGAACACATCACAGGAAATACATATAAATTGAAGCCAAGACTTACCCTTTACAGAATAGGCCTTATGGGTAGATTGGTCGTAAGTGCCAATATCAACAGTTTCAGCTTGCTGAAGATGCAGAAACAAGATTGGCAATTTAGTCCAGCGGAAGCACAGGATAGGGGGGAAAAAAAATGGTCTTGCTCTACTGATACAAGTAATGGGAATTTGCCTAGCGCAAATATTTGAATTCCAACATTATTACCAAAAACTTCTTTTAGGAAGTTTGATTAGGTGTTTGGATACGAATTTGATGATATTTGAAAAAAGTAGTCTTTCAAGTCTAGTTGAAAGGGGGCATGTGAAAATTGGAGTTGTGTTTGAACATGCATTAAGCTCTATAAGGGAATTCTGTTTTATTACCACTTCTTCAAACTTGAAAAACTCAACTCTAGTTGGAGTGAAAAGTTGACTACAATGTATAACCAAACAGTTATTTGAAAAAGAAGGACAATATTGGTATGTCTAATGGGCCCTAAGTTACTCTCTTCATGATTTTCCCAAAACGAAACACAAAGAGATTAAGATTCCGAAATCTTACCGATGAATTATCATCACTAAGAGACTGCACCAGTTGCCGTTTAAAAGTCTCCAACTGTCAAAAAAAGAAAGCAAGTTTATGCTGCTGCAATCAAAGTAAGCAATATATGATATAGCAGAGGCAGAAGCTACAACAGGAGTTTCAATCAAATGATCAGAGCTATGGAAACCACTTATGTAGGGTGAGGATATATTGATAAGTCTCTTCTCCTTAATGCCCTGACTCTATCATCGGAAGCGGCTCCCAGTGAAGTAGTAAGAATATCAAAGGACGAGACCGCTTTCTCATCACAAGATATAGATATGGAAGGTGACACGGGTAATGAACAAGAACTAATACAAGAATTATGCCATTGTTAATGGGAAGGTCTATCAGCTCATACACCAAGCTGTGGATTTGGCTGCATTGAGGAAAAGCATAATATTACCTGAATCACTTATCTGTAAGGTGGAAAATTCTCACTATATAAGCCAATTTAGGCCCATTTCTCAGTCTAATGTGATTGATGATTTATAAAATAATGACCAAAGTCTGGGCTAAAAGCTAATTCCCCCTGTGAAAAACTGCTCAAACCCTTCCAATGAAGTTCATACATAGCAGCAGTACTATTGATAACTTATTTTTGGTCCAATAGTTGATTGATGGGATAGGAAAATCTAAGGATGACAGAAGTACGGCTATCACAGAGCCTTGACAATGGGCCAATGTGCTAGCTTTAAATATAATTATCATTGTGTTACCTTCCCTAATAAGTTCATTACTTTTATCATCTATTTCTTTCCTTGCTATTCATTACAACGGGGATCTCAGTGTCTCACTGACCTAAAAGAGTTATACTTATACACAAAAGATAATTCATTCCCTAATTTTTTGTCTTGTATTTTGGAAAGGTTATGCTTATCAATTCATAAAGTAAAGAATATGTCATCAGCCAGTCACTGTTAATGTGGGTTAGTTCTTGTTTGTCATCACTTTACTGCTAAAACATGTTAGAGAAATAAACCAGTTCAACTTTAGTTATGAAAAGGTTCCCAAAAAGATTTATAGTCTCTTGAGCTACTCCACTCATAACCTTAAGATTTGGGTTCGAAATTCAAATTGTATTGAGCGTATGCTCTAATCTCAAGACCCAAACTTCAGCCTGTTGGTCACTTTGGATTAATCAAAAAGGTCTAAGCCCGTAAGAAAATCTTGCTTTCTTCATAGAACCTAGTTAGACTAACTTTAGGTTTTATACCAAAAAGAAAAGAAAGTTTTAGCAATGCATATCAAAAAGAGGAGGGAGTCCAGCACATTGGAACAAGGGACACTTATAAGTTCACCAATTAAGTTGAACTCAATGTACAAAGTCTTGCTTTCATCAGATAACCTAGTAAAACTAACTTTAGGGGCACAACAGCATAGAAAATCAATCTACTAATTGCCAGTGAACAGAGGTTTCATAGTCATCTCTTTGAAATCGAATATATAATCTAAATAAGGGGAACAATGCTCTCTTTGTCCAATTTACATGACAGTCTTTTCATTTTAGGACATCCCAAAATGTAACTTTCACAAAGAATTCAAATTTATTTAACTATCAAAATTTTAATTTTAAACATTGATGGGATGATATTTCAAAATCAAATTAGCTTTTCGGTAATTACTATAACGTTCTCGTCACTACAACTTATATAATATATACGTCAAATTAACATTTTAAGTTCAATATACAGTCAAATACCTTACTAGCAAATGGGACAGAGAGAGTGCCAAACAGTAGCATTAACCCAAGTCTAATTAAAGCATAAACCTCTAAAAAATCATTAAAAAACTTTCAACTTAAATAAGATTTTTAACTATATGCAGAACAAAATTTAAAAGAGATAGCAGGGGAATAACAAATTTATCACCTTTGCCAAATCTCGACCCATTTTCTTTGCTGTCATAGCCAATGAATCCCTCTCCTTTGAAAGCTTCATCTGTCATTTAAAAAAAAAAAAAAAAAAAAGATTGAGGCCTTTTCATTCCAAACAAATGCAATAACAACAACACCCAGTGTAATATCACATGTGTCTGGGGAGGGTAGAGTGTACGCAGACCTTACCCCTACCTCATAGAGATAGAGAGGTTGTTTCCGAAAGACTCTCAGCTCAAGTAACTCATATCAAAGCAATTTGAAAATGAAAATAAAGTAAAGCGTCTTGCAAATACTTCCTCTGTCCCAATTTATGTGGCACACTTTCCTTTTTAGTCTGTCCCAAAAATAATGACACCTTTTTTGTATTTAAAAACAATTTAACTCTATGAGATGATTTACAGCCTCACAGATTTCAAAAGTATCCCTTTTTTTCTTAAACTCCGTGCCTAGTCAAATGGTGTCGCATAAATTGGGACAGAGGGAGTAATAGGGAAATCATTACATAGCATTCAGAAAAAAAGAACACTAACAACAACAAAATAATGCGATAACCGAAGCAAAGAAACAGCAGGATCCCAAACAAAACGCAAGAGGTAGAAATGAAAAGTAAGGGCAAATAAGCATTACATCTTCAACACTGAATTTCAACCACCAATAAGGCTTTTCCATTCCAAACAAATGCAATAACAACAACATGCCCAGTGTAAAATCACAAGTGGGATCTAAGGAGGGTAGGATGTACGCAAACCTTACCCCTACCTTTGTGAGGTAGAGAGGTTGTTTCCAATAGACGCTTGGCTCAAATAAAATAAGACAGCAAAATAACAAGATACAACAAAACAAATGCAGCAATATAGATAGTAATACACATTGAAGAATAAAAAACTACGCAATAAATAAATACAACAACAACATACCCAATATAATCCCACAACGTGGGGTCTGGGGAGGGTAGAGTGTATGCAGACCTTACTCCAACCTTGAGAGGTAGGGAGGCTATTTCCGATAGACCCTCGGCTCAACGCGATAAATAAATAATACTACTAAAAATAAGGAACGGCGCGATAACTAAATAAAAATGCAAGGGATAGAAATGAAAGACAAGCTAAATAGATGCAGTACATTATCTTCACAAGTGAATTTCAACCGCATTTCAGTTTCATGACAAGCTTGTTCAAGCTGAGACACTTTATCCTGGAGCTCCACAATAACCCGATCCTTTTCATGAACCTTCTGACGAAGCCGACCCGTTTCCGACTCGAGTTTCGTAACCCTAGAAGCTATAGCCATTGAAGTAATCTTCCTAGCAAGATCCAATTGGTCATACGGGTCAATCGGAATAACCGAAAGTATTTCATCGGAAAGATGAAAGTCCGCCCCGGAAACCCGACTGCTATCGCTACTACTGCTTAGCGACATTGAAGAATTTCCACAAACCCTAAATGTGGATTTCGGAGAATACAATGGAGAGTTTGGAACAGAAGAAAATGATTAATTGGATGTCAACTTTGTAACAGAACGAATTATGTAGTATTAATTATATTAAAATGATTCCGTTTGACTTATGTCTTTGAATTAATAATGAGTTAATTAAAGAACAAATGGGACATGCTTTACGGTGGTTTGTCTCTATTCTGGGTTTGAATTTATGCTTTGGATTTCCCTCCAAAGCTTAAGCGTCCTTTTCGGTTAGGTCCGCTTTGGACCCTGGGCCCTAATATAAACCCGCTGTACTTTTCAAAATTTGATTATTTACCTATCAAAAGTGAAAAGTTAAAAGGAAAAGTTACACATTAGGCCGCTTAAAAAATCATTAGCATTTATTCAAATGTACAAAAAATATATACTAGTTATATATAAAGTACGGAGAAAAGGACAAAATTGGTCCCTTAACTATGATAGTAGGTTCAAAATAGTCCCTTAACTATGCATTTAACGGTTTTAGTCCTTTAAGTTTGTTCAAGTTAACAAAAACGGTCCCTTAACTATGAGAGTAGGTTCAAAATAGTCCCTTAACTATGCACTTAACGGTTTTGGTCCTTTAAGTTTGCCATAAGTTGACAGTTTTAGTCTCGACAAAATATTCATCGAACTCTATTTGTTAGATTTGACGAGAACTATGAAAAAAAGGGAAAAATTAGTGAGAACTCTAGATCGGTCAAATAACTCGGGACAAAACCGACGGACGTTAGTCGGTTATAGGATGGACTTCCGCGCATTTTTCCTCAAAAATAACCGATGTACTTCCGTTGGTTTTCGTAAAAAACAATAAAAAATAAATAAAAAATAGTGTCCCTCGATTTTATCCATCGGTTTCCGTCCATTGTTTTTTTCGCTTGTTTTTGGTAGTGACAACTTTTTTAGTTTCTGCTATTTCTAATTTATTTCTAAAGTCTAGTGTATTTTATTTAGTCGATGGATTCCCTCAGTTTTAATCGATAGAGTCCGTCGGTCTTTGTGTTTCGAGACATCATTTTCTGACATTATCAAACCGTTAAGTGCATACTTAAGGGATTATTTTTAACCAACCCTCATAGTTAAGGGACCATTTTGTCAACTTATGGCGAATTTAAAGGACCAAAACCGTTAAGTGCATAGTTAAGGGACTATTTTGAACATACTCTCATAGTTAAGAGACCATTTTTGTTAACTTGAACAAACTTAAAGGACTAAAACTGTTAAGTGCATAGTTAAGGGACTATTTTGAACCTACTATCATAGTTAAGGGACCATTTTTATCCTTTTCTCTAAAGTACGTGTGTGTATATATACAAACACATATACATTAATATACCAAATAAAAAGAAATATTTTTCTATTATTATTTTAGTTGGCGGTATAAGCGATAGAATTCTTTAAAAAAAAAAAAACTGACCGCGGTAAAACAGGAATGTAACCTGTCCATTGCGATAGGGGATAGCCAAATATAAGAAATACTTCTTCCAACGCCATTTGGTTCCATTTGTTATATGTTCTTACAAAAATAATGTGAAAATCAATACTTGTATATGATTCATCAATTCAATTTTAACTTGAAATATAATAAGATTATTTGGATAGATAATACTTTTGGCTCGTGCTCTTGGGAATATAACAGCTCAATAATATTGCATGACTTAAATAGCTTCCAATTAATTATTAAACTCAAATTTTACCATAAAAACACATTCTTGTTAGTGGATATTAAGTGAATAGATCATCGAACGGTAGTTTCGAGAGTTTAACAAGAAATTTATGGTAGGTCACTTACCCATCATATTAGCCACTAATATGAAATATCTTGAATTTAATAATATTTGTCATATGTCAATACAAATCTCCTATAGAACGTGGAGAAACAATTAATACCAAGTCCGTTCGTTTAGATGTCATGGCGTTCATGATTGATGGGGCACCATTACTCTCATTGCTTCTGTTAACAGCTCATTCCAATTTGCAAACAAGCATAATGCAACCAATCATAGCCTATCAGTTTTCCTTGCATTATGATTGTGTTAGATTAAAGTTTCACAATGCACAAGATGGGATGGCACTTAAAAGTGGTATATCAATTTTATAGACAGTCCATACTGTACATAACAGATATGCATCTACTGCCAACAACTACCCAAACTTAAAATTGCAGACCTCGGCCCAATCCTTATGGGCTAACCAATAATAGAACTGAAGCCCATATTAATATAACTTCTCACTTTATCATTTACCTACTACCCTTCTGGAGGCCCATTTTGGCAATCCACATTATTTGTGACAAATTTAAAAATTTAGTCATTGTTTTTTGAAATATAATAAGGAATTAGCTGCTCTTTTGGCATGAAAAAATATTTGAACAAAAATATCCTAAGCCAAAAACAAAAAACACCAGACTAGAGTTTGGTCATTTCTCAGTTCAAACTCCAGGAACGATTGTTGATATTATATATGTTGTTTAAAAGACATACGATCTAAAAAACAACCGAGAAAATGTAGCAATAACACGAGCAAATAATTTGATAGAGAAGTAGTTATAGGAAACAATTCTATCTAGAAATAGTTATAGATGGAGAAGATTGTGGCCTGATCGAAAATGGTAGAAAAATGGTCTTGAGCTAATTTGTAATTAGGAAAAGCTGTTAAGAAGGTTTTGCATCTGTGATGTACATATTAAAGCAACTAAAATTGAGTACCTTAAGAATGCCATATATGCACGAATGAATGTTAGTAGTTAAATGATTATATTCATATAAGTTGATCGACTAGAGATAAATTCAAATTTTAATTTAAAGTCAGTAAAATCAGAGGAAGGACAGTACTCGATTTTATACGTAGTGCTTGTGCACATGGAAGACGTTTGTAATTCTGATAATGATTATAGGCGTTAGATATAAGAAGAGTCAAAGCAGAAAGGGAGCGGGTGAGCTACTTAGTACTACTACTGTATTAAATACTTATAAGTCAGGCCAGTAGCAATTAAGTTTTGCTTAATGAGTTAGTCAGTTAGGTACACAATTGAATGAAGACATTAATTATGCACCTTGAATGAACCATAAGATATACCATACCTATATTATGTAGCATCCGACGAAACTTACAATTTTGGTAAACAGACTTTTCAATCATTTAATATGATTATTAATTATGCAGCTTCCTACCCTATTGCATGGCGTAATTCTAGAGCGTCTTATATTTGTAGTGACTA
The DNA here is from genome assembly GCF_019175385.1 of Lycium barbarum. Lineage (NCBI taxonomy): Eukaryota > Viridiplantae > Streptophyta > Magnoliopsida > Solanales > Solanaceae > Lycium > Lycium barbarum. The sequence continues at coordinate 204,639 of NC_083337.1, read as the reverse complement.
TGTGCATATGTAACACGAAGTATTGACTTAGATAAAGATTCACGCATCTAATATTCAACGATTTCCTTTTCTTGCTGGTTTCTCCTTCACACAAAATTCGAAGAAAAAGAAAAATACAGGGAGGGTTGGCTTTCGGGTTAACCATGGAAGTTTATAAAAATGGGAAGAGATTGTGAGACATGTTTAATTGTTTTATGTTTTAAGAACTGTTATATTTGTCACAATCTAAGTTCATGACACGTATTGTTCGCTTTAGTGTAATAGGCATTACAGGTTTATCACTCAGGCTACACCATTATCAATCGAGCCAAAAGCGCACATACCATGTGAAATTTATGTTATCCCTTATAAAGGTCTTCACTTAGTCTGTTAGTCTTTATCTTAGACCCGCCTTCGTCATCCTCCTCTGTCATGGGCGTAATACGAGTAAAAAATTAAGACTTGAAAAAGACTTTCTTATTCTTTAAGAATGAGTGGCAAATTGAATGTCCAAATTTTATTTTCCTAATGACACAAGAATAACCTATTATAACTAAAGAATCTGACTCCACCTTTGGTTAAGACCTCCGGATAGATAGTAGCCGTTAGTTGTGCTACTTTGAAAGACGAAACGTGGAAAGAGTAATTCAGTAGTGTTATTTAATGGAAGTTAGGTACAAAATTGAAAAAGGTAAGAGTAAATGCACAGTTACGATGAACAAAGGAAGCAAGCCCTGATCAGCTCTTTTATTTGGCAAAATTAATTAGGTGCCTACTCTTTTCAACCATTTAATTTTGGACCAGAATGCCTTTATTACTACTCCTACGTCACACGTACACAAAACTATGCTGTATCCACCCTCCTTACAAAAGTAAATACAATGATAAAGGTCAATGTATCCAAATGCACATGCGATTTCATTGGCAATACAACTGCAACATTAATAAGCAGATATGCAGTGCAAATTAAGATTCATCGAGAGTTAACTAAGTAATCTGACTTTAATTTCCTCATATATACTCCAATTGTATAAACGCATCAAATAGCAGACTTGCAAATAGAGTATAATTAATTATGCATAAGTCTCAACTCTCTGTTTATTCTCATTAATTCATACTGTCAGTATTTACTCTACTGCTCTTTTAATATTCTTTTCATCTCTTTGTTGATTGACAAAATTAAGGCACTCTTCCTTACCTTACTACTTCCTTCACCACCAGATGATAGCTGAAATGTGCCTGCTCATCCACATAAATAAAGATCTAGTTACCTAATGGCCTTAACCCGTACGTGAATTAGTATTATCATTATTATTGTTATTATTATTAATGTTATTGTTATTACTACTATTTTGAGCCGGCCTTTCTAAGAAAGTAGTGAAAGTTGCACGACAAATAAATAGGTTTCGTTTATTAAATGTTGGTTGGTTTTCCGCAACTGCAAGAGGGGTGATTATACTGACCCCTTTCAGCATTTAATTTTATCATCATCTCTTAGCTAAACACCATTTTCAGCTAACAATACATTAAATTTTATGTTCTGCATGCAGTAGCGCACACATTTAATACCCCACATCCATCCGGTAGCTCTTAATGCCCTGTTTCATGCTTTTATATCCACCTTTGCAAATTACAGCTTGAACCTCATGTCCAGTATTTCAATAGCTGCACTCGATATCTACTTTGATTTAGAATCCAGTAAATTAAACGGGATTGGGATAAAATTATAAATTTGAACACATAAAGACTAAATTAAATGTTTAATACGACCTGACTCTTTCTCGAACCCAGTGCATAGCGAGCTACTTAATGCGCTGCTTCCATTTATAATGCCTAAATTACAATATTAGTCACCGTGACAATTACTAAACTATAATAGAAGGTTGAAAACGGAGTTGCATCGTGCCAACGACAACTGAATAATTAATGATCAAGCATACAAAAATATATATCGACATCAAAAGATTTTTTAATATAGGCCAGCCACTTTATATCGAATCTTTTGCAACATTTATAGTAGTATATAGATATAATATGTTCTGTAACATACAAGACTATGTATCTCTATCTTTACAAAAAGACTAGGTAGTTCTCTTCACATGTAGTTGTTTCATGACTTTTAAATGGATATGTTAAGGTCAATACGAGGTTTCTTCATGCTGACATGAGGTAATAGTGGAACAATTGTATTGCATCGAGGGCATCTAGGATTGGTCCTTGATATCAACACGTAAAGCAGACAACTTGGACAACCAGCAGCAAATGAGCCATTAGTGTCTTCGTCAACATTGATTGATGATATTGAGGAATTTGAATTGGGAGATGATGATGACATGCACATAACTGATGATAATGACATGGACATGAATGATGATGATGATATGGAGCTGCGCTTCCTCGTTGATTGCTTCTCTGCCCTTTCTAAAGCAGATTTCACTTTTTCAAGGGTGCATACACTATGATAATTACCAGCTGATGATGATGGTGATGATGATGATGGTGGTTTTAGGTCTAGCTTAGTGTCCTCAAAGAGACTGAGCGGTAACTTTGTAGCTGGAGCGTTAACTGTTTGATAGTTGCTATGTTCCAAAGTTGTTGACGAGGAATAATTCGAAGAATTGCTCCTCTGTAGATACACTTTACCTGACTGTTGCAAAATTCACCACAATCTTTATCAACTTCATTATTCATAACCCTAAGCATATAAGAGTTTAAGTTTACGCACTATTCGGTAGAAAAATAAATATTTCCCAATGAGTCCATCTAAAGCATTTTAAAATACGTGAATGGTGTAAAAAAAAACTATTATATCGTTCTGTGTATAGAACTTAAAATCCATATTATGAAATTATTACCTCTCAAATGAAATACTTACTCCAAACTTCATAAATGGATATAAACATCGTTGTTATTCACACCAAATCAATAAAGTATACACAATAGAAAAGGTACCTTCAAATCGAGGCGCTTTTCCCAGCCGGAGGGAACCTGCAAGTCAAGGTCCAACTCCTTAGAATCAAGGGTGCAACATCCACCAAGCAAGTCTCTAGTGATCAGGGCCGTCGATTTTGATGATGATGATGATTCATTCATGTAACTCCTACCACCACGGTTCATTATCCTTATCAAAGTGCTAACTTCAGCCACCATGATCCCCAACCAACAACAGAATAATTTTTTAGTACCGTAATAATATTGTGTCACAGTACTTAGAAGAAGAACCTGCAATAGCAGTAGGTGTATGAAAGGACGGAAAAAAAGGGACTTGAAAAAATATTTGGAACAGAGAGATAGAGAGACAAAAAGGAAGAGGTGGAAATGGGTCAATAAATAAACGGGGAGAAGCAAGTGAATGGAGTCCGTTATGCATGAACAGAGGGATGATAATTGGGGGGGGGGGGGTGAATTTAATGTAATTTTATAATTAAGTGGATTGAGATTAATACTATGAGGAGGAGGTTTGAAAGAAGGGGCAGTCAGTAATGGGGGCATTGAAAGATAGTAATGGCATTACTCGACAGGTGTGATTTATTGCATGCACATTTTCCCCATTAACTCCTCCTCAGACCTTTTAGCCTCCTTTACGTAGCTCCATTTAATGCTTATCTCTAATTAATAAATTACTACAACTACTCTTTTTGGGTTTTCTATTTTCCGGTTCGTCCCGATCTCATCCACTTTCTTATTCTTCGTTATTTAAGTCAACAATTTAACATTACCAAAGGACGGTGAGGATTCATAATTCAATTTTATAAGTTCAAACTTTCAGATTTTAGCATTTTGTATTTCTAAAATTATAGGTTTAGATCTACTATTTATTATAATTTTAATGGATATTTACATATAAATTTATGCTCCTGATCAAAAGTACGTGAATAGATGAACCTGATATTGCTATGATGCATCCACCCCCGCTGGCTTGAGTTGTAGTTGGCGAAGAATAGTCAAATATAAATATTTTTGGTGAAATTTCTGACTTTGCTGTTGTTTTTAAATTTTTTTTACTCATATTGACATCAAATCATATTAATTTATAATAATTAAATAACAAATTTAGGTTAAAATGTGTACTGATAATTAATAATGGCTTAGTGATAACAAGGCACGTGAAGGTATATGATAAATTGGTATGGATCTTTGGTGATAATCAGGGGCAGAGCCACATACGACTAAGGGAGCTCATCCGAACTCCTTTCGGAGGAAAATTACACTGTTTATATATTGCTAAAATTAACTTTTATATATAGACAATAGATGTTGAATCCTTTTGAACTTTTTTGTGTGTAAACTTCTTCATATTTGAAATCGCAAATCCTGACTCTGTCACGTGACAACATATGTAAATACGCATTTTATAGTGTAACTCCCTAAAGTCATTCGTCCTAAAGTTTAAATTTAATCTCCAGTGAATCATGGTAGTTCTTTAGTCAGCCAAAAAATGGTTGCAATAATTCTAGTTTGCGAATTCCTTCTATAATATCTCTATTTGACTTTGGTTGCATATGCCTTCAATCATATCTCTATTTGACTTTGAGTGAGCATTAATAGAGAGTGTATTTTTTTTTATTTATTATATTTACTCATCAATTCCCATGTTACGCTTCCGTTTGCCTTTGCTTGGTTAGTTCGACGTGGGAATTAATACTGATTCTTCATGCACGGCGCAGATTGTTGCTGCACGTACGATGATCACCAAAGTCAGCCCCCGATTATTGAGTCAATCACTGAGATATTACGCTTGAATTCCACGAAACTTTGAAATTGTCTTTGACAAAAATGAAAGTTACATTTAGGATCACATGCATAATTACTCTATAACCTCAAGAAAGAAAGGGAAAAAGAAAAAAAAGAACAAGGGACGAGTTAATACCCTCATCTTCGATTTAATGGGGGTACATCCACATACCTGAGAACTAAATTCTGCATGCACATTATCAAGATTCATAAGGTAATATGGAGATTTACTGTGTAACATTCAAATTATTTTTTTTAAAGAAAAATATATGTGCCTCCAAAGCTACGAGTAAAGGTACTCCCTCCGTCTAAAAAATAAGTGTACTTAGCAAAAGGTATTTGTCCGAAAATAAGTGTCATCTTAGGAATTCAAGACAAAAATTGAAAAATATTTCCAACAATGCCTTAGCATTGAAGGAGTTGTCCTCTTTAAAATTCCTGATCAATGCTAAAAAAATATTTAATAAATAAGGGTAATGTAGTAAACTCCACATTGAATTTATTGATTTCTTCATGAGCGTGATTTTGCTAAGGTGACACTTATATTGGGACGGAAAGAGTAGTAAATTGACTCATAGAGAGGCAAATAAACTAATTAAGTCGGGGCAGGTCACTCTGCGACAATCGTCAAACCATTGATTCTGATAATTAATTGTCAGCTAAACAGCTTTGAACTAAGTCCGCGCGGTTTTTTTCTCAAAAGCCTCACACATTAAGATTATATCTACACATTATATATACATAACTTTCTTTTCCTTTTCAAACTATCAATGTAATATTTTGTTTGTGCACTCAACAACTAGTAGATATGTCCGCTTAGCATAAAATTTTTTGATATACATATTATTCTTTATAATCCATTTTGTTTGAATAGTCAAAACTTATAAAGTCGAGCAAAATGTTACAGTAAGTACTTTGATTGTTCTGAATCGAAATTGAAGTTTCTTTTATTGGCAGAGAAATGAGGGTAAAAGCAGAATTTTAAATTGTATGGATATGGATCCACATGAATATACATGAGCACGGTGAGGAATTAATTTCACCCCCTTTTGCTGTCTCAATTAATCAAAAAATCGAATGCTTGCTAGTGCCAAGGACATGAACAAGGCCAAGCCTTTTAAGTTTTGCATTTTGGCTTTCAATATCTGCATTAATGATTCAAATTAATTAACTTCCCAGAATAACACTACTCACCAGCCCATTTCCCACTACTTCTTGCCTTGGTGAAGAGTGGAAGACTAGTCATATCTCTTTGAATGCTACATTTAATGTTGCCAAGTTAAGGGATTTGAATCTTCCTCATCACTCCCCCCCCCCCCCCCCCCCCCACACACACTTTCTATTTTCAATAATTAATACTACGTTTCTACTGTTGATAAAAAGAAAAGGAAAAAAAATACCAAGACCCAAAAATCATTGCGTCTCTCTACGGAATTGAAGTGTGAGAGTGATGAGACTTCATAACAGAATATTCACCTAATTTACTACTTGTTGATTTGTACCTTCAATGTTGGGCCGTCAAACAAAACGAAAATTAACTCCACCTGTGTTTGTTTTCAATAGCATATTCCTAAAGCTAAATAAAAGTTAAAGAATTCAACTGATTGACAGTCAACATAAAAATAATGTAATCGTGACCAATTATCCAATAAGTGAGCACTGCTAAATAAAAGTTAAAGAATTCAACTGATTGACAGTCAACGTAAAAATAATGTAATCGTGACCAATTATCCAATAAGTGAGCACTTAGTAGGCACTTGGCCATGAATTTTCAAACTAGCGTTTGGACATGCGTTTGAAATCAAGGTTTGAAATCATGATTTCAAACCCCAAATTTTAACTTTTTAAAATATAAAATTTAACCTATAAGTTTATATTTTGTAAAAAAAGACTCATAAGTTGGTAGATATTTTTAACAATTACCCCCATCAATCATTTACCAATCTCATTAACTTCCACCAAATTTTATTTATGTCAACCAACCTTTTAGTTTTGTAAAAAAAGACCCATAGTTTAATTTTATTTATTGAACTAAAATTTGATCAATTGATGTTGTATTTTTAGAAAGGTCTTCTAGTATTGATTTTGAGCCGGTTGTTATGAATTAGCGTATTAATTTTGTTATAAACTATAACTTGCTCATTTGGTAAGATTCTATAAGAATTTGAGAATGTTTTGATAGTTTTCCCAACTTGTGGGGTTTTTATGTCTATAAGAGAAAATACTCCTTAAAATATCCAAATTGCATGTCCAAACATAGTTTCAAACCACGTCCAAACGGGTTAGAATACATTGAAGGATGTTGACACCCAATTTTGTCCCGCCTCTCCTCCGAAATACCTATTTGCGCTTCTAATATTTTTTTTAGAAAATTAAAAATACATATATTTATTTTTGTACTAAATTATTAGCCTCTTATCAATACCGGCACTTCATTATTCTATTACAGTTACTATCATTATTATTATTATTACTATTATTATTATTATTATTATTATTATTATTATTATTATTATTATTATTATTATTACTATTATTATTATAGTTCACAACTTTTATCATTTCAGTATTTTACCAGCTTACGCACACGCATTTCATTTATCTTTGCATAATTGAATAAGAGTATTTATTTCACTGAGGATTTTCGGAATATTATTGCACGGCTATTACAACGCCATTTTTTTTATCTGAGCATTAATGATTGCATATTTCGTATTGAGCAATATTTTAATACAAGTTACTTAAACAGGTCCGTCGTTTAAATTTAGAAGCCAAACTATTTCGTGCACTCAATCCGTATTTTTTGACTTATCAGATCCCAAATCAAAGTCCAATCAATTCATAAATATTTTTAACCAGCCTATATTTTTTACCTTAATTTTTAGACCAGTCCGTGTTTTAATTCGTTAGCCCATTCTTTTAATACCCGGTCTAAAAAATCAACCCAGTCCATAAATGGACTGGGTCCGACCCGTAGCAAACAAAATAAGGGAAACCCTTAGGTTTCCCCTCATTTTTTCCTCCACCGCCGCATCTCCTTCACTCTTTCCCCCTTTCCTCTTCCTCTCCGCCGTCTTCTCAACCTCCGCACCACCACCTCCGCCTTCCACTCCGTCGCACCATCTTCCTCACCCCACTGCTTCATCGTCCACACCCATACCCCCACTTCACCACGTGATCCCCACTTCACCACCGACATCCCACTCGCCTCCGACACCTCTGTCACACCCATCACTCCACTACACCACGCGTCTGACGCCACTCCCACCACTCCTCTGACACCCTCCACTACACCACGACACCCACACCACTGTCATCCCCACTCAATTTTGTTCCCCACGCCGCTCTCTCTTTCCTTCAAGAAACCCTAGATCTCCCCTATAAATATTGATTTCTATGATCGTTGAGGAAGAGGTTTTGGATTTGAAAAACCCCTACAAGATAAACTCTTTCAATACCTGAAACCCCTTACTAAAACTCGGTCTTGGATCCCCAAAATCCCTTCAAGAAACAGGGGAAAATTCTAACCAAGGCAGTCTGAAAACCCCCTAAGAATCGAAGTGCTTGAATCGCCAAATTTCTCTAAAAGATACGAGTCTTTAATTGTTCTAGTTCCCCTGTTAAAACCTCGGCTTTCGATTTGCTCAATATCGTCATAAATATTAGATCCTATTCTTTTTTTTGCTGTGGATATTCGTCCGAATCCGAACATACACGAGTTCGAATTTCAAAGTGTTCGAGTAGGTATCGAGACCTTCGCCTCATTTCGCTGCACCCCCAAAAGGTCAGTGATCCTCATTCTCCCTTTGCTTCGGTTCTGTTCTATGTAAACTTGTGTAGTCTGATTAGTTTAGTTTCGTATTGATTTCCGATTTAGCATGAGGATTAGTTATTTTGCTAAGTATGTTTACTGATTCAGTTTGCCCTAGATATAAGAATCATATCATGTGTAGTTTAATTTGCCTTAATAAAGTTATATGTGTTAGCTTATTTGATTGTTGAGCATAATCAGATAAATAATGCTCTCTACCTTTTCTAATAGTTAAACCTGTACGGTATTCCTGGATTAGCTTAAGATCAGTAGGTCCTATATGATCATTCCACTCCGCTAAGCATGATTATGCATTAGTTATCATAGTCTTCTTTGTTTGGAATGCTTAGGTGTGGGTCTGCTTAGTATGATTATCTGATAGCTTGGATTAATTATGTTCCAGCCAACATGTTCATGTTGGTTTAGTTTATTTTACACAGTCGAGATGATGTGACTTGAGAATCATCAATTTCCAGACCCTATTGCTAGCATATATTTAACTAAATTTCGTGTCTTGATTATCTGAAGTATATTCTACAAGATCTGGGTATGTTGTTAATTCATTCATGTGGCAAATATTGGTCCTTATCATGTGTCAGTAGTATAATGAGGTTGTATGTATGAAGTCGAATTGGGGTTTAGATATGCATATAGGAGTTTGAATCAAAATTCTTACTTGGCCTTCCAACATGTTTAGCTCATTGTTTGACTCCATCATCAGATTAGTATTGCGTTACTTTCCAATTTCACTTCAGCCTTGCTCTACAAACTTGTTGTTTTGTGTCTATATAATTTCCCATTTTTGGCATGGCTTGGTTCAATTTAAAACTTGTCCATGACTGCCTGTGTTGCTTTTTTATAAGTTTGTATTTAGCTTGTTTGAATATGGCTGAATATTCATTATGGTTCATGTGCTAATATTTTGCATATGGTGTTATTTGGCTTTAGCCCATGTTGAAACACTATTTGGTTGATAATTATAGGTGTCACTCTTATCTAATATAGACAAGTGATATTGGACATCGACATGTTTGTCTCTATTACTTAAGATAATCCTGTGGTATGAATGGTAATCTTGATACACATACACTTTGCCCAGATTTGTCAAATAAGATTATAATTGATCTCTGCTTCACTGCTTAGGACAGTGTCTGTTTTAAACTTTAATATATCGACTGGTTGTGTAATTAATTGGTCATCATATTGTGTTTGCTGAATGTTGAAGCTGATCATTTGTTTCTCTGGTAGTCATCAGTTGGTATGAATGAGAGTAAAGAGTAAATGGGTTTGTCTATCTGAATATGCAACATTACAAGATGAATATTTTCGGGTGTTCATTACTCATATGCTCCCCTCATCTCAAAATACCCAGAATTGACTGATCTGTTCTTTTAGGATATTGATTTGCTTAGGCTGTCTAAATGTTTAGTCCTCTTTATTGAGAAAGACGAAAGGATATGTTTGTCGGTCCTAATCGAAAACTACGAGATATACGTACAACCTGTTGGTTCTACCATTTGTGAATACCTTTTATTTCACCTTTGTTTTGGGTCATTATCTGGCAGAGGGATTCAGAATCCTGCCCTGCTCATTGTGGTGATATGTTCATGTGTGATATTAGATGATTCGTAAATCATTCATAATTTGAAAATCCTCCGTTACTGCTACCGCGATGCAGATTCTTCGTCTTCGCGCATTTGTAGTTAGTTTTGCAGTGGTCATTGGCTGTTGTGTGATTGATTGGAATATTCCCAATATACCTATAAGTGCCTTTTTTTTTTATATATATTCATTTTGTTAAGGCAGTGAGGTGGTATATCCATGTTTATGTAAAGTATATTCCAAATATACGTACAATCTACCTGCATGGCTAACTTGTTTGGGTATATCTAATGTGTTTGACCTCGTTTATTCGATTATATCCTAATCCTTTTCCTTTTATTTTTGCATGACTATCGCGTATGAGTCCAAGCGACTCGTCATCTCCCGCATTCAGCGTCGGGCCAAGGCCCAACAAACTCTCCTTCCGCGTCAGCCCAAATCTGCAGCCTGCAGGAATAAAAATGCATTGGGCCGAGGCCCAAACGACAGAATATATAGCAGCATATATTCAAAAGAAATAAATGAATTTTGGGCCAAAGCCCAATAGCGTGAACGGATCACAACAGCCTGTCTTAAAATGGGCTGAGCCCCATTTAAATTATCTCTTCTTCTATTTTTCTTGTGCACTTAATTTATATCATGTAACTAACTCCTTTTTTTTATTAGTTTGGATAAATCGTGATTAATTAGTAGGTTTAGTTTTAGTCGCGGGTAGTTAATTTAAGTGAGGTATTAACATTAGTTTCATAAGTACCACTCCTTCCTTTTCATGTTAAAATCCCTTACAATGTCTAATATTTATTATGTTTAAAAAATCAATTTACAAAATAGGATGGTTATATATATATATATATACATATATGTATGTATGTATGTATATCAAGTAAAGAGAATCATTTTATTCTTATTACCTAAACATTTCAAAACGTCGTCAATATGCAAATATAAATTCAAGTATATTTATAAACAACTCTTCAAATTTGGAGTCAATCATGCATACTTTTAACTGGGCATAATTAGTAAGAAAATTCACTTCCTTTTGAATCCTATTATAAGTTCAGATTTTTTATTTTTTTTACATTGCTACATTCACGTTATATTTTCTACAAGTCTTATTTTAAATAATAGTTACTATATTTCATATGAAATCTTAGCAACATTTTAAGCTTTATCTAAACATCTAAAATTCCCTTTTATGCAAACTATCTTTTCATAAGTTTTCATTTCCAAAATAGCATTTCATTTAAAGCCGTAGTAATATTTATGAGTTTATTTAAAATAGCATTTAAAGTCCTCTTTTGTGTAAATCTTATTCCAACTAACATTATTTTCTTTTAAAAACTTCAGCAATATTTTAAAGTCATTTTCTAAAATTTATATTTAATCTTAATTAATTAACCTAAGTTGGTCGGACAACCGTAAGTTAACGGATTCTAAAGGATGCCTAACCCCTTCCCTTTAGGATAATATAGAGCCCTTACCTAGAATTACACTGGTTAAGCAGACTATTAACTGAGGTTTAGTTTTAACTTTGCCTTAGTTAACATTTAGGTGTCCTAATTCACCGTTAAATTAATTAGGTGGCGACTCCTTAAAAAACAATAAATAGGAATCACCAATACGTCATACTCCTAAATCAACCCGGTTAAAATGGGGTGTGACAAAGGATACAAAGTATTACTAATATAGTAGTTTATCACCATTGTATTGAGTAGAGGTGTACATGAACCGGGTTGGTTCGGATTTTTTAAACACCAAACCAAACCAATTGCGTCGAGCTTTTAAATTTATACACCAAACCAAACCAATAAATTTCGGGTTTTTCAACTTGGGGTTTTCTCGGGTTATTCGGCTTTCTCGGGTTTTTTGATTTTTTTTTCCAGAATCGTCTTGATACAAAACATATAACCTTTACTTCAAATATTTCTTTAGTCCTAGTAAGATACAACTATATAATTAAGGTGTTTCTTAAGAAAATAACACAAATGTGAGAAGAGTGATGACATTGTATTAAAATAATCAACAAAAAATAATAAAATCGGTTAAAATAAATATTGCTAATTAATAAGCCATAAAGAAAATGACCATAGTCTAAAAATACTAAGTCATACTAAAATAAGTACGGCTAATAAGTATTAATTACATGACAAAGAAATAAACTTAAGTTATATATTATCACTCTATAAACCAATTATGCAAAGCTAAAAAATAGATATCGAACATTATTGTCATTCCTAGTGGTAAATTGAATTTCTTTTGTTAGCATTAGTGTTGAGTTGGTTTTGGTTTGGACTTTATTTGAATTACTAACATCCATAGGATATAAAACTTATTGACATTCAAAATTCTAAGTTCAAACTTGAATGATATAATAATAGATAAAAAAAACTACGAAAAAATTTAAGAAATATTTATAAATTACATTACAAATAAATATTTTTATGTATAAAATATTTTAAAAATTGAATACATGTAATGTCGGGTTGGTTTGGTTCGGTTTGACTTTTTTTAGCTAAAACCAAACCAAACCAATTATGGTCGGGTTTTTTTTTTCAACACCAAACCAAATCAGATCAGACCACTAGTCGAGTTTTTTTCTCGATTTGACTCAATTTATCGATTTAGTGCGATTTGTCGGTTTACTTTGTACACGCCTAGTCTGTTGAGTGATTGACCAGTAATATAAAGGCTAGTGCTGGACAGTTACATGGGTTTAGATCATTTGAAGGCTAGTGCTGGACAGTTACAATATGGAATACCAGCCCACGTTGACGAGATGATTTTTTTTGCGCGGATTGGCCTTCATTTGGGGTGGTCTTTAATTTTTGTCCTTCAAATTAGTAATCTTTAATTTTTATCCTTCGCCTAATACCTCGAGATTATGGGTTCGAACCCAACTCAATAAAAAAAATGAAATTTTCGCAAGGCATGCAAAACTCTGCCTTAAGACAGAATTTTCAAGGTTTTGCATGGGCAGAATTTTGTGTACAAATTTAGCATGATAAATAAAGACATTAAATCAAGGGAATGAAATAGAGAGACAATATGCATATATGTACCTGGAAGACAGACCAAAAGTTTCTTGCAAACTATGCCTTATCAGTAGAGTTTGCTAAGGCATAGTTTGCAGGCAAACTCTGCCTCATCTGGCATAATTTGCCTGCAAACTATGCCTTAAGGTAGAGTTTTGCAAGCAAACTATGTCCGGTGGGGCAGAGTTTGTAGGCAACCTCTGCCTAGCGAAATTTTTTAAAATTTTCTCCTGAGCAGGGGTTCGAACCCGGAATCCTGAGATTTTAGGCGAAAGGAAAAGTTTAAATACTTTCATTTGATGAGCAAAAATTAAAGACCGACCCAAAATAAGGCCATTACTGCGAATTGCCCACCACATGTAGGCCCAATTAGCCTTTCTAATCTAATTTTAGGCCCACATTTGATAACATGAGTTTGGACGATCTGCAAGAGTTGGTCTAACGCATTTTGAGTTTAACAATGATAAGAAGAACCATAAATCGTGTTAACAAATAATTTCATTTTGATACCTAAAACTTTTATATGATTCAGTTTTACGGTAATCATTTTCTTGAAACAAAAAACAACCCAAAGGCAAGTAATATTGTGTAACAAATATATATATATATATATATATATATAATCCAATTTTTCTTCAAAGAACTCGTGCTCATAAATAAATTCAAAGACAGACCTTTACCATATTTGTTAGTTAAAAACCTTAAAAAAAATAAAACTAAAGTCCATACCAAAACCAAAACCAAAACCAAAACCAAACCGTTCCTAATAGCATGAGGAGAAAAAAAAGGGTTATAAAACAAAGGAATATAGCAGAAGGGGTCCATAATTCAGAAATCTCTTTGTTTTAGGTCCAATCCAATAGAAGAAAATATAAAGGGAGATTGGGAATAAAAGAGGAAGCAAATAAATAGCGACCTATTCTTATTCTTATTTCATCCGAACGAATTAAGTTAGCGTCAAAGGAACGAGGTTGTCGACGTCTGTGTTTGTGTTGTGTTGGAAAGCAATCAAATCATGCAGATCTTCGTGAAAACCCTAACCGGAAAGACCATCACTCTTGAAGTTGAAAGCAGTGATACCATCGACAATGTTAAAGCCAAAATTCAGGTGCCTTTTTATTCTCGCCCTTCAATTGATTTTGTTTTGCTTCGTGCTGTTTTTTTTTTTTTTTTTAATTAATTTGGGTTCTTGTGTTTTCGATTCTTCTTTTACTAGGATTGCTTGTTTTTATGTATGTGTGTGTGGAGATTGATACATATAATAGCTCAACGTGTTTGGCGATTCGTGTTGTGACTTATGTTTCTTTTGAGATTTATGATTTATATTCTGCTAATAGTTGCACGGTGAATAATCTAGTTAATTGAAGTGGTGGTCGTGATAGTTTAAAGGTGCTAATTTTACCTCTTACATACTATTGTGTTTTAATTTTTGTTCTTTCTCTGGTCAAGATGCAATTTTTTGAATGTGTATATAATGTGTATGTGGAGATTGATACGTGTAATAGCTCAACATGTTTGCAAATTCGTGTTGCGTATTATTTTCTTCTGGGATTTATGATTTATATTCTGTTAATAGTTGCATGGAGAATATGAAGGAAATTGGTGGTCATGATAATTCAAAGATGCTATTTTACATCTTACATACTACGGAGTATGAGCATTGATCTTTCAAATTGCCGTTGAAGAAAAATAGAATTTGCTTCTAAGCTATATCGTATCAGCTCCTAATATGCTGTCAAATACAGTACAAAAAGCACTGCAACACATGCTTCTTGGCACATATAATGCACCAAGTAGCTTCTGTTGATTGTCATAATTGTGCAAAAACGGGATATGCACTTCAATTTGGATTCTTCCTTGTTATACTTGCTTGTGTTTTTTTTTTTTTCTTTTATCCGATAAAGACAATTTTTATGTATGTGTCTATAATGTGCGAGTCAATTTGTGTTGCGAATTATGTTTCTTCTGGATTTACTGTTATTCTAATAGTTGCACGGCTCATAATCTAGTGAAGAAAAGTGGTGGTCGTGATAGTTTAAAGATGCTAATTTAACCTCTTATATGCTATTTGTTTTAATTTTTTTTTTCTTTCTCTGATCAAGATGCAATTTCTTTGAATGTGTATATACAATGACTGTGGAGATTGATACGTATAATAGCTCAACATGTTTGCAAATTCGTGTTGCGAATTATGTTCTTCTGGGATTTATGATTTATATTCTGCTAATAGTTGCACGGAGAATAATCTAGTGAAGAAAAGTGGTGTCGTGATAGTTTAGAGATGCTAATTTTTTACATCTTACATATAATTTTTATTTTACTAGTCTTGATCTTTCAATTGCCGCTGATGAAAATCAGAATTTGCTCCTCCTAAGCTATATCCTATCAGCTATGGATGTGCTCAATGGATATAGACTTATTGGCACATACAATACACCTAGTCTGGATTGTCATAATTGTGCATAAATGGGATACGCATTTTTACGTCATTTTTCTCTTCAAAACAAAAAAAACTTGACTGTTGCAGCCATACAAGTGGTTAAATATATTGCATTAAGTATGGCCAGATGTACATGCATGAGATTGTGAATGCATACTTTCAGAAAATTGGATAGAAAACAAATAGAATGTACTCTTTTTGTGTGATTGATGGTGACTTGAGTTTATATATTCTATTATTTATTCTTTTCTTGTTGGTAGATAAGACCTAATAGTTTCATGCCCACTAATCATGCAATTCTATTTTTTTCTGGATCATTGTTGCTCCCAAACGCACACGCAAGTATACGTGGTCGTACAAGTAATATAGACTGTTAAGTCCAGATATCTATCTCACAGAGATTTAGATTCTACTGTCAAACTAATTCAAATTCGAATGAAACTATTCAAGAAAGTGAAAATCAAGATTGTTTGTTGTACTAAACTAAAACTTGAAAAGTAAACAATTTGTGATGGGTGTTTTTATGACTGGGACTATGTGGACAAGGACTGTAAGAATTTTCAGATGAGAGAAAGATCTAGAGTTATGGCTTTCGACAATCCAGTTGATCTCAGACAATTCCACCTATTTTGTTTCCTGGGTTATTAGTTAACGGGTTAATTATGCTTTATGATATTCTCTCGAACTACTCACAAGCTTGTAGATGTTACTATAACGCCTATATCTCTATGGTCATCAGAGGCAACAAGAACGCGTTTATTTCTCCGTATTCAACTAAGTAGGGCTAAAGGGTATATCTCTATCCTCATTAGCGAAACGATTAAATCGAACAAACTCTATTTATTCTTATTACGTACGTGAATTCCCTTTCTCAAGTTCAATTCACGCACCACAGATAGTGTCTAACTATTGGCCAGATAATCAAACAATTGAAATCAAGAATAAATAAGCAACCCATAATATGGAAAATCAATAGATAATAATTGTCATCACATCAACTTTCAAGTCTTTCGCCACAACCCTAGAATTAGGAGATTAGCTACTCATGGTTCGATCATAGACAAAAGAAGCCATGAATAAACTAGGGTTGAAAAAGATGAAAAATAAAATAACCTAGAAAGAGAAAAAGGAGAACGGTGGCTTACAAATCCTTGAATAATCCCAGCACACCGTTCTCAGCTATTAAAATGTCTATATATAGGCTAGGGTAAAAATAATAAATAAGGAATCCAAATCCTAGTCTAATCGGGAAAACATCCGCAGATCCCCGCTTTCCTTCCGCATCGCGGAAGGATCGCGCAATGTACTGCAGGTTCTCGCTTTCCTTCAGCGATGCGGAGGGATCGCGCAACACTGATGACTGAGTGGTTGTTCCGCTTTCTTCACGCGATGCGCCTCGATGGCCTGAAGTTCTGAAGCTTCTCGAGATCCTTCCGCGATGCGGAAGGAAAGCGGAGTCTCTTCAGTCGGTTAACTCCTTTTAGTTCGTCCTTTGCGATCTTTGCCTCGTTACCTCAGCCAATCGACATATGCTACGAATTCCAATCATTTCAAGCACAGTTTCCATCGTTTGTCGTCATCGTACCTATACACATGAAATATAACGACATAAGTTCAAATACGACGGTTACGTCATGAATTAAGCGATAAAAGTCATAAGAAGAAGTTGTAATACGACACAAAACATGATATTTGTGCCAAATATCAATCATCTTTTTATTTGTGATAAATATTTATTCTGGAGCAATTATCACTTGTCTGTACAAATAAATTCCCTGTTGCACTTTCCAGTGTTTTCTTCCTCCCTGCTGGTCTTTTCCAATCTTCCTCCAGATATTATTGGAGTGAATGTGCATCATGTGAAGACAACTGACTTCTCATGTGTGTTTCTAGTTTGTGATTATGTACCGTGGATATAAAGTTATAAACACTAGCACCGTGTTTGCCTACATAAACATCAAAATTTGAGATGATGCCTCTGGGAACCGGTGATATTATTAAAATTTGAAACTCCAATTATGTGCTTGTATATTTATGTGATCTCGATGGATATTTCTACTTCATTTAGCTACATGTTTCCTCGTGCAAATTTGTGCTACCACACTCTTGATTGTATCCCTTCGGCTAATGTTACAAGATATTTACCATTTTGGAGCTTGTTTTGAAGCCTTTTGTCTTGTTTACACTT
The DNA here is from genome assembly GCF_019175385.1 of Lycium barbarum. Taxonomy (NCBI): domain Eukaryota; kingdom Viridiplantae; phylum Streptophyta; class Magnoliopsida; order Solanales; family Solanaceae; genus Lycium; species Lycium barbarum. The sequence goes on along the minus strand of NC_083337.1, from coordinate 186,853 downwards.
GGTTTAAAGGAACTCCTTGTCAAGTAGGTCATGAAGTTGGTCTTGCAGTTCTTTTGGCTTAGATGGAACCAACTGTTGCGGAAGGATAGAGATAGGGTGTGTGCTAGAGCTCTATGCTCACTCAAGCATGGTCTTTTTTTCTATTTTATGATCTAATACGGCTTAGGATTATGGTTATAGTTTTTGATTTGGTAGCTTGTTTATTTGAAATCAACCTTAATATTATCAAATCCCACACTCCTAGAATATGACCTCTAATAAGACCCCCCCCCCCCCCCCCCCCCCAATGTAAGAGCTCCCATAAACGTGTAATAGTCAATCATGTGTTGTTTTCATTTTACTTAGAGTTGAGAAGATTATGGTTGTGTTGTCTACCAGGATAAAGAAGGCATACCTCCTGATCAGCAGAGACTGATTTTTGCTGGGAAACAGTTGGAAGATGGTCGAACCCTGGCTGATTACAACATTCAGAAAGAATCAACTCTTCACCTTGTTCTGAGGCTCAGAGGAGGAACTATGATCAAGGTGAAGACTCTCACCGGAAAGGAAATTGAAATTGACATTGAACCCACTGACACCATTGATCGGATTAAAGAACGTGTTGAGGAGAAAGAAGGAATACCTCCAGTGCAGCAAAGGTTTGTATTTCTTTTATTCCGTTCAAATTGTATACACTAGATTTGTGGTTTTCAATGTTTGTTTATGCTCCTCTTGTCCATGCCATACTGCCTCCTCTCCTCCTCACCATGACACAAAAAGAGCAGTGATGTTGTATGTGTGATGCTTTGTTCCTGACCTTCAATTTTTTTCCGGAGTTCTAGTTGGATCTCTGTAGGTTATCATTTTTCTCTTTCCTGCTATTTCCAGCATTCCGTAATGACGCTCCTTTTTTTAGAATACTCTTAAGACTTAAAATTATGCAATGCTCCACTATGCCTGTTTCCGTAATGATAGCCGTCCATCGTTGTGTCATTTGAATGTCACCTATGGGTTTTGCTTAGATGCAGTATATTTAAGGACAAAGGGAATGCGAAACCGTCATGTCCATATTGTAAAAATGTTTTTGAGAAAAAATAAATCAATAAATAAATAAATGTTTTTGAGACATACTTTAGGGTTTTGGAATATACAATTAAACTTTTGTGTAGTTACTTGACGCAGCATATGATTAAAGGGCTTAATTTACTTAAGAAATGTCAGTCGAGATCTAGGAAAACCGGTTGTCCCTGGCCGAGCATGGTAAATATTCTATGGGTCTAACAGATCTTGATCTGCAGTTCTGCATTGGTTAAGACATTGTCTAGAAAACTCAGTAGGTCTGATGACGTTTATAGATCTTTCATCTGCATTTGCTCTGATTAGCCAATTTCAAACATCATTTGTTGCGCTCTTACTACTAGACCAAAGCCCGGTGGACTTTCAATCTTTTCTCTCTTCTTTGTGAAAAAGATTGCTCACCGTCTTGGCTTCTTAGAAGTGTTTTCTTGCTAGTTGACCTAAATGTAGTTTGTTACAATAAGTTGGACTGTTTTGCTTCTTACCTTAGCAGTGATGGTGAATGCCAAAACAAAACGATGCCCTTGGTCTGTCCGTTTGTAGCTTAAGCATTGAGATATCAGAAAAGATGAAAACATCATAATTCTATTCTTTAACACTTTTGGTAGACTTTTTGTGTATATTGTACAATAGGATATGTCTTTTACTGGAATACCATTTCTTAGTTCACATAAATCCATGGTAGTATACTAGTATTGAGATGTTCTATGATTTCAGCTTTATTTCTGCTGTCTTATGGGCAGAAAGTGAATAGTGGCGCGGAGATATTAAACTTGTTCCTATGTTTATTTTTGTGAACTACTCAATTTACCCATACACAATGCGATATATAAGTACTGTGTTCGTTGTTTTGTTATTTTATTTCTGTTGGCAGTTTGAGACAGTGGACTTACACTTTCTACATTTGGTTTATTACAGGCTTATTTATGCTGGAAAGCAGCTAGCAGATGACAAGACAGCCAAAGACTACAATATCGAAGGTGGTTCAGTTCTTCACCTTGTTCTTGCACTAAGGGGTGGCAGACTCTAGGTTGCACTTAACTTGGTGAAAACTTAGATGCGTCTTCCATGAACTTGGGATGATCATCTCTTCTCCTCCCCTCTTCCCCTCTTTTGCTTATTTACTATTGGAACAAACAGGAAAATTTGTGGTTGAGTATGTTGTGATTGATTGCCCTTTATATGTGTTGGATTCGCGCTTAATTTGCTATTTCTGGTTCTTTTTCATTTCTGGCCTCAATGGTTTAGAGGTTTACTCCCTTTAAATATGAACATATTGTGAACCATGTATATTATACCCACAGAATGATCTACCTTCTCCCCTTTATCTAGGAAAAGTTGCTGAGAGATTAATTAAGATTTGCCATTGAGTTATTAGTGGTAATAAACTCCACTGCAGACATTGTCATGGTTGTTGGTAAAGATATTGGACTCTTTAGTTTGTCAAAGAAAGCTGCAACCAAAAAGAGCAAACGTGGTTTCTTTTTTTCAGCCGTCCTTTCTCTAATTAGGATTATACCTACCGACGCAAAAGATCATTGACTCTCCAAGAAATGGGTAGAGAGTGGTAAAGTTGTATGTCAAACCCCCTCCCCCACTGTCCCCGTCCCAAATATAAAGTACAGCAATCGTGATAGTGCACGGATCCTTTACCTGCCAATGTGTGAACACTTGGAAAATTTAGGAGCTTAAAAGTTCAAACCACAAAATTGACGTGATGTTAAAGCGTTACGGATTTAGTTTGCACGCAATAGACAGATGCCTTTCAAAGACAAATTGCAAATTGCATTCAGTGTTATTGTTAACGTCATCTCCCATGTGTCCGTTATGTTTGTTTGTAGTAACAGCTTGTAAGTGGCACTCTACTAATGTATAATGTGATTTGCACCTTTGTTGAACTCATACCAAAAGAACACAACACTGGTTTGGCCGAGACTGCACATTTTTGAGCAAAAATTCCGGGTCATAACTACAAGTGACAAAAAAAGTGTATTATCATCAATAGCCGCCTTTTAATGGGGAAAATGTGAACACGTTGCCTTTCATTCGCTTGGGCCTCTATTGTAATTTGTAGCTCTCTCCACGCACTAGGAAAATGTGATTTTTATTCCTGTGATCATAAGTAATTTTTAAACACTTTTGCCACTAAATTAGAGTCTTCCCTGTATCAAGAAGATTTAAGAATTTATATAGTATATGATTAAAAAATATCTTTTTACTCCATCTACACAATATAATTTTCAGCAAAGAAGATTTAATTGAACCATTGCCACAATCTAGCTCCAACCTTAAGTGTATGTAGTTGAGTTTTCATGTGTGGACTTGAATGTTGCAATATATATATGTTGGGATTGTGAGGAGAAGAGTGATAGTTACCTATATTAACCTATTGTAAGGCATCGCCAAAAATACTTAAAGATGCGTTTATTTGATTTGTGTGTGAATCAGAGACAGACATAGATTTGTGAAAGTTTATTTAACATTGTTTTTAATTAGTACCTAGGGTAACAGTATTATATTCGTAATAGTACTATAAGAGCTTGAATATCCATGTGGCTAACACAATTTGATGCGTGTCAAACATTACTTGCCTTTTGTCAAACACTGAAGCTGCTCACCCTCCTAAATAAATTCCACGCATTAACCATATTATAGTGCATGCATAATTAAAAGAAAAAGAAAAAACAAAGTCAAATGCTACATTTACTAACACCATAGCGAATCAGCGATGATAATTAGTTTCAAATTTTATTATTAGTACGTGCCAAGTCTGTGGGAAATGGCATTAATTGTGATGGTTCCCCAAATCCAACTGGTGACTTTTTGTTTCATTCTCAAATATACAATTCCACTATGCTTAGACTAATCATGTCATCAGGTTTTCTGGTCACAGAAAAACACAAATTGCAAAGGAAAGTGTGACACGTGTCAAGACAGGTAAGCAACATTTTTTTGCAAAAATTTAATGATGATAGTATAAGAAGTGGCAACTCCCGAGGATATTACGGTCTAGTCCCTTTCTTCTTATTCACTTTTACAAATATAAAGATCGATTTTATGATTCATTATAAATATAATACTATTAATTATATACTTGATCTTTTCACAGGAAAATGGTAAAAATATTGTAACACTTGAGATCTATAAAAAAGCATATAAGATTAGAAGCCTCCAATCTAAGCTAGAAATGCAAACAATGCCATAATAGAAATAAAGAAAATTAACAATTGAATTGGCTATATGTGGAAAACATGGACTCTAGGGGAAGTTACCCATTTAATCCTTCTACTACAAATATTTACAGCCACTAATCAGTATATATTATATATTAATTATGCATATATTATATATTTGTTGGTTATTCTTTGAGCTGATAACTGTTTGAGTTAATTTCCCTTCTAAAAATTGCCTTTAGAGAGAAGAAGAAAAGACATTAAAGAGTAATCTAAAAACAATGGGATATATGTATACATAGATTAGCTCAGCTACTAGTGAGGCAAATGCTAAATGCATGCCTGCTTCTTATCCATTTTCATTATTATGTTTATCATTTTAGAATTTTGAAACCGCCTGACCCATGCATTTCTTTTTCTAAAAATTATTTTTTCATCTCTTTTCAGTGTCTATCAACAATGGTGGATCACCTAAACTTTTCACATACTCCTCCACCTTCAAATTAAGTTTTCCAACTAGCTGACTGAATTAGTTCTTCTATAATTTAAAATAAATAAATAAGAAGAATACAACTTTACCACTATGTGGTATACAACAATATTTCTATTGCAGGGAATAGGGACACTTCGAATCTAATTTCAAAGTTCGTGGCCCCTTTGCCATTAAAAAATGAAATCCCAATTAGACTAGATACTGTAGCACTGTGCACATCTTAATTAATTCAGCCATCACTGCCTTTAATACTAGTACAAGACAAAAACAGTTTAATTTGTATAACAAAACCGGATGCATCTCCTAAGTTTAGTAGGACAAAAAAGTAGGAATATGTTGAAGTACAAAGTTTCAACTCTTTAGGAAATCCTACCAAACTAACTGTGTGAAAAGACTTTACAAATAATATCTCAAAGAATTTTGGTGTCCACTCTTGGTCTAATGTAGGTAAGAAAATCAACACTAATCTTTGAAAACCATGACTCCATAGAATAAGACGTGTTGTAGTTTTGTTATTTATCATTAAGGAGTAGGTAAAAAAAACCTTTTTGGCTACTTCTAGTAAAAAGTCTTTACCTTATATCAGGACAATGAATTTAAACAAAAGGAACGTTGAAATGGATAGCTTATAGTGAGTTATTTGCAACTAAACTACATAGTATAAAAATGGGTCATGATATTTATGTACACACCAGGAAGTAATATTATTGAGAAATCTTACTATGTATATTTTGTTTAAGCATTCGATATCCGAAATTCATTTGACCAACTTAATTACTCCTTTTGTCCCAATTTTTGTGATACAATTTTATTTTTGTTCTTTCCCAAAAAGAATGATACATTTCTGTAAAACTTCTTATTTTATCATGAATGAAATGATTTAGAGTCACACAAATATTCTGGCTTGTTTTAGACCACAAGTTTCAAAAGTCTTCCTTATTTTTTAAACTTTGTGTCTAGTCAAACTATATCACATAATATTTATGGCTTGATTCTTCGTACTCAGAAGTTTTCTATTATCGAGCTCAAATCACGACTTCTTATTAAAGGTCGAGAGATTCTATTCATCCCACCACACACTTTCCTCATAATCTTATATCGCGAACGTAAGTTGATAAAAAATTGTGTGATTAATTCTATTGGATATTTCTCAATTAGAAAACGAACGGAATTAGCTAGTTAGCTTAACTTAGGAGGTTGACCTTTTAAATTTGCAAATAGTAGGAGTAGTGAATCTTCTGGTCCACTTGAAATTCTTGGGAGGACCCCACGGCCCCTTTTCCTATAAGTTAATTATTTAGTGATGTAGATAAGGCATGTAAACTAAGGCGAGTTATATATAAGGAGAGGAGGGGCTAAGAAAGAAACCAAGTTATATATAGTAGACTGAGAGCTGGGAATATCAAGGATTAACATTACTGTAATACATCAAATCATTAGCTTGTAATAAGTTGATTATAGAGAATATAATGGGTAAAGGGAGAGCACCTTGCTGTGATAAAAGTAAGGTTAAGAAAGGGCCTTGGACACCTGCTGAAGATTTGAAGCTTATTTCTTTCATTCAGAAGAATGGCCATGGCAATTGGCGCGCCCTTCCCAAACAAGCTGGTACGTACTTTTATATTCATGTTCATCTTTCAATATTCTCAATAAATATATGTTCATATTATAGTCCGACTATGTTTAAAATCTTTATGACATTCTTCATTATCTGTGTGTATCAGTGTATGTTATTTTTCCCCTACCTTCAGTGGCAGGGTGATTTCATTAAGGGTATTCAACTTCTATAAGAATAGGATCATATATATCAAGCTTCTATTTCAAGTCAAGGGGATTCAACCCATGCATTTTATTGTTTTTAGCTCGTAATATACATGTATAATAAGTAAATAATTGAGCTAGGGGTATCATATGAAACCCCTTACTCGAACGCGGTATCCTTTGTATATTGGTATATCTCACTAACTTATAATTTTCAACAACGTAAAAGATGTTTTAAATACTATTACTGTATTTTAGGAGTAATAAAACATGTTGAAATAGATAATATATTATTTTTTTGGAGGTTACTCATTTTGTATGTCTTTTGTTGATGGATATATAGGATTACTGAGGTGTGGAAAGAGTTGCCGTTTAAGGTGGATTAACTACCTTAGACCTGACGTAAAGCGAGGAAATTTCACCCCACAAGAAGAGGAGACCATTATAAAGTTACATCTCTCTATCGGAAACAGGTATATATATAGTACTATCAATAATCGTCCTTGTCACGAAACATATATAGTCATATTTTTTGTTCTTGCTAATTGGTATCTGAAGCTATTGCATTAATAAATACAGGTGGTCAAAGATAGCATCGCAGTTGCCAGGAAGAACTGATAATGAGATTAAAAATGTGTGGAATACCCATTTGAAGAAGAGAATAAAGAAAGAGGAATATTGCAACATGAAAAACAATTCTTGCGTTTCATCACCATCTTCCTTTTCTTCTTCATCAACTTCAATAGTACAACCACCTTCTATACATCAAGATGATCATATTCCCTGTCAAGAAGAATTGGGAGATCATAACATGAAGGGCCAATGCATAGATACTTTATCAAGGTCTTGCTCTCCCAGTACTACTACTTCTTCATTAAACCTCTCCAACGTTGATCAATTTTCGATGGACAATCAAGTAAATGAAATCCCATATTCATCAGTAGGGGCAGTCGACGATAAAATTATTGATTTTTGGGACTTGTTGGATACTCCTATTGATTTGGATACTGATATAGATATGGACATTACTACTCATCAGCTGCCAGCGGCCCAATATACACCACAAGGCTCATCAGATGAATATGAATGTCAAAAGTGGTTGAGATACTTGGAAATTGAACTCGGACTAACAACTAGTAATAATGAACAATGTTGTGACGGTTTTGCCTCAGGAGACCAAAATAGCGTCATGCAAGTCTAGTCTCTAATTACAACTAGCTAGGCAATCTTCATGTCTCCATGTAGTACTATATCGATAGTGTCTATTATTATGGCAATTAATTAGCCGGGGAGTTTAAGTTTTATACAAACGTATGTCTATGTAAACAATTTTAAGTTTATACTGACGGTGCATATTACTTAAACACATGATTTGGTCAAGAGACCATAGGAGTAATATATATTTAGTATCTAGCTAGCGCACAAAATCGTTGTATGTTCAGCTGGAAATTAATAAAGGCATGCGTGCATGTTCACACTAGTTACTGGCAGCATAGTTTGGTTGTTTCTGTTGCTACGTATAATTAAGCAACATAAATTATAGTTTAGTTGTATATATGGCCGGTGCATGAGTCACAGTAGTAGATTCATTACACCATTCATGTTCTTCTAATGAGTATAAACATTTATTTAACCACTTAACAAGAGGATGTATAATTAGTGCTCTTACTCAAAAGTAAGGCACTATATATATTTACTACATAATGCATGAAAAGCTGAGACTTTGGCAGCTATATAAATACCCTGACGTCTGACGATCAACGAATTAAAAGTCGGAATAATCTACTCCTTTTCATTTCGTGAAATTTTGAACTAATCAAAACAAAGATTAATCACAACTACAATAGTATAATAATTACACCACTACTCATCATTTTTTTGCGCGGATTGCCCTTCGTTTGGGGTGGTCTTTAAATTTTGCCCCTCAAATTTGTGGTTTTTAAATTTTGCCCTTCATATTTGTGGTCTTTAAATTTTGCCCTTTGCTTGCAAAGATGGGCGAATACATGAAGTTCTGGGTTCGAACCCCCGCTCAGGCATAAAATAAAAAAAAAAATTCGCAAGGCATGACTGGGGGAGTGTATGCCGGATCCAGCATACAATCTTTAAGAAAAAGTTAAAGTTATGTCGGATCCGGCATAACTAAAAGTCTGCCCCTCAAGGCAAAGTCTGCCCCCTCCAGCAGACTTTTAGTTAAACATAACTAAAAGTCTGCCAGAGGGGGCATACAAAATTTAAACTTTGTCTTATAAGACAAACTTTTAGTTATGCCTTAAGGAAAACTTACGCCTTATGGGGCATACTTTTAGTTATGTTTTATGGGCACACTTTTAGTTAAGGCATTACTAAAGGTTTACCTTGAAAAGTTAAAAAAAAAATACATATATATGCTTCAAGGCAAAGTTTGCCCATAAGGCATAAGTATGCCCCCATCGGCATAAGTTTGGTAATTCTTTAACAAGTTTATGCCGTTGGGGGCATACTTTTAATGGACAAACTTTTATGCCAGATCCGGCATAAACTTGTGAAGGAATTATCAAAATTATGCCGGAACCGGCATACTTATGCCAAGTCTGCCCATAAGGCATAAGTATGCCGGGTCCGGCATAACTTTGCTAATTCCTTCACAAGTGTATGCCGATGGGGGCATAGCGAAATTTAAACTCTGCCTTACGAATTTTTTTAAAAATTTTAACTGTGTGGGGGTTCGAACCTGAAACCCATGAGATTTAGCGAAGGGCAAAATTTAAAGATTTCAAATATAAAGGGCAAAATTTAAAGACCACCCCAAAAGAAGGGCGAATTGCCCACTACTCATTAAGCAAATGAGGTTTTCATTGAGTGTGGAAGGATTTTGTCTCACTAATAAGGAGTTGATCGCGTGGCCTAATGGATAAGGCGCTCGCCTCCGGAGCGGGAGATTGTGGGTTCGAGTCCCACCGTGATCGTTACTTGACCCAGTATTCCCTCGAAAGCCCAAATTAATTCTGATTTTACTTTCTCTGCCATCATTTTGGTTCAAAGTTCAAACTGGACACAAAGGTCTTTTCACTAAAAGGGACTTGCTTTAAACAATTCTTACTTCTCCACTTCATTTTCTAAGTAATCTTTCAACATCATCATTCGAAAATGTATGAGGAAATTTTTCCTACTTACAACTTCTATACAAAGTAAAGCTTCTTTCTTGCTATCTTCAAATAACAAACTAATAGTTTCACTGGCATAACAAAGAATCATCAAATATCAATACATATCCTCCTAGTAAAGTTAGCAATTTAGAATTTGGGGATATATCATTACAACTTAAAAGGCACGTGACCTCAGAAACATGATAACAAGTTTCGTTTCGGTTACACAAAATCTTGTCCTATTTTTTGAATAAAAATATCAGCATGGGAGCTAGTGGGCGATTTAACGTTTGTAGTTTGCAACAGTTCCAACCCTCAATCGGTAGTCTGGAAGCAAAATCTTCAATCTTCTCAAACTCCTCCCTACACGATAAACAAATGTAAATATGCATCTAACATAATATATAACCATTGCAAATAGAATATGTAACAGTACACGCAAGATGATCAACTAGAGATAATCATACAACTACCTTCCTTATAGAGAGGTCATCAGAAAAGTTAAAGGGAGTTAATGGATGATGATAAGGAAGACCATTGACCCAGAGCTTTTCCTACTTATATGTCAAGATGCTAGAATATATAGTCAGCAAGCAGATATACGATGACTCTCAAACAATAGAAATGGGACTTTCAGCTGAAAATTAAACATAAGGTTCAAGAATTTACCTCCCACCCGGATGGCCAACATAAGTTACAATACTGATGAGTCCGCCAGGTGCCAAGATTCTCTTAGCAGCCTCCAATGCAAGCACAGTTGTTTCGGACTTGGTAATGATCTTTTTGTCCCCTCCAGGAAGGTAACCCAAATTGAAAGCAACTAACCTAACACAAGCATGGTGCCAAAAAAATTGTGACGATGGAATAGGTGCAGCCATGTAAAGATCACTGTCACAGAAACTAGATGATGTACACCTTCAGAGTTTTAAATCATTAACATCCTTTAAGCGAGCAAAAATACCTTACAGCCACATCATTTGGAACAATGTCCTCCATTTGACTATGAGACATAACAAATAGCTCAACAAGTTCTTTCTGCATGAAGAACAACAGATGTGCTTCAAATGTATGTATAATTGATGAAGTGGGAGAAAAACTATCATTTTTTAACGAAAGGAGATAACTAAATAATGGTCATAAAAGAAACTACATGTGAGAAATAGTTGGATATCGAGAAAAGAAAACAAGTGCTGCCATTTGACACATCCTGGATGCAAAATACACTTCATCACATGTTAATGAACTAGAATAAAAATGTAAAAGGCATCTACCCACTAGACACTGGTAAAGAGGGTTAGATCCATTCACTCATGTGGAAGCACTTTATGATTTTGGGGTTGCAAACTTTCCAATTGAAGTCTTATGGTGAGCCTCGCCGTCCATAAGCACACTTATGGAACAGACTATCGTTAGTGATATTTAGCTGGTTCTAGTAATTTCGGAGTTTAAAGTAGAGTTACCAGGCAAGATGCCAAGACCTGACTTTTGAAGTGGGAAAATGGAAGTGAGGGCTGAGACAAACTACTTCACTCTTTTAGGCTGGCAGTATATCTTTAAAGTAAGATTATATAGTATAAGCAAGCAACTGTTAACTATGTGCTTATATCATCAGGTTATAGATAGCTTTAAACCAAAAAGTCAAACAGAGTTTCAACTTTACGGGAAAATGTATCCAAGCCACCATTTTCTCTAGCTTCTGTCTAGATAGTCGTGATGAACTATTTATTGGATCATCATCGATAAAATGCCACCATTAATTAGGCCAGAGATACAAACAGAGGCGGAGCCAGGATTTTTAGTTTATGGGTTCTAGACCATAATTATTTTTGCTTATTGGGTTCTTGATAGATTATTTGTACATATTCAATGAACTTAACACAAACGCAGGGTTTGAACCAAAGCTACTGGGTTTTGCCGAACCCATAACCATCATTGTCGATCAGCCTCTGGATACAAATAAGCAGAAGCCGTACCTCATCTGGACTAGCAAACTGGTCCAGTAAGGATGAAGTGCTTTCTAAAGCAACTTTCTGAACATCCATGCCATAAACTCGACCTCTTTGTGTCCTATCAGCAACCAGTTTCAACAGTGCCAAGGTATCGTAACCATTTCCACAGGTGGCATCAACAACTGCATCCCCCTTCTGAACAACATGCTTCCAGACACTGCCAAGAAAGGAGATTATTCGCTAAAATCTTTAATTACCCAATTAGAGAAAGAGGTAAGCTAGTATCTAAAGTATACAAATCATACAGCTATAAACTCAAAACAAGGCAACGCCGTTTAAACCTTAACAACTATCTCTTCAAAAGTTGTAAACAATAAGCAATTGCTGAGACATTAAGTAGTCAAAAGTTAAATATACAGAAGGAACTTTTGAACAAACTTGAGAGTTCAGAAATCTAATTGATTAGTTGAAATATACAAGACAAATGCTAACTCAATATATCAACTTAATTATCGATAGCGTCTCATTCCACTATACACAGATCATATGATTCATATACCTCTAGGATGCAGTCAAGAACTCACATAAAATAAATGACTAAGGGTTAGTCCCATTGAGCAATATTTTGCAGAATAAAGAAATCACGCCATCATGTTTGCTACCAACCAAATCGTGAGTATAAAGAAACAACTTTGCACATTGCATGTAGGAAAATGTACCCAAATAATGTTGAACCACAAACATAGGCTCTAAATGAGCTGAAGAAAAAAAGGAATCCGAGTACCTACTAATGAGCAACTTCAGTTGCTTTTTTTCGCCCAAAAAGATATTCCACCATTACTTGCTCCATAGACCCTGAGAAAAGTTAACCACTGGATGAATTACTTGATTTCTACAACAGTAACTGAAAGTTTGTGAAAAGCTGGGAAAAAGAAAGAGTTAATGATCAAAAACACACCTGAACTATCACTTTTTCGCGAGTTTCACATCTCAATTATCAGTTGTTCCCTTTTCCTACATGAACTATCACCATCTATGTATTACTCCCTCTGTTTCAAAATAAGTGGTGTTTTTACCTTTTTTTGTTTCAAAATAAGTAATGTTTCACGAAATCAAGAAGCTATTAATTTTTTCTTCCAATTTTACCCCTATTTAAATAAGTTGAGTTTTACATAACCTGTTATATATATGATAATATATATGTGTTATTTAATAATAATAATTAAATAATAAAAGAGAAGCAACACAAACATTAAAGGCATCTCTTAGGTTCTAATTTGAAATTGTGTCTCTTGTCTTTTACTCCCTCTATTTCAATTTATGTGAACCTATTTCCTTATTAGTCCGTGCCAAAAAGAATGACCTCTTTCTATATTTGGAAACACTTTACCTTTATGCAATGATTTATAGCCACACAAAATATATGTGACTCGTTTAGGACCACAAGTTTAAAAGTCTTCTCTTCTTTCTTAAGCTCCGTATCCAGTCAAATGGGTTCACATAAATTGAAACGGAGGGAGTATTATTTAATTATTATTATTAAATAATACATATATATTATTATATATACAACAATCCCCCACTTATTATTTAATAATAATATGAGGACTTAAAAATGCATGAAGGATATTATTGAGTATTGTTGGCTAACCAGCCTTGAACCTTTGGCTTGAATATGAAAATAAGATTCATATTCGTATTATACATGAGTTCTTGTCTGCAATGGCGGCACCGATTAATATGGGCCTTGCTCTCAGTCCTATTCAGCAAGTTCTCTAGGATTCACCATTTAAATCCCCAGAAAGTGGCCTCTCACTTTCTTACTTGCATAGGCAATCTCATAAAGGGTGTCCACAACTGCTCTATCACCCCACTTTGTAAGCTCGAGATTGTTAAGAACAAAGTCCAGCCTTCTCGTTGTGTGGAAATCAGTGCATATAGTCAAACTTGGGCTTTAAAGGAATAGCAATTCTTCTGTATGTATTATCACCCCACTATTCCTTGAGTATATTTATGCTGGAAACGTAACCTCGGCGTTAACGCTTCTTGGATAATTCTTGGTGACTTATCCTTGAACTCTTAAAATATGAATTTCCAATATGACTGAATTCACATGAAAGAGTAGACGTCATTCCAGATTATCTCTATTAAAATGGTAATAGCCCAATGTTTCCCATCACTACACTATCTTCTCACATAATAAATGTTTAAATGAGAAGATCTGTCACTATTTGATTATAAACTACACTTAATGCAGTATCACAATACATAAGAATGGTTAGCGTCCTTGCGTGACCACATTTTAAGTGTCAACCATTCTCTTCTTCTTTATCTCAAAATCTGCTTAATTAGCCTCAACAAGATACTCACCAATAATATTTTTCGTACCTTTTCTTCACAAGAAGTATTTTGTCATGTGATTGTGTCTCGTCTTCAAAGTACTTACCAAACAAATGAAAAGGAGATTTATCCTCTATGAGGAAGAACTTTTGCCATCCTTCAAAACCTCATCATCAATATCTACGCTGAAACATCGATTTTGTTCACCAAGCATGAGTCATTTCTCATCATTTTTCAACAAAAAGTATCTCATACCAAAATAAAATTTAGAGTAAGAATCACTTAAAATAAATCTCGAAATATAGTGTTTCACAAGTGCAAATAATTGCCACCAATATTTCTCACCACATTTCATCAATTCACATGAATAGATAATCTCATATTTGAGGATTCACATTGGTTCCTGATGGCTCCTTTTTTTTTCTATTTTATTTTATAAAACTATATAGTTTTAATGATCCTTTATATAGAGGATCAATATAACAAACTGCTAAAATAAGAAACAGTAAAATGGCCGACAAGATAAAAAGAAAAAGGCACAATTATTCGGATGCCTTTTGAAAAAGAAGAAAACTACAAATAACTTTATGAAAGCAACTTTATAAAAGTTTGACGTTCTCTTTCAGCATTATTGTTGGGTGTTGTGCCCCTTCTTAATTCATTTTTTCTTTCCCATTGTCTTTGGTAGAGGCGGAAAATTCCTTCGGCTCTTGAATTTTTCAAAATATTCTTCAATGTCTTCTGTATTATCGAAGCTTTGAGACTCTCCTGCTAAACAGTTATGGTCCTCATCATCATTATCCGTTGTATTAGTTGATGTCATTGATATGTCTGAAGGCACCTCTATATCTAGATTTTGGATTAAATCCTTTTTAACTTCTTCCATATAAGAAGCTATCATTTCTGATCTAGATATGATTCCTTTCTTCATTTGAAGTCTTCTGGATATATGCTTGAAAGGACTATGAATTTCCTTTTGTTGCCTTGAATTGATTGAATCTCTATAACTGGCTATAGTAGTCGTAATCTGATCAACCACTTCTTGTCCATGGATATTATCGTCAGCTCTCTTTTGAATGAGTTTTTTCCAAAACTTAGTATAAAAAAATCTATTAAGGCAAGGAATATTTTGAGGGGTATAACCCACTTCGACAGACCATTTCATGATTCATGGAATTGAAAATTCTATGAAGAAATACATATTAGCCATTCCTTCAAAAAATGTATTATTATTTTCCAAATCTATTAACTTGGGAGAAACTTCGACCCATTCAGCGTATAAATTCTTTAAAGGTTCTGATAGTATTTTAACTGATGGACCATAATTAATCCACCATCAACAAAACCAATTTGGTATGCCTTGTTTATAAACATTACAGAAGACATTGAAGAATATTTTGAAAAATTCAAGAGCCAGCTGGAAGAATCTTCCGCCTCTACCAAAGACAAGGGGAAAGAACAAATGAAGTAAGAAGGGGCCCAACACCCAACAATAATGCTGAAAGGAAAAGTCAAACTTTTATAAAGTTGCTTTCAATTTTGCTTTCATAAAGTTATTTGTAGTTTTCTTCTTTATAGTTTTCTTCTTTTTCAAAAGGCATCCGAATAATTGTGCCTTTTTCTTTTTATCTTGTCGGCCATTTTACTATTTTTTTATTTTAGCAGTTTGTTATATTGATCTTCTATATAAAGGATCATTAAAACTATGTAAGAGGTAGGTTTTCAGAAACCACTCTCTCTCTCTCTCTCTCTCTCTCTCTTGTAAAAATATCCGCCCATATAATAAAAGTTTGCAATGTTAAAAGATATCAATTTCTTCTGAGCACAACTTTCAGTTTTAGCTAAATTTTCTTTTATTTTATTTTGTTTCAAATTTTATTTAATATTCATATTTAGCCTAGATGATAGGCTAAACACCTTGTGTTGAACCATATCACACTAGACTACTAGGTATTATGGTGAAAATACTTTAATTAATTAAGGTTCACCAAAGATGGTACTGAGGTCAGCCAGAGAATAACCCAGGCGGAATGTCCAAACTCAAGTTGATGGTCCAGTTTGTATGCCCGCTGAGCCGAGGTGGCGTTAAGGTTGTTTTTGGGTCTGCTCTGAGTTAGACAACCTCCATGCCAAGGTTATTGACCTAGTAAAAGTTCCTCTGTAGTATCGTCTCACCGTGCGATCCGCCCCTATTTATGGTAGAGCACAGAGCATCATTTCCATTTCTGTTTTCCCTTTCACAACAACAATGGTGAGAAAATTTCACCCTCTCTTCCGTGCCAAAATTAGAAAAATTGTTCCAAACAGAAACAGAGAACAAATTAATTCAAACAACAACTCTCTTCACCTCCTCTTCTTCACTTTGTTTTCCATCATAGTCATTCTCCTAGCACTTTATTGTGCTTTGAGAATCATTAACTAGCTTCTTTTTTTCCTTTTGTCTAGTTAGTTTGGTTTAGTTTTCTGATTCTAGAGCTCAAAAAATGTTTACAATCAATTATTTAATTATTATTATAAATAATACATATATATTATTCTAATTTAATTTCTAGAGTAGGCATAGTATCCTGGGGATGTACTTTCCCGTTAACCACTTGTATAGTGTGGGGGAAATTATATCCTAAATATAGTTTCTTGGTAGAGTCTTGCCTACTCGTTTCGTGATTTCACAGATTTTTGTTTACATATTTCTCTGTATTGTTTATTATTTCACTTGCACAATTTCACTCCATTGTATTATTTTGAATATTCTACAACATAACCAAGAAACCACTAAAGAGCTACTTCTTTTTCAAGGCATTTGATTAAGGTAGGTTAATAAAAATAGTTCTTACTTTCTAGGAGTAAGTAGTTTTTTAACGGGTGTGCCCAAGCTAGCACCACTTATTATGAAACACGGAGGGAATAAAATTCAAAACACACCTTGAAGTTGACTAGTTCAACAATTTGTTCCCTTTTGCTACCTCAATTATCATCATCTACTCAACTATGTGTATTAAAATACATAGATGGTGATAGTTCGGGTAGGAAAATGGAATATTTGATAGTGGGGGTGTGAAAATCGCGAAAAAGTAATAGTTCAAATGTGTTTTTAAACACTGTATCAAAAGAAAAAGGGAAACTTGAATGGGGAGTCGCGGCAAATAGGGCTCGACAAAGAACTGTGGGCTCCAGCTACTGAAATGGAGGTTCCATTGGACTGCGACGAACTAGCAAATACTGCTATATTTCTAGTATTTATCTTCGATGACGATAATGATGGAGGAATATAGTATTTGAGGTTCCATCCGCATTTCACAGTTCTTCGACCTAAAAGCGAAGAATATGATTACAGATTCCTTTGCAGCGAATACAGTGCTGCTGGTCGCGTTAGGGATAAACACAAAATCATACGAGGGCCATGTTAAGGCTGCATTTGGCATTGAACGTTTGCTTGCTAAAAGTGAGTAAGGGAAAGAGCAAATGAGGAACCGTTTGGACATAGAATTTATTTTTGAAAAAAAAATAAAAAAATTAAAAGTATTATCTGGTTATATATAAAACGGAAAAGGGCCAAATATACCCCTCGTTATACTTTGAGTCTAAATATACCCATGCTGTTATACTATTGACTCAAATATACCCGTTAAAGTTGTCCACCTTGGACATAACATCTTACGTGGCAGTGACATTTGATGAGGTGTATGCCACGTGGAATTGCCACCTCATCACCCCAATCCATTTTACTCCTCCCCTCTTCCGCCAATAAAATTTCCAACCCCTCCACCAACATTGCCACCATTACTGCCATATAGGTACAGCTCTATTAAAAAAAAAAAAAAAACTTTTCCAATTCCATGAGTATTGTGTTTTTTTTTTTTTCCTCAAAGGGCAATTTCACAAACACCTGGTGTGCGTTTTGGGAAAATGGGGAAATCAAACAGTACTGAATGTGGGTTTTCTTCAGACCTAATGGGTAATTTAAAACATACCTTGAAGACTAGTTCCACTATGAGTTATTCCTTTTTCCTACCTCAACTATCACCATCTACATAAACTAAATAGATGGCGATAGTTCAGGTAGGAAAAGGGAATAGTTCAGATGTGTTTTTAAACATTATCTCAAGAGAGAAAGGGAAACCTGAAATGGGGCAAATAGGGCTCGACAAAGAACTGTCCGCTCCAGCTACTGAAATTGAAGCTCCATTGGTCGCAAATACTGATATATTTCTGGTACTTATCTTCAATGATGGAGGAATATAGTATTTGAGGTTCCATTTGCATTTCACAATTCTCCGACCTAAAACCGAAGAATATGAATACAGATGATTCATTTGCAGCGAATACAGTGTTGCTGCTCGAAATAAACTCGAAATAATATGATAAGGCTGCGTTTGGGTTCACCCGCTAAAAAGCGGCTAAGGGCGAGAGCAAATAAGGAACCGTTTCGTCATTGAACTTATCTCAAAACTAAAAATAGTATTTGGTCATATACTATATTAAATTATTGGGGGATCTCAGTAGTTTAGCTGACTACCTGAACTTTCATATCTTGTTGGTGAGTGTTTTATTCCTCATCTTGTAATTTCTTCCCCATTTCTCCTTCCCCTATCCCTATGCAATAAAACAAAATTTTTTTAAAAAGTGTTTGGGATAATTTCAGAGAACACCCCCGTTTGGCTTCATTACACGAACCTCCCTCGTGGCTTACAATATTACGCCTCCCTCACTTCTTTCATATTTGGTGTAACAAAACTATTATCTAGACAAATTTGCCCCTTATTTTGTTATTTTCTTCCAATTTTATATAAAAAAACCATTATTCTAATTTTTATTTCGATTTATACATTTAATTTGTCCATGCCACAAAACTTCTCTAAAACACAATTCATTATAAACCTTCCTAATTCTTTCTAGTTTTGTGCAGAAAATCTATTAGTAGTTGATTTACAAATGGAAATTTTTGCTACTTTTACTTTAATTTGCTCTTTTACATAACAAAAGTATATTCCTTTTTTATTGGATATAATTCAATTCTATCATAGTTGTAATTCATTCAATCCCCTTTTTGTTTTGTTTTGACATTCAAATTATAAGTAATTGGTTAATTAATAAGATAAATTAAGATGATTAAAAATAAAAATAAAAATATTATAAAACAACACCAAAAATGTACCCAGTGCAAAAAAACTAAATTGTTAACTAGAGAGAGAGAGAGAGTAGGGAATATTTTATTTTTTTATTTGTTTCATTTTGTTATTTCTTCATATTTTGTTTGTAACACAATGCCACAATATTATAATAAAAGTTTTTTTGGTAGAATATTATAAAACACTTGCTAACCCAACAATCCTCCTCAATGATTTGTACCAAGGAACTGGTTACGCAATATTTATCTGTTGATGATTTCTTATATATAGTTTGAGGCAAGGAATTCTTTTCCCCACTGTATGAAGCATTTCCTTCACAAGAAGCCTTTTTTGTTAAGCAATTTGCGGTCATATTCATTTTCCGATAGCGTGGAAGACCTCTAAATAATTTGTAATTATGTTTTATCACTTATTATTCATGGTTATCATTCAAAGGAATTGTGTGACATGAATATATTATCTAGTTGCAGCAGTAACTAAGAAAAGTGAAAGAGTGTATTGTCTTACTGACTAGAAAAGAAAATATCAACATCGTAGGGGCAAGCTTGTCGATATTTTAATCGATTAATAGTTTTGTTACACTACCCGTTTGGCCATAAGAATTATTCACTTTTTTTCGGAAATTTTTTTCACTTTTTTCAAAAATCAGTATTTGGCCATGAAAATTCCAAATATTTGAAAAATAAGAAAACTTCCAAATATATATATATATATATACACATACATACATACATATATATATACTACTTCGAATTTCAAATGTTGTTTACAACTTCAACTTCAAAAATCTTACTATATTTTTTTCAAATATCAGTCAAATTTATGTCCAAACATGTATTAAAGCTCAAATCAATTTGTCGTGACTAACCTTGATTTAGATCAAATCTGAAATGGTCATTTGATAACTAAAACTAAACTTATTCAGAAGTAGCCTTTCAACGTTTTAGGTGAGTCCAATCGAGATATAAATTAGTGTATCAAATGGGAAGGTTAGACAATTTAGACGTAATAAAATAAAGTTATATATAAATATGGATCATGATTCAATTCATACAAAGATATGTTTAAATAAAAATAAATTGAATCTGTATGAGCTAAATCGCGAGCATTACTTAATTTAGCTCAATTAAACTATTTTATGGATTCAGAATAAAACTTACTCAACAACAATATGTCCAAAAAGATAACTCGAAAATTAATCTTTGTATATGAGCTAGGTTAAGGAGCTATAAAAAGAAGAGAATCAACTCCTGAGCAAAAATTAGGTGTCATGCTAAAAAATGATAGTTCAACGGCGTCGCTACTAATAAGTTTGTAATAGAAGACAGTCGACAGAGCAATGAAATTTCATTTGACTGTTAAAGATAATAGTCTCACAAATTTACTAATGTGTTAACTTTGACCGTAAAATTTCCCATACTGACACAATTTGATACAAATTGACTTAGCAACAAAATACACTCACCTCAACATTAAAATTTAGACGAATTAGATCAGTTTGCACATTGTAGATAAAATTCAACACTTAAAATATAGATAACAATTGAGCATTACTTATGAGGACAATTCGACTATTTTTTTTTTTGTAGAGTACGAGACTTAATTTATGATGGAGTCGTTTCTCAGGTCTTGATTTTTTCATTTGATGAGTGTTTTGTATGAATCATTCAAATTTCAAGTTATCAAGTGTATTTGTTTTACTTTACAGTCAGATATTTAATTTGAAAGTATGTCTAATTCAATTATGTCGTACCGCTAGGTTGATAATGTCATGAGATATTCATATTCGATGTAGTCACTGAAGCATTAAAAGGACCCTTTTTTTTCTGGTATGAGACGATCGATCAAGGATCCACCCCCTACCATATTATCTATTATATAAATAGGCTAATGTTCCTCAAGGCTGGAATCTTATTTTTAGGGGACACCTAAATGACTGGGAGGTGGAAAGAGTGGTAAATTTTTTGAACGATATTGAGGTTTTCACAGGTACAACAAATGGGGATGATACTATCAGATGCAGACATAATCCTGATGGTGTCTTCTCTGTTAGTAGGATATACAAAAAAATTAACAGGGCTGCTTGTATAGGGAGATCAGTTTTATAAACGTTTGGGAGAGCATAACACTATCCAAGGTGAAATGCTTTACTTGGCTGGTTACAAAAAGAGCATGTCTAACTCATGAGGTTCTTCAGAAAAAGGCCACATTGTTGTGCCCGGACGTTTTCTATGTATGGAGGCTAGAGAAACAAATGGTCATCTCTTCGTTCATTGTAGATTTACAGCTCAAATTCGGACAATATTCTTCAGTCTGATGGAAGTCAAATGGATAATGCCTGAAC
This sequence comes from Lycium barbarum, assembly GCF_019175385.1. Lineage (NCBI taxonomy): Eukaryota > Viridiplantae > Streptophyta > Magnoliopsida > Solanales > Solanaceae > Lycium > Lycium barbarum. The sequence continues at coordinate 165,480 of NC_083337.1, read as the reverse complement.
ACAATGTTGATCTATTGAGTTGTTGGATAAGAAGAGGGGTGGCAAGAGTCAGAAGAAATGCTGGAGGGCAATTCCTGTAACAATTTGATGGTCAGTGTGGAAGGAAAGAAATGAAAGATGCTTTGAAGATATATCTTATTCCGTTCATAAAGTGAAGTGGAATTGTATTGTATCTTTATATTTTTTGTGTGAAGAACGTTATATAGATGATCTAGTAGTCTTCTTAAGGATCTCTTTGAGTTTTTCATTCTTGCTCTTTTCTTTGGAGGTCTCCAGCATATTCTTGATGATGAGGAATACAACAGTATCAAATTTTAAAATATATATATATATATATATAGGCTCATGTTCATTTTCATATAAAATAACAATATTACAATTGTGTGGATATAATGTATATGTAAATATTAGTTTGCTTAAGGAGATTCACATCATAAGTTAAATGAGTGTTGACAAATAACACACTCACAATAAATAGGAAGAGTATAATGATATTATGAATGGCCAATACAAATACTAGTAAAAATACCAAGACATAATTTTATTTTATTATTCTTCTACATATGTCTCTCCACATATTTGTGTGCATTCAAAGAGGACAGATTTTCATCATTTTCAGAAAAATAAAATAAAAATTGTAGCCATAGCAAGAGGAAAAAGGCTTTAAGAATTTGCACCATATGAGATATCACATCATCCGGGGAATCTTAAATGTTACCTGAGTAAATGGAAGTCATCGAATATGTTTAATGTTTAAAATCATCAAAATACTCATTCATTGAAAAATTATCATGAAGTTGACATTTTATGACTACTTTATTTACAATTATTACATAATCATTACCAACCACTTTGATCGTCAAACACCAGTGCACAACCACCACAACAATCATCAGCCAAGTTTCATTGCTCAATCACCACCGCCAACCACTATCATCATCAATGAACTACATCGACTACTTTCATTATACCAAAACTAATGCTACCATTGACCTACACCATCAACTATTTTACCACCAACCATCATTGTCAACCACCTTCAACTGTTCTCCCCGATCAATTTCTACAGGACAAACACAAAAATCAACTACCATCGTTACCTACTTTCACCATTAGTCTATAACGTATGACCATCATCCTCAACTCATCATTGGCACCGATTATCTTTTACCAACACAACATTATATTCAAACTCGTTTAAGTACGTCACCTTTTAAAATAAACATTTATTGAAGTTAATCAAAACTTAAACCCCATACATATATTTTGAATTATGCATTATATATCTCAAATTTAAATTAATGAAAAAAGAACACTAATAATCCAAAAATTCCAAATGTAGTAAATTTTGCTCTCCAATTTTATTAGTATTATATATAAGCAAGGATATACAGCTTTTGTCATCCTCACATACCACAATCCATTGGTGATGATTTTGCCACATGGGCTGTTGTTTGCGTTTTCCTGCAAATATTTACTTTTGTCATTGTTCCTTTCTTAAGACCCATAGGCCACATAGGCCTTTGTTATTGGTCAATATTGGAGTAGTAACTTTTTGTAATTTTTTTGTTCCTTTATTATTTTTTACTCCATCCCAAAATATCTAACATGTTTCACTTTTCGAGGATCAAATTACATAAATTTTAACCAATAGATCTTTTTAAAAAATCACTATATTGATATATTTTTCGTGTAATTTCAAATATCTAAATTTTAATTTTAGAATATTGAATTAATCTAATTCAATTTAGCTCTAAAAATTAGTCAAATTACCTTTCGGAAACGAAACGTGACAAATATTTGAGACGGTATTATTTATCCTATACGTTCTGGTTAAATTTAAGCTACTTTGAAACTTTTTTTTTTTAACAACTGAAGCATTTATTAGGTCTTATTGTACCTTTTATCCTTAAACTTTCCATAATTTGTCTATAGTGAGCTCATATGTGCTTATAGAGGTCCTTAATTTATTTTCAGGTATAGTTTTAAATTTTTTTACTTTATTCATTTACTTTAGTTATTATTTATTAATATTCTTGTAAGACAATTAGGTTAATTTGTGTAGAAACTCGAAGCTAAAGTTGTAAATATTGTTGTACTATAAATTGGGAGATGTTAAAAAATTTATTGTGTTAGATGATTCTAGAAGATGAAAACATAAGTACTTTTCTTAATACAGGTGAAAATAAAACAAATTATTAAAATCTTAAATGAGTTTAAGATAAGCACAAAATGAGTTTGAAGCAGGCTGAAGTTAGAGCGTTGGCTATGAGTTTGGTCGGATCCGGAAATTTTGATTTTAACTATGCATTTGTTTTAAAAATTCATTGAATATGTATTGATTGTTAATTTAGAATCGAATAACTTAAAAGATTAGAATTCAGAACTCATAAACTTTAAATCCCGACTCCTCTTCTGATTTGAAGTAAATAATTTCAACAATGAAAGTTAGAATGTTAAAGGAGTGAAATGAAAGTTTTGCTTTCATATATATTACAAATTTAGTTATTTGAAATTTTAATTATTATACAGTAAAAAAGTGTAACTTAATTATATTTCTTCAATTACAATTTTTGCTTTTATATCTTGAAAAAGTAGTTAGTACCATAATCTGATTGGGGGAACCAAAAGACTCCTTCCTTTTCCAGGAGGTATTAAAAGAAAACGGGTCGGGTCGGGTCCGGTCGTGTATTTGCACAAGGGTTTTGGTGAGTTGTAAGAGGTATAGGTTAGTTGAGGCCACTGTGCGGAGTGCAAAACCCTGCCCGCCTTTCCTTCCTTTCATTTGTAAAGAAAAAATGAGCAGTTGGAAGAATTTGCTTTTGCGACTGGGCGAGAAGTGCCCTGAATACGCTGGAAATGCTGACTTCAAAGATCAAATTGTCAGTACACACAATTTTCACTCTCTATCTTGCTTCGTATCGCTTTTATTCCTAACACTAAATGTTGCTTTCACTTTTTTCTAACTGTAACCCTTTTTGGTATTGCAGGAGGCATGCTTTAGTGTGGTTCGCCGGGAAATTGAGCATTCTGGGGACGATGTTTTCCCCGTAAGAATCTATTCATACTCCCCGCTTTTCCTCTTTGTAATTTCACTTTATGTATAAAATGGAGCATTTTAACTTAGTAGCAACAACAACAACATACCCAGTGTAGTGTTATCTCACAAGTGGGGTTGGGGGAGGGTAGGATGTACGCAGACCTCGCCCCTACCTTTGTGGGGGTAGAGAGGTTGTTTCTGATAAACCCTCGGCTCAAAAGAAATGTAATCAAAGCATGATAGAAAGAAAAAATACCGGCAGAAAAATAGCAAGATAAACAGAGCAAATGAAGCAACAAGTATTAACATAAAAAACAAAATTTTGGATTAGTTTCTTATGTGTAATAAACTGAACTCATAAAACTGTCAACACATCCTCCACTTGGCACGAGTTGGGATTAATTTCAAATGGATACTTTTTACCTATCGAACAAAAAAAGCTAGTTGTGATAAATTTTGTTGGTGTATTGACCTCTCTTTATAATGTAGTGCTTTTTGCGTTATATTTTCATGGGTGTGTATACATATAATAATATAGTTGGATTTCAGCTTTTTGGCTATCTCAAGCGTATCCTACCCCTCCCTTTATTGAAGGGTCCTCCCTATCTACAACTCTTCATGCCTAAGAGTTCCTTTGCAGTCAAAGCTTTGCGCTATTGCCATCACTAATTAAGAGTTACCCAATTTATGCTTACAAGGAGGCTTATTGTTATGGCTTGCTACTATTGAGTTGTGTGCTGAATTATGTATTTTATTTCCCTATACCTTTGCAGTTCCTTCTCCAGTGTGCTGAGCAGTTGCCTCACAAGATACCTCTGTATGGAACACTGGTAGGTTATCCTGTCTCGCCTTTTTCTCGATTGAGTTCTGTTTGGTGCATGTTTTTCCTTCTTGATTCTTATTTTTTATCCTCTTAGCTGTCTTCTTCACATACTTATGAATGTATATGCACTGATGCCAAATATAGACAATTGATAGTCAATAAATCTATATTCTTAAAAGCAACATTGATTCAGCTTTTCACAATTGAAGCTTAAGAAATAGGTGCAGCTGATAGTCTTTGAAACACTTTTCCAGTAAGGCTTAAGGTTCTTTTGGCAATATGTATTTTCATTCTCCTGATCAGGAGTAGACATATTGTATATGAATCAGGAATATGATTCAATGGGAGAATATGATCTAGTACCAGACTCAATGTTAGTATCAGTTGTCTTTTTTTCTTCAATTTTTGTAAATTATACACAAGGGAAAGGGGAGGGGAAATGAGTGAGGGGATTATAAGGTGGGGATACCCAGCATCAAGGTGGAAGCTCAAGTAGCAAACCAACAGGCCACCATGTTGCCTTATTTTTCCAGGCGAACTGTACGTTATCACTATATTTCTTATCACCAAAGAATCTGTATAGGCTATTACCAGTAAACCTGTATAGGTTTATTTATTTGGCTACACTCACATCAGGGCTCGTGCTGGGCAGGAGGCTATATTTGTATCCGGTGTAGGGCAATGTGAAATTTAGAGAATCCTTTTATAATTCCCCTTAGCTGTCCTACAAGTTACAAGTCAAGATTATTGGGCGTTGGAAGAAATGGTTTTCAGATAGAGTGGAAGGGGATATATAAGAGATTCATATAATTGACTGAAGTAGTATATTTGATTAATTGATTGATCATTTCGTTTATTGGGATATTTTGCATTTCATGCTTATAATCATATTAATTATTTTTCCCCAGACCCACATTGTGGGATTTCACTTTCACTGGGTATGTTGTTGTTGTTGTTGTAATCATATTAATTATTTTATGTTTCCTTTTTACTGTTTTATAATCTTTCTGTTTTTTACCTTTTCTCCTTCTCTCTGCATTTACCACGTCTGTCCATCTGCAGATAGGCCTTTTGAATTTGGAAAACGAGGAATTTGTCAGGAAATTAGTGGAGAATGCTCAAATTAATTTACAGGTCAGCAAGCCCCAATATTTGGTCATTCTTTAACATTGGGAAGAGTGGTTGCCTTTTTAGGAAAAAATTATTTTGTGATAAATGAAGTGGCATTTATCTTATTTTGCATCTTTGAACTCCATATCTGTTATTGCATACAGCTTAAGTCTTGTTACCCCGGGGTTATCTGCTACATTATTGTTCATGAGTTTTTACACTATAGAATCAACTTGCCAGACTCATTTGGATTCATTTTTTCAGTTTTCTTTTTGCTGCTTTCACTAATAATGCGCCAGGCGGTGCTTAAATTTTTTAGAATATGGTATACAAAGGCGGATCCGGGATTTGAAATCTATGGGTTCCTGTACTAAACTCAAATTAATTTACAATGATGACTGGATTCACATTTTTTTTTTTTGATAAGGTAAGATAACTGGATTCACAATTAAATATTTATAAATAATTAGTGGATGTTTTAATACATATATAGTGTTGATCCGTGATGATATATTAACTGACTCATAGTTCTAGCAAACTCGCCCATGTGTGAATACAAAAAGGTATCTTGTCTATATACCTACACTATAAGTTAAACAGACGTGAATTTCTTATGCTCATTCAAATTCCTCTCCATGTCTTGAAGACGTTCTCTTTTGAAACTTTTCAATTTTTTTTTTTAAACTATGTTCTTTTATTTCAATAATTCTTAATTGATTACAGAATACAACGAAGTTGCTTTCCGTAATACTTCTCTATTCGGTTTAACCTCCAACTTAAACTGCCTTCGCCACTATTCTGGATAACACTTAGTGGATGAAATACTTTTTTAAAAAGTGCGAATAACGACCTTTGTGACTATCCAGGGTAACACATTGTTGATGTTAAATAATTAAAAGAGGAGTGTGCAAAACTGTTGAGCAATGATGCTATCGAGAAATGGTCTATGTGCTCCCACTCGCTGCATGTACAACATCAGCTGAAAGAACTATATTTGATGACACACACCATGTAGGCACTTCAGGAAGAATTTAGTGGAACTAGATATACAAACACAGATATAAAATTGTTCTATACATTAGAAGGGGCTTGCTTACACATGACATATAAGAGAATGGGATAAGAGCAATGTTAACATTGTCAAAGAAAAAGAAAAAGAATGGGATAAGTACGTCTTAACGATATAGGCTTACCGTCTTTTGCTAGAGAAAAAGACCAGTAGTAGAGGAAAGAAAATTCTAAGACCTTAATTTTGTATAATCTTAAATAAAAAAAAAGTTAAGTACTGCTGGTACCTTGGTGGACTACTAGATTGTTCATCTCATGTTTTCTGTTTCTTATATTTGCTAAAGCTAGCTTTAGAGGCTGAAAGTCTGAAACCACCGTTAAAACATTTGGTTTGAAATGTGAAGTTGCAATTTTACTGGTTGTAATCAAGTGTTGGTGGTGAAAAATAACTGGATCAACTGTGATTAGTTTGATACTTAGAGAATTCTTTTGTTTATATGCTTTTGGTATTTTCATCTCTTCGTAGAAGAAGGGTGTGAGAGGAGTTAAAGGAAGTTCCCTCAATGTTAATTTTGCAGTCAAATTTGTAATATGGGCTTATATTACTCTGGATAAGGTGTCCTTTCGACAATTGCTGTTTTCCTTTCGTTTCAGGATGCGTTGGAGACTGGACAGTGCAACAAGATCCGTATATTGATGAGGTTTTTGACTGTTTTGGTATGTTCTAGGAATCTGCTAGTATTACTGCCTTGATGTTTTACTCCAACTAAGTGTCCTCTGAAGTTTGTCTATTCTGTTCTTTATTCGAGTTTGAAAACTAAGTGGTCTGAGAGCAGGGCGTTTGGTAGCCTTTTGGTTAAGGTGTGAAGATACATGGAAGAGGATGGAAGTATGCATAAAGTAACATTTACCAAAGTTATCATCTATGATTCCGATCTTTGTGGGTGAAATTATCCCAGCATTCAGAACATTCCTCGAGACCAAGTTCATTCATAACCATAATTTTCCCTCTCTCAGCAACTTTGTTATGGTTTTACTCTATCAATTAGGATTGAGTGCAATATTGGAACATCAATTGAGTTCATTTTCTTCTTCACTCATTGTCTGCTTAACCTGAAACCTTGCATCACATTTGTTCGTGTCCTCACAGACAATTATGAGTATGATCTGATGTAGCGAGTTAATTGGTAGACGAAACCGTCCTGTTTTAACTATTTTGTACTTTCAGTTGTTAGTGAGGTTAATACATGGTTTGTGTTGTTAGATGTGCAGCAAAGTTATCCAACCAAGTGCACTAGTGGTTGTTTTCGAAAGTTTACTATCATCAGCAGCGACTACTGTGGACGAAGAAAAAGGAATTCCCTCTTGGCAAGCACGTGCTGACTTCTATATTACTTGTATCTTATCGTGCCTTCCTTGGGGTGGAGCTGAACTTGTTGAGGTAACAATATGCACTTGATCAAAATGCTAAACCTTAACAATTCTTGCCTGCAATTGGCTGGCGGGCTTTTTTGTCCTGCTTCTACTTTTTCCGGTTACTTTTTCCTTTACGAATCGGAGCAGCAAAAATATGAATCTTAGTGATTCTTCGTAGCATGGCCTCTCTGCCTGTGTTTACTGCAGCCAAAATTGTAACTAAGCTATAACTGCACATGTTGGGGTTGGCCGATTGGCAATATAAATGGGGAACTAGGGAACTTTATCCCAAAAAAGGGAATTGGGTAAAAGATTTACGACAGTATGCCGAGTAGTTTGACATTGAGGCATAGTTGATTGATCTCAAAATTAAGACATCTGTTAAAAGGTGCAAAATGTGGGAATATATTTCTTTTTCTGTTGCTTACACTAGTAAGTTCATTACGCATTGCGTTTTTTTGTTTGTTTTAGAAATGGTATAGATTTCATTACCAATAAAGTTAGGGTTATATTGTTGTTTATGAGTATATACTGCGTACTGATATATGTCTGAGGTCATCATCATGAAGGCCTAGAGGCTTGTGCCTCAACTTATTTTGTATTATTGTTGTTGTTGTTGTTGTTATTATTATTATTATTATTATTATTATTATTATTATTATTATAACTGAGATATCCCGAGGTCAGTGGCGCCCAATCCGAAACTTGGTGGATAATGGGCTCGCCCCTCCACACTTATCCTCTTTTATCTGTGACGGACTGACGAGTTTGAACCGTGATGCTTGCCTAATTCACATCACATGTTCACTCTTACCACTAGACCAAAAATCGGGAGGTTTTGTATTATTTCATTTTTTTTTTGTTTGGTTGTCGAATTACTTTTTTATTATGAAGACTTAAAGACTGAGAAGTAACTCAAAGTGTCTTGAAGATTGTTAATCATTTTGGTTTTTGTGCTTCTCATGGAATTTATGTTTTGAATATGTTTATATATATATATTTCTGGAGTTATATTTGTGGTCCTCTTTTAGTTTTGTAATGTGTCAAGCCGTCAATTTTCTTCTTTTCCTTTACTAAATCATACGTTTGCTTTCTTCTCATTTACTTCGTCTTTCTCGGCTAAAGCTGAATTACCTACCTCTCATCTCAATTTTCAGCAAGTTCCTGAGGAGATCGAAAGTGTTATGGTTGGTGTAGAAGCCTATTTAAGTATTCGAAGACGTGTGTCTGATGCTGGGGTTTCTGTCTTTGAGGATATTGAAGAAACCAATAATGCTGTCAATGAGAAGGTATAGTTGTAATAGATGTTCATTCTTTTGATGAGTACACGTGAAAATTTTCCGTTTATGTTAAACTAGCTTGTGTCTTTGCACTACAACAACATACCCAGTGAAATCCCACAACGTGGGGTCTGGGGAGGGTAGAGTGTACGCAGACCTTACCCCTACCTTGGGAGGTAGAGAGGTTGTTTCCGAAAGACCCCCGGCTCAAGAGAAAGCATGACCAAAAAAGTCAGATAAGGACAAGCAATTCAAAGCAGTATGAATATGCAAATAACGAAAGCGAATAAGCCAGCTGTTGTCTTTGCTCTGTCTGCTTATTTTCTTTAAAGACCTTCAACATCATATAGCGTATGTATCACTATCATGGATATTAGTATCATAGAGACAAAAGTCTAAGATTAGTGGGTGACATGAATTTCTTCTCTATGTACTTGACCCTCGAACAAATACAGTTATCAGCATCAAACAAAAGATGTAAATTCTTCTTTGTAAAGAACTTGTTCATCTTCTTTAGTAGTTTCTGCCTCAAATCAATTTTACCTCTTCCTCTATGAATTGGCCAAACTGAATGAGCATTCTCTAAAAATGATTGATCCAGAAGCTACTTTATTTGACAAAGTGACGAAGCCTTGTTGTATATCTTTTCTATTTGAGATTTGTTAAATGGGGAAAATATAGATGTTTTCTAACAAGCTTCACTCCTCATGAATAGGACCTTGTTTATCCTTTTGAAAACTGGTCACCCTTTCCCGTCTTTCTAAAGAAAAGAACTTAGGAATAAGGTAGAAACTTTGCAGTGTGCCTCATTGGTGTTCACTAGTAGTTTCTCTAACAAGTGTTTTATCATTTTGAAAATAAATCACCCTTTGCCTTCTTCTGAAGCAAATAATTAAAGAAAAAAGCGAAGAATTAAAGGAGAATATAGGAACTTTGGTACCATGCCCTAGTGGCGTGCACTAGATTGACGCCGTTGTCTGATTTAAAAGGAAATTACTGAAAAAGGATGTGGTTGAATGTGCACGACTTGGTGTCTGATTGTTGTCAGTGGCCAGTTTGAGTACAACTTGAATCAGTTTGCAGCCTTGGGTTTGGTGTCTTTACGTTCTAGAATCTAACAGAATAGTTTTCTTTGTGGTTGTTGATGGGTTTTTTCAAATTATCAATGGACGGACTTGAGTGACAGAAATTGCTAAACATGAGAGATTTCTTAGATAAGCTTAGTGAATATCGCTCTTCAATCAAAATAGTTTGTTGTTTTCCCCCCTCTTATTATTTATATGCATATGCAGCAATGTTTATACTATTAAGAGTTGAAATATTTGATCTACAGGATTTCTTGGAGGATTTGTGGTCTCGAGTTCAAGATCTGTCTAATAGAGGGTGGAAACTTGATAGTGGTATTCTTACTTTTTATTTATCTTAAACTTGCTTTGATCCTTTCCACTGTCAACATTACAAATTATTCCTCTTTTGATAAAGAAAAAACTGTCTTTTTTCTGCTCCAAAGTAGGCAAAACACTCGCCCAAGAAAGGATTAATGAGTTAATAACTATGAATCATCAATTGCTATTTTCCCTACATAACAAATTAACAACCATATCATTAAACTCCTCTAGGGATGTAAAATAAGCTGAGAAGAGCAACCATCTTTGATGGAGCAGAATCTCATGTTTGAGAGATATGCATTTTCCATAGATTGGAAGCTAAATGGCGAGTGATTGCTGTCCTAAACCTAAGAGATGAGAGGACTTCGGGTTAGCGCTTGGATAGATGTTATAATTTTCTTTCTGTTGAAAGGAGAGATTATGTTTTGGTCTTGAGAGGAGAGATTAGGATTTCAGTGTTGGAATATCTTCTACACACCTAAAAAAAGGTAGCTCAGTGCACGAAACATCTCACGCAACGGCCAAGGAAGGGCAGCATCCCAAGGGGGTTTGATGTAGGCAACTTACCGTGAGACATATATATGTATTATGTGTAGCCTCGAATGATTCTCTGATAAAGTTGTTAGTGAAGTGATATGAAACATGAATTATGCTGAATAAAGATGTGATGGAATAACTGATCGATAGCGTTAGTTTGATCCTTTTATATTTTTCTCTTTTTTAGTTCAGAGGACTTCACTTCCTTTCATCTCTTTTTTAATTCAAGAGTTTGGACATGATAAATGTAGATCGTCTGCCTGACATTAGCCCGTTACTTGTTCTAGATTTCACCCTGAAAAAGTGAACTTTTCATCTGCCTTTCCTCTTCTCACATTTGGAATATGTCAAGAAGATGAAAGGGGACATTTTCTCTGAAAATGGGTGTGAACATGAATGAAGAATTTTTTGTACCAAATAGGTTTTTGATCGTAACTCGGTTCTTGATGGAGTTACAAGTTTACTCTTTTATACTGGAGAGAGGGACTTGAAACCAATACTGGACTATTATTTTTCCTGGATTGTGCAATTTGACTTTTTTTGGTCAAGTGTGAATTGTGACTTCTGCATTTCTGGACTTACTCTTAATGTATGTCTTTGCAATTCGTTTTTGTCTTTCCCATTATGAAGTTAATGTTAAAAGTGGCATTTTATCTTGTCTTGAAGTTCATTTTTCTTTTTATTTGGAAAAAACTAGTTCCCAGACCACACCTATCTTTTGAGGCACAGCTGGTTTCTGGAAAGTCTCATGATTTGTCTCCAGTAAGCTGCCCTGAGCAACCAGGTCCTCCCGGAGTTTTATCTGGAATTGCTTTCGGTAGACAAAAGCACGAAGCTGAGTTAAAATATCCTCAAAGGATAAGGAGGCTTAACATATTTCCTTCAAATAAAACTGAGGTAATTGATTAGTTTATGTTGTGTTAATTGAATTGATCCTAGGGAAGGAAAGCATGCTGGCTGATCCGTTGAGAGTTTTGGATTTGCATTTATCCAGGCGTATTAGATATGATGGAGTTTGTTCTTAATTATTGTAGTTTTAATCTTGTTGTTTATGCTGCCTGTTCTCCCTAGAATCTCCCCTCCCTCCTTCATCCTCTTTTCAGGAAATCTTCTACCAATTGTCGCAATGTATCGGTGTATAGTGCAATTTAAGAGATTTACATAGTCTAGTGGCTACTATAGAGCCTGAATTTTGGAATTTAGACTTATGCCGCGGATGCATTGTTCAAGGGTTAATTTTTGGGGATGAGTTACTTTCACTTGTTATTTTACTTGCTGATCTTGCCTGTTCTTTTTGTTTTGAATAACAGGATCTTCAACCCATTGATCGCTTTGTTGTGGAAGAGTATTTATTGGATGTGCTTTTCTTCTTGAATGGATGGTTTGTGACTCTCCCAATTTAGGTTCTTTTAATTTTAAGTAGGATTTTCTGTTTCATTTCATTTTGTTTGGGGTAGGGTTTAGGGTTAGAGGTGCCCTTGTGTATCTATGCTGCGCCTAGTTGCTATGTGCCTTTGTAGTATATGCTGAAGTCGATGATTTTTCTTATTCCTTTCTTTTTGGTTGATGCAAGCTAGTCGAAAGGAATGTGCTGCGTACATGGTTGGGCTGCCTGTACCATTCAGATATGAATATCTTATGGCTGAGACAATATTCTCTCAGGTAAGGACAGATGCAGTTGCTTACTTATAACGGAATTTTTGTCCCATAATATCATATCTTTTCCTGAAGGGGAGCCTTGGCGTAACTGGTAAAGTTGCTGCCATGTGACCAGGAGGTCACGGGTTCGAGTCGTGGAAACAGCCTCTTGCAGAAATGCAAGGTAAGGCTGCGTACAATAGACCCTTGTGGTCCGGCCCTTCCCCGGACCCCGCGCATAGCGGGAGCTTAGTGCACCGGGCTGCCCAATATCATATCTTTTCCAATCAATTTGATATGGCATCAGCCATATAGAATAAAGACTTCTTGTAGGTGGGGGTATTAGAGAATATTAAACTTTAGCAATGCTATTTTCCTTCCTTTCTTTTTTTTTGATGAAGTATTTTCCTTCCTTTCTTAGTTACTTGTTGCTATAACTCCTAGACCCCCACCCTTTCTTCCTCCCTCCCTTTTTGTACATTATATATATATATATATATATATATATATATATATATATATATGTATATATGTATATATATCTATATGTATATGTATACATATATGGGGTTAAGAAAAGGCAGTCCGGTGCACAAAGCATTCTGCGTTAGCAGGTCCGGGGAAGGGCCACACCCCAAGGGGGGTGATGTAGAAAGCCTACCCTAATACAAGCACTGGTGGCTGCTTCCATGGCGCGAACCCATGACCTATAGGTCATACGGAGACAACTTTACCGTTACCCTTATATATATAGATAAGATAACTGCTAAATTTTCTGCCTAGTGACAAACTCAGATATATTACCTGTAGTGCCATCACCTTCGTCTCCGTATGCTTGCTAATTCATGAAACTTCTTCTTCATCTCTCCTAATATCTTTTAAATCTTGCAGCTTCTCTTGTTACCCCAACCGCCATTCAGACCAATATATTACACATTGGTTATCATTGATTTATGCAAGGTAATCCATTACCTTTTTAGAGTTGTCAGCTACTTATGTATTTGTTTCTTAAAATTCCCATCAACTGTTGTGGAACTCAAAATTTTCACTTGAAGATACTTCCACTAACAAGTCCTCTGATTGCATGTTTCTCATTTTAGGCTCTGCCAGGGGCCTTTCCGGCGGTTATAGCTGGAGCTGTCCGTGCTCTTTTTGATAAAATAGCAGATCTAGACATGGAATGTCGGACACGTCTTATCCTTTGGTTCTCACATCATCTGTAAGTTGAAATGCTAGGGATGTTCCATTATTACTCAGCAAGTTCTCGTTTTTAATAGTTAGCTAGTAACGGCTCATTGCTTTCATGAAGAGTTTACTTGATGTTGCTGAAGTGGCATATTTTTGTTACTTATTGGTGTTTTTAGCTTATTTGAGGATACTGGGTTTCTGTTCATGAACATGTTGGAGGTGTTAATTCTGAATTAACCATTACAGAAGCCTTTTAGATGTTGAAGTGTGTGATCATCTTAGATGAGATGGTCACACATTCAACATGGTATTAGAGCTAGACCTATCCGAGAATTTGCTCGATGTTATAACCCATATTATATTGTCCACGCTCAGGATGTCCAGTCCTAGGCGTGCGAGGTGGTGTTGAAATCCCACATCAGTCATGAGTGGGAAAATTTGTCTCCTTATTTAGTCTTGGGAAATCCTCGCATGTTGAGCTAGCTTGAGTTAGGCCTAAGGTCTATTTCGTAACTTGGTAGCAGAGTAGGCAGAGGTCCTAGGTTCGAGTCTCACTGCCAGCCGTTAGAAAAAATGAAAGAGAATGTTCACATGCTCGGCTCATGAAAAAGAATCAAGCCCGCACGTGAGGGGGTGTGCTGAAGACATTACAACAACAACATACCCAGTGAAATCCCACAATGTGGGGTCTGGGGAGGGTAAAGTGTATGCAGACCTTACCCCTATCTCGGAAGATAGGGAAGCTGTTTCCGTAAGACCATCGGCTCAAGAGAAAACATAAATATAAGTGTGCTGAAGACATTATTAAATAAATATAAGTGTGCTCTCTACAGCTTAAGCATTTAAATGTGATGGTCACTCTTTAACAATCGAGTCAAGTTTGTTTATGTACTGAGATCACTCTGTTTGAAATTGTGTTGCAGGTCAAACTTTCAATTTATCTGGCCATGGGAAGAATGGGCATATGTGTTAGATCTTCCAAAATGGGCCCCACAACGTGTGTTTGTTCAAGAGGTTTTGGAAAGGGAAGTCCGTCTTTCGTATTGGGACAAAATCAAGCAGGTATCTGGTCACATAGTGGAAAATTCGACCAGCTTATTGCAAATTGATTTTGAGATTCTTAATTTTGTTGTTTAAGTTATTCAAAAGAGTTAGACGACACTAATGGGTGCTGGTACTTATATTTGACCACCTATAACAAGTTAGATGTTTGCACTAAGTTATATCCATGGCAATTGTATTATCTTTTTTTATTTTGAAAGAATTTCACCAACTTGTCACAGCTAGCACAAATTTATATTTTTTCTTTAATTCATTCCAGTTACCTTCAATAAATTGTCATTTTTATTCTTTGCATTCTTGGTGGAAAGCTGGAAGTTTTTTCTGTAAAATAAGTGGATTCGTGAAGTTCTTTGAATACTTGCATCAGTCAGAAAAGAGAACATACAATAAAGCTTAAAAATAGTTTCTTTAATGGGATTAGAATATTATGTAAACACATATTTTTCTTTCACATAATGTTTCAAGCTTATAATTTTTCATTATTTTTGTGTGCTACACTCTTCAAAGCAATAAAGCTTAATCTGTAAGACAAATGAATTAGTTCGCTTGGTATGATTCCTTTTTTTGGTCTCAATTTGCAATCTTTGATATTCATTTTTGTTTAACCTGTAGACATAACAAGTTGATAGCTAAAAGCAGTATTGCGTGAGGTTGGGTAGACGTTTGGCCTGATTTTACCACATTCTTTTAGGCGATTTGGAGAAAAGTGGACAATATTCACTTAAGATAAAATGGGTTGCTCAAACAAAATCTAAAGACTGAATTGCATGAATTAATAATGAATATGTATATTGTGTGATACTACTGTTGCTTCTATGAGTATCAATTTAGAAGTAGTTATATTGTAAGTTCATGTAAAAGGTTTTTGCTAAATGCATTTTTTTATTTTAAATTCTTCACATGTATACCATGCTTGCAACAACAACAACGTACCCAGTATATTCCCTCAAGTGGGGTCTAGGGAGGGTGGGGTTTACGCAGATGTTATACCATGCTTGCATTTGCTTTTATATGAGCTGCTAATTGAAGCACTACATGAACATGTTATAATCTTTAATTTTACCTCTATATATCATTAGATAATTTTTTAGATGGTGTAAACACTATAAAGAAGTTAAGTGATGTTCTTTTTTCTTGGGAAGAATTTATAATCTATTTCCTTATGCTTCTTTTAACGCAATTTATTTTATATTTCTTCTTTCATTCATTTTCTATAGAGCGTTGAGAATGCCCCTGCTTTGGAGGAGTTACTTCCACCAAGAGGTGGTGGACAATTTAAATATGGTGCAGAAGATGGTACTGATCCAACTGAGCGTGCACTTTCTTTAGAACTTAAGGACATGGTCAAAGGTAGGAAAACTGCCCGTGAAATGATTTCCTGGGTAGAAGAAAATGTTTTTCCAGTCCATGGTTTTGATGTTACCCTCGGAGTTGTTGTTCAAACACTTCTCGACATCGGATCCAAAAGCTTTACTCATTTGATTACTGTCTTGGAGAGATATGGCCAAGTCATTGCAAAGATGTGCACTGATGATGATCAACAAGTTAAGCTAATTGCTGAAGTAAGTTCTTACTGGCAAAACAATGCTCAAATGACAGCTATAGCGATTGACCGGATGATGAGTTATCGGCTTATATCTAATTTGGCCATAGTGAGATGGGTTTTCTCTTCATCGAGTCTTGATCGATTTCATGTTTCTGACAGTCCATGGGAGGTAAATCACCTGATTTTTCTAGTGTGGAGTCATTTACTTACGGGCATATTCATTTTCATGTAAATTTTAAGCATAAGGTCTCTTGGTAAAACTTCACCCACCTACTCTTTGTGTTGATGTGCTTAGTCTGTAAGCTCTCATGTCTAAGTAATTCATACCCCTCCAACTTGCACAGATTTTCCTTCTACACACCATCAATACATATGCAACATTATACACATATATGTTTGTAGCTAGTACCCGACTTTTTTACCTTGGACACTTTTATGCTTGGAAGTGCATGACACGCCAATGTAGCATGACACTTGTCATTACGTTTAGAAAAAGCTAAAATTATCCCTTACTCGTAAGTTTTATTAGTTACAATTAACCCCAAAATAGCTCTCTTGCAAAATTACCTTCTTCCCTCCTCTACCACTACCACTCTTCTCCTCCATCTGGTTCTCTCTGTCACAGCCTCCACCACCAATAAAACCACCATCGTCGAAATATACCACCAGTCCTTGCTTTACAATAATTACGACTTCTCAGTCTGAACTTCCCAGGTTTACAAACAAATATAAGCTTTCTTTTTGTTCTTGTATATCAAAGATTCTCTCTCATTTGGTCGTGCCACCTAGTGCAATAGAAAAATGATATGGTAGAAAGGCTTTTTCTTGGCTTATCTTGATGTTTTCTTCACAATTGGATTCACTTCTATGGTTCTTTGTTTATGCGTTTTTCTGGTTTGGAAGAGTGAATAGATGTCAATGAAAATGTTGGTGTCTTTTGTCTTTTTTTGATTTGGAGGATGTGATCCAGGTTTTGGTGGTGGTAGAGGCTTGGGAGAAAGGTTTGGAGGTGGGGCTGGTGTATGTCTTAGAGGTGGAGAAGGATTTGGGCGTGGTGGAAGTGGAGGAGTTGGTGGTGGGGCAGGCCTGGAGGAGGGTGTGGAGCTGGTGGTGGAGTAGGTGGAGATGCTGTCGCTGGAGAGGGCTGTTAGGAGGTGATGGTGGAGTAGGTGGGGTGGTGGAAAAGAATGATTAAAAAAGAAAAAATTAAGAAAATGAAGAAGGTTTAGACCATTTGATCAAAACTTGAATTCGTTTCATATTTCTTAACTTTTAGCCCTTCACACGCTAGAAATTATGGGAATAAACGCACCTCCTATGTGGTGAAAATGTGGGTATTAGCTATGGAATTTTCAAGTTATGGTGTGTAAAAGGAAAATCTGGGCAAGTTTGCAGGGATGAAGGTGGGGATATTATAACCCCACTTAGAACTATTTGGGATAAATGTTTTTATCCTTTCCCTTTATTGTTTTTGGGGTTTTTTTTCTGTTCTTGCTTTGGCGGGATTGTTTCCTACGGTTCTAAATCCACTTGCCATTCTTTATTGGCTTTCTGCTGTTCCTTTCTTAGTCTTATGATCTTGAAGTTTAACTGGCCATCAAATGGATTTGTCAGAAAATGGCAGTTCTGTTTTTAATGGAAACCTGTAATTTAGTGTCTGCCTGATTATTGTGATATGCTACTGGGCACCCGCTGCATTACTAGCTTCCTTTTCTTTTCCCTCTCCAGCACTACTTCCGGCGTTGTTATGATCTACTTTGAGTTATGAACCACGATTAAGTGTTTTGTGTGGCTGTAGATCCTCAGGAATGCTGTCAGTAAGACGTATAATCGGATTTCTGATCTAAGGAAAGAGATCTCATCCCTTGAGAAAAGTATTGTCTTGGCAGAAGGAGCTGCATCTAGAGCCAGACAAGAGTTGGAATCTGCCGAGTCTAAGCTGAGTATCATAGATGGGGAACCTGTTCTTGGTGAAAACCCTGTAAGAATAAAACGGCTAAAATCATATGCTGAAAAAGCAAAAGAGGAGGAGGTATCTGTTCGTGAATCTTTAGAAGCAAAGGAAGCTCTCCTTGCTCGAGCAGTTGATGAAATTGAGGTATTTTATGTTGGTCATGGATATAGATAAAAAAGAAGTTGAGTTGTATCATATCTGAATATCCTGGATCTGGAATGAGTGATCAAGTACTGACAGAATTATGTTTGGTGTTACAGGCTTTGTTCCTTTCACTGTATAAAAGCTTCTTGGCTGCTTTAGCGGAACCCCTTCATGATGCATCCAGAGATGGAACCTTGCGGCCCTCTGGTCATGCAGATGATATGGCCATTGACCTTGAAGATTCTTCAGTGATGGAGTTAGACAAGGATGACGAAAGACCAAAGAAAAGGTGGTGTATCCATTAATTATACTCTTCATTGTGATGTTATTAGGACAAGGGATTTTATCTTATTTTGTTCTTTCTTCTGGTTTCCTTTGGTCCTTTATGATTTTTAATTTTTTTTCTCTTTTATGTGGCGAGTTACAGTCATCCTAATGGGAGCAGAGAAAGAAATGGCTATAATCTTGATGAAAAACAGCAATGGTGTTTAACAACTCTGGGTTACCTCAAGGCCTTCACCAGGCAATATGCTTCAGAGGTAATAACTTGTCATGTAACAATTACCATATCTGACCTATACCTGCTACCATTAGTTTTGTCAGCCAAAGTGATATGAGCCCTTTTCTTATGACAAAATGCCTAGAGTTGTCGTGAAGAGTGAAAAATAACCCATTTTTAAAAAGAATAATGCCTAGAGTTTTGATGAAGAGTGAAAAGAATAGTTCAACCTCGCAACTAAATCCAATAACTGCAGTCTGCAGCTAGTTATCTATCCAATATCACTTAAAGTGTTAATTACTTTTGTGCTGCAAATTCATGGACCTAACTTATACAATTTCTTATACTGTTTTTTTTTTCCCTGTTTCATTTGTTTGGTGATCTACAGATATGGCCGCATATTGAGAAGTTGGATGCCGAGGTACTAACTGAAGATATTCATCCTCTGGTTCGAAAAGCTATATACTGTGGATTGCGAAGACCTTTGGATGAATGATCTATAACTTTGTCAGTTTCTTTTTATTTTGTTCTATTGCTTGTGCTTGATGTTCCTGATGAGTATTGGATTTTGTTATGTAGATTAGATGTTCATTTTAGTTGAATGTAAAATAGTTGTAAAAGCAAAAGTTGTAGGAAGAATGGTGTATTTTTCAGACTAGAGAATTCGTTTCGTTTAATGATATTGGATTACCATGCATATTTATACCTTTGTTGGGCTATGACTAGTTATGCAACCTTCGTGTGAGAGGTATGATGGGATAGGATAAAATGACATACCACGTTGGCTCATGTTTTACGTTTATTATTGCAGTTATCTATAATCAAGGTTTTCCACCTACA
The DNA here is from genome assembly GCF_019175385.1 of Lycium barbarum. NCBI lineage: Eukaryota > Viridiplantae > Streptophyta > Magnoliopsida > Solanales > Solanaceae > Lycium > Lycium barbarum. The sequence goes on along the minus strand of NC_083337.1, from coordinate 146,007 downwards.
TGCGAAACGGATGCAACATTTTCTAAAGTCTCTTTGACATTGGCTGTTATGTTAAAATTGCAATCGAGTATGCCTGGGAACGGATAATTGTGAGTAGTACACGAGCTTGTTAGTACGTCTCTATGAAGTAGAGTGACCTCATCTTGTTTGCTTTTAGTGAAGCTTTATACATGTGAAAAAGTAGAAGTGAGGACCTTGAAAGATTTGTGCATATGCAAAAGAACATTAAAACCAAAGATTTATAAACTACAATAAGCAAGCAAAACTTGAGTTGCGTGATGTAAGTGGTTAACTTATCTGCTTAGTATTTTGAGGACACGTGTAATTTTTTTTTTTTTTCTGATTTTTGAAATGAAAGTGTCTAATAAGATCACTTTATCATCTGTTCAATTTTTATAAGTATCTCATATTACGATGAAATTTATGAAAATTGACCCACCACTTCTTAGTCTGGCCATAGAAATCCTGTCTAATTCACTAATTCGGAGGAAGACACTAAATTAATTACAACAAGTTGTAGTTCGAGTGTCTAATGAAATTTGTTGACAAGTTTGAGGGTTGTCGATATATTAAGCTTAATTAATTATAAAAATTCTTCAAAGATACTGAATTAGTTGCAACAAGGTGTAGTTCGAGTGTCTAAATAAACTTTGTTGGCAAATTTGAGGGGCTACAATAGGGCCGGGTCGCACCTCTTAAAAGCAAATGGTGAGATATTGACAAGTTGTTTTCAGAAGTGTCCAATCCACGCTAAACAAAATCTTGATGACCTTAACTTGAAACAATTTGTTCAGAAGAAGTTTCGTTGCCATCAAGTATAAGTTTTAACTTATGCCTTATGGGTAACAAAAGCTTTCCTCTGTTGCCCATCGAGCATAAGTTTTAACTCATACCTATGAGGCATGACATGTGATCAATTGACCAGGTTTTTTAAACAACACGACTTATGCCCTAAACCAAGACGAGTCCGGAACCAAAATGCCCCCAAAAAAACATTTTGAATCAAAATACCCCAATAAAAAAAAAATACCAAAGTACCCGTAGCGCAGTAAAATACTGCGCTATAGCACTAACGGAGACGGAGCCGTTAAGTGCTATAGCGCAGTATTTTACTGCGTTATAGAAAAAAATTATTTTTTTTGGTACTTCTATAACGCAGTAAAATACTGCGTTATAGAAGAAACAATTTTTTTTCTCTCTATAATGCAGTAAAATACTGTGTTATAGAAGTACCAATTTTTTATTGTTTTTGTATAACGCAGTACAAAAAAAAATAAAATTGGCCAACTTTATTTTTTGCAACACTTAGTGTTATTTTCCATACTTTGATCAATGATTAGTCGTGTGTCAAGACTCCGAAACGTCAATATTTTATATAGAACTTGATATTTTTTTCTGCGTACAATAATGTAGGCCCAATACATCAAGGATACGTAGACGTTCGAATCGTCATTTTAGGGGTTGAAAAGGTGTCCGAAGTAAGTTTTGTTTGAAAAAACTTAGTGTTTTTTTCATACTTTGACCAATGATTAGTCGTGTGTCAAGACTCCGAAACATCAATATTTTATCTAGAACCTGATATTTTTTTCTGTGTACAATAATGTAGGTCCAATACATCAAGGATACGTAGACGTTCGGATCGTCATTTTAGGGGATGAAAAGGTGCCAGAAGTAAGTTTTGTTTGATAAAACTTAGTGTTTGACTGTAAGGTTAGTTTAGTCAACTTTATGTGTAGAGAAAATTAGTCAGCTTTATTTTCAAAAATTGAAACCGTAGAAGTGAAATTGACATTCACAGCTACATTACCCCGGGATTTTTACGTTGAAATTTATTGCGTATCACCATCTTATAAGTAAATAAAACTGAAAATTTCATGCCAATTTGGGGGAAAATCGAAATTGAATGGGATAAAAGGCGTTTTTTTAAAAATCGGCTCGGCCAAACCGCCTTGTCCGCATAGATCTCGAAAAAATACGCAAGTTAAAAAAAAACGCGTAAAACGGACGTCCGAGCGTAAAGTTATAACCATCTAAAGTTTGACGACTTTACAACTAGTTTTTGTCCCTATATTTTTTAGAATTATATTTATATTCAAAATAAAGTTATGTCTTGATTAAAAAATAACACGCTTAAATCAAAATCTTAAAAAATAAAACACCCTAAAGTTTTCAAACAAAACTTAGTTCGGGTACCTTTTCAACCCCTAAAATGACTATCCGAACGTCTACGTATCCTTGATGTATTGAGCCTACATTATTGTACGCAGAAAAAAATATCAGGTTCTATATAAAATATTGACGTTTCGGAGTCTTGACACACGACTAATCATTGGTCAAAGTATGGTAAAACCACTAAGTGTTTTCAAACAAAACTTACTTCAGGCACCTTTTCAACCCCTAAAATGACGATCTGAACGTCTACGTATCCTTGATGTATTGGACCTACATTATTGTACGCAGAAAAAAATATCAGGTTCTATATAAAATATTGACGTTTCGGAGTCTTGACACATGACTAATCATTGGTCAAAGTATGGAAAAAACACTAAATTTTTTCAAACAAAACTTACTTCGGGCACCTTTTCAACCTCTAAAATGACGATCCGAACGTCTACGTATCCTTGATGTATTGGGCCTACATTATTGTACGCAAAAAAAAAATATCAGGTTCTATATAAAATATTGACGTTTCGGAGTCTTGACACACGACTAATCATTGGTCAAAGTATGAAAAAAACACTAAGTTTTTTCAAACAAAACTTACTTCGGGCACCTTTTCAACCCCTAAAATGACGATCCGAACGTCTACGTATCCTTGATGTATTGGGCCTACATTATTGTACGCAGAAAAAAATATCAGGTTCTATATAAAATATTGGCGTTTCAGAATCTTGACACACGACTAATTATTGGTCAAAGTATGGAAAATAACACTAAGTGTTGCAAAAAATAAAGTTGGCCAATTTTTTTTTTGTACTGTTTATACAACGCAGTATTTTACTGCATTATACAAAAAAAATAAAATTTGGTACTTCTATAACGCAGTATTTTACTGCGTTATAGAAGTACCAATTTTTTTTTCTATAACGCAGTAAAATACTGCGCTATAACACTTAACGGCTCCGTCTCCGTTAGTGCTATAGCGCAGTATTTTACTGCGCTATGGGTACTTTGGTAACTTTTTTTTTGTTGTTGGGGTATTTTGGTTCAAAATGTTTTTTTTTTGGGCATTTTGGTTCCGGACTCAACCAAGACCACCTTATGGAGTCATAAGGGCATTTGTGAACTTTACCCAACCAAACGGACCTATTTTGGGCTTTTGGATCCCGAGTCTCCAAGTCAAGTCTATTTTATAACACTGAAAAACTAAAAGCTTCGTTTCAACTGTCAACATTACAAGCGGGTAAACCTTGGGAGCTGCGAGCAGCTTGAAAATTCATTCCAACATCACGCTTTATAAAGTCTTTTCTCTTCTCAGCATTCCTATATTCACTTCACTCTTCTCAGTTTAGGGTTTATTAAATATTGCTCTTAAAAAAAACCAATAAACAGTTTCTAATTGAGCTGCTCTATATACAATGGAATACGAAGAAGAAGTGCTAGTGGATCAAAACTTCCCCTTATTCTCCCGTAAATCCAAACCCACCACCAAAAAAGCCGTCCCAGCTCCAACCTCCATCGCCGAAAACCCCAAGCAATTTGACAAGGAGACCAACTCTAGTCCCACACCTAGTCATATCACCTTCTCTGACTTAGGCCTCGCCGAATGGGCCGTCCAGACCTGTAACGAATTGGGCATGAAAAAGCCCACTCCAGTGCAGCACCACTGCATCCCTAGAATCCTCTCGGGGCAGGATGTGTTAGGTTTAGCTCAGACCGGTAGCGGAAAAACAGCGGCATTTGCATTGCCGATACTGCATCGTTTAGCTGAAGATCCCTATGGGGTTTCGTGTTTGGTGGTAACGCCTACTAGGGAGCTTGCTTTCCAGCTTGCTGAGCAGTTTCGAGCGTTGGGATCTTGCTTGAATTTGAGGTGTGCTGTGGTGGTGGGAGGAATGGATATAATAACCCAGACCAAGACACTGATGCAAAGACCACATGTGGTGATAGCAACTCCTGGAAGGATTAAGGTTCTCATTGAACAAAATCCTGATATTCCTCCTGTCTTCAAAAGAACTAAGGTAAAGTCACCTCCTTTCAGTTCCCATGTAATTGTTTTCCGGTAATTTATTTGTCTCGTTTTGACTTGACACGACGTTTAAGAAAGTAAAGAATGACTTTTGAATTTTTTGGTCTTAAACTAAAGATATGTAGAATGTACCAAAATGTCCTATAATCTTGTGGTTTTAAACATGTCATGTGGAAAGTTGGAATTAAAAAAAAGTAATGTATTTCTGGTAAACTCAACTTTGAGATACTATAATGTGAGGCCAATTGAGGATTTCTTAGAATTCCATTATTGTAGTTAAAGAAACTTTTTTTGAGAGGAAACAAAAAATTGCAGCTGAAGAACTAATGAACAAGGTCCAAAGTTTACATTTTTAACGAGATTCCATATAAGAATGCATGTTGGAAGATTTGGATAGATCAGTGCACTGTCCAGTGCTGTGTTTGTCCAAAATAATTCAAAAGGAGCTTCTTTTCTCTTTGATAAGTAATGTTCGAGAATTATTTTGAGATGTGGGTACACAAAAGTACCAGTAGAGCGTCACAGGCTAACATTTTTTGTGCCTTGATTCATCCAAAAGGTTGGTAAAAACTAAGACTTTTTGAGAATGAACAGGCAAATAGCACCAAGGGAGATTTTGTAAAAAATATGTTCCGAATTTGTGTAGTGATCATCTATGATCCCTCTGAGATCTATGTATCTTATTCCATAAGTGCCAGGACAGACAGTTTTCTAACAAATGAAGTTTTAGACACGCTTCATTTTCCACGGAGACCAGCAGAGCAACAATTATTTGCCTAAGCAGGCATATACCTTTTTTTCTGTTTTTATGACTGGGATCTTGTCCTGAAGGGTGAAAGTTCATTCCTTTATTTACTTGTAGTCCCATGTTCCTGCTTGGCTCCTGTACTATACATTTTGTCAAATATTTGAAAATGCACAGAATGGATCCTCTCCAATTGTGAACTCTTATCTGTATGTTGCCTTTCAGTTCCTCGTCTTGGATGAAGCAGATAGAGTTCTAGACGTAGGGTTTGAAGAGGAGTTAAGAGCAATCTTTCAGTGCTTGCCGAAGAATCGACAAACTCTTCTATTTTCTGCAACAATGACTAGCAACCTACAGACGCTACTTGAGCTTTCCGCAAACAAGGCATATTTCTATGAGGCATATGAGGGATTCAAGACTGTAGAATCACTGAAGCAGCAGTACATTTTTATTCCCAAAAATGTGAAGGATGTCTATCTGCAATACATTTTATCCAAGATCAAAGATATAGGCGTTCGCTCTGCAATCATTTTTGTTTCCACCTGCAGGTAAAATCCTTTCTGAAACCCTATAGAATCATTTTACTAATTAAATTTCTATTCTGTAGTCATGCAATAGTTTAAACTACGGCGGATATAGAAAGATGTTTTCCATACAATAGACTCTTGTGTTTGATTCTTGTTGCTAATTATAATTATAAGGTTCTCATGAAAAATGAATTTGGTCACACATAAGGAGGCGTATCGGAAAAGTAAATTATCTACCCTCTCAAGTATCTAATAGTTTAAATTTCTTAGTAAATGAAAAATCCAGTAAACCTTTCACTAATAGCATCCCGATCAGTGTGACACTCAACTACTCTGATCTACCAAGACCAACTGTTACACCAAACTATAGATGAAACAAAAAAGATTTTATCACATTTCTAGCATCTATTCACTAATCTGGAAGATTCCCTTATACCATTAATTCCAATAAGTGAGTATGTGCAACACAAGGCATGTAAAGTTGTTTTCAACAAGTATCATGATCTGTAGAGGTTAGAGTACCCAATGATGCTTACCTTATTAATCCTAAAAAAAGGAGCACCCTATGAGGACATTACAATTATGTTTTACTACTTTGACTAGGAGCTGTCAGCTTTTGGGATTGTTGTTGGAAGAACTCGAAATCGATGCTGCCGCATTGCATTCATACAAGTCCCAGTCACTGAGGCTTTCTGCACTTCATAAATTCAAATCTGGACAGGTCCCAATATTGGTCGCTACTGATGTTGCCAGTCGTGGTTTAGACATTCCAACGGTTGATCTGGTGATAAATTATGACATTCCAAGGTGTGAATATGATTGGATGTTCCATTACAAGTTAATTAAAAAGATTTTAGTGTGGTAACTGTAGCGATTGTTTGCTGCAGGTATCCACAGGATTATGTTCATCGTGTTGGACGTACCGCAAGAGCTGGACGAGGTGAACTTGCTGTCAGCTTTGTTACTCAGGTGAGAAGTCTGCAGATTTGTTTTAAGTTTGCAATTTAAGCACTAGGTGTAAGAAATCCATCCTTATCCTACTCGTTATCATTGGTTAAACAATTCTTATCTTGGAAGTTCCATTTCTTCCAACACCTGAATGATAGGAAGACAAGCGATCATAACCACCCTTTTGACTATTCTTTAATCCATAACTCCTTTCTACTCCAAAGTTACTCAGACTTGGAGCTTGTATCCTTCTACAACGTTTTTATCTCATACTCTGTTTGTTTTATACCTACAAGGGATTTCTGTCCTGCCTGTTTATTTGACTGGTAAAAGTTCCATTGGAGAAGGCATTTACTTGGTCCATAGTTCATGAAATTGCACACCAATTACCTGCCTTGATTGTTGCATTATGTGTATCAAGAGCAATACCTTATCATCAAATTTAAAATTTGACAAGCAATGAAGCTTTGTGGCGAAGTTCTTTTAAAAAAAAAAGTCAAGGAATATCCCCCGAAAAGTCAGAGGTATATGGTTTTTTTTTCTTCTTGATAATGTAAATGTATGTGGGTTCTTCGAGGAATCTTTTTGCTGTACCTACATGTGTGAGTTTTAAACTGTTAAGTGGGGTTTGGTTGTAGCATGGTAAATCCTATGAGAGAGGGGTTAACTATGGGGGACTTGGTTAGAGCGCGATACTAGATCCAATTTCTTGTTTGAGAGAATGAATCGTTGCTCTTGATCCATCTTATTTGAATTAGCACCATCTAAAGCCAATACCAGCCTTTTGTTCTCTTCTTCGCATTTTTTTATGTTGTTGCCTGGGCTTGCCATGAACATCCTCCAGATGACTAAATTGCTCCTCCATTTTAGAGTGTCCGCGAGCTTCCTGTTTTCATCATATTTCCAATGGCATTCATCATTGTCTTTTAGCTCTTTGCATGCTTTGGCTCTCCTATGAGGCTATGAGCTTCTGAGGACTTATTCTTCTGTGAAATCTATGCAAATTCCCCTAGCCTCTCAATATCTTGTTTGAGAGAACGAATCCCATATTGGTTTAAATGAAGAAATTGAAGTGACAGACCTTCAGTAAAGAATGTGTTACTAATAGTGTGATTCAGTATTAGTGTTGCTTTCTCTGACTGGAGTCGTTCCATTTTCCTTTTATTTTTCTCAAGTTTACTTACTCATATCGTGGAAAAGGGGTATGACAATATGTGATGTTTGCTGCATTTTTATGTATGTTTTTCTTTGTCTTAGGACTGATCAGGAACTTCTAGGACTTAAAGCTTGTTAATTTCCTTTCTTCAACTTTGCTTAGTTTAAAGATTATTTGTTGCAGAATGATGTGGATCTCATTCATGAAATAGAAGTCGTGCTTGGGAAGCAATTGGAGAAATTTGAATGTAAAGAGAATGAAGTGCTTGAAGATATCACAAAGGTAAGACAGCCCCCTTCTTATCCCCCCTTTTTTTGAAATGTCTGGTCAATTTTAATTAAGTTTATTTGAGGAAAGGATTTGTCATCACTTGCCAATACCTTAAAATTACCTATATTGAGTACTTTTATGCAATACCCAACAGGCTTAAAGGGTGTGTTTGTTATGGCAGAAAATATTTTTGAATTCCCGAATTGCGAATATCTTGATGCAATGAGTACCCGCAGGCTTAAAGGGTGTGTTTGGTATGGCAGAAAATATTTTTCAGAAGTCTAGTTATTTCTTATATTTTGATATTTCTGGGAAGATGACTTCTCTCACTTCAGGTGAAAGTCATTGTCTTTCATAACTCTTAGGTGAATCATTGCCTTAACCAACACTTGGACAATATTGTCAATCTTTAATATTCAAAAGTTTCATCAGACCAATATCCCGTTTGCTTATATTATTAATAATTTAATTGAAATTTCCGTTAAGAAAATGTTCTCCACTCTTCAACCAAACACCTGAAAACATTTTTCGGGAAAATATTTGCAGAAAATAAGTCATTTTCCATAAAATGACTTATGTCGGACCAGTTTTAGATTCCTATGAATGTCCCCCTCCAATCTGAAAGGTGGTTGAAATTCTTTTAGCTTCACATGAATTTTTTTTCCATTTGAAGGTTTACAAGGCGAAGCGTGTCACATCAATGAAGATGATGGATGATGGCTTTGAGGAGAAAGCAAAAAGTCGTAAAGCTCAGAAACTGAAAATGCAAAACGAGAGAAAGGGAAGGAACAAAAAGCAGAAAAGAGAAAGAGTAGCAAAAGATATAGAAGTTTGAGATCTCCTATAATTGTGAATGGCAGAGAGTTTAGACGTGGGAGCTGCATTTTGCACAAGCGGCTGCAAAAGGAGTTTTTGACTTATTTCTCCACTCATCAGCCAAAAAGGAGAATCTCTACATTCATCTTAAAGTCTTACACCATCTTAATGTCCAATTTATTGTTATTGATCAATTGGTCGTTCTTGACAGCAGTGGAAGGGATCAACGTTTCAAATAAGGGCCGTGACATCTCTTAGCGCAACTAATCTGCTTGACCCCTTGGGCTGAAAGTTACTGCTTCTATGTAATTTGGTTTGAAATATTATTTATATACACTTCGTGAATTTTTTTGGCTGAGAATGTTTTGACCATTTGGATCTCATGAATTTTGTAATTTTAGAAAAGTAACGAAGGAATTGTAGATGAACTTGAGGTGCATTACATGCTCTCAAACAAAAGTAATGGAGATGGAATCGAGGTGCCAATTTGGCTTTTACAGCTGAAAATGAACATTTCTGTGTTGGTTTGTGAATAGAAAATATAGGAATTTCTTAGAATCGTCTATGACTTTATATATTGATTTCTTAACTTTTTGAATTGAAACTGTGCTTATATAATCATACGAAGGTATAGTAAAACATCTCTATAATTGTTATTCATTATAACAGCATTTCACTCTAATGTCCTGATTTTTTTCGAATCGATTTTTCATGTTATATTTTACTTCTCTATAACAACGTTCTACCTGTAACAATAATTATATTCATTATAGCGGTACATTTTTTGTAAAATTATCTTTTTATAACAATCATACTCAAATATTACCCGATAACATTTTGTAAAAAATATATTATGTATAAGAATATAATATTAAAATATTTATGGTAATCATCATTAATGTCATGCAAATAGAAAATTGCAAGAGACATCGGATGCAGAAGGTGACAACGAAAGTATTGATGAAGAGCCTCAACCTACTGCTACTTGGGGTGAGATAGAACCGTCAATTGTTGAGCTCTTTTTGTTGAAAGCTTGGACAAAATTCTTTATCAATTGAAGCGTTATATTATTAATAAGAGAATAGAATTTAAAAAACAACCTAGCTACAATTGTAATATTCTTACATCAACCTTCAAATATTTAAGTTCTCAATTAATTTTAAATGCATATCTTCGTTAGATTTTATTTCTTAATCGGTATGGTACAACTAGCTATGAATTTATTTAGTGGTTTATTAGTCTTTTTAATTTTTAATTAATGAGGTATAAAAATCAATTGAGATTTTAAAATTAACAAGTGGAGTATATTGTTAATGAGATCTAAACATCAAATGACAATATACATATATAACAAAATCTCGCTATAACAGTTATAGAATTTCCGGACAAATACTGTCATTATAGAGAGGTTTAATTGTATTACTACTACATATAAATTATAAATGTAATGGTCTATCATAGTTAAAAGAATTATTTCTGGGTCTAAATTATAATTTGAAAGGTGTTTCTTTACTTCACATCATCAGGATTCAGGTACAAATCCAACATCCATCCCCTCTGGCACGTGTTGGTAGATGCTTCCAATTTAGTCCCACCTAACACGCATCTTGCGGGCCTCTTCAGGTTAGGCCCGGCCCAGCTTGCCGCCTCACCCCTATTTTGTCCGTCTCATAGCGACATCGAACGGACCATCACATGTATCCGTCTGGCCTTCCTTACCAATTTTGGTACTTGAGTGTTTATTTTGTCCTCCTCCTAATGACAATATTGTACTAATTGGATCGTTTGAATGGACTTATCTAAATCAGCTTATAAATTAAAAAAATAAGTTGGATAAAAAAAGCAGTTTATAAATTGAAAATATTTAAGTCAAAAGAAAAAGTTGGGATAGCCCAATTTATATTTTTGGCTTATAAACTGTTTTCAGCGTATAAATTGATTTAGATAAGCTAAGTCAAAGGAGTTTAATTATTTTTTAAACTTATTTTAAGCACAAAATGACTTATAAGCTGACCAGTCAAATTTCAGCAACTTATAAACCAATCCAAACGGGCTTTTTGTCCGAATCCTCTGAAGTTGAAAGCGTATCCTTTATGTCACTCGCTCATGAAACATGAGTTTTTATGCTCAAAAAGTGATGCGGTATTAAAATTAACAAGTCAAAAAGGCAAAAACGTGCTGGTCCAATGGAATGGACAGGAAGGCGGGCCCCATCTGTTAGTCCAGTCAACTACAAAACGCAGACATGTGTGCACGGGTTGGCCGTCAAATGAACTGGTCTTTAATTTTGCCTTTAACTAGTGAACTTATGCTTATTGGGCGTAAATTTTTTAATGGAGCGGATCATAATTTGTGGGATATTATTATGTAAAAATGAAATTGATGCCCCGCGAAAAAGGTTTATTTATTTTGAGGAGTAAAATTAAAGACCAGTACAAAAATTGGGATAAAAGTGCATGCATAGAACAAAAGACGACAACAGTAATCACGGCCCGGCCCATCATGGATGCCTCACTTCCCCTTCCTTGCTGTCAGGTATGACTATGTACTGTACAACAACAATACCACACAGCTTATTCTAAGAATCTCCGCTCTTTCTCATTTTAATATTCTTCTTCTCACCAAAAAAGAAAAACTGTCAACATAACCTCTCTTCTCTCTCTCCCCTTAGGGTTTCTGGCATAGTATATAGTATATACATAGAGATTCATTCACCAAACTCGGGAAGCTGTCGTTTGCATTTACTTGAAAAATGGCCTTCTCTTCTCTTCTCAAACCTAGCGCCTCCCTTGTTCGACCTTCCCATCGCTCTCAGGTAAACCACTCAACACTGAATATATGCTATTATTTAGATCTAAATCCCTTCCTTATTATGCTGTTTCATTTTCGTCAACTTTGTCAATATTACTTATATATGTCTCCACTTTCTCTCTTCTATTCTGTTTGTTGCTCCTTTGCGTCCCTCATAAGCTTTTAACGGTGTTCCATTACTGACTTCCAAATAACATCAGAAAGATCCAAACTTCAAATATTTGATTCGATCTGAATTAAAATAAAAATACTCTCTTTGTCCGGACTTTTCGCTTCACGAACATTTTAAGATAGTTCAGAAAAATTGCAACTTATAGTACCTCTCATGTAGTTTTCAAACATATACCAATTTGTTTGACACTTTCCATTTTTTTGAGAGTTAAACGAGTTGTTTTTTGATCATAATTTTTTCATATATTTTAAATATGTTAAATTATCAATTATGCTGACTTATAGTACTTTTTACGTAGTTTCCAATTATATATTTATTTCAAACAATTTAAAGATTCTATGTTCAAACACACGGTCAACATTAAGAAGTTTGACTCTCGAAAAGCAAAAAGTGTCAAACAAATTGGGATAGAGGGAGTAAGTTAATCTAATCCAATTTAGCTTTAGAGTTTAGTATCGACTCTCGAAGAGCGAAAAATGTCACATAAATTGGGATGGAGGGAGTAGAACTTTACGCTTTTGATGATAAATCCATACTAAAGCTGCTTTTGAATTGTTTACATTGAGATTGGTACTATCCTTTTGTTTTTCATCAAGTTTATCGATTAATGGAAGTTGTTGACTTTTATGAATGTGTTCAGGCATCATGTGCTGGCCTTCATCACAATGCTAACTCTGTCAAATTTCAATCGTCCGTCTTCGGAGATGCTGTCTCAGTCGTGCAATCTTCATCCTTACAGTTGAGTGAAAACTGTTCTCTTAATTGTGTTTTACTATCCTCGGCTCTCCTGATTTGGCTGCTATAGCGAAATGTCGCTGTTATTTACAAAGAACATATAATATATGATATAACATGAAAGATCGGTCCCACAGAAAATATGGTTGTTATAGTGAAATGGTGTTACAGAGGATGGCTATTATAGAGAGGTTTATCTGTCCTTTAGAAAGGAAAAGAAAAAACACAAATAAATATAATGCAAACATTTTTTTTAGCTGATATAAAAAGCTGAACCTGCAGAAAATCTGGTGCCTGCAGCATTCAACCCATTAGAGCAACTGCTACTGAGTTGCCTCCAACAGTTCCAAGTAAGGCTTCTTACACTTCTACCTTAAACCTTATGATTTGATGATCAAACCTATTGCTGATATGCTCAAATTTGTTTGACATTTGCTCAGAGTCTCGGAGCGGTGGGAAGACAAGGGTTGGTATAAATGGTATGTTGCTTTGTTTTGATTGCTCTGGATTATGTGTTTCTCAAGGTTCTGAAGTTAAGAACACTTCTGATGTCTCTCAATTTTCTGTTCCTTGTAGAAGTTTATCAGTTTCTTGTGTTTTCATATACAGTTTTTTGCTGAATATTATGGTAAATGCATGTCTAAGATGTTCAATCCTTGCAGGTTTTGGAAGGATTGGGAGATTGGTATTACGAATTGCAACATTCAGGGATGATATTGAAGTGGTCGCAGTTAATGACCCATTTATTGATGCAAAGTACATGGTAAAAATATATCCCATGAAATTATGGTGTTTGTTTTTACATTAAATTGGGATTGGTAGAGTTAGCTCCTCCGGTATATAAGCTCTGTATAAAGAAATAATGCATTGCTAGGAAATTCGGCTGACGTTTTGACGTCTAACTTAAGGGTTGCTAAGTGAATGGGCTTTCCTGATATATATAGCGATACATTTAAAAAGCAGAGTCATTAAATAAATAGTAGACACTGTCTCCAAACATTAACTGGAAAAAATGGCAAACATAGCATAAGATAGCCCTATCCTTATTTTTCTTTTTTTGTTATTGTATTTATGAATAACAATCAGCCATCCTACCTTGGTAGGAGTAAGGTCTGCGTACACTCTACCCTCCCCAGACCCCACGTTGTGGGATTTCACTGGGTTGTTGTTGTTGTATTTATGAATCACTTCCTCCTCTTGTGGTCTATTTGATGCTTTCATCTTCTGATGGAGCCAACGCCTTTCCTTCCTGCTGAATATCTCTGTTCTCTATCGTTCTTTATGTACTTATGCGAGTAGATTTCTAGCCCTCTGGGGTATATCTGACAAGGAAGTTATAGCCTAGTAATGAAGAATCTCTAAATATAATTTATCACCAAGGGAGAAACGTTGAAAAGGTCCACTGTTAGGCTCCTGTGCAGGGGTTTTAAGGGATGGAGTTTATCATATCAACAGAAAAAAATCTGGGTTAAAGCTGTAACACTGCTCATTCGTTTTAGGCTTACATGCTGAAGTATGACTCCACTCACGGGGTCTACCGTGGATCCATCAGCGTCCTGGATGACTCTACTTTGGAAATCAATGGGAAGCAGATTAAAGTCAGCAGCAAAAGGTATGATAGTTAAGTTACAAAGTCTAAAAACAATTAAATAAATCAAGTTAGTTTATTGCTATCACTCATGCAAACTTCTCTTGACGCAGGGATCCCGCAGATATTCCATGGGGTGATTTAGGTGCAGATTATGTTGTTGAATCTTCTGGTGTCTTCACAACTGTTGATAAGGCCTCAGCACATAAGAAGGTTGAGAAAATACTATTGCTGGCCTTAAGCGCTATTTCCTTGCCCACCTCCTTATTCATGCAGCTTTTCGTGTTGATACTTTTAGCTTTATTGTGCAGGGTGGTGCAAAGAAGGTCATAATCTCAGCTCCATCAGCTGATGCGCCTATGTTTGTAGTAGGAGTGAACGAGAAAACTTACAAACCCACCATGGATGTTGTTTCTAATGCTAGCTGCACTACCAATTGTCTTGCTCCCCTTGCGAAGGTTTGGCTTAAGAAATGGCTTAATTGAAAACAACCACACATGATTTGCTTGTTGTCCACTTTTGAGGGTCTTTCCCTTGCTGTTGCTTGTGCAGGTGGTTCATGAAGAGTTTGGCATTGTTGAGGGATTAATGACAACTGTGCATGCAACAACAGGTATGTCTCTTCTTGCTGAACACTGGTGTAGACCATTTCTACCTTCTCTTTTGTTTGTTTTCGTTCTCCCTATGTTGAATTTAAATTGATGATGTGTTCAGCTACCCAAAAGACTGTTGATGGGCCATCAATGAAGGATTGGCGAGGAGGCCGTGGTGCAGGACAGAACATCATCCCTAGTTCAACTGGTGCTGCTAAGGTATTACATAAGTTGTTGATAGATTATTTTGTTTTCCTGCTTCCCTTTTTGTTCTTTTCATTATTTTGGAGGGGGTGGGGGGTGGGGGGTGTTGGAGAGGGCAAAGTTCGCGGTTGTGACGGAAGACTAATATTCCTATTTGAATTATAGGCAGTAGGAAAAGTTCTGCCGGAGTTGAATGGGAAGCTCACTGGAATGGCATTCCGTGTCCCTACACCTAATGTCTCTGTTGTGGACTTGACTTGTCGGCTAGATAAAGACGCTTCTTATGACGATGTGAAAGCAGTGATGAAGTATGCCTTCTATATGCTCTACACATCTGGATCTTGTAGGCTTCTCTGCCTAATTTAGTGCTTTCTTTGCTCTAGGTATGCATCAGAGGGCCCGCTTAAAGGCATTTTGGGTTACACAGACGAGGATGTTGTCTCAAATGATTTTGTTGGCGATTCCAGGTAAATTTTTGCATTCTTCTCTTTTAATCTGACACAGTAATCTTAGGGAATAGGGGTCATTTGCCAGCATGCCTTTGAGGTTTTCGCACTCTGCAGTCTTTTTCTTATATATGTTTCTGTAAAATTATCCATGATCTGCCACAACAGCTTTGGTCTAGCGGTAAGCGTACAATGCTTGATATATGAATTAGGCGCATGTCACGAGTTCCAACCCTGTCATAGTCAAAATCCGGGTATTTATCTAAGTAAGGATGCAAGAGGCGGGCCCATTATTGACCGAGTTTCAAACCATGCGCAAGCTAGCCCTCGTTAATTTCTCGAATTAAAAAATTATCTGTGATCTTAATGTTGAGAATATAATTAAGTAAATAAACCGTACACTCTCTAACCACTTAGGCTTTTGATGTAGGTTCTCTCGTTGGTAGACAGCTTGTATACGGGGTCTTTTTACCCCAATTGTTAATAAAATTATTACCTTATCCCAAAAAAAAAATTAAAAAAAAAAATTGAGATATTCCTCCATGTCTGGAGAGTGGAGACTGTAAGTGGAGTTGGATGACAGTTTGTTCTCTCTTTTTAATTTTGTGGAAGTGGAAGATTTCTCGCATGCATGCAAGCAGAATGTTTGTTGTCTTGAAAAAGTTGGGAGCTTACTTAGTATCTAAATTGAGTTGCCAGAAAGTACCTAAACTCGGCTGCCCGCCCTATCATCCTGCATCTCAACCAACTTTTTTCTCATCTTCAAATTCAAATCTTTATTTTGGCTTTACATATGGAAGAGGACAAAAGGTTGATATGCCGTCCTCTTCTCAGCTACATAACTAGAGGAGGATATGATGATATGGGTGCTTGAACAAGCTCATCTGAATAGAGGAGGCAGTAATATCTGAGCTTCTGGTGCTCTCGTATAAGACACTTTGACCTCAAGTGTAAGAGTATTCTGGAGTAGCTAAAATCTCAACTTTCGCTGAATAAACAACACATTTTTAATATGATGCCAGAATGATTTAGTAACAATAGAAAATCCCCCCTAAAAGTACAACTATCCAAAGAAAAAAGAAGGGTGGTACTATAAACTAAGTACACGACTATTAGAGGACAGTGCCGTGTAGGATATAAGTGGACAGAACTGCAAATGTTTTCAACTGTGAATGATATACTACTAACTGCTGATTTGAAGCTATGCCGAATTACTAATTAATTGATCTATATGTAGGTCGAGCATATTTGATGCAAAAGCTGGTATAGGCCTGAGCAAATCATTCATGAAGCTTGTCTCCTGGTATGATAACGAGTGGGGTTACAGGTATGACCTTTTATCTCTGTAGCCAACCATCCCCAACCCCCAGCAAGAAAAAAAAGCAGTGATAATAAAAAGTTGAAACTTGAAATATTTTCCATAGTCCTATAGCACAAACAGCTGACAAGGTTGTACTGGATTTTAAACCTTTGCAGCAACCGAGTGTTGGACCTCATTGAGCACATGGCATTGGTAGCAGCCACCAATTGAAATACAAGATCGGAGCTACTGCAGAATTTGGCGCAAGCAACAATTTGTGTTTGAAAAAGTTGTGGAGCTCTAATGCTCCGTTTTGTTTATGGAGTGAGTTTCAACACTGTCATATTTGAGCACAAATTGAGTTTAAAATAATGAATAGTTGGACATGTATGATTCTATACACTTTTTCATAAGGATGTGATTTTATACACTTGCCGCTATGGAGAGGTGGAAATTTTTGTTTCCTTAAAAGGAGAGCTTAATATTTGCATCACGCGTTGGAGTAGTCTTGTTCTCACAAAGAATTAAACTGTTGACCATGTGACAGTAGCAGTAGCATTTTCATTAGATAAGGAAGAGTAGAGATGTATACACAACATGTGTGCCTGCCGATAGGGCTCGTAGTTGAGGGCCCTTGCAACAAAACAGCCAATCTTGGCCATTTTTTGCCGATCACCATTGAGACTTCTCCGTGCGGCCCTAAAATGTCTCTGTATATCCAACTCCAAAACAGAATAGAGAAGAAATAGCTTATTCTGCTAAGCGCTAACTAAGCACACCTGTTAACTTGACAATTGCTGCCGGCTTCAATTGTGGGGGCATGCAACAGACTGATTCTCTTATCTATCATGTTCTAGAAGTTTGTCACAGTGAAGGCTTAAGACGTCAAAAGATAATTAGTTTTAAAATCAGTGCTTCTGATTTGTACTCTTTTATTAGATGCACTTGGAATTGAAAAAATCTCCAGGTTTTAAGTGCTTCTGATTAAGCAATTGGAATAGAAAAGACAAAAAAACAAAGATTAGTGCATATTTTTGTTTCACTTTTATTTTTTAAAAATGTATAATGGATAATGATGCACAATAAAGCCAAAATAATAAAAGAAATAAGAGGAAGGATGAGAGATTCATGCAGTGACTAATATAAGTATTTGTGGAATGAACGGTGTTTATCATGATAAGGTATTGAGGAGCAGTTGCTTTTTTGCCAATTAGTAAAAGTTTGTGAGCTTGAATCATGTATTCCGTGTTTCTTATCTGATGCTGACGCGGGCACAACAGATAAAGATACTAGCAGAAATTAAGGAGTACGACTTTTATAATTATTGAAGAAGAAAAGAATCTTATTTTAATTAGACCTAAAACGTGATTACCACAAGTGGAAGTCTCTTTTTGGTCAATCTCTATATTTTTTAAATTGAAAAGGCAGTATAATATTGGGAAGTCGGCAACAAAGAGATTTGTAATCATTCCACGTGCAAAAAAGTGGGAGGAAGGTAAACAGAGAGCGACGTTTCAGTAATGGAGTAGGAGGGAATAATACGTAATGTGTTAGCATGAGAAGGTGCGGCCTTGGGGAGTTTGTTCTTACCTCTTTGCTTCATGTGGCTCTCCATTGTTGGCTACTTAGTTGTTTTAAATTTTTAAGAAATGGTATGTGATGGTTCCTTTGTCTTGTCGCGGTGCAATTCTCACACGCATCCCCACAATCCCACTTCCCCATTTCATATTCCAATCTGCCAGTGAAATTCTAGGAGTGTAGTTTCCAATATACCTGTGAAATTCTAGGAGTGTAGTTATGTTACTAAGAGTAAATTTCATCACTATGTCGAAAGCAGTTCTAGAAATATCAAAGAAAAAACTAGGAATAAGAATCACACGAAAATGGGGTTTGGGGGTGGGGGTTGGGGTTGAAAAAGTTAACATCTGATTTTACAATATGTTTGTGATTTGCAGTAATAATAAATAA
Organism: Lycium barbarum; assembly: GCF_019175385.1. Taxonomy (NCBI): domain Eukaryota; kingdom Viridiplantae; phylum Streptophyta; class Magnoliopsida; order Solanales; family Solanaceae; genus Lycium; species Lycium barbarum. The sequence goes on along the minus strand of NC_083337.1, from coordinate 127,539 downwards.
ATTAAAATGTCAAACTATCTCAAAAGTTGGACTTTAATTTATTTGCCACAATATGGTTTCTCACATGAACAAAAATATATTTTGCCGACAAAAGTGAATAAAACCAACAACATCATTTATTATGTGCAGTAACTAACTTAATTCATCATCTTTGCATGTTTAGAAGATATTGAATTAAACTGTTCTATCATTATTGTAGGATTAATATTTATTTTCATCCTTTAAACAAATTTGCATTTATTTTATCGTCAATTCTATTTTTCAATAGTTTATTATATATTTTTACTTAGGTACCCTAAAAGTATTATTTTAAAAGGAATGTCAATAGAGGGTAACATGAAAATATTGGAATTCAATAGAGGATGACACGAAAATATTGAAATTCAATAGAGGGTGACACGAAATAGTTTATTATATTTGTATAAATTTTTAGTTAGGTACACCATAAGTAGTTTTTATAAGGGACATTCAACAGAGGATAACACTAAAATATTAAAATTCAATAGAGGGTAACACGAAATATAAATTTTTACTTAGGTAAGGGAAATTCAATAGAGGATTAACACGAAAATATTGGAATTCAAACGTAGAGAAGTTCTTTATCAAATCAAATACGTAAACTAAAAAGTAAATTACTAAATGGAAACACGGTTGGATAGAGATGTTATTTCCTCTTAGATTAAGCAATGATACCACTGTATATATAAACAAGCATGGCTCCTATATAAACATTTAATGATACCATTAGAACCAGAGGAATTATCAGTACGTAACCTACTGCTCCACTAAACATGGAGATGAGTCGCAGTAGTAATGTCAGTGGTGGTGGCGTTGGCAGCAATGACGGCCCTCTGTTCGACAGTTTTAGGACGGAACTGCTGTCTCCGGCTGCTCAGGCTGCAGTGGATCATGAGTCTTCCTCATCTTCATGGAGGCTTAAAGTTAGCGAATTCCGTCTTCCTGAACGCCGCTCCTCCGATCATCACTCCTTCAGTGTCCGTCGTCTACTTCCCACTCCCAGTATGTATATGTTTTGTTATGGAAATGTTTTCCAATTTTTATGGTTAAAATGTCATGGAAAATGACTTATCTAATGAAACTAGGGAAAACAATATCTATATCCACCAAACGCCCCCAAAAAGAAAACTTGTTGAAAACACTAGAAGATAATCAAACGTTATAAATGCGTGAGGAATCTTTATTAGTAGAGTAGTATATTCTTATGAGCTAGCTAGTCCAGGGAAAACTTACATGATGATCCGACAATTAGCCGTTCATTCTTTTCCTTTATCCACCTTCCAGCACTTGTTTATTTGTCTATGCCATATAGACCTAGGTGAATCTAGGATTTTGAGAGGATGAGTTCACCTTAGAATATTTTTTTTAAAAAAATAATAAGACGCAAAAGTGCATTTAGTTGGGTTCAATCCCATAACCTTAAGGGATTAAAGGTAGCACTTAACCAGTGCTCCATTCAGTCTAGTTTGACCATGTGTTCCTTCAGTTAATATTAGATATATTTTAAGGATTATATACATAATATACCGAGTTTAGTCGGGTGACCATGTGTTCACGTGACCCATTTTTAATACATGGATTCACCCCTGCATATAGAGTATATTTTAGTTGTTATGGCTGGGAAGAAGAGTATGATGGCCATTTTATGTATGTACATATATCTTCCTTCAATCGTACAAGACAAGCACGTGGGTAAACTTTTTGAATTGCTGAAAGAATTGATTAGCACCAAGGAGGATCGACTATAAATCTAAATACCCCACAAAGGAATTTTTTTTTGCAGGAAATGGATCATGTATCAGGGTTGTATTGCTTTGTTGATATTATAACCTTTCAGTACTATATATGTTCAAATTAAGGCGATTGTTCTCATATTTGCAAAACATTACTCTGCTTATGCATCCCATTTGCAGGCTAAACTACAGTGTCTAGGCTGTCATGAGTTCTGGTGTGCTTTTCATTTTGAAGTTTCTGTCACTGATCATTACGTTAAATTTGAAGATGAACTTTGTCATGAAGTCATTTCTTATTTTCAGTTCAATTAATATCACTGTAAATTCAACTAAGACTTGTTATGCATGATGAGGGAAGTATAGATGTTAGGCCGTGCTCTTATATCTATGGCAATTAGGTTTACATATCATCTTTGTTGGACTGGAATTCGGCTGGGAAGGTGCAGTATATATTATGGTGAAGTAAGATAAAATGTGCTGTAAACAATTGACAGTGAGACACTGCCTTTTGGGGATGGCCATTTTAGTACTAGATTATGAAGACTGATGAGTGAAAGGGACAAGGGTGCAAGTGGCTACCAGAGCTTGCAGCAGTATCTGATGAGTACTAATAGGCTTAGATACAACTTTTTCACACCTGATTAGTTGGTCTGAAAAGCTTCCTAGTTTTCCATTTCTATTTACAAAATCAACATGACATTGTTTACTATAAGAATTTGAGAATTAGGATAAAAATAGTGGCCGTCTTCTGGTCCTAATTATGTAGCCACCGTCTAACAAGGACCATTTTGGAAGCTTCCTCCCATTCAATTCTTTTTCGGGGTAAATCCTTAACCCTTTCCCTCTAAGACTACAAAATGTTCTTGTGAATAATGGCCTATACCAATCCTCCCATCCATAATTTACTATATATGTCATGTTTATGATATATATTAACTCAAATATGACACCTGCAGTAAGTGATTTAGAAGATCAAATTCATTTTTCACTTCGTAATTCCAGTCTCAATTTTGAGTTTTCCTTCTCTTGCATGAATTTACATCATTCTAAATTCGTCTATAGGGAAACAGGGTAAAATTGCTGCATACTACAAAAAGCAAGAAAGGCTGGTTGAAGGGTTCAATGAGATGGACACCATAAATGAATCTGGTTATTTACCTGGAAGTCTAACTGAGGTTTGTTTCTTTCTCCTTAAACGATTAGAAGATTCATCAGTTTGTAGCATCAACTACAAGGTCACGTAATTTGGAAGCCGTTGTTTCTTAATTCACCCTTCTCTTCTTCAACAAAAAAACCTTTTCCATATAATCTTTAGAGCATATTAGCACATTCTTCAAAATAGTTGGTTTCTGATATCTTGATAATTATTGCAATTCATGAAAAAGTATATGATTTTTGTATCCACATACCGTGTTTGGCAGGACGAAATGAAGCAACTTGCTAGGAGTGAAAGGATGGCTATTCATTTATCAAACATGGCTAATGTGGTTCTTTTCTTAGCAAAAATCTACGCTTCTGTTCAGAGTAGATCTTTGGCTGTAATCGCATCAACGTTGGACTCCCTCCTGGACCTCTTGTCAGGGTTCATTCTGTGGTTCACTTCTAATGCCATGAAAAATCCAAACCAGTATCGCTATCCTATTGGGAAAAAGAGGATGCAGCCAGTGGTGAGTCATTAAAATCCAGTATCTCTGGCATTTGTTCTGTTTCGTGTATTTGCAAGGTTGTTTTTACCTGATTTAAAAGGAAAGCCCCGGAACTTCAGTCTATTTCTCTTTCACTCAGAAAAAGAATTTAAAGACGCAAAACATCTTCTCTGTCTGAGAACTTCCCTTATGAGGGGAGTTGTTTGGAGGGAAGACTCTCAGGCCTCAGGCCTCTTTTTTCCCTGCTATTTTTGCCGACAATAGATGAAATCTGATTGTTAAACAACTTTGTAAAGAACATATTATATCTCCTCTCTTGTAAACCGAAAAGCTCTCCATCCGTGACATGTATTATAAGAGGATCCTGCATATTCTTTTCAACAGTTTGCCCAAGAAGCAGCAACTTAAAGAATACCAAACAAATCATATCATATTGGTTGGTTAATCGACCATTCAAAGTAAATGACCTTAATGTTCAATTCATGGATCACGGTTTACCTTGTTCCTGTAGAACCCTTTTTGCATCATGCTAGTACATTTTACTCATTGGTTGCAATTTGTTCAGGGTATTATTGTTTTTGCATCTGTAATGGCCACACTAGGATTACAAATACTATTCGAGTCTGGCAAAGAACTCATAAATAAGGTATGTGAATTGCTTCACTTCAACTATGCTGAGAATTTTGCAGAGCAGCAGGTACCTATGGTTGTGTTGGTAGAGTTTTGAATTTCTGAACTCTTTTACTCAAGACAATACTTCATGGTGAAGACTTTTCTCTTACCTGAAAATTTAATTTGTTTTTTTGACTGCAATATGATGTTTATGTCTTGTCAATAAAGTGTGAGTATACCAACTTCAGAAGTCATACTTGTAGTCATCTTTCTTTTGTCTACTAAGAAATAGTAGACTGAATACTTATCACTAAGAAATCGAAATTACTAATTATAGCTGACTGGATGAGCGACTTCTTATCGATTTTATACTTCTGCAATCGTTTTCGGTGCTTCTAGAGTTAAAATTGTCCTCTCACCATGACAAATAGTATATGATATACGAATGGTAGACGTTTTAACCAAAAAAAAGCAATTTATAGGAAACGAAAGGGCGAAAAGGGTGTTGAGTTACTACTTAATTGAAGTCGCAGTCAAAACAGTCAGGCCAAAGATGTTTACAAAAGATAAATTAGGCAACTGTATCTGGTTTTGGTATTTCTATGGGTGTTGCATTAGTACTACTATTACAATTTCACTAGCAACTGCATAACACTTACTTTTTAACCTAATTTTTTGTTTGGATGGGTCTATGCTTACGATCAGTCTCGCCCTGAAATGGACCTTGAGAAGGAAAAATGGATGATTGGGATTATGGTCTCTGTCACTGTGATCAAGTTTCTGCTTATGGTCTACTGTCGAAGGTTCAAAAATGAAATTGTAAGAGCTTATGCCCAAGACCATTTCTTTGATGTTATCACCAACTCAGTTGGATTAGTGACCGCTGTTTTAGCAGTCCGATTCTACTGGTGGATTGATCCTATGGGTGCTATAATTGTGAGTTCACAATCACAAAAACTTTCATCTAGTAAAGTTGTGAGATAATTGTAAGAGTCTAATATATTTTGTATTTCCAGATAGCTGTGTACACAATTAGCACATGGGCGAAGACAGTGGCTGAAAATGTCTGGTCACTCATTGGAAGAACAGCTCCGCCAGACTTCCTTACGAAATTAACATATCTTATATGGAATCATCATGAAGAGATCAAGCTCATTGACACGGTCAGAGCATATACCTTTGGCGCACATTACTTTGCGGAGGTTGATATAGTGTTGCCAGAGGACATGCATTTGCACCAGGCACATAATATTGGTGAAACACTGCAAGAAAAATTGGAACAACTCCCTGAAGTTGAGCGTGCTTTCGTCCATATAGACTTTGAGTGCACTCACAGACCAGAACACAAAATCACAGTGTAATGACATATTGGTTGCATCAACTACGAATAACACCCTTACTCAAAATAATATTCATGTTGTCTTCTTAGAGTTTTTTGATAATTTTTTTTTTTTTTTGGGTAAATGTTGTCTTCTTAGAGTTGAATCTATGAATTATTCGGATCTCAGGGATTACAGCTTATGAGATGGAACATTAGCATCCCAAATACCTTGTAGCAATGAAAGTTTTCCTTGATTACCATTTGAGATATCATAAAAGGTATGAGATTAGTTAAATGTAAAGGGGAAGGAAGATATACAAAATTGGAGTTGTTTAAACTATAACAAGGCTAGGAGTCGTGATCTCACTTGATGATTCAATTCTTATTATGATTTAGAATGTTTCTTGTGAATATATTCGTCTACTAGAAAATGTCTAATTTGAACCATTCCTTTCGCTTATGCTACTAAGTATAGTTCTATGAGGGCATTAAGTATGAGTTGAACATATGATTCATTTCATAGTAACTTAGTCAAGTAGAAAAGCCGACCTGAGAGCAACGGCAAGCCGGGAATCAGCTGAGACTTACGATTCGAAAACCAGGTCAGATACTACTAGATGTCTAACTCTCAACTAGGATAGAAGTGCAAGACCTCTCTCAATTATCTTGACTAACACAATTACTGCTAGATCTAAATTTCTCCTCTCGGTTAAGGCAAAGGTTTATATTGATAGCATTATGAAGGGCTAAATAAAATTTCAAGTTAAATCTTCTCACCCTTTAGAACACTGTTCTGTTCACATGCTCTTCCTATCTCATTTCCTTCATTGGTTTCTCAAATTTCAAGTTGAACATTCAGAAAATCGAAGGTTCACTTCAACACTTGCTTTTTCACGACAATACTTGCCTTAGTTTCGCCCACACACCGCACTTATCACTTCAAAATAGAGAAATTATGTGCTCAGAAGTGAGAACCCTCTTCCAACGTACGCATAACAGGTTTAGAGTTCAAGATCACAACAACTAAAAAAAATTAATAAAACAAAATTTACCACAAAAGTGTCATTAGGCACCAAGGACTCCAGTTCATACCTCTTCCTAAACTTTGGCTACTTAAAAACTAAATTGTTAACACTTTACCTTTTATATACTATTTCAATTTTCAACAAAACATTTACAGATAGGTATATATAAGTAAATAAATAGATAAATGCGACTTAATGTGTACTGATTTCACTAATGCAGAACCTTAGCCTTAACCCAGATGAAGAAATAATCTGCTTAAAGTTACTTCGTATGTGCACGATTCATGATTTCTGTTGTTTCAGCTTTCAGAAATGCAAGTTATGGGGTTCAACTTTAGTTTGATCAGAGAGATCCTTGGCCTTAGTCCAGATGAAAGAAAGAATCTGCTTAAGCTTCTTTGTTTGATAAGGTAACAATTTTATTAATGAAGTGTGCAATAAAAATGCCTGTATACACAAGAGGTAAACCAAAAAGTAGAAAACCTAGAAAACGGAATGTTTTTCTACAAATGACACCCAATCTTCTATACAAAGAGGAATATCATGGGTGCACCAAAAGGAATGAGGGACAAAAGGCTACTCCTCAACTTTACAAAACTCACACCTTTAAAAGCTCTCCTGTTTCTTTCTCTTAACACAGCCCACAGTGCAAGCGGTGCCACCCGACCTCTTACACATAAAACAACAAAGGATTTCCCACCACAACCTCAAAGCCATCGGACCAACAAAGGATTTCCCTCCACAACCTCAAAGCCATCGGACAATGAATGAGAAGATCAATAATTTCACCCAACCTCTTACACAGAAAATACCAACTAACATAAGTAATTCCCCTCTTTCGCTAGTTCTCAGCTGTCAAGATCGCCCCCCTCTAGTTGCTAGCCAAGTGAAAAAACATGCCTTCCTCAGAATTGAGAATCTGCTTAAGTTTCTCTCTTTATCGTATGTCACGTGATTCTTGATTTCTGCTGTGTCTAATTGCACCAGACTTTAAATGCTAAATTTGCATATTTCGGATTACAATCAAGTAAGAAAATGAGAGGAACTCATAAAAACTACTTCCTCCATCCCAATTTAAGTGTCTTAGTTTGACTAGGCACGGAGTTTAAGAAATAAAGAGAGACTTTTGAATCTTGTGGTCCTAAATTAAAGATGTATTTAATGTACTAAAATCTCCTTTGAATCTTATAGTTATAAATTTGCCATGCATGATGTTTGAATTGTCAACTTACTAAATATTGAAAGAGACACTCTTTTTGGGACGGACCAAAAAGGAAAGTAAGACACTTAAAATTGAGAAAGAGGGAGTACATTTTATGGAAGGAAAGATGGAAAAATAAACATCTTTCTGATGACCTGTGATGGTGAAAGATACAATTTGCTTTAGCCCTGGCAGTCCCAAAAAACTGAAAGGAGCACAATAATAAGGAACAAGGAATTTTGACATGCCATTTCACTTTTTCCTTAATGAGATGTTCAGCAGGAATTTTAACAACTTTCACAGTTAAATTCTCCTAGCAAGATGCTGATGTCTTATTCAGGGGTGAGGGTGGGGGTGGGGCGGCACTGTCTAATATCTTCCCTTCAGGATTACATTAAGAAACAAACTGGAGTCAAACGTCAATTTAAACCATACAAACGGGGAAGATCTTGCCAGACATCGAAAAGCAAGATACAAGTAGCTCATATTGATATTCTTTTCATTTACACTCTGAAATCAGACCTGGAAAGAACTCACCTGCATTAGCTTTGATTCTACTGTTTGATGAGAGCACTGAACTTTTGGAAAAAGCATTCACTGTGGGTTTCAGATGTAAGAATAAAAAGTCCAGATATCCAACATGTATCTTGTATGCAATATATATCTTTAGAATGGACTCAGATTCCAATCCACTATATTAGAACTTTGATACATGAAAATAGTATCTCCTGCACATCTTCACGCACCAGCAAAAGTGAAACCAAATCTCTAAGATGGACTAGCTAGGCCATTTTACACATAGGAAATAACTACATTGCTTTTCCAGCAACAAGAGGTTTAGGAGGGGACAGCGACCTGATTTCAGGTGCAGATGTTGGAAAAAGTATGTTGAGTTTATGCATTAAAATATCAGCCCTTGATGGAATCTCATTTAAAAGAAATTGCTGAACAATTGGTTTCTTAAACCAATCCAGGACGGCATCTCCTGGAGCCCTCAAAACAACCTTACTAACCTCGAAGGGCGATTCCACCGAGCTTAACATCTGTGCGACCACAATTTTCAAAGTTGGCCCGGTAACCAATTTGATCCGCCTCGGGACAACACCATAATACAACATCCGTTTCCTAAACCTATGAAGAGTATGTACCACTGCAACAAGAGCTGCTCCGACTGACAAGTTTCTAACATCAAGGGACCAGGCAATATGTTGATCAAACACTATAGCCTTGGGGAAAAGCTTGTTTTCATAGGCAACTTTCCATACACAACGAGCACGATTTATTTGTCCCATGAGAACAAGATAGTTAAGGAGAACATTAACAAAATACCTTGAAGCTCCTTCTTCCAGCTCATAATCAATGCCTTGGAAGAATTCCCTCACAAAAGACAAAACTGGTTGTTTCCTCTGCTCTGGCCCAGTAAAGAGCCCACACATGAAAGTGTGAGCCTTGTGTCTTGTAGCACTCAAGATTGACATTAAATGCCTCTCATTGTTCTCATCTTGGCATCTTACTAAATGGGCTAGAATTGAAGTGTAAAGAATGAGGTCAACTTTGGCAGCAGAGTTCACATATGTTTCAAGGAGAGGCTTGGCTGACTCATACAACCCGTTCTTCATGCATGATTCAAAAAGCTGCCGGATAATGAAATTATTTGTCCTGATGCCTGATGAACCCATGAACTGTAGCCATCTTAAAGCAAGATCAACAGAACCGTCTTTAATGTAAACCATCAAAACATCACTAGCATTCACATCAACCGAATATCCCATAGCCTTCATTTCTAGTAAAATCTTTGCAGAAACGTCCAAAAGCTTCTTTTTGGCAAGAAGGGTTAGCAAGGCTGTATAAGTACTCAATCCAGGTCTCAGACCTGCATTTGTCATCGAGTTATAAAGCTTCATCGCAGCATCTACATTACCAGAAGCAGAATGCATCTCCAGGAGAGAAGAATAGGTGGACGGAGTGGGCAAAAATCCTGCCTTTTCCATATCTGAAAAGACAGACATTGCAACATCAAGCTTCCCTGATTTTGCATGGGACTCAACAATCATGGTATACAGCCCATAGTTAGGTCTAAACCCTGATGTCTTCATTTCATCCCACAGCCTTAGAGCAGTCTCTAATTTTCCAGCCTTCACAAAAGACTCAATCAAGGATACAAACATAGTGGCAGATGGCCTCAGCCCAAAGCCCTGCATTTCAGTATATACCTTAAGTGATGTGTCCAACCTCCCAGCTTTACCCATCGAATCAACGAGCGAGGCAAAGATCCCAAAACCTGGTCTGAAGTTATTCACTTTCATCTGTTGGAAGAGCTTGAATGCAGCATCAAGGCGTCCTGACTTTGCAAGGCTCGGAATCATTAACTCATAACTCGATGCATCTAACGAGCATCCCGCTTTTTCCATATTCTCATATATCTCAAACGCCTTATATGGCAAACCGTTGTTTAGGAACACAGTGATAAGGGAATTATAGGTCCCGGTATCAACTACACAACCCGATTCTTGAATTTTCTTAAAACAACAAAATGCTACCTCAAATTTCTCTGCCTTGGCCAGGTATTGAATGACTCGATTATACGCATTAAAGAGAGATGCTGCCCCGTTTTCGCCTGAATCAAGAACCATGTCATCAAAAACGGATTGAATTCCATCAAAATCTCTAGTTTGGTTCAATTTATCAAACAATGTAATATAACATTCATCATTAGGGTTATACCAAGGTTGTCGCTTGGCCCAGCGGAATAAACTTAAGGAAGCATCACTGTCTTGCATAACTTTCAATGCTTGCATAATATGAGTCATATTAGGTATGAAATGAAGCTTATCCAATTGTGTCTCCATATCAGGACCCCATCTCCACCTCTTGACAATCTCAACAAGCTTTGCTACTGCAGAAGCATTTAAAATAGGCTTTTTAAATCCACCCACCATTACATGGTCATCAAGACCCGGCTCAACGGACCTTATTCCTTTACCAGAGTAAATTATACTCCCTGATTCATCCACATATTCTACGTCTTCAGTCCATTCCTTTCCAGAACAATAATATCTTCTACAAAAGTCAATCTTCCCGTGATAATTCCGAACCAAGTTCGGGGTATATTTCAGGTTTCTATAAAAGACAAGGTTACAAAACATCATGGTGCCACAATTTATTTAGCCATAAATCTTGTGAAACTTGAAAGAAAAGAGTTTTTGAACTTGTCTTCAAAAATAGTTTTCAATTTTTCAAGCTTCCAAAATGTATGGCCAAATGGAGCTTACACTGAATGAAATGTTTCTACTAGTCTGTTGATGACGAAAAAGTTGGAGTTATTGGGTTCTTCTTCTTCCCAGTTACACAGAGACGAGCTTTCTTAAACCCTAGACCAATAACGGGTCGGGCGGGCATCTTAGGAAATTTACGGGTCATTTGCACTTTTGTCCCTGTTTTGTACCAGTATTTAATTGCTGTCCCTCATAACATATAATAACTTTTTCACGGGACATAAATTTATATTAATGACCAAATTCATTGCACTGGCCAAGACTTATCTTTAGTACCATTGTTTACCCCCAAAAATGAATAACAATTAAATTTATAAATGGTTAATAGGATATGTGATAATATAAGATAATAGCAAGTAAATATTAGTATATTGATAAATAATGGTAAAGGAAACTTAGGAAGTCAAATTTGTAAGTTCTGAGAATTGGTCCGGTTTGGAAGTTGCTTTCTTTAACCGAGCCAAAGTACTTGAGAAGATTTCACTGCCACTTTTCTGATTACAAATGTATAGAATAATGAAAAGCTAACCTAAAAAAGAAAAGGGTAGACCTCTATTTATAGCTAACATATATGGGCCTTAGTACAATGGATAAGGCTAAAATAAGAAAAAGCCATTCTAGAAAAAAACCCTAAAATGGATAAGGTTGCGTCCGTACGGTCTAACACCCGTACTATTGTCAGCTCAAATGGCGGAACGGCCAACTGACGCGTGGCTTGTTCTATAACGGACTCTCTGAACCTACGTTGAGTGTGCTCTCTTCAGGCTCGGGTTTTCTGTACACATCAAAATACTCACGGTTTTGACACAGAGTTGAATGTGCTCATGACCCGTCGGTTTTCATTCCTATCGATTGTTACGACCCTACTCTCCATCGATCTTATATCGGACGGCTTTGAACTTTACTTCGGTTCTTACCGAGTACAAGTTGCATCGGTTTTTACCGTATACAACCATGCTTCATAAAATGATTCTGCCAACGCTAATCAAAGTAACACATGTATATTGAAAATTAGAATTCCTTCCCTCATTCTTCTTTTGACATTCTTTCACTTGACTTCTAATGACGTGCCTCTTTAGCCATTTGACTGAATGCACGATTAAGGATCAATTCTATTGAATGCACGATTAAGGGATCAATTCTATTGTCCTTGCAGCATGATTACATTGAAAGAACGACGTCTAATTGTTTACGTTAGGAGTAGTTTGTACTGTGCTTTTGCCTATATCGTGTTCAAAGAAAATCTCCGAAGCTAACTTTGTCGACTCTCTTTACGGACAAATTAATATCTTCATTGGTGAACAACAACAAATAAATCATTTCTAGTCCTTGAAGGGCAATTGTCCCATAGTAAATGATGCGATGATTCAAATTTTGCATATAATTTCGCCATTTGATAAAAAGATTTCAAATATGATCTTTCCGTCAATCTAACAATTCAAAAAGCAACCAACTTTCGAAATTGATAATGTATATTTTTTTTGATATAGCAAAATTTTACTTATGACAATAACATTTCATGAGACATATAAGATAACAAGGCAATAGGAAAGGCCTAATTTATTCTTAAAATTTTCAAGCATCGATAAATAATTATTCTTTTAAAAAATAAAATAAAAAAAAGAAATATATTTTTAATCCTTACGAAAATTTAAGAATAAACTATTAGCAAAACAACTCAAATTCTTGTCCAAACAACTCAATTCTCAAAACGTTAGGGGTAGCTTTTGTCATTTTTCGTACGTTTATTGACCAAACAACTCAAACTTAATAAGTGCGTAACCTCACTCCGCCAAACATGCCATTTATGAGTGAGTTATTCACACAAATGGCCCTATTTTGGGGTGGTCTTTTAACTTTTGTCATGCATCACTTTGGGCGCGACATAATTAAATTTCGATCGGCATAGTTAGTGTTTAGTTGCAGCACATGTATCATAACATCCACATCTTATATTGGAATGGTAAAACTTTCAACATTCAGCATAATCTAAAAAATGACATAAGTTTAGACTTCGCTTGACATAGTTAACGTTTAACTTTAATATAATGTATCATCTTATCCACACAAATTATACTGAAAAAGACAAACCTTTCAACAGTTAACATAATGTGAAAAATATTATTACGATACAATTTATGCCCCGTAACTTAATTTGTACGGAACTTATGCCGAGCAGTTCGGAGGATATGTAGATATTTTTTTAAATGAATAAGCGGGGACAAAAATTAAAGAGCAGTGTGTTTGAAGGACAATCCGTGCAAAATAAAATTTGTTTATTGGCACTCGCCGGTAAGGAAACCGGAAGTGGAAGCCCTAAAGCTCAAGGGAATTGAGGGCACCGAAAACAAACCACCTCCTCCGGCTGCCGGCCACAAAATACTATTCTCTCGAATTACCGTTGCTCCATTTCAGTTAAGTACATTCGAATATGGGACAGCCGACTCCGTCATCAGCAAGCAGTTGTAACAATAACAATAGCGGTTGTCAAGTACGATGTGCTGGTTGCAAGATGATATTAACAGTCGCTTTTGGACTAACTGAGTTTGTTTGCCCTACCTGTCAATTGCCCCAAATGCTGCCTCCTGAACTCATGCCTCAACAACAACGGACCAGTGCCTTAGCTCATGGCATTGATCCATCTAAGATCCAATTGCCTTGTGCTCACTGTAAGGCTATACTTAATGTCCCTCATGGTCTTTCCAGGTTTTCCTGCCCTCAATGTGGGATCGACCTTGCTGTTGATACCTCCAAGATCAGGCAATTTCTTCCTCAATCATCCAATCCTGCTGCTGTCCGCCCCCCTGCTCCGCCTCTGCCTCCGCCTCAGGAAGAAGTCAACGAGGTACTTACTGGATTTCTCCCTTTTATTTTATGAATTGCCTTTTACTAACTGTTTTTTGGTTGCTTTTAACCAAAATTTTCCACATAGAGCACTGCAGAGAACCTCACCTGACAAACAACTATCTATCACAATTAGTTAATTTCCAAAAAGCTTAAGGTAAAAAATTAAGTAAAAGGTCATTGACAAAGTTTGGATGCCTGACGTCTCTGTTGAGAGCATCTTATAAGGATTATCCTGTGTAGAATCCAATGAGAGAGAGGCTTGAGAAACATCTTGCGTGGTGCGGAAAGAGTTGAAAGAAGCTGTGAATCTTGATGAGAGTATTGTCTGGTGCAAGGGGTTCATTCGGATCCCCTTTGTTGGAAAATTATACTATTTGTATATACATCTTTATGTAGATATACTATGTTGAATCCCTTTGGCATCTTCGTGCCATAGTGAAAATAGTGGCTCCACGACTTTTCTAACATACTGATCTATTGCATATCTTTGATGTTCATCCTTGTGATTGTGGTGCAAAAGTTGGAAAGAACGTCGAGGAGCTTCTGATGGAATGAACATGGGGAGGTGAAAAATTATCATTTAGTCAAGTGGGAGATCGTGGCATCTCCTAGACTCTAGTGATAAGGGACTTGATGGTGTTCAATAAAGCATTACTTTGAATATGGAGGTGTGGGCTAAAAGAACATTCATTGGAGAGTAGAGTGATTGCGGGTAAAAATAGAGTGGAACAAAAGAGAGATAGAGAACAAACAAGACGACCAAACCTAAATATAGAGTGGAACAAAAGAGGGATGGAGAACAAACAAGACAACCAAGCCTAAGGAGTTGCTTTGTGGATATGCATTGAGAGGGTGGAGAGTTTCTATGGCAATGTCATGCTCAAAGTAGGTGATAGTGGATAGGCCTAGGTGGAACTTTCTCTATCCTTAGAATTCTAGTTAAGAAACAACATAATTACTTGGTTATGTAACGGGGTGGTAGAAAGGATGAAATCCTTCTATGATGGCTGTTAAACGGACAGTTTCCTCATTCATCCTTATGGGTTCCTAGAGCGCTTTTTGTCTAGATCAAACAATTTGTGAGATCAATCTACATCAGTTGGTACTATAGGTGAAGAACGTAGTGAGGATGTTAAGTGTCAAAACTAAGTAAGCAGTAAAGTTTCCTAAGTAAGCAGTAAAGTTTCTATCTCAAACAAAATTTACTTACAAAATGAAGTTAATGAAGAGGGGTGAGGGGGAGAGAGGAATATAATCAAATAGAGACTTCAGAAATAATGAGAATGCATAGTTAACCATGAGAATGCACAATAAGTTTCATATCACTCATCCAAAGTAATGTTTGGTAAAATAGCTTACTTATTACTTAATACCAGTCTTACCTTTCTTATGAGCACATCAGTGGAAAAGCTTGGAGATTGCACCTTGTGCAAAAATAACAAGGGCGCACTCCTCCTAAACTGGCATTGGTTTCAAGTTACCCATGTCATACCCTTTGATCTGGAGTCTCCGTGAAGTGGTGGATCATCTCCAATATGAGAAGGGGGCAATTTCATAAGAGAAGTACTCATAACGTCAACACACTATACCTCCTATGTGAATTTTGTAAACATCATCTTTTACCAGTGTAGCAACAGAAAATTGTAAATGTCCAAATATAAGATCCGTGAACACGTCATCTTTCCACAACTCACGTCCCTTCATAATTTCAGGTGGCTATATCGTAATGTACTATATATATATATATATATATATCCTCTTCCACTTATGTATTAAGTCGAAAAAAGTGCCAGGAGCCAATATAGGTAAGTATATGAAATATTTGTATGGAATCCAAAAAAATACTTTGTTGTGTATCAATGTTTAACATCAGAATTCTTAAACCGAGGATGTAAATATAGGACGAAGGAGAGAGGGGAAAATTGGAAATCATATCAAGTCATTCGAACATTCAAAAGAAAAACTTTATGGAAGGAAAAGTCATTTGGACATTAGGATAGCTTAAAGTGGGAACAATGCCACAATTTCAAAACAACAATAAAACTACTGATTTGGTTAGCTTAAGGAAGATACAAGGAAACAATTAAAATTCTGTCCTTCTTCTCTTTTTTTTCTTCTTCAAAAAAGCCCAGGATATTCATATGATGAAGTATATCAAACCAAACTGGTTAAAATGATTACCTCATTGTCTGTTGTAATTTTTCAACAACTAGCTTGTCCTTTATTCTTCATTGACACACCATCGCTTCTATAAATACAACAACAGCAAAAACATACCCAGTGGAGTCCCACAATGTGGGGTCTGGGAAGGGTAAAGTGTACGTAGACTTTACCCCTACCTTCCAAGGTAGGGAGACCGTTTTCGAAACACCATAGCTTCTATAAATAGTGTTTAATTTTCTTTGGGACGCGGTGGATGGGACAACAAAGTTTCACTTGGTGCGGTGAGAGATTGTCACATCTCCTGAAATCTGGGAATTAAAGACTTAAAGGTATTTCACAAAGCTTTGTTGAGCAAATGGCTTTGGAGGTTCGGATTGGAGGTACAAGCTCTGTGGAGAGAGGTGATAGTAGATAAATATGGCGTATTGGAAGGGGGATGGGGAACTAAAGATGTTACTTTGCCTTTTGGGTGTGGATTGTGGAGGAATATCTTCAAGGGATGGGATTATTTTTGTGAAAATATCTCATTTAAGGTAGGAGATGGGAGGAGAGAAGTTTTGGGGACATAGCTGGTGTGGGAGTTTTTTATTGAAAGATGAATTCTAGAGATTTGACAATTCAACAGATTTGGGGGACACAAGATGGCGAGATTTTTTGGGACTTGAGATTTAGAAGGGATTTCGAAGATTGTGAGGTGAATGAGTTTCAAAGAATGGTTGCTCTTTTACATAGGCAAGCCACTCCGGTTGAGAATCTAGATGCATAGTGGTGGGGATTGGGGAATAATGAGTGTTTTTTGTGAAGTCTTTTTATGAGCAACTTTTGATCAGGGAGGAGAATGTTTTTCCATGTAATACTTTATGGATTCCAAAGGTGCCGAAAAAGGTGTGCCTTTTCACCTGGCTTGCTACTAGAGGGGTGATTTTGACAGCGGAGAATCTCAGAAGGAGGAAGTTGTGTGCGTCAGCTGGTGTTACATGTGCAAGAAAGCGGGTGAAGATGTGGATCATTTACTTCTACGTTGTGGGTTAACCATGCGGTTTTGGTGGGATATGTTTAGGTGGTTGGAACCCCATGGGTAATGCCAAAAACAGTGAAAGACTTAATGTTCAGCTGGAGGAGCTGGCGAAGGAGGAGAAGACGCAGGGCTTGGAATTTGGTTCCACTTGCAGTAATGTGGGTTGTTTAGAGAGATAGAAATAGGAGAGCCTTTGAGGGGATAGAATCGAGTTCTTCTCAATTGTGGAGTAGCCTCCGATCCTTTATTTTTCTTTTGGTGCACCCATAGAGTTCCTAGTTGTATAGAAGGTTGGGTGGAGTTTGTAGAGAATCATATTTTGTAGATCCTACCTTTTGGTATATCTCTTGTACATGGCTAGTCTTTTGGACATGTTTATGAATGAATATTCTTTTACTTGATAAAAACCAGTGTTATCAAAGGCGCGCTTAAGCCCTGAAGCGAGGCTCAAAACATGTTGAGCGCTTCGCCTCGCTTTATGTGCGCTTCAGTGTCATCATGAAGGCCCTAAGACATACTTTTCCTTGCCAGTGAGCCTCTTTTGAAGACATGACACTAGATAATTGATATTTCACTTTATCGTAATGTTTTTACAATTTCTTTGTCCATATATTTGTTATTCATGCTTATTATTATTCGTTTTGGACTAAACATATATATATTTGTATTTTTGCACCATTGCGCTTTTTTATATTAAAGCCCACACTTTATTTGCGCTTAAAGCCCCAGCTGAACTTAGAGCTTTTTTGCGCTTTTGATAACTGATAAAAACTAGTGTTTAATCAAACAAATCTTGTCAATTATAAAATACACCAAGTCAAACTTAGTTATCTCATTTAAGAAGAGGATTAAAATAAAATTCTAATTTTCTTCTCTAATATGAAAGAATAATAAAAGATTTGAATAGTGATTTTGTTTGTAAAGATCAAAGTCTGTTTAAGGTATGCGTACATGATTTTGTAGTTTTGACTTCACAATTTCTCAAATAAGGAGATTGGAAGAAGTTAACAGAAATAATTTTATGAAGCACGATAACAATAATGCATAAGGGGATATAAAAAGAAAGTTTCCAGTTTACTATTTGATATTGCATTTGCTGCATTATATTATTGCGTTATCTTTACGGAGTCAATCTTTTGTTTTCTGCTCAGTGTCTACTAGTAGAATAATTACATTATCTAACACTACTATAAATCTAAGTTGACTCGGGTGGGGGTATTGGATTCGGGTGTGGGTCTGAAGGTCGGATTCTCCGTCACATATATTTTAGGATTAGGGGATGTGGATCCGAGTGGGTTATGGGTGCTGGGATACGCCGATAAATGTATATTATAACATATAAAGTATATATCTTGACTGATTAAAGCTTTTGAACTAAAACTAATAAAATTTAATTCTTTACAAACACCTAGTATTTTATTCATAAGATATTTCGTGTAATATCAAAACATTCTCATATTTTATATGACTATACATTGCAAAATAGCTGTAAATCTGTGGAGCATGTTCTTATGTTTACTTGGAGTGAGTTGGGTCATGCCAAAGACCACTTTTGAACTTTTGAATAGCTGGAAAGGAATTGGAAAAAGAAGATCTGAGGAGAACTGGTGGGAGAATATACCAGCATGCATCTGGTGGACACTATGGAAAGAAAGGAATGCAAGATGTTTTCATGATAATGGCAGCAACACTCAAAAGATCAAGATGAAGTGCCTTAGTTTACTTTATTTTTGGTGTAAACAGGATATGGTGGGGAAGTAGAATCTTTAGTTGATTTTATAGGACATCTGTAAGCTCTAGTTTTTTTTTTTGCTGTTTCAGGGTAGTTTCAGCCTACCAAGGGATGTAAGATTATACCTCATCACCATATGATGAGTTTTTTGTGTGAATATAAAGTTACCTTTTACTCAAAAAAAATAAAATATATGACATAAACCCAAAAATCAAACCAAATACCCAATCAATCTATACTTCGTGCCTCGGTCATAGATGTAGTCAAAGAACCCAAAGTAAGTTGACCAAATATGGTGTGGATCCCACACCCACACCCTTGCCGTGTCGACACGGGTGCAACATGGATTTTGAAAATATCGAGCAACATACCTATAAATTACATGGTGTCCTTACTCAGACATAAAACTCCTTTCAAATCCTTTCCCTTTTTCCCTGCCGCAATTGTGTTGTCAAATGATCAATTATCAATATTGTTTTTTGTAGGGCTAGTGATAGTTATTGTTCTCTAATCTACATTTTTTTTTTTGATGGCATGGGAACCCGCAGCCGCTGCCCTTTGGGTGCGCACAGGGTAAACCAAGCTCCTGTGCAATAGCTCGCAAACCACATAGGAGAGATAACCCACACTAGGCAAGCCCTGTCACGACGAGCTCGACCCAGAAGGCAAATCCCCTCCTGTTGTAGGTAGGGTGTTTCGAACCTGAGACCTCCATTATGAAAGCCCCATGCTCAACCAACTGAACCACCCTTGCGGGTTCTCTAATCTACATTCTAACAATGCATTCTTTAATCTCTATTTGTACCCGGTGATGCGAAATTCTTTGCTTTGCCTGATGTTGATGATACTCAGTCAGAAGCAAAAACTCGATTTCCGTATCCAACATCTATCTGGTTTATCAATGCCCACAAATTATCTCTAGCACATTAGATCATTTCAGTATTAACTCATAAGAAACAAAAGGAAAAAAACATTGAGGACACATAAAATCAATTCAACATTAACTCATAAGAAAAAAATAGAGACACCCAGACGGAGAAACAACAGAAAAATTAACCTTTTGGGAAGAGGGGTGGATGCATGTAGAAACAGAGAAAACTCATAAAGGGTTGACAAAAATATGAACCGAATGCTGACAATAAATAATTCCGGACAACACTAGATCAAAGAGGAAAACAACATGACCAATGAAGATCAGGTGTACTGGAAATAGTTGAGCCCCACCATAACATCGTTGGTCTTCAGCAAGAATCGATCAATAAGCGTAGACTAATTTAGGGTTAACAACTGCAACAACTTCTCGCTGAGGAATTTTGTATCCTCTGCTTAAAAAATCAAACAGTGTAAGAATTAGTAACAGAAAAAAATAAAGATGTAAATGAGAGAGTAGAAATAGAAGAAAAGAGAAAAGATATCCGTACCAAAGACATATGTCCAATGGTGATAAAAAAAGAGTTAGGTTCCAGTACACAATTTACATTACTTTTGGTACAATTGTCCAGTGCAATGTTCGTACATCCCCTTTGTACAATTTTTATTACTTTTGGTACAATTGTGCAGTGCAGTGTTCATCCTGCCCATCCTCATTTATATGTAGTAGAAAGTATAAATGTAAGTAGCATTTTCCGTAACACTAGAATAGTGGTCTAAGGAGAATGGTTGTGCTCAACAATTAGGACTTTTGGAACAATTTTTGATGGATCAGGCACAGTAATAGCAAACTCTTCTGGTTCAATTATTTCTGCCACTCTCTTCTGATCAGATGATGTATATAGACCAATTGACCTTATTTATCTTGTATAGGAAACTTTGTTCCATATTTTTCAGTTCTCAACATTGCATTGTGATTTTTCAGGTGGCCATTGAAGTAGAACGTGAAGAAGATGAGGGTGGCATGGCTGGAGAAACTTTTATGGACTATGTATGTTTTCTTTGCAATCTCAGCTATTTACTCCTAGTATTGTAATAGTGGGAGAAATATGTGTTTGTCCTTCAATTTTCTTATCTTCTTTTTATTATGTAAAATTCGGTAATGTTGGAGAAGAGAGAATGGGAAAACATGAAAGCTGTGATAATGGCTGTAGAGAGTGGGAGATTGGAGTAAAAGGGAGATGGTTATGTTAATTTTGTTACAATGACTTTATTAATTGTTCAGATTTCTTTGCTAGTAAGGTGGTTGTAAGCTTATCATTGGAGAAACTTGTGGCAATGTTTCAAGGGTGCTAACTCCAAAAATATCATCATTTTTTTAAAACATAATATCATCGTTGATTATAACCTTTTGAGATTTCATGTTAGTATATTACAAGTTGATGGTTGATCCTCTTCATTCTTATTTTCTTCTCCTGATTCAACACAGCGGCCTCCCAAGCTATCTATTGGACCTCCACATCCTGATCCTATAGTGGAGACATCTTCCTTATCTGCAGTACAACCACCTGAACCCACCTATGATCTTACAATCAAAGAGGACTTGGAAAGCTCAAAAGCATTGTCGTGCCTACAAATTGAGACATTGGTTTATGCTTGTCAGGTTGCTATTCTAACTCATGTTACCCGACTCTGTTCGTAGGCTCTTACCTTATGGTTACTATTTTCCTGTAACAGAGACACCTTCAGTTCCTTCCAAATGGTACCAGAGCAGGATTTTTTGTAGGTGATGGTGCTGGCGTGGGGAAAGGACGAACAATTGCTGGATTAATATGGGAGAATTGGCACCATGGTAGAAGGAAAGCATTGTAAGTTCTCAAATAAAAGAAGTGCATTATTGTACCTACCACTTAAAAAAGTGCATTATTGAATCTGACCCTATTCTAACATCCATTTCATGGTTGTCTCCTTGTTGCTAAAATGATGGCTGTGCTCCTAAAGGATCTGGTGTTCTTCGTTTATGATCAAAATATTTTAGTTTCTAAAATTAAATGTAATTGTTTCCTCATAATTCTTTTCCCCAGGTGGATCTCTGTTGGTTCGGATTTGAAATTTGATGCAAGAAGAGACATGGATGATGTGGGCGCTATGTGTGTAGAAGGTAGTTATTGAGAGTCTTCGATATGGTCTCAGGTTAAATGCTGCATGCGATTTACTTCTTTCCTTCTCTGTTTGTTTATATTAGTATGAGCTGTTGTGTTCTTTGATGCTTACCTTTAAAGAGAAGCTTTTGTGGTCTCCTAGGAGTCTCCGACCCAAAGGAATATAAACTTCAAGCCCCTTTGTGCTTTCTATGTTCTTGTTTCTGGGAACTGCAGAGATCAACTGATAAACCGGGGAGCCTGGATAGAGGCTGCTGCAATGAGGCGTTAACTACTCCATTAGAATCTAAGAACAGTCAAAGCCGATAAGATGTTGACTTTTTAGTTTGGGACAGTGATGAATATCTTTTGATATTTGTTCCTGGGCTATTTGTTGTAAGTGGTCAAACTTGGTTATTTTGGGTCAATTCGTGTTGTATATGGACCACATTCTTCTGTTTTCTGTGGTGGGTTTTACCTGTCGGATGCAATAAGTTGCTTTTGTTGGTAGAATTCTGCTTAATATTTTTCTGAGTTAATCAACTGTAATGTGTGATATGGTGATATAATGTATGTTTTTTTATGCATTTTTTTCTTTTGTCGTTTCCGATTCCAAATGGTTAATGACTGAATCTATTTTGTAACTGTAAATCTATAACTTTCTCTTGTAGTGCATGCTTTGAACAAGCTACCTTATTCTAAGCTTGACTCGAAGTCTGTTGGCATCAGGGGGGGAGTTGTTTTTTCAACATACAGCAGTCTGATAGCATCTTCGGAGAAAGGTCGGTCCCGTTTGCAGCAGCTTGTACAGTGGTGTGGGCCAGAATTTGACGGTCTTGTCATATTTGATGAGGTATAATTTTCCTTTTGGACCAAGTTCAGTATAGTTTGCAACAAGAATTGTATCCTTGTAATGGATTTTTGTCAGTTGTGCAAATTCTTGAAAGAAAGAGACATCCAATTTGTCGCACTTAGCTATACTTTTACTATTTATTTGTAGTGTCACAAGGCAAAAAATTTGGTCCCTGAAGCTGGGGGACAGCCAACACGAACTGGTGAAGCTGTACTTGAAATCCAGGTTTGTTTTTCAAATATCGGTAAAATGTGGTTGCCACCCAAATTGAGCCATGAAATCTCATGTTGCCAAAAAAATATGCGTCTCATAAGTTATTTAATAAAAACAAGAAACTTGTGTTATAACTTATATATATTCGAAAAGTGTGTGTCTTATAAGTTAGGAAAGTGAATGCATATAGTACAGTGGAAAGAAGTTAAGTGGAAGATTTGCACTCTCAAAAGCAAGTTAGATCTCTTCCCTGCATTATGTCTTAACCCCCACCCCCCAACCCAAGAAAAGAAAAGAACAAATGGTGGAGAGCCATCCTTGGCATCAATATTTTCTGGATCCAATTGTCTTACTAGCATTAGATAGGAAATGCTTTTACCAAAATATTTGGAATTTTTTGATATATCATGGCAAAATATTGCGGTCACATAATCATTGTAAATTAAAATACCAAATGTTTATTTGCTTGAGCTAATATAAAGAGAAGTATAAAACGTAAACCAATTATACCATATCAGCTTATCTCAATGAATGCATGACTTGGTTAGAAGCACCAATATCAGAACACTCTAGAGAGCAATAGCGATGAAAGTAGATAGCTTTTTAGTTTTCCTTCAGGTTCTTTAATTTAATCCTATTGTTTAAAACTAATTACATGTTTCTTTTAAGTTTGGGCTCAAGTGCCAGCCAAGTCAGCCTTATGAGGCTGCAGGCTAACTGGGGCTGGTCTTAATATATAGAGAAACAGCGAATGAGAAGAAACTCCTTCAGTGCTTATGAGAATCATAAGGAGAGAGAGACGTGAGAATTTTTAAGGAATAACATAGCCTTTTGTACAAATTAGGGGTTCTATTTCTTTTCTTGTACATTTTTGAGTACCTAATTAGCATATATAGTATTTCTTGATCAGCCTTTTCCTGTTGATATACATAATTTGATGTTTTTTTAACTCAATGAATGGATGGATAACTAATAGAAATTTTGGAGGAGCAAGCAGGAATGAAAGTTAGCTAATCATAGCATGAAAATTGCTCCGTCCTAATCGTGATAAACCCTTAGCTGTACGTTTTACAAGGATTCTAAAAACCTTTATCTAAGATTTCCTCTCAACAAAATCCCTAAGTTACCCCAGCCTTTGAGTGGTATAACCTCCAAGAGAAGCTAGAGAATGAAACCTAGTCTGATCAACATTAACACCTGCAATCCCCCATTTAGCATGTTTATATACAGTGATGAACATTGTACAATATGTTCGTAAAGTTTGTCCTTTCCAATATGTTTGCATAATCATTGAATACAGTTGCTATGTTGGGTTTATTTGACACAGATAATCTTGGGTCGTTATACCTACTGGTCTTGATATCATTAGCACATGAACAACTATACGACTGATCAAATTAGTTTTACCTGTCTTATTTTCTTGGTAAGTTAGATTCATGAGCTAGTTGCATTTTGTCTAACAGGCTCGTCTTCCTCAAGCTCGTGTTGTTTATTGCTCAGCAACTGGTGCTTCTGAGCCTCGCAATATGGCCTACATGGTTCGCCTTGGGCTTTGGGGAGCTGGAACTTCTTTTCTTAATTTCCGTGACTTCTTAGGTTAGCCTTCTGATTGCTAAAACTAAATGTTTCTTAGCATAGTTCTTTTTATTAAAAAAACATTGATCAGTAAGCAAGATATATTATAGACGGTTAACAAAAAACATATTATAGAATGAACAGAAAAACCAGCACTAAGGAGGTGGTGGTGTTCTGAGCATACAACAACAACGACAACAATACCCAGTATAATCCCACCAGGTGGGGTCTGGGGAGGGTAGAGTGTACGCAGACCTTACCCCTACCTTGGGAGTAGGGAGGCTGTAGAGTGTACTAAAAAAATTCTTATTATTTTGAAAAAAGTCCGATCATGAAGTTATAACCAGCTGAGTCATCTCACTTTCAGTGACTTCTTTCTGATGTACTAAATCTTATATCTTATTCATATGGTGGCCCAAGAAGCAAGAGAAAAAGGTAGGAACTTGATGATAATATATGAGTGGTTGTGTTATGCTGAATGCTGTGTTAGAGTCTATGTTGCCGGGACTCTTCAAAAATAGCGTGGGTGCGTGTCGGATACTCCAAAAGTAGTGTATTTTTGGAGAATCCGACACAGGTGCGGCAACATTTTTGGAGAGTCCGAGCAACATAGGTTAGAGTATTGATTGCTTTATCTGCATCCTCAAATACTAAAGTTAATACTTGCCTGGATATGTGCCTAGTGGGGATATCATAGTTGGAATTAAATGTTGTGGCCATTTCAGCAATTCTTTGTGGAGGAGATGAAATAGTATCATCTTTATTACTTGTTGAGAGAGGTATTAATCTAATGTTTCACTAGGCTTGTGTCCTTACTTTAGTATGATTTAACTTAAGCATTTTCAACTCAAAAAACGGAGGTATTGGCCTCTCATCCTTCTGGTTTTTGGACAAGGCATACATGGGGAAATTTTAACTTCACTTGTCCTCCATCTGAGTGCAGGAGAAGAAGACTATAATTATAAATATGTATACGTGGATTTGGGGAATTAGTTGCTTAACTATTCCCTCAAATTAACTTTACAGGGGGTACGATATAAGGAAAGAGAATAAGGGAAATAATTACATTCCTACAAAATCTCTTAATTACCTAATTACTGGAATTTGGGAATCTTTCTCAATTTCCATAATATCTTTTGCCATATTTATCACTTCTTTCAAGCTGAAGCGTACATATCATATGTGCTCTTAATGTGCCACAAATATAGTCAATTATTGATCCTCGGAGTGATTTTGTGAAGATATACGCGAGCTGGTGCTTTTAGTTGTCAAAACTCATTACAATGCAACCAGATTCAGTTTTTCTGCTTAATGAAGTGACAATCTATGTCTATGTGCTTCGTCCTCAAATGAAACATTGGATTTGAAGCAGTGTGTAGTGCGGCTTGAATGTCACAAATTAATTTCATTGGTTCAGCTCCTTAAATCTTCAATTCTTGAAGAAGTTGGCTTAGCCAATTAAGCTCGCAAATAGCCAAACCATACCTCGATATTCAGCTCTGGTGCTTGATCTAGCCACAACATCTTGCTTTTTTAGTTTTCCAAGATAATAGATTTCCTCCAAGTAGAATACAATATCCTGAAGTGGACCGTCGATAGGGAGATCCTGCCCAATCTGCATTGGATTACTCAACAATGAGTGCCTTCCCCGTGTCTTCATACAGGACATCTTATTGGAGAAATTGGCTAACTGATCAAAAGACAAACCATTTGAAAAACCGGTCCAAAAGCAAACAACAATTCAGATGAAAGAGCGTGGACCCGATCCTAATAGGCTAATACAAGGGGCAGTGAGCGATGGAGCAAAGGCTGAGCCTTTTATAATAAAGCCCCAAGTATACCAGCCCAACATTGCAAGAAAACTTCGCCAAAATATGATATAAGCCCAGAGCTTATAAGACCCAACCACTTTTTTTATGAAACAAATATGGACCTAGTTGAGATCGAAATTCAAGCTCATCTAAGCAACTTGAAGAATCAAGTCTGGCTTTACCATCAGCTACAGTGAATCAACCAAGGATAGAAGAAGGAGAATTCAATGGTGAGGAGGGTGAACCAGTGCAAGATGGCTCTTACCTGGGGGATTCTGAGTTTTTGGCTGGACATAAACTCAACAGGAATAGCTTTTTCAGAAAGCGAAGTTTCTATAGCTACAGATGGAGCTCCTTTACTACCATGGTATGGGGAAACCTTTGGTATGCTAGATGATGACGAATCACTTCCAGTAATTGACATCCCAGATGGTTAAAAAGAATATGATAAAAGTAAGCAAGCAATTGTGGGTAAATACTGGGGTTTTGAACATTGAATATTTGATATGCTGTTGAGAATGGAGAATAGAAGAATATAGAAGATGCTGCAGATGGTATCAAAGCCATCATGCAGTAAGAAGAAAAAAGGTCAGATGGAACTAAAAGGTTGGAGTGTACGTTGAACCAAGGGATTACTGAAGGCAAATGGAGGGGAAGGAAAGGAAAAATTGTGTCACAATGATTATTGAAGTCCTAAGCCGGAACGTTAGAGGACTTAATGAGTCGGCAACAAGAAGTACCATTAAAATGCTTATGCGACAATGGAAGGCAAACATTGTTTGTTTTCAAGAAACTAAATTAGTTTTTCAAATACTTTAGCTCGCCAAGTATGGGTTAATAGATGGGCAAATTGGGCAGAAATTCAATGCAGAAGGCAGCAAGGGGGTATAGTGATTCTTTGGGATAATAGAATTTGGACGCTAGTGGAAAAACAACAGGGTACCTTTTCTACATCCTGTATGTTTGAAAGCCTAGTGGAACATTTCAGATGGATCTTTAATAGGATTTATGGTCCACATACACCAGCAGAGGGGGAAGAAATTTGAGATGAGTTAGCATCAAATAGAGGTTTGTGGGAAGGTCCATGAGTGATAGGGGGAGATATCGATATGGTATGGTTTACAGAAGAAAGTAGAAATTGCACAAGAAGCTGAGGGCGAAGAAGCTTAACAGATTGAGGAGGGATTTTTTGTGGAAGGGAAACAAAGAGGGTAGAGGCTATAATTTAGTGAAATGGGATGTAGCATCGCTGAGCAAGAGCCGGTGTGGACTTGGCGTCAGAAACTTGAAGATACAAAACAATTGTCTGCTAATGAAGTGGTTATGGAGGTTCAGTAGTGAGGAAACAGCTTTTGGAGGGAAGTTATCCAACATAAATTTGGCCAAACCAGCCCTTGGTGTTCCAATGAGGTCAATACTACTTATGGAGTGGGAGTATGGAGATCAGTCAGATCTAGGCCAAAACTACAGGGGAATTCTACCATTAAGGTGGGAAATGGCACCAGAACTATGTTTTGGAAGGATATCTGGATTGGTCATGCTCCTTTAATGGATTCCTTTCCTGACTTATTTTTGCTGAGCAACAGGCCTGATGTCACTGTCAGTGGTTGTTGGTCTTCTCAAGGTTGGTCCTTATCTTTCAGGAGTCATTTGAATGATTGCGAAGTGGGGAGGGTGGCAACCCTGCTGAAGGAGATTGAGGTATATTTTGGCATTTCAACTGAGGCAGATTCATTGAGATGGAAACATACTTTGGATGGGGTTTTCTCAGTCAACAAGATCTATCATAAGGAGATTAATGCAGAGATGGGGACCTGTACAAGGACTTGGAAGAATATCTGGAAAAGTTTGGCACCAACTAAGGTGAAATGCTTTACATGGTTGGTGGCAAAAAGGGCTTGTCTCACTCATGAAGTACTGCAAAAGAAGGGTATGCCATTAGTGACCAGATGTTTTTTATGCAATGAGACTGGAGAGACCAACAATTATCTATTCCTACATTGCAAATTCACTGCTCAAATGTGTACTATGTTCTTTAGTCTCACAAAGATCAAGTGGACAATGCCCGAGCACACTGCAGATCTGATGAGTTGCTGGACTAGGAGAGGGGGCAGTAAGACTCAGAAGAAGTGGTGGAGGAGTATACCTTCTTGCATTTGGTGGGCTGTTTGGAAGGAAAGGAATGGTAGACGGTTTGAAGATAAAATCAGTCCATAAACAAAGTGAAATGGAATTGTATTGTATCTTTATTCTTTTGGTGTGAAGAAAACTGTATAGAGGAAGTAGGTGATCTGGTAGATTTCTTAGGAGCCTCGTAAATTTGTCTTTTTTTTTTCTTGTGGCTTTTTTTTGGTTTTTTTTGAAACTAGTAAATTTGTATTCCTCAGCATATGCTGGAGACCTTCAAAAGTGTCAGTCTAAAAACAGAAAGAGAAAAGAGATACTTACAGGGATTTTAATAAGTCTACAAAATGATCTATATCCTCTAATCCTATTTCTTTACACCAAAAGTAGAAAGATACTATACAATTCCATTTTACTTTCTGAATGGAATTGGATCTATCCTTAAAACACCTCCCATTCCTTTCTTTCCAGATGGTCCACCAGATACAATGTGGGATCATCCTCCACCACTTCTTTTGACTCTTGCTGCCTCCTCTTCTCATCAACAACTTAGTAGATCTGCAGTGTGCTCTGGCATAGTCCATGTTGTCTCTGTCAGGTTGAAAAATAGGGATCATAGTTCTGCTATGAATTTGCAGTAAAGAAAGAGGTGGTGGTTGGTTTCATCAGTTTCATTGCATAGAAAACATCTGGAAATTGATGTTTCCTTTTTTCTTCAACACTTCATGAATCAAACAAGCCCTCTTTGCCACCAACCAAGTGAAACATTTCACCTTGGTTGGTGCTGGACACTTCCAAATTTTTATCCAAAATCTTTGGTGCTCCCCTTCTGCCCTATGTCCTCCTTTCTGTAAGCTCTGTTTACTGAGAATTGTTCATCACTATTGAGTCTCCATCTCAAAGTATCTACATCAGTGTTGGTACCTTGGAAGTTACCAATCCTGCTCAACAGATCAGCCACCCTATCTATCTCCCCATCATTTAAAGATCTTCTGAAAGTTAAGTCCCATCCCTGTACACTCCATATTTCATTTATAGTCACCTCTGGGTTATTGCATAAAATGAACAAGTCTGGATAAGTATCCATAAGCGGGACTTACTCATTCCAAGCATCCTTCCAGAACCTTTTTTTTTTCCGATCACCTACTTTCATCTTCAAGTTTCTTTCCAGCTTTGGCCAAAGTGCTCTTATAGTCTTCCAAACTCCAACTCCATACGTTGCATACATTTGTACACCAGTGATTGAGTTCACCAAACTTGCATTTGATAACCTCCTTCCACAATGCATTTTCCTCAGTGTTGTATCTCCATAGCCATTTCATCAATAAGCTGTTATTTTGAGACCTCAAGTTTCTTATACCCAGCCCACCCCTTTCTTCCCCTGCATTGCAACCTGCCATTTCATCAATTTGTAACCTTTTCCCTCTTTATTCCCTTGCCACAAAAATTCTCTTCTAAGTCTGTCTAATTTTTTTCTGGATGTTTGCTGGTAAGGGAAACAGAGACATAACATAAGTAGGCAAAGAATCCAGAACAGAATTGATCAGGGTAACCCTTCCTCCCAAAGATAGGTATTGAGCCTTCCACCTAGCCAGTTTCTTTTCTGTTTTCTCCATTATCCCATCCCAAATTCCTTCTGTTTTGTGGTTACTGCCTAGAGGCATGCCAAGATAAGTTGTAGGCAATTTCTCCACTTTACACCCTAAAATGTGAGCAAGCGTTTGTAAGTTTGGCACCTCCTTAATTGGAAACAGACTAGTTTTCCCCAGTTGACCTTCAGCCTTGAACAGGCCTAAAAAACTGTCAGAATCATTCTAATGTAGCCAATCTGTCCAACTTTAGGTTCACAAAAATCACAGTATCATCTGCATACTGCAAATGACATATCTCCTTTATCTGCCCCCTGTTATCCCCTATTTTAAAGCCTTTGATCCTCCTGTTCTGCGTAGCTATTCTCATCATACTATCAAATCCCTCCATATCTATTATAAAGAGGAAATGAGACAATGGATCACCCTATCTGAGTCCCCTTTCTGATGGGAAAACACCTACAGGTTCTCCATTCACAAGAACAGAGACCCTGACAGTTTTAATGCAACAATCAATCCACTTCAACCATATGTCAGCAAAGCCCATATGTCTCAGGATGTTCAACAGACATTCCCAATTAACATGGTCATAAGCTTTTTCAATGTCCAGTTTACACATAACCCCTGTTCAGCACCTTTAAGTCTTGAATCCACACATTCACTAGCAATAAGTGCAGCATCCATGATTTGTCTCCCTTTTATAAGTGCCATCTGATGCTTATTTACTAGATTGTTAACTACCAGCTTAAGTCTTTCAACTAATCAGCCAATAATTTTACCACAATCTTGTAAATGCCACCTATGAGACTTATAGGTCTGAAGTCTTTCAATTCTGAGGCACCTGCCTTTTTGAGAATTAATGCTATGAAAGTTGGATTGAAGCTTCTCTCAAACTTCTGATTGTCATGAAAACACTGAATAGTTTTCAGCAAGTCATCTTTCAGAATCTCCGAGAAGGCTAAGTAAAATCACATAGGAAATCCATCAGGCCCAGGGGCCTTCTTCATGGCACATAGTTTAATGCACTTCAATATCTCTGCCTCATCAAACTGCCTTTGTAACCACTCTTGCTCTTCCTCTGAAATCCTTGTTGCTTCATGTAACCCAAACTCTGGCCTCCACCTTTCTGTTTCCTTGTAAAGATTCTTGTAGAAATTCTGGATTGCTGCTTTAATTTCTTCAGGATCTGTCACCTCCTCATCCCCACCTTCAGATAATCAATTGTATGAACCCTTTTATGGGCAGTAGCAATCCTGTGAAAGCATTTAGTATTTTTGTCTCCTTGTCTCAGCCATTGAATCCTAAATCTCTGCTTCCAAGCTATCTCCTCATTTCTAGCTACTTCCTCAAATTCCAAGGCTAGATTTGATTTCTGAATTAGCTCATCATCTGTTAAAGCTCTTTGTTCTTGAACTGTCTCCCAGTTAGCCAATTGGTTAAGAATGTCTTCCTTCCTCTGTTTCCAGTTGCCCCTATTATCTTTGCTCCACCCCTTCAATTTTTCTTTCAGCAATTTCAGCTTTTCAGTCAAAACAAAACCAGCATTTTCAGCTTTTCAATTTTTGGTTGAACTCTGTCTTCTTTTGGAGGTGGCCAGCATACCCTTAATGCTGAGGAATACGATAGTACCAGTTTCCGAAATAAAAAATTTTCATCCAAGACACGGATCTAATGGAATTTGGAGAGTGCATGCAGAACAATTCATATTTTAAGTTTGGAAATATGCAGCTCCAAGTAGAGGGTTTTGTGGAGAAATTAAGTGGGTATAGGGGAAGTACTTAGTAACAGGAAGTCCAGATGATATACTTATCCAGAAATTGAAGTTTTGGGATACCAAAAAATGGAACAGTGAGGAATTTGGGAGAATTGACAAGAAGTTACTTTCAGTGCTGGGAGAAATCAATCAAGTAGCTGATGATAGGCAGTTGTGCCAGGAAGAACAAATTAGAAGGAAGGAAATATAAATGAGTGATGATAGACAACTGTGCCAAGAAGAACAAAAATAGAAGGAAAGGAACAAAAATAAAGTTGGAAAAAATAGCAAAAGCAGAAGAAACATTGTGGAGGCAGAAATCTAGATTTTTATGATTGGAAGAAGGGACATAATACTAAACTTTTCCAGAAGATGGCAAACTCACACAAAAGGAGCAACACAATTGGTAAATTGCCGGTAGGAGGTCAAGTGACTGAAGATAATCAGCTGACTAAATTTGAGGTTCTGAATTTCTATCAGAATTTGTTTAAGAAAGCAGAACCTTGGAGACCTTTAATAGACCTAGATTTACAGAGTGCCATTAATGAAGAAGAGCAAAGTTCGTCGAAGAGAAGATTTGAAGAAGAGGTCTGGGAAACACTCAAATAGTTTGCTCCAGGTAAGGCCCATGCCAAGATGGGTACAGGATGACTTTTTATCACAAGGCGTGGGGCATAATCAAGGAGGACATAGTGAGAGCCATCAGTCATTTCCAGCAAAATTGTAGATTTTCCTAAGCTTGTAATGCATCCTTCATAACTCTAATCCCAATTAAAAAAGGAAAAGAAGATTTAAAAGACTTTAGGTTCATAAGTCTCGGTGAAAGTGTGTATAAGATAATTGCCCAGGTGCTAGCAAAAAGGTTAAAAAGGTGATGGGAAAATCAGTGGTGGTCAACAGAATGCTTTTCTGAAAGGAAGACAAATTACTATTGCTTCCGCCATAGGCAATGAAGTTCTGGATTGGAGACTGAAGTAAGGTTCCAATGGTATGCAAGCTAGATGTTGAAAAGGCATACGATCATGTAACTGGCTATTCCTTTTCAGTACACTACAACAAATGGATTTTGGAGAAAAGTGGATAAACTGGATCAAATTTTGTGTAACAGTGAGATACTCGATAGTGGTGAATGGAGAACCAGTGGGCTTTTTTCCATTTCAAAGGGGATTAAGGCAAGGAGAACCCATGTCACCCTTCCTATTTATTCTGGTGATGGAGGCAATAAGTAGAGTGTTTGATAAAGCTGTACAATATCAGGGGATAGGTGGTTTTAATGTGGGTAACAGAGCATGAGAAGTTATAACAGTCTCACACCTTCTTTTTACTGATGATAATTTGGTTTTTTGTGGGGATGATCGAACTCAACTATGATATCTGAAAATGTTGCTCATTATATTTGAAGCAGTATCTGGATTGCACATAAATACATAAATTTTGTACATATCTGTTTTATACCTGGTAAATGCAGTAGATAACCTTCAGGAGTTGGCAGGTATTTTTGGATGCAACACTGGTATTCTGCCACCACATACCTAGGGTTACCCATAGGTGCAAAGTATAAAATTTCACAAGTTTGGCGAAGAGTAATGAAAATTTTGAAGAAAGACCGGCAAAAAGGGAGTCTCAGTCCCATTTTCCTATCCTAGGAAGAGTTCTAAATCAGTTGGAGAAGATAACAAGATGGTTCCTATGAGGGGGTAATAATTCACGAGTTTCATGTAGTGAAATGGGAGAACGTGATTATGGCAAAAAAGGAGGAGTGGGAATCAAAAACTTACTATCACACAACAAGAGCTTGTTGATGAAGTGGTTATGGTCTTATGGAGATATAGTAGAATAGAG
The DNA here is from genome assembly GCF_019175385.1 of Lycium barbarum. NCBI lineage: Eukaryota > Viridiplantae > Streptophyta > Magnoliopsida > Solanales > Solanaceae > Lycium > Lycium barbarum. Next base: position 94,177 of record NC_083337.1, on the reverse strand, counting down.
GAAGCACCAGTACTTATCAAAAAAAGAGAATAGAGGAAGCACCAGTACTTATCAAAAAAAAAAGAGAGGAGGGAAAGCACTGTGGAGGAAAGTGACGAGCTAAACATGGAGGTAATAGCCACTGATGCACAAATATCACAAAAAAGACTCATCGTGTGGGTCCTTGGAAAGATATTAGTAAATTATGGCAGCAATTTAGTAACAAAGTGAGGTTACAAGTTGGTGATGGTGAAAATATCATGTTTTGGGGGGGATAAATGGTGGGGCAACGCATCTCTCAAGGATGAATTCCCAGGTTTGCCTGGCTTTACAATGACATTGATGCTACTGTGAAACAACTCAGAGTCAACTGATCATGGGATGTCAATGTGAGGAGACATTGTCGCGACTGAGAAGTAGAAAACATGGTGGAATTTTGTCTAAAATTCACAGCCCGCAAACTTAACAGCAGCAGAAGACAAATTAGTTTGGGGAAAGAAAGATAATAGAATCTTAACACTCAAGGAATGCTATGAAGAATTAGTTAACAACAGTAACATCATTGAGGAATGACAGAAATTATTCTGGAAAACTAAAGTCCCTACAAAGGTAGCTTGCTTTAGTTGAGTTTTCCAAAAACAAAGCTCAGGAAAATCTGAATAGGGTAATTGAAAGATGTGAACAGAGGCTGGCAATCTGGAAAAGTCAAGACTTATCCTTGGGTGGAAAAGTAGTATTGGTAAATGGGTTAGATGCACTCCCCACATATATAATGTCTTTGTTTTCTTTACCTTGCAAGTTGAGGAAAAAATTGATGCACTAAGGAGAAATTTCACAGGACAAGGTAATAAAAATAAGCATGCTATTCATTTGGTTAATTGGACTTATCACAAGAAATATCAAAGGGGCCTAGGCATTAAGAGCCTTAAAGCACACAATCCAAGTTTACTACTGAAGTGGTTATGGAGGTATAACTTGGAGGAAAATGCCTTGTGGAGAAGGGTCAACTGTAATATGATCAAGATGGGCAGTGGTGTTCAAAATCTATTAACAACACATATGGGGTTGGGGTATGGAAGTCTATCAAATTTTGCTGGAGATCTCTAGCAGCTAATACCACCATAAAGGCGGATAATGGAAGGAAGATACTTTTCAACATTGCAAAATCACCTGTAACAATGCTAGACACAGTAGGGGGACAACAAGGCTGGAATGTTACTTGCAGGAGGGCTTTAAATGACTGGTTAGAAAGAGTGGTAGATTTCTTTAAGGCCCTGGAAGATTTCCAAGGTCTCACAGAATTTGAGGACAGACTCTTATGCAGCTTTTCTAGGGATGGGTTTTTTTACTGTCAAGTCTGCATATATCTCAGCATGTGATTCAGACCAACAGAGAGCACAGTGGCCTTAGGGATACATTTTAAAAGTTAAGGCACCTACCAAGGTTTTGTGTTTTTCATGGTTAGTGATAAGTGAAGCCTGTCTAACCCAAGAGAACTTGAGAAGGGGTTTCCAACTATGCTCTAGGTGTTTTTTTTTTTTTTTTTTTTTGTTTTCCGGATGAAATTGCTCTAGGTGTTTTCTACATTGTAACCTTTTACTGACCTACTGTGGCAACTTTTCCTTAGTATAGCGGGCCTCAAATGGTGAATGCCAGCAAACACTTGTGATCTGTTGAAGTGCTCAAATTATAATGGGGGTACAGTCAGACAGAAGAAATGGTGGAGATTGTAGAGGAGGCAGAATCTCTAGTAGATCTGATAGGTGCACTGTAATTTTAGGTGGTCATAGCTGGTTTTTGTTCTCTCTATAAATATGGTTTGGCATTGTCCTAGTGTTTTCTTTTTGTTAATATTCATGTTACCATTATTAAAAAAGAAGATATGAACACTGAAATAATTAACTGTTTGTTTTCTCAACATCTGAATATATAAAACTTTTTTTTGTTAAATATTAATATAAAATTCAAATAAATATTAAATTAATACAAAAAATTATATGGCAGTTGGTGGTAGTGATGGCTAACGGTGGTAGTTGTTGGTGCCAATTGAGGATTGTGTTGGGTGACGTGTTGGCGGTTGTGAGTAGTACCTAGTGGTGATGGTGGTTGGGGATAGTGAATAATGGTGATGGTTGATCATGGTAGTTGGTGGTGGCAGCAAATAATGATGGTAGACGATAGTGATAGCTAATGGTGGTAACTGTCAGTAGTAATTAGCGGCTGTAATGGTGGTTGGTGGTGATAATTGTAAATGGTGACCAACGGTGGTGACAACTGACTATGGTGTTTGACGACGGTGATGGTTGTGGGTGATGGTGGGCAACAATGACGATTAGCAGTGGAAGTGGATGGAGTAAGGTGCACTGCCATAGTTGTAGAATTCTATATTAATGATATTAAGACTTTGTTATAGATCTTAATCATTCAGAGATATTAAGACCCATTAAGTGATTTTAAAATTAGAAAAACAAACACACTTAATGATTGAAATCTGAATGATTAAGTTCAGATCTAAAAAACAGACTTAATGACTAAGATCTGAATGATTAAGAATAAAACCTTCATGAAGTGCAGTACGAATGAGGCCTGAGACTGCTTTTTAATTCTTAAGTCCTATTTTAGTATGTAGTGGTTTAAAATGTCCATGTGGTAAAAACTTTTGAAGCTGATTTTGTTTTGACCCCTTACAGGTGCTATGGAGAAAGGTGGCGTGGGGGCACTTGAACTTGTTGCCATGGACATGAAAGCAAGGTTTTTTCTAACTATCTATGTCTAAGTTATCAAGTCAGTCTATGTATATACTATCTAACCTCTTGACGTATTAGGGGTATGTATGTGTGTCGTACGCTTAGCTACAAAGGTGCAGAGTTTGAAGTTGTTGAAGTACCTTTAGAAGCCAAGATGCAGGTATGATTTTTTTTTTTTTTTTGGGATGACGATTGGTAAGATATGGTTTCTTGCTGACACTGATCTAGAATGAGATCACACTAGTGCTACTAGGTGTGAGAAATTGTATACAACAACAACAACAACATACCTAGTTTAATCCCACAAGTGAGGTCTGGGGAGGGTAGGATGTACGCAGACCTTACCTTTACCTTTGTGGGGTAGAGAGGCTGTTTCTGATAGACCCTCGGCTTAGTGTGAGAAATTGTATCGGTCTTCCTAAATCTCAGCGGCAGAATAGTGTCAGACTTAGGTTCCTTGGATTAGCGGTTTGTATTCCTCTAATTGGAGCATATTCCCCAAAATAGAGTCTTTATTATGAAGTCATTTACTGCTATGTATTGCTTAATAGGATAACTTCCTGGAGTTATGGATCCTTGAAAGAGAACAACAATGTACTTGATCTTAACCATGCAGTCAAATGTTTTTTTCTTGATATGTCAACTAAATATGCATTTGATGTTTTAATACTTCATTTGTTTGTTTTATGCTTTAAACGGGAAACATACTTTTTTTCTTCTTTAGCTTATTCATGGGCGGAGAAATATGAAGAACTGAAATTGCCAAGATATTCTGCCACTTTCTTCATAAATTTTGATTGTGATTTGTTACTTTAAGCTTCAGTATGCTTGAGTTTTTCGAATATTTTAAGGGAGCATGTGCTACTTTTTTTGGTGCATACCCCTGACCATAATGAAAATTTTCCCTTATGTTGATGGCCAATTATTTTTATTTTGCTGTTTGTGTTTTTTGTCGATTTGACTCTCATTATATTATGTTCTCAGGACATGTATAAAAAGGCAGCTGAATTCTGGGCAGAGCTTAGAGTGGAATTGCTGTCAGCTGGTGCATTTCTCAGTGATGATAAGCCCTCTTCTAATCAGCTCTGGAGACTTTACTGGGCTAATCATCAGGTTTAGGATCTCCGTGTTTTATGGCTCAAAAGCTACTTTATGCAAACAATGTCTTCATGTTTTAAGAGATAATATGTCTAAGTTACCTCCTTTTTTCTGTTCTAAAATGTAGCGCTTCTTTAGACACATGTGTATGTCCGCTAAGGTGCCTGCAGTAGTTAGAATTGCAAAGGATGCATTGACAGAAGGTAAATGCGTGGTCGTAGGCCTTCAAAGCACTGGAGAAGCAAGAACTGAGGAAGCCATTTCAAAATATGTAAGTCACATGTCTTGCATCATGTTTCTTCTCTCTGTATTTACATGTATCTACATTTTTTGAAACTTCTTTATTCAGGTTCGGAGTATATACCAAGCCACATATGGGAATTGTGTTCCTTAACCTATCTTCTTGTGTTTCTTGAAATCTTGATAGGGTCTTGAACTTGATGATTTTGTTTCTGGACCTCGTGAGTTGTTACTTAAATTTGTAGAAGATAATTATCCATTGCCTGAAAAACCTGAACCACTTCCTGGTATGTGCATCTGTAATGTCTTTGTGTATCGTCCTCCAATGGCCGCCAGTTTTGCTTACTTTCTAATTCATGCATAGAGGAAAGTGTCAAAGAGCTTCAGCGAAAGAGACACTCTGCAACACCTGGTGTATCATTTACAGGGAGAGTGAGAAAAGTTGCTAAATGGCAAACGGGTGATCAGAGGAGTGATGAAGAATCAGATAGTAAATCTCTACTCCTTGAAATCTGTTTTTTCTTTTGTTAGTTATGCCTTTCTCTTCCAATTGGGTATTTTGGTATTTGAGGTAAGCTGGCAGTGGTTTGCTATGTAACATGTTTTGCAATTCAACTGTTAAATAGTTTCCAACTAATTTCTCGCAATTAAGGAAATTTTGGGAGACAGCTTCCTTCCATGCCCAAAATTGATGCTTCGATATTATATATATGGTAAATAAAACTTTCCATATACAGTATTGATACTAGGGGGTTATCATACATGTATCTAATTTCTTATAATAGTTTGTTTGTATGCAGCTATGTGTAGTATGCTATAAGCTCTGGGATTCAGCATTTATATTCTAATATTTCAAGACCACTGGATCTTTTTGAAACCCTCTGGTTGTAGATGATATATTTTTGCTAGAAATAGATTGAACTTTACACAACAATTTTGTATCACAGGATGCACTGCTAGTGAAGGTTCCACATACATAATAATTTCTTCCCTCTTTATCAGTTAAGGTGTTTAAATTGGATTATCTATTGAAGTTTTCCCGAATTCTCTTAGCATGGTTATAATTTGCAGAGTACAATGGATGATGCTTCATAGAGTTTGCTCTTGGCATTTTCTTGCTGCTGATTTTTTTTTTTTAATAAGTACAGCTGATTCCGAATATGCATCTACCGAGTCTGATGACGATGAATTTCAGATCTGTGATATTTGTAATTCGGAGGAGGTACTAGTCTCTGAATCTTGACACTCCTAATTCTCTTGGTTTTGTTTGGTTCTTTTGTATTGATCTTCCTACTGCTATCGGTGGTCATCCAATTAGGAGAGGAAAAAATTGCTCCAGTGTTCCTGTTGTAGCCAACTTGTACATCCGGCATGTTTAGTTCCACCTGTTGCAGAGTCAGTTCCTGCGGATTGGAGTTGCCATTCTTGCAAGGAAAAGACAGATGAATATATACAAGCAAGACATGCCTATGTTGCTGAACTATCAAAAAGGTCGAACATGTGAAAATTTGGTTCTTGTCTGGTTATGTTCACTTTTGCGCTTCATGATTCATCATAGATCATCTCAGTCAATGTTGTGGAAGGTTCAAAACTGACTACCAATGTGATGTGATGTTAAGGTATGAAGGAGCTGTCGAGAGAAGGTCCAAAATTTTGGATATAATTCGTTCTTTGGATCTTCCAAACAATCCGTTGGATGATATTATCGATCAGGTTCTTCCCTATTCTTCATTTGGTAATCCCTCTCTATGTGTTGAGTGTGGGTGCGCTCTGTGTACTCATTCACAAGTTTCCACATTTGCACCGAACCAAGCGCCTCTTGGAGGCATTATATAATCACAGATTTACATATTTTAACTCTTACGCAGCTTGGGGGCCCAGACAAAGTGGCAGAAATAACAGGGAGAAAAGGCATGCTTGTGAGGGCCGCTAGTGGAAAAGGTGTCACCTATCAGGCGCGAAATACGTGAGTTTCCGATGTTCTAAATCAAATTATATATTTTTTTTCTCATAATGGCTGAGCAATTTTTTGTTGCTTCAGGAAGGATGTAGCCATGGAAATGGTCAATATACATGAAAAGCAGCTTTTTATGGAAGGGAAGAAGCTGGTAGCTATAATATCTGAAGCTGGATCGGCTGGTGTTTCTTTGCAAGCTGATAGAAGGGCTTTAAACCAGGTAGCTTTTTGTTTTTTTTTAAACCAGGTAGCTTTTTGGTTTTTGTTTTCATTATTTACTGCATGGCCACTTCAATGAAGATAGTAAAAGATATCCTCTCTTATATATGTGTGTGTGTAAATGTATTAGACATACTCTTTTCTATATTTATCTTCTGATCCTTAATGGATGAGCTTCTTTTGATATTCTGATTATGTTGTTTGAAATCCTTCCATTGTGTCAGAGAAGAAGGGTTCATTTGACTCTGGAATTACCTTGGAGTGCTGATCGGGCAATTCAGCAGTTTGGAAGAACTCATCGCTCAAATCAAGCTTCTGCACCCGAGTATAAGTAGGTACCGTGCTGGTTATAAGTCAATATTGGTTGTGCTATATGATGGCAAACCTGGATTATACAATACAACTTGCCATTGTAATTATCTGACAGCGTACCTGGAGTGTTACAAGTTGCCATTAAATATTTTTTTCATACTTCCCAAAAATCAATTCCCCTGTATAAATCACTTGTTTCATATTTTGCACATTCAATTTACAGGCTACTATTTACTAATCTTGGTGGTGAACGGCGGTTTGCATCCGTTGTTGCCAAGAGACTTGAATCACTTGGGGCACTGACCCAGGGAGATCGTCGGTGAGTGCAATATTGTTTAGCATATGTTGCAAGTATGATTATGAAAACATGCATGTGAATCAGTGATGGGCTGTTTTCATTTGCTCTTGATATATTGCAGAGCTGGACCATCTCTTAGTGCTTATAACTATGACAGTTCCTATGGGAAGAGGGCCCTTATGATGTTATATAGAGGGATCATGGAGCAGGTGTCTGACTTTTGCTTGATACTGTCATTTTTATCTTGTATTCCATTCCTTTCCCACTTTAGCATGTATGTGTACAAGTCAAAATTCAACATGCTATGGTTTGCAGGATCCCTTGCCACTTCTACCAGCAGGTTGTTCTGCTGATATTCCAGATGCTATACAGGATTTTATTTTGAAGGGGAAAGCTGCACTTGTTTCTGTCGGAATAATAAGAGACTCTGTTCTTGGTACTGCATTTACCTTTTTAAACGAATCAATCTAAGGAATTGTTAATGGAGCGAAATGAATGCTAGCATAAGAAGTTTATCAATCTAAGGAATTGTTAATGGAGCGAAATGAATGCTAGCATAAGAAGTTTATCAGGGCCATCCAAGTCATCGCAGCCTCTCAATCAAGTATCTATAACTGTGGAAAACTTTTTTAAGCAATAAAGGAAGTGTAAAGGATGTTCTGTTAAACCATTTGGTAAGAACTTAATGGCTACTTGCTTATTGGATCTGCCTGCTATATATGTAGTTCTTTCGGCCCTCAATAGGATTAGTAAGGTAAGGTCTAGTCCCGTTGCTTGTACTTCCCTATGACAATAGCTTTGTCTCAGTCCCAACCACGTTGCGGTTGGCTAATTGAATCCTCATGTTTCTTAATTAAAATAATAATAGGCCAACATTTTAGAAAATAAAAATTAAAGGTATTAGTTGAAAGTTCGCTATATTTGCTACTGCCATAAGAATCTCTAATAAGGCTAGAAGACTCCTATAAAGCATAAGACCTAAGGTAAACATAGTAACATGATTAAAATAACTTTCAACTAATCGGTATCGTCTATATAAATCTTCTTTTTTCCCATTTTGCCCTATCTTTTGCAGTTCACATTGATTCCAAGAGTCATGGTTTTTCGAGACAACTTTCTTTCATGTGATTTTAGGTCTACCTTGTCCCCTTTAAACACCTTCCCTCACCGTGGTTTCGGACCTACAGAACAGTGCATCTAGAGGTCAATACGAAACCATCTCAAGCGACTCTCTCTTTTTTTATCCTTAATATTTGCTACTTGCACTGTCTAGCGAATGTGGTCATTTTTAATTTTGTCTAATCTTATACATCCGCACATCTATCTTAGCATCCCCATTTCTGTGACACCCATCTTGGGGATGTGCCGGACTTTAGCATCCCCATTTCTGTGACACCCATCTTGGGGATGTGCCAGACTTTAGCATCCCAACATTCACTCCCATATAACATTGCTAGTCTTATAACCGTTTGATTCGACGTGTAACATCTTCATTTATCATTTCATTCTCCTGAAATAACAACCTAGATATCTAAATTATTTGCAATTAAGCCCGAATTTGTTCTAGATTCACTTCAAGCTACGTGTTTGGGGTCCGGAAAGGCTGTTTATGATTCTAGAGGGGTGATCGTGGGGTTGGTTTAGTTGGGAGCTTTAGCCAGGGGAACAAGAAGAATATTTTGGGAGAGAATTGCTATAGTTCTTCTTCTTCAGCTGTTGGCGATCAAATGGCTAATTTAGAGACTGTTGGGGTAGATGCTAAGCCTATTCTTGAAGGAATCATTGAGGGGGAGGGAAAAATTTCCAAATGGGCAAAAGAGTTCTTGGGGGTGTCTTTTGAGGGATGGAGGGGAAAGTCATAGATCTATTGAATAGTATTGATCAAGAAAAAAGATTTGCTAGAGAAGTCCAAGAAAAAGTTGGAGGTTCAACAAGGGGGTGGCAAGCTTATGGTGTATAGTAGGAGGAATAGGGAGGTGAACAGGGTCATTGTGGGGGAGCGGGGGGAATAAAGTTTGTTGATGAATTTCAAAATCATTAGTTGGAATATGAGCGGATGAATGACCCAACAAAATGGCCATTATAATAGCAGGTTTTACAGAGTGGGGGCTGATTTGGTTTGTATTCAGGAGACGAAAATAGAGACTTTGATGGAGTGTATTGTGAGGAGTGTGGGGGGAGGAAGATGGGTGAATATGATTATATTTTGGCCCGTGGAATGCGGGAGGCATACTATTTCTTTGGGATGATAGGAAGTTGGAATGCATGGAGGTTACAAAGGGGAGTTTATGCTTGGGGTGAAGTTTTTCTTTTTTGGTTTCTTTTTGTGAAGGTAGCATAAGTTTAAAAGATTTGGGGGTATTTATGGACCTGTAGGGGATCCAAGGAAACGTTTTGGGAGGAGTTAGGGCAGGGTTGGTGAGGTGGGATACTTGGGTGTTACAAAGGGAGTTTATGCTTGGGGTGAAGTGTTTTTTTTTGGTGAAGATTACATAAGTTTAAAAACACCGGCAATGGGTTTGAATGAGGATTTGGGGGTGTTTACGGACATGTAGGGGATCTAAGGAAAGCTTTTGGGAGGACTTAGGGCAGGGTTGATGAGGTGGGAGATTACTTGGGTGTTAGGGGAATTTTTATACTATTAGATTCCGGAGGAGAGGTTGGGATACAGGGTGATATCTAGGGTCATGGCGGAGTTTTGGGGTTTTATTGAGAACCATCTTCTTATTGATTTACCTTTGATAGGTGCCACTTTTACATGGTCCAGGTCGGAGGACTCATCTTCTAAATTACGACCATATAGATTCCTTGTGTACTTCTTGGGAGGAGATGGCACCAAGTGTGATCAGTTCTCTCTCCCTCGTTTGACCTCAGATCATTCACCTACCATGTTGGCTGGTAGTAGGGGGGAGAAGAATGAGATCTCCTTTTAGATTCGACAACCAAGTGATTGTGAGCGACAAACTTTGAGGATAGTGTCTGGGTGGTGGAGCAGCTATGCTGCGGAGGGGTGACCTTCTTTCAAACTTGCAAAAAAATTGAAGATGCTTAAGAAACGCATAAGGGTGTGGAACAAAGAAGTGTTTGACTTCTTTGGCTTCGACTCAAGAGGCATGTTGGAGACAAAAATCGAGGGTGTTGTGGTAAGAAGGGGGGGATTCGAACATAAAATTCTTACATGGGGTAGAAGTTAAAAATCGGAGGAGGAATTTGATAGAGTTGGTGGAGAGATACATGTGTAGGGGGAGGAAGTAAAGGGGACAATTGTTTAGTTCTACGAGCGATTGTTCAAACAGGAAACAGAGTGGAGGCCAAATTTTTGGGGGGTGGGGTGGGGGTGGCGGGCTATGTTGCTCGGACCCTTCACTTTTGCCGCCGTACCCGTGTCCGACACGACACGACACGGGTTTTGGTACGGAATTCGTGTCGGATCCGGTCAATAGAGATCGGATACTTTGACCGAAATTCATGACCAAATTAAAGAAAATTTTGAGATTATGATTTCTTAAGATAACAAAAAGTAGAGATTTGAAGACATGAGATGGCATACCTTCAATATTATGTAGAAAATTTAACTAGTTTCTCGGAGCACGCAGTCTAGCACCTAGTAGAATGGAAGATTGAATCACATGTCTGATACAAACTACATGTAGGTGCTTCCACAAAAAGCTCTCATAATCTAGGCATATTCTTGTAGCTATATTATTAGAATTTTGAATTATTTTTGCCGAATCCCCCCACCCGTATCCGTACCCGGATCCGTACCCACGAATTTTAAAATTTAGATCATGCCGAGTCCGACCTCTAGATCCATACCCGTATCCGACACCCGCACCCGAGTCCGAGCAACATAGGTGGCGGGTGGGGAATGGATTTCAATCAGATTGAAGGGGATAATAGTATTTGGTTAGAGAGGGCTATTGTGGAGCAGGAGGAGGTGTGTAAGCTAGTAGAGTGTTGTGTGGGTGACAAAGCCCTAGGTTTCTCTTTGGCTTTCTTTCAGCATTGTTAGAGCACGATCAAATATGATGTTTTGAGTACTATTGAGGAGTTCTAGGAGGGGTGAGTTTGAAAAAGCTTAAATGTTTCTTTCATTGTCATTATTCCTGAAAAGGAAGGGGCTACTAGCATTAGGGATTATAGACCTATTAGGGTAGTGGGAAGTATCTACAAGATTATTTCTAAGGTGCTTTCCGATGAACTTAAGAGTGTTCTACACGAGACTGTTTCTTCTTTGTGAAATGCTTTAGTCAAAGGAAGACAAATTTTGGATGCAGTTTTAGTGGCTAATGAAGTGGTAGATTCAAGGAAAAAGAAGGGTGAGCCGGGCGTTTTGTGTAAGTTAGATCTTGAGAAGGCTTACGACCATGTAAATTGGAATTTCTTGGATTTTTTTATCGTGGTATCCTAGCCAGCTTGCCCACACCTCAACTAATTTCATGAAATACATGCCACCTCCTACCAACAACAAGTATCAGGTAACTCTGTCCATCAAGGCTAGAACAAATGGGAAGAAATCACCTAGTATAATTGTACTCTTTGAAGAGGATAACATATAACATTAACATGCTTGCTCAAGTTTTGCATTGTAGGGTCCCTACTACCTACCCTAAATTACTGTTAGGTAAGTTGAATAAGGACATCAGTGTTTGGAACCCGGTCATTCAGAGGGTAGAGAAGACTTGATGTTTTTCAACAAATCATTATTGGGTAAATGGTTTGGGAGATTCAGGATGTAGGGACAAGCATTATGGAGAAGGGTGATAGCGGACAAATACAGAGTAATGGAAGGGGGATGGAGAGCAAACATGATTACAATGCCTTTAGGGTGTGGTGTGTGGAGGAACATAATGAAGGGGTAGGAAGCTTTTTTGGTAACATTTTTTTTCTAGGTTAGGGAAAGGAGTAGAGTTAGTTTTTTGGGTCAAAAATGTTGGGAAGATTTGGTGCTGAATGATGATTTCTTGGGCTTGTATGGGGTTTATCCCCTTGTATCTCCCTTACCTGTTGAAACTTTTTGGAACTTGGGGTTTAAGATATTGCTAGGTCTACTTCATAAGCAAACTGAGCTAGTCAACCGACCCAATGTTTTGTGTTGGGAGGTGGAGAATAACGAAGTGTTCTTTCTTAAGTCCTTCTATGAAAAGCTACTATTTAGGGTAAAGGATAGCTTTCCATATGATTCGGTTTAGACACCTAAAGTGCCGAGGAAGGTGTGTTTCTTCACTTGGTTAGCTGGGGGGCAGGGGGCGGGGGGTGGGGGTGATTGACAACAGAAAATCTTAGGAAACGAAAGGTTTTCTGCATAAGTTGATGTTTTCTCGGTAAGGAGGAAGATGAGGATGTGAATCATATTCTGTTACATTGTAGGTTAGTCACGAGGATATGGTGGGATATCTTTAGATGGTTTGGCATTTCTTGGGTAATGCCAATATCTGTGAAGGAGTTGATGTTCAGCCGGAAGAGTGGAGCTAGGAGAAGAAGGCACAAGTCGTGGAATGTTATTCCTCTTGCCTTGATGTGGGTCCTTTGGAGCGGGTAGTAGGAGAGCTTTTGAAGGGGTATAGATGAATTTTGCTCAGTTAAGGAGTAGCCTTTATTCACTCATTTTCTTTTGGTGCACCCACGTAGTTCCTGATTGTATAAAAATTGGGTGTCTTTTAGGGAGAACCATATTGTGTAGGTCTCTCTCTTTTGGTATACACGACCAAGTTGGCCTTGTTATCATTATTGAAATCTTTTACTTGATAAAAAGCACCATAATCCCATTTAATCTCACTCAACCTCACTCTTCTTATGCTGACTTAACGTGCAGTGCATATATTCAATCTTATCTACTTATCCTAAAACTCTTACTCTTCAGAGTGCTTCGTCATAGTTCAAGCTTTTGGTTGACACTCTCGCTAGTTTCGTCAATTATCACGATATCATCAGCAAATAGCATACACCTTGGGACCTCATCTTGTATTGACTATTGTATTGGTTAGCTCATCCATAACTAAGGTAAACAAGTAGGGGCTTAATGTTAGGGGTGTGAATAGATCCTTAAAAATCGACTTAGTCGACCGAACCGTACCGTACCGGACCGATTATTAGATTTGTTTTGATAATACCGTTTTATATTAATCTATAACCGTACTGAATAATAGGGTAGGTTTTAAATTTTATAAAAATAAATCGAAAAAAATACCGAACCGTACCGATAAATGTATATTTTAAAAATATATTTTATATATTAAGTTTAAAAATAATAAAGCACTAAATTTATTTCCTTGGACCTTTGGATTATGAAATTATTACAAGCCAACGAGTAATTAAAACCAAAAGTTCCTACTCCCAAACCTATTTTGCTACTGTGTTGAAACTAAATTCAAACTTCGAACATATTCTTAATCTTTTGACTTACAAAGAGTAGTGAGATAAATTTAATTTTCATAACATACCGACTACTAACTGCTAAAAGAGAGAAAGGTTCAACTTCGACCATATTCTTAATCTTTTGATATACAAAGAGCAATGAGATAAATTTAACTTTCATAACATACCAATTACTGAACTGCTAAAACGGGAAAACAAGTATTATGATGTTTGCACAATGCATATCTTTTTACTAGTGTGATTTATATGTTTCTCGTCTTTGCTTAATTTATTGTGTTGCTATAAAATAGTGGATTAAATCTCTATTATGAGCATCTTTCATATTCCCTCGATTCTTCAACTTTTGAAAGTAAATGTGCCTAGTGAGTTTTGCTAAAGTCCTGTGCAAGTATGCATGTTATCGCGTTCTAACTTTTACTAGCGACTCTTACATAATGTCTTTAAAAAACCCGAACTGTATCGATACCGAAGAGAAACCGAGATGATCGGTACGGTTTTGAAAAGTTGAATTTTGGTTATACAAAATAGAGTAACCGAAAAATTGGTACTGTATAAATTTTATAAAATAACCGACCGAACCGAACCATTGACACCCCTACTTAATGTTGCACGGTGATGGAAAACTCCTCTGTGTCTTTTATCACCGTTACGCCGATGATGGCTTCTTCATACATGTCCTTTATGATATTTATATATTTAACATGAATTCCTTTCCTCTCCAACACCCACCAAAGAACCTTTCTTGGCACTCTTATCATATACTTTCCTCCTTGATGTTTTATAATATTAATAGAAGGCCACACGAGCTGCCTGACTGGGTGGTGTTAGATTTTTTTTTTTGGCTTAAAAATGAACCCTTATAATTTGCTTTCTTTAAGTTGGAGGACTTTTACTTGAGACTCTTAGGAATTTGTATACTTCTATGCCCGCACACATGCTTGTGCATTCATGCATCTTTATTGCCACTGGTGTTTGTTCTTGTTTCCTTTAAAAGAATTATTTTCCGTTGTTCAAAGCAGCTAAAATTGCCTTTTAAAAGAAATAGTCAAACTTGTTTGTGTTTGGTGACTACTACTTCAGTGTTCATCCTCTCATACCAAACGTACGCTTTTCTGCTCTTTGCTTTTGCTGATTGTTAAGGTAAGGACTCTGGAAAGCTTTCTGGCCGTATAGTTGATTCAGACATGCATGATGTTGGGCGTTTCCTTAACAGGCTCTTGGGGTTGCCACCTGAAATCCAAAATAGGTCTATTCTTTATCAATTTAAATGTGGATGCTTGCTATCCATGTCTATAATAATAAAAGTTTGTTTTGAATTCAGGCTATTTGAGCTATTTGTCAGCATACTTGATCTTTTAGTTCAGGATGCACGCCTTGAAGGACATTTAGACTCTGGAATTGTTGACATGAAAGCTACCACTGTTGAACTACAGGGGACGCCAAAGGTTATGCTGTTCCTGTTTTCTCTCTGCTTTCTTACACAAAACATGTTGTGACATCAACCTATTTCAGACTGTTCATGTTGACAACTTGTCTGGGGCTTCAACCATATTGTTTACTTTTACATTGGATCGTGGACTGATGTGGGAGGTATATTACCATTATAAACTTGATTAGATAGTTACCATTATAAACTTGATTAGATAGTTACCGTCCAATTTTGCTTTGTAACCTTTTATTCTCCACCTGTAGTGTGCATATGCATTGCTTGAAGAGAAGCAAAAGGACGAGTCTAGTTCAACTAATAGTGGATTCTATGAATCCAAACGAGAATGGTTGGGAAGGCGACATTTTGTATTAGCATTTGAAGGGTATGGAAATTCTTGATTGGTGATTTTCTATTTCTGTATGTTGATATTTTGGTTTGCAAGTGCAGTCAGCCTAATTCAACTTGGTTCAATGCACCGGATTGTATTCCTTTTGCATACACAATGAATTATGTCTAGATCAATGAGGCAACTACGTTTCAATCCCGTAGAATTTGTGAAAGAAGAAAAGGTTTCTTTGTATTTCAGTGCATCCCATGAAAAGGGGTATTTATACAAGTGAATCCAAACTAATTAAGGAAAGACAATCAATTATAGTAACATGAAATATTTTGTTCCTATAATTATGTTAGGAGAAGGAAAAATAAAGTCTCTGTACGTTATTATTTTCTTCCATGTGATGCCTAGGGTACTGCAGAGTTCCTTTACAAAATCCTTTTGATGAGGCCATCAAGTTTTGTCGTTTGACTCCTAATATCATCGTTTATGGGTGAAATATTGTTTGACTTGCAAGGTAGGAATCATTCTTATTTCCAGGTGACTTGCTGTTAATTATGTTAAGACATTGATTACTCTTGCTAGATTCTATAAGGAATTAGTACCCTGACAAAATGTTAGCTTCATGAGTGTAGAATTTGAGAAAGAAGATATATCAGTAAAGGGCAGCCCGGTGCACTAAGCTCCCGCTATGCGCTAAGCTCCCGCTATGCGCGGGGTCCGGGGAAGGGCCGGACCACAAGGGTCTATTGTACGCAGCCTTACCTTGCATTTCTGCAAGAGGCTGCTTCCACGGCTCGAACCCGTGACCTCCTGGTCACATGACAACAACTTTACCAGTTACACCAAGGCTCCCCTTCAAAGAAGATATATCAGTATGTCTTTAAATCCCATGAGAAGGGGTATCTATAAAAATTGAATCCTAGCTGATTAAGGAAAGACAATCAACTACAATAAATGAAAATATTCTATTCATATAATTACTCTAGATAAAGGAAAAATAAAGTCTCCTAAAATCATGCTAATTAATTAACACATCAATAAATCCCAATCCCAAATCAGATGGGCTACATGAATGAATTATATCCTCTCCCTTCTGTCAAGTCCATTGCCTGTGCATAGCAGAAGTTTAGTGCATAAGGTTGCCCTTTAAGACATCTTTAGGATTTTCTATATCTCACACTTACGCTACACGGATAACTAGTTTAATCCCAACTAGTTGGTAGATCTTCTGTAGATCCATTTTGTTTTATTTTTAATTATGTATGCATTTATTTGGAGAAACTTAGGTTTTTTCTGACGGTTAAAATAGGAATAGGATTTGGATATAGTATTGGGATGTAGTGTCTATAAATAGGACTCAATGTAATAATGTAGATACACAATTCAATAATATTATTTTCTCCCATAATTTCTCACATGGTATCAGAGCATTGTTGCGAAATATTCAAAAATACCATCAAAGTTCGGTGCATCAATTCCGGCGCCTGTTTTGCGTCACTTCTCTTATGTTGAGTGTTGTGCAAAATCCTACAACACCACAACATTGATCAGGTTCAGGCACAAAACCCCAGAAACCACACTTTCGGAATCGCCGGCACGCGCCAACCAAAGAGTCAGCTTCAGTCGAGAGTAAGGATCACGCACCGGCATGTGCTGCCTATCCTGACCAGATTCCGGCGAGACTTTTCTTAGGTTGTGCTCGCCCCTCTGTTCCGGCCAAACCCCAGTATTTTTCCTGATTCTGAGCACTCTCCGGCAATCGGATTTGCTTTTTCTGGCGACAAACTTTTTTACTTCAGATCCGGCTTCGAGTTTGATTATTTTCTTTTTCCAGATTTTAGGCTACAAATTTCAGGTTTCACAATATATCTCTCGGATTTGATACTTTTAACTCTAAAAACACAGTATTTGGAAGTTCAAGCCCTGTGATCACTTCAAAACCGTTAATGGGAAGTTCAAACCATTTAGCTTGGGCTCCCTCGGTTGATTTGTGGTGCAAGGGTCAAGGTGTTCAAGATCACTTAACGCAAAAGGCTATTGTGGTTGATGAAAAAGCAAAGGCTAGTGAGACAAATGAAAAGGACAAAGCACAGTTAGAGAAGGTTGACGCTAAATTATGTAGTCTTCTGTGGCGATCTATTGATCCTAAGTTTATGCCTTTGTTTTGTTGCTTCCAGACATGTTATTCTGTTTGGGAAAAGGCTCTCGCTTTATACACAATGATATATCTCGGTTTTATGATGTGATATCTCGATTTTATGATGTGATATCTCGGATGACCAACTTAAAGAAACATGAATCATATATGTCTACTTACTTGGGACGGGTACAAGCAGTGATGGAGGAATTTGAGCAGTTGATGCGAGTCATTACAAACGTTGAAAAACAACAGGAGCAAAGACAAATGATATTTCTAGTTCTTTCACTTACTGGACTTCTTACTGATCTTGATTCAGTGCGTGATCAGATTTTGGCTAGTCCTATGTTCCTACAATTGATGGACTATTCTCTCGTTTTCTTCGCCTTGCTACGCCTCCTAATCACACTGTGGTCTCATCACCGACCGTTGACTCCTCTGTTCTCGCATCCCAAACCATAGAGAATCGAACATCTCAGTCTATGGATAATCGATGTGGAGGAGGTCGTTTTGGAAAACCTTAAACTAAGTATAGTTATTGTCATAAGTTTGGACACACTCGTGATGTATGTCGTGCTCTGCATGGTCCACTACCCAATGATGCTCATTGTAGTTATTGTCATAAGTTCGGAAGCACTTGTGGCGTATGCTGTGCTCTGCATGTTCAACCACCTAATAATGGTCATCTTGCTCAAACTGACACCGCAGGAAATCAGAGGTTTTTATCTGAAAGGGAATATAATGAGTTCCTTCAGTATCAAGCAAGTAAACAAACATCTCACAAGTAGCCCCCGGATCTCAGCCTAATACCTTTGTTGCTGGTTGCTTGTGTTTCACAGTCTAGTGCCCTTGGATCGTGGGTCGTGGACTCAGGCGCTTTTGATCATATCTCTAGTAACAAATCACTTTTGTCAAATATTTTTTAGTTACAGTCTCTTCCTCTTGTTACTTTAGCCATTGGGATCCAAACAAACCAAAAGGAGTTGGACAAACTAATCCCCTATCTTCTGTCACTCTAAAATTTGTTCCGTATGTCCCTGATTGTCCTTTTAATCTTGCATCTGTCAGTCGTTTGACGCGTGCCCTAAATTGTGCCATAGCATTTCTTGATGATTCTTTTGTTATACTGGATTGTAGTACGGGACAAATGATTAGCGCAGGCATGAATCAGATGGCCTCTACTATCTTACCTCTCCTAATTCCTCCATGCCCCGTTACAAATCCTCCGAACCAGTGTTTTAAAAGGCGGGGGCGTAAGGCGGGGCGTTTTACATACGCCTCGACGAGGCGTAAGCCTCGAGGCATGGGGCGTAAGCCCCATGGGTATTTAATTTTTAGTATTTCTTAAAATAATATAATTACAATAAATATTTTTAAATAGGTAAAATTACATAAAAAAATAAAAGAAAACTGTAAATAAATGAAATATATATATATATATATATATATATATATATATATATATATATATATATATATATGTGTGTGTGTGTGTGTGTGTGTGTGAGCGCGCGCGCGCGCTTGATCCTCACAAAAAAAATGATCAAAGCCTATTATACACTGCTTATAACTTATAATTATATATAACATAATTTTACAAGTATAAACAATACAATGAAATAAAAGCTATTATGAAATACAACACAATTCTAACATTTTAACTTTCAAACACGGAAAAAAACACAATTTCTTAAAACACTATTACTATCATACTATTCATTTTATCTCCCTATAAGCAAATAATCAATAAAATTTATCAATATTATAATTAAACATAACTTCTTCATGAACAAAAAATAAAATTATATGATAATTCTGATACATAGGACTTATGACCAATGACAAGTGAAAATGAACAATTCCGCTATGGGTTTTTTTTTAAAAAAATAAGTGATATTCACCCTCACGACGTTTTCAAATAGTAAATATCCAATACTACGACTTGTTATATGAGTTACACCCAATCTTCTATTTCTATAGATGAAAAACTATTAAGTATCATTAGTTTGTTAAACAATTATGAGGGTGAATGATTTTAATTAAGGAATTTAAAATATAATTTGTGTAAGAATTGTTAGGCGAGCCCTGGGCGTTGGGCGTTAGGCGTGTTTAAGGCGTATGGTTGGGCGCTTAGGGCGTAAGCCTCATAGGAACTAAGCCCCGCACGTTAGCCCCAGGGTGTTTTGCCACTGCCCTGCCCCGAGGCGAGCCCCGGGACGAGTCCTGACACTGCCTTTTAAAACTCAACTCCGAACCTAATCCACAGATGTTTGGGACATTCGATTCTATCCAAGCTACAAAAGATGGTGCCTAGTTTGTCTAGTCTATCCACATTAGATTATGAGTAGTGTCAATTTAAACACACCCGCACTACCTTTCCACGTAGTGCCGAGAGTCGTTCAGAGTTTGTTTTTTCATTAGTTCATTCTGATATTTGGGGTCCAAGTAGAGTCTGTTCAACTTTAGGATTCATTTGTTTGTGAGCTTCATTGATGATTATTTGGGATGTACTTGGATTTTCTTAATGAAAGATCATTCTGAGTTATTTTCTACATTCAGGAGTTTCTGTGCTGAAATACAAAATCAATTTGCTTTTTCTATTCGTACTTTTCGTAGTAATATTGCCTTAGACTGCATATCCTTCTAGTTTCAGCAGTTTATGATTCACCATGGAATTATTCACCAGACATCTTGTCCATACACCCCTTAGCAAAACTGGGTGGCAGAAAGGAAGAATAGACCCCATAGTGTGCATAAATTAGCCCCTCGTTCTCTCAAATGTGGCTTTCTTGGTTATTCTCGGGTTCCAAAGGGTATCGTTGTTACTCACTTGATCTTCGTCGGTGCGGTGCTTTATGTCAACTGATTTCACATTTTTTGAGTCTCAACCTTACTTTACATCTTCTTTTGATCATCTTGACATAACTGAGGTGTTACCTATATCGGTTTTTGAGGAATCTACGATTACTTCTACATCTCCATCCACAGTGCCACCAGTCATACCCTTATCGTCTTTTGAGGAATCTAGAGTTACTTATACGTCTCCATCCACAGTGCCACCACTTGTTACTTATCATCGTCGAATGCGTCCAGCATCAGGCTGGACCCTGCACCTACTTCGGACTTGTCTCCTTCTGATCAACCGATTGCACTTTGAAAAGGTATACAGTCCACTCGTAATACTAGCCCCCACTATACCTTTTTAAGTTATCATCGTCTGTCATCACCCCATTATGCTTTTGTATCATCTTTGTCCTCTGTCTCCATCCCTAAGTCTAGAGGTGAAATACTTTCTCATCCAGGATGGCGACAAGCTATGATTGACGAGATGTCTGCTTTACATGCAAGCGACACTTATTTTAGGACAGAGAGTATAATTAGTGCATAAGTTGAATCCTTTTTCTAATTAAAAATGTTCGTACAAAAAAGAAGATATACCTTGATATATCGTTTACTCTTAACACGCTGCATGGAGAGAAATGTAGCCCCTAGAAACATTGCCCACTAATTAAATCAATATCATAGGAGAATTAGTATCCATTATCTTCATTAAATAGTATATTGTTTGCATATATAATTAATATATTAATTGTTCTTATCATTTTGTAGTTCTTTTTTTTTTTTGTGCTAAATGTTCAGTTTTGAGTTCTTTTAAGCATGTAATGTTAATTTTATTCATATAAGTACCTTTGGTCCTAATGCCCGTGATTTTGATATTTCTGTTTCGTGGTTGCTCCAGTTCTGCTTCAGGAATGTACAAGGTATTTCGTCCTACTGTTGGAGAGGCCCTTAGGTACTAAAGGCTTTTAATTTTAGGCTTTAGGTTAACTTCTTCATTTTAGGAATTGACTGCTTCATGCTCTGCACCTCTTCCCTTTCCTTGTGTATGCCTTACTTAACACTTCTCTATGCTTAGGGAGATGCCCCTCGTAGAATTGAAAGACAAGTACCGGAAACTATCATCCTTAGAAAAGGCTCGTCATGGATGGGAAGATGAATACAACGTTTCATTGAAACAGGTAAAATTCTTATATATCTTGCAGGATGCCCTGATGTAAAGTGCACTGGGCAGGTTACTTGATCTTTTTATGTGATAGGATACAGTCTTATCATAATCACAGAATCAGCATTCTCTGGTGTTTTTCTGCATCCTAATTTCACTTATAAACTGTTCCTTAATCCTTACTGTAAATCTTCTCTAGGCGGATCCACAGTAGGGGGTGCGGGTTCGCGGGAACCTAGTAACTTTTTCCTAGACCCTATAGTTGTATTGAAAAATCTATTAAATATATAACAAATTGTAGATGGGAACCCACTAACAAGATCGATTATTGGCTCAGCGGCTAAGAAGGGTCCCTCTAAAGTGCCTCCTCACCAGTCTACCTGGGATCGAGTCCCCTGGGCTCTTTTTTCACTTATTAAACTCATTTTTGTATTCCAAAATACCTTTGCTGGGAACCCATAAACTTAAAATCCTGAATCCACCTCTGCTTCTCTGCAGAATGTGTTGTGAATTGCTCATTTAAGAGCAAATAAAACTCCCATTGAACTTCAATTTTTGCTTCCCTGGTATGGGAGAGTTCATCTGATAGAAAAAAGACCTGGGCAAAATGGAGCAGTTCAAATTGCTTCATTGAAAACTATTAATTCCGATCCTCCTTCCTGACATCATCTCTTCTAGAATAGGAACCAGCATGGGATTTTCAGCAGAATTCAGTATTTCCTGAGGCCCCGATGGGGAAAAGGCTAAAATCTGTTGATGAATATTGTCAGAGAACTCAAAGTCTGGAATGCATCTTTAACTATGATCGATTAGAAGAGGAAGAAAGACAATGATGTACCCTGCTGAATAAAAGATTAACCTTGACAAGTAACTCGTATTTTTGTTTGCGGAGAGTACTAGGTACATGATGTGGATTAAGATGGAATATCTTTTAGGTTTTAGTTTATAGATTGTTGTACATAGCTGGTATGTCATGGTTTGAACAGATGCATCCCTCCTTTCAATGTTTTACTTCTACACTTTTATTTGCCCGTAAATAGAAAATAAAATAAAATAAGAGCAATTTGATGTGAAGCAAACTTGTACTCTTTTTTTTTTTTTTTTTTTTTGATACGTGGTGCTATTTCAACGGAATACCTGCTATCTCCCACCATCACAAGTACTGGGTAACTCTGTCCACCAAGGCTTGAACAGATGGAAAGTGAATCAAACTTGTACCTTCAACACAAAAATGTTGATTCCAGGTAGGCTTCATAGAAAAGAAAACAAGAGGATCACCTTTCAGAGTTTCTAGCAGGCCATGAATGTTACTAAAAGGCATGCTCAGAGAGTGGGATCACCTTTACTGATAATGAAAATACCCTTGTAGTATTTGTGGATTGGTTGTTTCTGATTTTTTTTTTCAAGCATCAAATGCTGTCAGACCTCACTCTGGGTTTTGTCTGCAGTGCATGCATGGCCCAAAATGTAAGCTAGGCAGTTTCTGCACAGTCGGTAGAAGATTACAGGAAGTGAATGTGTTAGGTGGGCTTATACTTCCTGTGTGGGGAACTGTTGAGAAGGCGCTTTCTAAGCAAGTAAGATACTCTTCTTTCATGTGTTTTTCAATATCATTTTCCTACATTATATTCTCTGATATACCTTGGAGATGTGCCAAAAAGATAACTCATCTTTGGTTTCAGGACGACTATCTAACAATCCATAAGTGCTAATTTCGACTAGGAATATGCAAAAAAATAAGAGTAAAAAAAATATTCAAGAGATGGAGAAAGTCTGAAGATAAAGAAAGTTGATAATGAATAGAGTTCAGAATCATTTGTTTTTTGTGATCAATTAATTGGTTTTTTCATATGAATGCCATTGTTTAAATTTCGATTTTGATTGTGAGCCATACAACTTTGATTAACCCTGTTTCGCCATTTTTTTGGCATTAATCTAGACCATCTAACCTGAGAGCAGTTTCAGCTGCAACAAGCTCAAAAAGTTGGGAGATTTTCTAGACTAGTTTAAAGAATGGTGCTCGCTCAGAAAAAACGAAGTGTGTGAACATTCTGTCTTAAGGCTATAAGAATTTGTTGCATGTTCATTGAAACATCTTCTCTTCTCTCATTCAATAATGTCCAACCAAAAGAAAAGAGTAACTGCTTTCCACAATTTCGATAGTTTCTTTGGTACTGGATTTCCTTCCCACATTTTGGTAAGTATTCCTCAATTGAATAGCCATCGTTCAGTGAAGAAATAAGTGTGTCATAGTCTCATCCTTCTTACTGCTCATGAGGCATCTGTTAGCACAATGTGTAAGGCTACTTTATGCATCCTGTCCAATGTCACTAATGCGTCCGGGGCTGCTATTCAACCAATAGGATTCCAGTGAAAACCTGTCCTCCTCTGTTTTTTTCTTTTTCTGTCAACTGATAAACTTGAGTCTGGATATCCAGCCAACCTCTCATGCCTATTCAATAACCATATTTCCCAGTCATTACCTCAGTCTTTTTGTCCCAACACTATAGTCGATTATGAAGCTCTTATGTTGTTTGCAATTGTACACACATGTTGAACAAATCTTGGAGTTCTAAACTCTGTGTTTGTCCATCAAACCAGAAAACAATTTCTAGCTACCTCACACCAACATGATAATGCCTCCATCCCTACTATTTTCATAGATTTTGTGGCTGGTTCATTATAAATGGTTTTATCTTCTGATCTGAAGGTTCTGGGTTTTGGCTCTTCGTTTTTTCTCTTTACATGTAAATTTCTTTGTGAGGCAGATACATGACTGACCTTTTCTGTTTTTCACTATGTAAACTAGCACAAGTGAAGTTACCAATGGATTAGATAGCATATTGTGCCAGTCTTTGGCTGGAAATACTTGCCTGTAAATTGAGTTGATTTATCAAGGTTCAACAACAGTATTTCAACTGTCAAATAGCACTACCATTATTTCCACACAAAAAGGGAGTTTGTAGGTTTAGAGTGAGCAGGCTCAATCTGAGATTTTGAGATTTCTCGAGGCAACAAGAATTTTGCTTAAGATCATCTGGGCTTTATTTCTTGCATGGAGAAAGATAATCTACTTTTAAAAGGGTCATTGCACCAAACTCACTCGTTTATTGGTTTTCAATTGTTGTTGGATACAGGCTCGCCTAAGCCATCGAAGAATCCGCATTGTACGGATTGTGACAACTACTGAGAATCAACGAATTGTGGGGTTGCTTATCCCAAATGCAGCAGTAGAATCAGTGCTTCAAGGTTATATTCTCGATTCTCTCCTTTCACAATTTTATGTTTGTCATCCTCCATTAAGTAATGGGTCACACAACCAATTCTGAGGGTTTATTCCTTGTGTGAACTGTCCCACATTGGGTGAGGGATGGTTTCTTTGTCTCCTTAAATGGTTTTGGGTAATCCTCACCTCATGAGTTATCTTTTTGGGTTGAATTAGGCCAAGGTCCATTTCTTAACATGGTATTAGAGTCAGGTCCATCCCTGTTATTGTGTTTCCCAATGTTGGGCTCCCATGTTATGTTATCCATGCTCTAGTTGGCAGGCATGGGCAAATGAAGGGTTATCTGTCATCTTATATGATTTTGGGTAATCACACCTCATGAGCTACCTTTTGGGGTGAGTTAGGCCCACGGTCTATTGTTTAACACATCTAGACATGCCCTCACGTCAATTGGCATTGAATAAGAAAAGTTTCATTAGTCTGTCATTTTATCTTGCTGGATGGCAAACCAAATTAATGTCTTGTCGGAAACATCTTTTGTACGTGTTTGTATCTGTCATTTATGTGTCTAGGGTAGAAAATTTAAGAGTTCGATATGAACACAGAAATGAAGTTGGTCACAAAATGGTTTCCAGATTTCCAGGCGACACTGTCTCGCAATGGTAATGTTTAGTTTGTAAATTCAGAGTGCTAAAATGATTGATTCAGTGAAATCCACTATTCATCACTCGTCTGGTTGCCTCACTATTAATACGATATTGATAACTCCTATATTTTGTAAATGATATGCCTCTATTTGTTATATTTTGTAAATGATATGCCTCTATTTGTTAAAGATGATTTGTGTTCAACTTTCAATACCAGATTTGGCATGGGTTCAAGATGTTGACGAATGAAAGAAGCGAAATGAAGCTTCTTTGTGTCAAGTATATCTGATTGCAAAAGTTTCTGGAATAGACTCGCAAGTTGCAGTGTCTTTATGCACTTTCAGAATGAAGCTAGCCCCTGCATTATATGGTGGTAAAGAAGCAGTCTTAGTTACAAGGTCCAGGGAATGAGATTGAGCACCTTCGCATTGCTGTCCAAATTCTTTCTGCGTCATTTTTTTGGATATCAATTCCTTGTAAATTAAATTATAGGGCAGTTTAGGGATTGCTGGAAGTTCTGCCATAGTTTTGTATCTAACCTTCAAGTTAGAATTCAATACAATTATCTCCCGGTTCATCTGACAGCCAAAGGACCACAGCCAAATGATGCAATTTGAGTACTAACTTGTTGGCAACTAAAAGCAGACCAGGTGCACTGGAATGATTATAACATATTTTCTTACGGAATTGGACGTCATTAAAGTTATTTCCTTACCGCAGGAAACAAGACCATGGTGTCAGCAATATATTACTCCCTCCATAAAAAACACGCATATTAAGAAATTAATAATGTAATGTAAAGTTTATCAAATTATCTCTATATAATAAAATAAGTTATTTTTTCTTCTGATTAGAGCATGCACAAGTAGTAAATCTTTTGACATTGAGAATCGAACAATATCAAGTTACTATGTGGTTTTTTCAATCATTATCTAGACGTTATTTTAACTTGTCAGTTTTTATCTTAGAGTAGATTTGGAAAAAATTAGTCAATTTATCCTCTGGTTTCCTTAGGTGACACTTATTATGGAATATTTTTTTTTTTTGGCTAAGGTGACATTTATTGTGGGACGGATGGAGGTAAAAGGTTTTGTAGTCCTTAATTATATTATAGTTATATGGTTACTTTGTCAATTAAAAGGGTTTGCTCTTCCAAATATGCCTTTATATTTGTTATTTATGTACCAAAGAATATTTTCAATATATCACGATATATTTTCAATAAAGCATGATGCTTTCAAACCCTTTAGGTAATACATAGCCCCTTCGTCTGGCTTTTTGTAGGTGAAGCATGTACCATAATTATTTTCTCTGTCTTATTTTTGCCTCTATTTTATTTCATTTTTATTTGGGTCGCCACATTCAATTTGGCAAATAAAATAAACTTTCAACCTAAAAATGCTTGCATGAAAAGTTGTGAATGGTGGTGATGTCATCTAATAGAAAAGACAATGCACATAAATAATGTAAAATGGTGATAATATTAACTTAGAATAACTCATTTGGTTTACGATGCTTTGCTTGAAATCGAGAATCATGAATCTTTAACGTAAATATCCACCAAATAATTACAATCACATGTTTACTTATGTGAAGATGAGCTAATACACACGACGAGTCACCTAACGAGGGTCCTCGTTATTTAGACCAAATAAATGAAAAAATAAGCTACGTCGTGCCCGTGTAAGCCAATCGCACAGGTCCTCAGCTCGTTTGGTACGGACCGGTGAAATTTTGGACAAAACAGAGCCGACTCATCCGATCTCGCAGAATCCAGTGGCTAATACACACGACGGGTGTCCAAACGAGGGTCCTCGATGTTTGGACCAAATAGATGGAAAAATAAATCGCGCCCTGCCCGTGTAAGCCATCCGCACAGGTCCCCAGCCCATTTGGTACGGATCGGTGAAATTTCAGGGCAAACAGAGCCGGCTCGTCCGATCTCGCAGAATCCAAAGGCTAATACACACGACGGGTCTCAAAATGAGGGTCCTCGATGTTTGGACCAAATAAATGGAAAAATAAGCCGCGCCCTACCCGTGTAAGCTATCCGCACAGGTCCCCAGCCCGTTTGGTACGGACTGGTGAAATTTCAAGGAACACAGATCCGACACATCAGATCTCAAAAAATCAATGAGCTAATACACACGATAGGTCTCCACAAGAGGGTCCTCGGTGTTTGGCCAAATAAATGAAAAAAATAAGCTACGTCGTGCCCGCGAAACCAATCCGTATAGGTCCCCAGCCCGTTTGGTACACACCGGTGGAATTTCAGGGCAAACAGAGTAGACGCATAAGAGCTCGAAAAGTCACGATGTCATGGGCATCTATCACCAACCTGTTTGTGACGGACAGGTCGATTTTTAAGGCATTCATACACCGACGACGGGATTAAAAAAAACACGTGGGCTACAACCCACCGAAAGTGAAAAAAATCATGATTTTAGGTTTCTGGCTCATAAATGCAAAATGAAGCGAGTTCAACAATAACGAAGTCATGGGTATCCATCACCAGCCTGTTTGTGATGGACATGTCGATTTTTAGGGCATTCATACTCCGACGACAGGATTCCAAATAACCTGTGTGCTAATACCCACCGAAAATGCCAAAAATCATGAATTTGGGTTTCTGGCTCATAAATGCAAAATGAAGCGAGTTCAACAATAACGAAGTCACGGGCATCCATCAATAAACTGTTTGTGACAGACAGGTCAATTCTTTGGGCATTCATACACCGACAACAGGATTCCAAATAACCCGTGTGCCAAATAATACGAAGTCATGGGCATCCATCACCAATCTGTTTGTGATGGACAGGTCGATTTTTAGGGCATTCATACACCGACGACTGGATAGAAAAAAATCTGTGTGCTAATACCCACCGAAAGTGCCAAAAATCATGAATTTGGGTTTCTGGATCATAAATGCAAAATTAAGCTAGTTCAACAATAACGAAGACATGAGAATCAACCACCAGCCTGTTTGTCATGGAAATGTCGATTTTTAGGGCATTCAGACTTCGACGACAGCATTCCAAATAACCCGTGTAACCCACCGAAAGTGCCAAAAATCATGAACTTGGGTTTCTGGATCATAAATGCAAAATGAAGCGAGTTCAACAATAACGAAGACATGGGAATCAACCACCAGCCTGTTTGTCATGGACATGTCAATTTTTAGGGCATTCAGACTTCGCCGACAGGATTCCAAATAACCGGTGTGATAATACCCACCGAAAGTGCCAAAAATCTTGAATTTGGGTTTCTGGCCGATAAATGCAAAATGAAGCGAGTTCAACAATAACGAAGTCATGGGCATCCATCACCAAACTGTTTGTGATGGACAAGTTATTTTTTTGGGCATTCATACACCGACAACAAGATTCCAAATAACCCGTGTGCCAATACCCACCAAAAGTGCCAAAAATCATAAATTTGGGTTTCTCGCTCATAAATGCAAAATGAAGTGAGTTACAAAATAACGAAGTCATGGGCATCCATCACCAGCATGTTTGTGATGGACATGTCGATTTTTAGGGCATTCATACTCCGACGACAGGATTCCAAATAACCCGTGTGCTAATACCCACCAAAAGTGCCAAAAATCAGCTAATACCCACCGAAAGTGCAAAAAATCATGAATTTTGGTTTCTGGCTCATAAATGCAAAATGAAGCGAGTTCAACAATAACGAAGTCATGGGTATCCATCACCAGCCTGTTTGTGATGGACATGTCGATTTTAGGGCATTCATAAACCGACGACAGGATTCCATATAACTCGTGTGCTAATACCCACCAAAAGGGCAAAAAAATATGAATTTGGGTTTCTAGCTCTAAATGCAAAGTGAAGCGAATTCAACTATAACGAAGTCATGGGCATCCATCACCAAACTGTTTGTGACGGACAAGTTATTTTTTTGGGCATTCATACACCGACAACAAGATTCCAAATAACCCGTGTGCCAATACCCACCGAAAGTGCCAAAAATCATGAATTTGGGTTTCTGGCACATAAATGCAAAATGAAGCGAGTTCAACAATAAAGAAGTCATGGGTATCCATCACCAGCCTGTTTGGGATGGACATGTTGATTTTTAGGGAATTCAGACTCCGACGACAGGATTCCAAATAACCCGTGTGCGAATACCCACCGAAAGTGCAAAAAATCATGAATTTGGGTTTATGGCTCATAAATGCAAAATGAAGCGAGTTCAACAATAACGAAGTCATGAGTATCCATCACCAGCCTGTTTGTGATGGACATGTCGATTTTAGGGCATTCATATTCCGACGTCAGGATTCCAAATAACCCGTGTGCATTAACCCACCGAAAGGGCAAAAAAACATGAATTTGGGTTTCTGGCTCATAAATGCAAAATGAAGCGAGTTAAACAACAACGAAGTCATGGGTATTCATCACCAGCCTGTTTGTGACTGGCTTGTCGATTTTTAAGGCATTCATACTCCGACGACAAGATTCCAAATAACCCGTGAAAGCATTCTTTGAAGCAAAAATTCCGGTAAATCAAGCCTGCGTAGAATACGACAAGATTCCAAATAACCCGTGTGCTAATACCCACCGAAAGTGCCAAAAATCATGAATTTGGATTTCTGGCTCATAAATGCAAAATGAAGCGAGTTCATCAGTAACGAAGTCATGGGTATCCATTATTAGCCTATTTGTGATGGACATGTCGATTTTTAGGGCATTCATACTCCGACAACAGGATTCGAAATAACCCGTGTGCTAAAACCTAACGAAAGTGCCAAAAATCATGAATTTGGGTTTCTGGCGCATAAATGCAAAATGAAGCGAGTTCAACAATAACGAAGTCATGGGTATCCATCACCAGCCTGTTTGGGATGGACATGTTGATTTTTAGGGAATTCAGACTCCGACGACAGGATTCCAAATAACCCGTGTGCGAATACCCACCACCGAAAGTGCAAAAAATCACGAATTTGGGTTTATGGCTCATAAATGCAAAATGAAGCGAGTTCAACAATAACGAAGTCATGGGTATCCATCACCAGCCTGTTTGTGATGGACATGTCGATTTTTAGGGCATTCATACTCCGACGACAGGATTCCAAATAACCCGTGTGCTAATACCCACCGAAAGTGCAAAAAATCATGAATTTGGGTTTCTGGCTCATAAATGCAAAATGAAGCGAGTTCAACAATAACGAAGTCATGGGTATCCACCAGCCTGTTTGTGATGGACATGTTGATTTTTAGGGCATTCAGACTCCGACGACAGGATTCCAAATAACCCGTGTGCTAATACCCACCGAAAGTGCCAAAAATCATGAATTTGGGTTTCTGGATCATAAATGCAAAATGAAGCGAGTTCAACAATAACGAAGTCATGGGTATAAACCACCAGCCTGTTTGTGATGGACATGTCGATTTTTAGGGCATTCAGACTCCGACGACAGGATTCCAAATAACCCGTGTGCTAATACCCACCGAAAGTGCCAAAAATCATGAACTTGGGTTTCTGGATCATAAATGCAAAATGAAGCGAGTTCAACAATAACGAAGACATGGGAATCAACCAACAACCTGTTTGTCATGGACATGTCAATTTTTAGGGCATTCAGACTTCGCCGACAGGATTCCAAATAACCGGTGTGATAATACCCACCGAAAGTGCCAAAAATCTTGAATTTGGGTTTCTGGCCGATAAATGCAAAATGAAGCGAGTTCAACAATAACGAAGACATGGGAATCAACCACCAGCCTGTTTGTCATGGACATGTCAATTTTTAGGGCATTCAGACTTCGCCGACAGGATTCCAAATAACCGGTGTGATAATACCCACCGAAAGTGCCAAAAATCATAAATTTGGGTTTCTCGCTCATAAATGCAAAATGAAGTGAGTTACAAAATAACGAAGTCATGGGCATCCATCACCAGCCTGTTTGTGATGGACATGTCGATTTTTAGGGCATTCATACTCCGACGACTGGATTCCAAATAACCCGTGTGCTAATACCCACCAAAAGTGCCAAAAATCACCTAATACCCACCGAAAGTGCAAAAAATCATGAATTTGGGTTTCTGGCTCATAAATGCAAAATGAAGCGAGTTCAACAATAACGAAGTCATGGGTATCCATCACCAGCCTGTTTGAGATGGACATGTCAATTTTAGGGCATTCATACACCGACGACAGGATTCCATATAACCCGTGTGCTAATACCCACCGAAAGTGCAAAAAATCATGAATTTGGGTTTCTAGCTCATAAATGCAAAAGTGAAGCGAGTTCAACAATAACGAAGTCATGGGCATCCATCACCAGCCTGTTTGTGATGGACATGTTATTTTTAGGGCATTCAGACTCCGACGACAGGATTCCAAATAACCCGTGTGCTAATACCCACCGAAAGTGCCAAAAATCATGAATTTGGGTTTCTGGCATCATAAATGCAAAATGAAGCGAGTTCAACAATAAAGAAGTCATGGGTATCTATCACCAGCCTGTTTGTGATGGACATGTCGATTTTTAGGGCATTCAGACTCCGACGACAGGATTCCAAATAACCCGTGTGCTAATACCCACCGAAAGTGCCAAAAATCATGAATTTGGGTTTCTGGATCATAAATGCAAAATGAAGCGAGTTCAACAATAACGAAGTCATGGGTATCCATCACCAGCCTGTTTGTGATGGACATGTCGATTTTTAGGGCATTCAGACTCCGACGACAGGATTCCAAATAACCCGTGTGCTAATACCCACCGAAAGTGCCAAAAATCATGAATTTGGGTTTCTGGCTCATAAATGCAAAATGAAGCGAGTTCAACAATAACGAAGTCATGGGTATCCATCACCAGCCTGTTTGTGATGGACATGTCGATTTTTAGGGCATTCAGATTCCGACGACAGGATTCCAAATAACCCGTGTGCTAATACCCACCGAAAATGCAAAAAATCATGAATTTGGGTTTCTTGCTCATAAATGCAAAATGAAGCGAGTTCAACAATAACGAAGTCATGGGTATCCATCACCAGCCTGTTTGGGATGGACATGTCGATTTTTAGGGAATTCATACTCCGACGACAGGATTCCAAATAACCCGTGTGCTAATACCCACCGAAAGTGCCAAAAATCATGAATTTGGGTTTTTGGCTCATAAATGCAAAATGAAGCGAGTTCACCAATAACGAAGTCATGGGTATCCATCACCATCCTGTTTGTGATGGACATGTCGATTTTAGGGCATTCAGACTCCGACGACAGGATTCCAAATAACCGTGTGCTAATACCCACCGAAAGTGCCAAAAATCATGAATTTGGGTTTCTGGCTCATAAATGCAAAATGAAGCGAGTTCAAAAATAACGAAGTCATGGGTATCCATCACCAGCCTGTTTGTGATGGACATGTCGATTTTTAGGGCATTCATACTGCGACGACAGGATTCCAAATAACCGATGTGCTAATACCCACCGAAAGTGCAAAAATTCATGAATTTGGGTTTCTGGCTCATAAATGCAAAATGAAGCGAGTTCAACAATAACGAAGATCATGGGTATCCATCACCAGCCTGTTTGTGATGGACATGTCGATTTTAGGGCATTCAGACTTCCGACGACAGGATTCCAAATAACCCGTGTGCTAATACCCACCGAAAGTGCAAAAAATCATGAATTTGGGTTTCTGGCTCATAAATGCAAAATGAAGCGAGTTCAACAATAACGAAGTACATGGGTATCCATCACCAGCCTGTTTGTGATGGACATGTCGATTTTTAGGGCATTCAGACTCCGACGACAGGATTCCAAATAACCCGTGTGCTAATACCCACCGAAAGTGCCAAAAATCATGAATTTGGGTTTCTGGCTCATAAATGCAAAATGAAGCGAGTTCAACAATAACGAAGTACATGGGTATCCACCACCAGCCTGTTTGTGATGGACATGTCGATTTTTAGGGCATTCAGACTTCCGACGACAGGATTCCAAATAACCCGTGTGCTAATACCCACCGAAAGTGCCAAAAATCATGAATTTGGGTTTCTGGCTCATAAATGCAAAATGAAGCGAGTTCAACAATAACGAAGATCATGGGTATCCACCACCAGCCTGTTTGTGATGGACATGTCGATTTTTAGGGCATTCAGACTCCGACGACAGGATTCCAAATAACCCGTGTGCTAATACCCACCGAAAGTGCCAAAAATCATGAATTTGGGTTTCTGGCTCATAAATGCAAAATGAAGCGAGTTCAACAATAACGAAGACATGGGTATCCACCACCAGCCTGTTTGTGATGGACATGTCGATTTTTAGGGCATTCAGACTTCGACGACAGGATTCCAAATAACCCGTGTGCTAATACCCACCGAAAGTGCCAAAAATCAGGAATTTGGGTTTGTCGCTCATAA
The DNA here is from genome assembly GCF_019175385.1 of Lycium barbarum. NCBI lineage: Eukaryota > Viridiplantae > Streptophyta > Magnoliopsida > Solanales > Solanaceae > Lycium > Lycium barbarum. The sequence goes on along the minus strand of NC_083337.1, from coordinate 60,776 downwards.
ATGCAAAATGAAGCGAGTTCAACAATAACGAAGACATGGGTATCCACCACCAGCCTGTTTGTGATGGACATGTCAATTTTTAGGGCATTCAGACTCCGACGACAGGATTCCAAATAACCCGTGTGCTAATACCCACCGAAAGTGCCAAAAATCATGAATTTGGGTTTCTGCTCATAAATGCAAAATGAAGCGAGTTCAACAATAACGAAGACATGGGTATCCACCACCAGCCTGTTTGTGATGGACATGTCAATTTTTAGGGCATTCAGACTTCGACGACAGGATTCCAAATAACCCGTGTGCTAATACCCACCGAAAGTGCCAAAAATCATGAATTTGGGTTTCTGGCTCATAAATGCAAAATGAAGCGAGTTCAACAATAACGAAGACATGGGTATCCACCACCAGCCTGTTTGTGATGGACATGTCGATTTTTAGGGCATTCAGACTCCGACGACAGGATTCCAAATAACCCGTGTGCTAATACCCACCGAAAGTGCCAAAAATCATGAATTTGGGTTTCTGGATCATAAATGCAAAATGAAGCGAGTTCAACAATAACGAAGACATGGGTAATCCACCACCAGCCTGTTTGTGATGGACATGTCGATTTTTAGGGCATTCAGACGTCCGACGACAGGATTCCAAATAACCCGTGTGCTAATACCCACCGAAAGTGCCAAAAATCAGGAATTTGGGTTTGTCGCTCATAAATGCAAAATGAAGCGAGTTCAACAATAACGAAGACATGGGTATCCACCACCAGCCTGTTTGTGATGGACATGTCAATTTTTAGGGCATTCAGACTCCGACGACAGGATTCCAAATAACCCGTGTGCTAATACCCACCGAAAAGTGCCAAAAATTCATGAATTTGGGTTTCTCGCTCATAAATGCAAAATGAAGCGAGATTCAAAAATAACGAAGTCATGGGCATCCACCACCAGCCTATTTGTGATGGACATGTCGATTTTTAGGGCATTCGGACTCCGACTACAGGATTCCAAATAACCCGTGTGCTAATACCCACCGAAAGTGCCAAAAATCATGAATTTGGGTTTCTGGATCATAAATGCAAAATGAAGCGAGTTCAACAATAACGAAGACATGGGAATCAACCACCAGCCTGTTTGTCATGGACATGTCGATTTTTAGGGCATTCAGACTTCGACGACAGGATTCCAAATAACCCGTGTGCTAATACCCACCGAAAGTGCCAAAAATCATGAATTTGGGTTTCTGGATCATAAATGCAAAATGAAGCGAGTTCAACAATAACGAAGACATGGGAATCAACCACCAGCCTGTTTGTCATGGACATGTCGATTTTTAGGGCATTCAGACTTCGACGACAGGATTCCAAATAACCCGTGTGCTAATACCCACCGAAAGTGCCAAAAATCAGGAATTTGGGTTTGTCGCTCATAAATGCAAAATGAAGCGAGTTCAACAATAACGAAGACATGGGTATCCACCACCAGCCTGTTTGTGATGGACATGTCGATTTTTAGGGCATTCAGACTCCGACGACAGGATTCCAAATAACCCGTGTGCTAATACCCACCGAAAGTGCCAAAAATCATGAATTTGGGTTTCTCGCTCATAAATGCAAAATGAAGCGAGTTCAACAATAACGAAGACATGGGTATCCACCACCAGCCTGTTTGTGATGGACATGTCGATTTTTAGGGCATTCAGACTCCGACTACAGGATTCCAAATAACCCGTGTGCTAATACCCACCGAAAGTGCCAAAAATCATGAATTTGGGTTTCTGGATCATAAATGCAAAATGAAGCGAGTTCAACAATAACGAAGACATGGGAATCAACCACCAGCCTGTTTGTCATGGACATGTCGATTTTTAGGGCATTCAGACTTCGACGACAGGATTCCAAATAACCCGTGTGCTAATACCCACCGAAAGTGCCAAAAATCATGAATTTGGGTTTCTGGATCATAAATGCAAAATGAAGCGAGTTCAACAATAACGAAGACATGGGAATCAACCACCAGCCTGTTTGTCATGGACATGTCGATTTTTAGGGCATTCAGACTTCGACGACAGGATTCCAAATAACCCGTGTGCTAATACCCACCGAAAGTGCCAAAAATCATGAATTTGGGTTTCTCGGCTCATAAATGCAAAATGAAGCGAGTTCAACAATAACGAAGACATGGGTATCCACCACCAGCCTAGTTTGTGATGGACATGTCGATTTTTAGGGCATTCAGACTCCGACGACAGGATTCCAAATAACCCGTGTGCTAATACCCACCGAAAGTGCCAAAAATCATGAATTTGGGTTTCTGGCTCATAAATGCAAAATGAAGCGAGTTCAACAATAACGAAGACATGGGTATCCACCACCAGCCTGTTTGTGATGGACATGTCGATTTTTAGGGCATTCAGACTCCGACGACAGGATTCCAAATAACCCGTGTGCTAATACCCACCGAAAGTGCCAAAAATCATGAATTTAGGTTTCTGGCTCATAAATGCAAAATGAAGCGAGTTCAACAATAACGAAGACATGGGTAATCAACCACCAGCCTGTTTGTGATGGACATGTCGATTTTTAGGGCATTCAGACTTCGACGACAGGATTCCAAATAACCCGTGTGCTAATACCCACCGAAAGTGCCAAAAATCATGAATTTGGGTTTCTGGCTCATAAATGCAAAATGAAGCGAGTTCAACAATAACGAAGACATGGGTATCCACCACCAGCCTGTTTGTGATGGACATGTCGATTTTTAGGGCATTCAGACTCCGACGACAGGATTCCAAATAACCCGTGTGCTAATACCCACCGAAAGTGCCAAAAATCATGAATTTGGGTTTCTGGCTCATAAATGCAAAATGAAGCGAGTTCAACAATAACGAAGACATGGGTATCCACCACCAGCCTGTTTGTGATGGACATGTCGATTTTTAGGGCATTCAGACTCCGACGACAGGATTCCAAATAACCCGTGTGCTAATACCCACCGAAAGTGCCAAAAATCATGAATTTGGGTTTCTGGCTCATAAATGCAAAATGAAGCGAGTTCAACAATAACGAAGACATGGGAATCAACCACCAGCCTGTTTGTGATGGACATGTCGATTTTTAGGGCATTCAGACTTCGACGACAGGATTCCAAATAACCCGTGTGCTAATACCCACCGAAAGTGCCAAAAATCATGAACTTGGGTTTCTGGATCATAAATGCAAAATGAAGCGAGTTCAACAATAACGAAGACATGGGAATCCACCACCAGCCTGTTTGTGATGGACATGTCGATTTTTAGGGCATTCAGATTCTGACCACAGGATTCCAAATAACCCGTGTGCTAATACCCACCGAAAGTGCCAAAAATCATGAATTTGGGTTTCTGGCTCATAAATGCAAAATGAAGCGAGTTCAACAATAACGAAGACATGGGAATCAACCACCAGCCTGTTTGTGATGGACATGTCGATTTTTAGGGCATTCAGACTTCGACGACAGGATTCCAAATAACCCGTGTGCTAATACCCACCGAAAGTGCCAAAAATCATGAATTTGGGTTTCTGGCTCATAAATGCAAAATGAAGCGAGTTCAACAATAACGAAGACATGGGAATCCACCACCAGCCTGTTTGTGATGGACATGTCGATTTTTAGGGCATTCAGACTTCGACGACAGGATTCCAAATAACCCGTGTGCTAATACCCACCGAAAGTGCCAAAAATCATGAATTTGGGTTTCTGGCTGATAAATGCAAAATGAAGCGAGTTCAACAATAACGAAGACATGGGAATCAACCACCAGCCTGTTTGTGATGGACATGTCGATTTTTAGGGCATTCAGACTCCGACGACAGGATTCCAAATAACCCGTGTGCTAATACCCACCGAAAGTGCCAAAAATCATGAATTTGGGTTTCTGGCTCATAAATGCAAAATGAAGCGAGTTCAACAATAACGAAGACATGGGAATCAACCACCAGCCTGTTTGTGATGGACATGTCGATTTTTAGGGCATTCAGACTTCGACGACAGGATTCCAAATAACCCGTGTGCTAATACCCACCGAAAGTGCCAAAAATCATGAATTTGGGTTTCTGGATCATAAATGCAAAATGAAGCGAGTTCAACAATAACGAAGACATGGGAATCAACCACCAGCCTGTTTGTGATGGACATGTCGATTTTTAGGGCATTCAGACTCCGACGACAGGATTCCAAATAACCCGTGTGCTAATACCCACCGAAAGTGCCAAAAATCATGAATTTGGGTTTCTCGCTCATAAATGCAAAATGAAGCGAGTTCAACAATAACGAAGACATGGGAATCAACCACCAGCCTGTTTGTGATGGACATGTCGATTTTTAGGGCATTCAGACTTCGACGACAGGATTCCAAATAACCCGTGTGCTAATACCCACCGAAAGTGCCAAAAATCATGAATTTGGGTTTCTGGATCATAAATGCAAAATGAAGCGAGTTCAACAATAACGAAGACATGGGAATCAACCACCAGCCTGTTTGTCATGGACATGTCGATTTTTAGGGCATTCAGACTTCGACGACAGGATTCCAAATAACCCGTGTGCTAATACCCACCGAAAGTGCCAAAAATCATGAATTTGGGTTTCTGGATCATAAATGCAAAATGAAGCGAGTTCAACAATAACGAAGACATGGGTATCCACCACCAGCCTGTTTGTGATGGACATGTCGATTTTTAGGGCATTCAGACTTCGACGACAGGATTCCAAATAACCCGTGTGCTAATACCCACCGAAAGTGCCAAAAATCATGAATTTGGGTTTCTGGATCATAAATGCAAAATGAAGCGAGTTCAACAATAACGAAGACATGGGAATCAACCACCAGCCTGTTTGTGATGGACATGTCGATTTTTAGGGCATTCAGACTTCGACGACAGGATTCCAAATAACCCGTGTGCTAATACCCACCGAAAGTGCCAAAAATCATGAATTTGGGTTTCTGGCTCATAAATGCAAAATGAAGCGAGTTCAACAATAACGAAGACATGGGAATCAACCACCAGCCTGTTTGTCATGGACATGTCGATTTTTAGGGCATTCAGACTTCGACGACAGGATTCCAAATAACCCGTGTGCTAATACCCACCGAAAGTGCCAAAAATCATGAATTTGGGTTTCTGGCTCATAAATGCAAAATGAAGCGAGTTCAACAATAACGAAGACATGGGTAATCAACCACCAGCCTGTTTGTGATGGACATGTCGATTTTTAGGGCATTCAGACTTCGACGACAGGATTCCAAATAACCCGTGTGCTAATACCCACCGAAAGTGCCAAAAATCATGAATTTGGGTTTCTGGCTCATAAATGCAAAATGAAGCGAGTTCAACAATAACGAAGACATGGGAATCAACCACCAGCCTGTTTGTGATGGACATGTCGATTTTTAGGGCATTCAGACTCCGACGACAGGATTCCAAATAACCCGTGTGCTAATACCCACCGAAAGTGCCAAAAATCATGAATTTGGGTTTCTGGCTCATAAATGCAAAATGAAGCGAGTTCAACAATAACGAAGACATGGGTAATCCACCACCAGCCTGTTTGTCATGGACATGTCGATTTTTAGGGCATTCAGACTTCGACGACAGGATTCCAAATAACCCGTGTGCTAATACCCACCGAAAGTGCCAAAAATCATGAACTTGGGTTTCTGGATCATAAATGCAAAATGAAGCGAGTTCAACAATAACGAAGACATGGGTATCCACCACCAGCCTGTTTGTGATGGACATGTCGATTTTTAGGGCATTCAGACTCCGACGACAGGATTCCAAATAACCCGTGTGCTAATACCCACCGAAAGTGCCAAAAATCATGAATTTGGGTTTCTGGCTCATAAATGCAAAATGAAGCGAGTTCAACAATAACGAAGACATGGGTATCCACCACCAGCCTGTTTGTGATGGACATGTCGATTTTTAGGGCATTCAGACTTCGACGACAGGATTCCAAATAACCCGTGTGCTAATACCCACCGAAAGTGCCAAAAATCATGAATTTGGGTTTCTGGCTCATAAATGCAAAATGAAGCGAGTTCAACAATAACGAAGACATGGGTATCCACCACCAGCCTGTTTGTGATGGACATGTCAATTTTTAGGGCATTCAGACTTCGACGACAGGATTCCAAATAACCCGTGTGCTAATACCCACCGAAAGTGCCAAAAATCATGAATTTGGGTTTCTGGCTCATAAATGCAAAATGAAGCGAGTTCAACAATAACGAAGATCATGGGTATCCACCACCAGCCTGTTTGTGATGGACATGTCGATTTTTAGGGCATTCAGACTCCGACGACAGGATTCCAAATAACCCGTGTGCTAATACCCACCGAAAGTGCCAAAAATCATGAATTTGGGTTTCTGGCTCATAAATGCAAAATGAAGCGAGTTCAACAATAACGAAGACATGGGTATCCACCACCAGCCTGTTTGTGATGGACATGTCGATTTTTAGGGCATTCAGACTTCGACGACAGGATTCCAAATAACCCGTGTGCTAATACCCACCGAAAGTGCCAAAAATCATGAATTTGGGTTTCTGGCTCATAAATGCAAAATGAAGCGAGTTCAACAATAACGAAGACATGGGTATCCACCACCAGCCTGTTTGTGATGGACATGTCGATTTTTAGGGCATTCAGACTTCCGACGACAGGATTCCAAATAACCCGTGTGCTAATACCCACCGAAAGTGCCAAAAATCATGAATTTGGGTTTCTGGCTCATAAATGCAAAATGAAGCGAGTTCAACAATAACGAAGATCATGGGTATCCACCACCAGCCTGTTTGTGATGGACATGTCTATTTTTAGGGCATTCAGACTCCGACGACAGGATTCCAAATAACCCGTGTGCTAATACCCACCGAAAGTGCCAAAAATCATGAATTTGGGTTTCTGGCTCGATAAATGCAAAATGAAGCGAGTTCAACAATAACGAAGATCATGGGAATCCACCACCAGCCTGTTTGTGATGGACATGTCGATTTTTAGGGCATTCAGACTTCGACGACAGGATTCCAAATAACCCGTGTGCTAATACCCACCGAAAGTGCCAAAAATCATGAATTTGGGTTTCTGGCTCATAAATGCAAAATGAAGCGAGTTCAACAATAACGAAGACATGGGTATCCACCACCAGCCTGTTTGTGATGGACATGTCAATTTTTAGGGCATTCAGACTTCGACGACAGGATTCCAAATAACCCGTGTGCTAATACCCACCGAAAGTGCCAAAAATCATGAATTTGGGTTTCTGGCTCATAAATGCAAAATGAAGCGAGTTCAACAATAACGAAGACATGGGTATCCACCACCAGCCTGTTTGTGATGGACATGTCGATTTTTAGGGCATTCAGACTCCGACGACAGGATTCCAAATAACCCGTGTGCTAATACCCACCGAAAGTGCCAAAAATCATGAATTTGGGTTTCTGGATCATAAATGCAAAATGAAGCGAGTTCAACAATAACGAAGACATGGGTATCAACCACCAGCCTGTTTGTGATGGACATGTCGATTTTAGGGCATTCAGACTTCGACGACAGGATTCCAAATAACCCGTGTGCTAATACCCACCGAAAGTGCCAAAAATCATGAACTTGGGTTTCTGGATCATAAATGCAAAATGAAGCGAGTTCAACAATAACGAAGACATGGGTATCCACCACCAGCCTGTTTGTGATGGACATGTCAATTTTTAGGGCATTCAGACTCCGACGACAGGATTCCAAATAACCCGTGTGCTAATACCCACCGAAAGTCCTAAAAATTATGAATTTGGGTTTCTCGCTCATAAATGCAAAATGAAGCGAGATCAAAAATAACGAAGTCATGGGTATCCACCACCAGCCTATTTGTGATGGACATGTCGATTTTTAGGGCATTCAGACTCCGACTACAGGATTCCAAATAACCCGTGTGCTAATACCCACCGAAAGTGCCAAAAATCATGAATTTGGGTTTCTGGATCATAAATGCAAAATGAAGCGAGTTCAACAATAACGAAGACATGGGTATCCACCACCAGCCTGTTTGTGATGGACATGTCGATTTTTAGGGCATTCAGACTTCCGACGACAGGATTCCAAATAACCCGTGTGCTAATACCCACCGAAAGTGCCAAAAATCATGAATTTGGGTTTCTGGCTCATAAATGCAAAATGAAGCGAGTTCAACAATAACGAAGACATGGGTATCCACCACCAGCCTGTTTGTGATGGACATGTCGATTTTTAGGGCATTCAGACTCCGACGACAGGATTCCAAATAACCCGTGTGCTAATACCCACCGAAAGTGCAAAAATCATGAATTTGGGTTTCTGCTCATAAATGCAAAATGAAGCGAGTTCAACAATAACGAAGATCATGGGTATCCACCACCAGCCTGTTTGTGATGGACATGTCGATTTTTAGGGCATTCAGACTCCGACGACAGGATTCCAAATAACCCGTGTGCTAATACCCACCGAAAGTGCCAAAAATCAGGAATTTGGGTTTGTCGCTCATAAATGCAAAATGAAGCGAGTTCAACAATAACGAAGACATGGGTATCCACCACCAGCCTGTTTGTGATGGACATGTCAATTTTTAGGGCATTCAGACTTCGACGACAGGATTCCAAATAACCCGTGTGCTAATACCCACCGAAAGTGCCAAAAATCCTGAATTTGGGTTTCTGGATCATAAATGCAAAATGAAATGAGTTCAAAAATAACGAAGATATGGGTATCCACCACCAGCCTGTTTGTGATGGACATGTCGATTTTTAGGGCATTCAGACTCCGACGACAGGATTCCAAATAACCCGTGTGCTAATACCCATCGAAAGTGTCAAAAATCTTGAATTTGGGTTTCTGGCCGATACATGCAAAATGAAGCGAGTTCAACAATAACGAAGACATGGGAATCAACCACTAGCCTTTTTGTCATGGACATGTCGATTTTTAGGGTATTCAGACTTCGACGACAGGATTCCAAATAACCCGTGTGCTAATACCCACCGAAAGTGCCAAAAATCAGGAATTTGGGTTTGTCGCTCATAAATGCAAAATGAAGCGAGTTCAACAATAACGAAGACATGGGTATCCACCACCAGCCTGTTTGTGATGGACATGTCAATTTTTAGGGCATTCAGACTCCGACGACAGGATTCCAAATAACCCGTGTGCTAATACCCACCGAAAGTCCTAAAAATTATGAATTTGGGTTTCTCGCTCGTAAATGCAAAATGAAGCGAGATCAAAAATAACGAAGTCATGGGCATCCACCACCAGCCTATTTGTGATGGACATGTCGATTTTTAGGGCATTCAGACTCCGACTACAGGATTCCAAATAACCCGTGTGCTAATACCCACCGAAAGTGCCAAAAATCATGAATTTGGGTTTCTGGATCATAAATGCAAAATGAAGCGAGTTCAACAATAACGAAGACATGGGAATCAACCACCAGCCTGTTTGTGCATGGACATGTCGATTTTTAGGGCATTCAGACTTCGACGACAGGATTCCAAATAACCCGTGTGCTAATACCCACCGAAAGTGCCAAAAATCATGAATTTGGGTTTCTGGATCATAAATGCAAAATGAAGCGAGTTCAACAATAACGAAGACATGGGAATCAACCACCAGCCTGTTTGTCATGGACATGTCGATTTTTAGGGCATTCAGACTTCGACGACAGGATTCCAAATAACCCGTGTGCTAATACCCACCGAAAGTGCCAAAATTCATGAATTTGGGTTTCTCGCTCATAAATGCAAAATGAAGCGAGTTCAACAATAACGAAGACATGGGTATCCACCACCAGCCTGTTTGTGATGGACATGTCGATTTTTAGGGCATTCAGACTCCGACGACAGGATTCCAAATAACCCGTGTGCTAATACCCACCGAAAGTGCCAAAAATCATGAATTTGGGTTTCTGGCTCATAAATGCAAAATGAAGTGAGTTCAAAAATAACGAAGATATGGGTATCCACCACCAGCCTGTTTGTGATGGACATGTCGATTTTTAGGGCATTCAGACTCCGACTACAGGATTCCAAATAACCCGTGTGCTAATACCCACCGAAAGTGCCAAAAATCATGAATTTGGGTTTCTGGATCATAAATGCAAAATGAAGCGAGTTCAACAATAACGAAGACATGGGAATCAACCACCAGCCTGTTTGTGATGGACATGTCGATTTTTAGGGCATTCAGACTTCCGACGACAGGATTCCAAATAACCCGTGTGCTAATACCCACCGAAAGTGCCAAAAATCATGAATTTGGGTTTCTGGATCATAAATGCAAAATGAAGCGAGTTCAACAATAACGAAGACATGGGTATCCACCACCAGCCTGTTTGTGATGGACATGTCGATTTTTAGGGCATTCAGATTCTGACCACAGGATTCCAAATAACCCGTGTGCTAATACCCACCGAAAGTGCCAAAAATCATGAATTTGGGTTTCTGGTTCATAAATGCAAAATGAAGCGAGTTCAACAATAACGAAGACATGGGTATCCACCACCAGCCTGTTTGTGATGGACATGTCGATTTTTAGGGCATTCAGACTCCGACGACAGGATTCCAAATAACCCGTGTGCTAATACCCACCGAAAGTGCCAAAAATCATGAATTTGGGTTTCTGGCTCATAAATGCAAAATGAAGCGAGTTCAACAATAACGAAGACATGGGAATCCACCACCAGCCTGTTTGTGATGGACATGTCGATTTTTAGGGCATTCAGACTCCGACCACAGGATTCCAAATAACCCGTGTGCTAATACCCACCGAAAGTGCCAAAAATCATGAATTTGGGTTTCTGGCTCATAAATGCAAAATGAAGCGAGTTCAACAATAACGAAGACATGGGAATCACCACCAGCCTGTTTGTGATGGACATGTCGATTTTTAGGGCATTCAGACTTCGACGACAGGATTCCAAATAACCCGTGTGCTAATACCCACCGAAAGTGCCAAAAATCATGAATTTGGGTTTCTGGCTCATAAATGCAAAATGAAGCGAGTTCAACAATAACGAAGACATGGGTATCCACCACCAGCCTGTTTGTGATGGACATGTCGATTTTTAGGGCATTCAGACTCCGACGACAGGATTCCAAATAACCCGTGTGCTAATACCCACCGAAAGTGCCAAAAATCATGAATTTGGGTTTCTGGCTCATAAATGCAAAATGAAGCGAGTTCAACAATAACGAAGATCATGGGTATCCACCACCAGCCTGTTTGTGATGGACATGTCGATTTTTAGGGCATTCAGACTCCGACGACAGGATTCCAAATAACCCGTGTGCTAATACCCACCGAAAGTGCCAAAAATCATGAATTTGGGTTTCTGGCTCATAAATGCAAAATGAAGCGAGTTCAACAATAACGAAGACATGGGAATCAACCACCAGCCTGTTTGTGATGGACATGTCGATTTTTAGGGCATTCAGACTTCGACGACAGGATTCCAAATAACCCGTGTGCTAATACCCACCGAAAGTGCCAAAAATCATGAATTTGGGTTTCTGGATCATAAATGCAAAATGAAGCGAGTTCAACAATAACGAAGACATGGGAATCACCACCAGCCTGTTTGTGATGGACATGTCGATTTTTAGGGCATTCAGACTTCGATGACAGGATTCCAAATAACCCGTGTGCTAATACCCACCGAAAGTGCCAAAAATCATGAATTTGGGTTTCTGGCTCATAAATGCAAAATGAAGCGAGTTCAACAATAACGAAGACATGGGTAATCAACCACCAGCCTGTTTGTGATGGACATGTCAATTTTTAGGGCATTCAGACTACGACGACAGGATTCCAAATAACCCGTGTGCTAATACCCACCGAAAGTGCCAAAAATCATGAATTTGGGTTTCTGGCTCATAAATGCAAAATGAAGCGAGTTCAACAATAACGAAGACATGGGTATCCACCACCAGCCTGTTTGTGATGGACATGTCGATTTTTAGGGCATTCAGACTTCGACGACAGGATTCCAAATAACCCGTGTGCTAATACCCACCGAAAGTGCCAAAAATCATGAATTTGGGTTTCTCGCTCATAAATGCAAAATGAAGCGAGTTCAACAATAACGAAGACATGGGAATCAACCACCAGCCTGTTTGTGATGGACATGTCGATTTTTAGGGCATTCAGACTCCGACGACAGGATTCCAAATAACCCGTGTGCTAATACCCACCGAAAGTGCCAAAACTCATGAATTTGGGTTTCTGGCTCATAAATGCAAAATGAAGCGAGTTCAACAATAACGAAGACATGGGAATCCACCACCAGCCTGTTTGTGATGGACATGTCGATTTTTAGGGCATTCAGACTTCGACGACAGGATTCCAAATAACCCGTGTGCTAATACCCACCGAAAGTGCCAAAAATCATGAATTTGGGTTTCTGGATCATAAATGCAAAATGAAGCGAGTTCAACAATAACGAAGACATGGGAATCAACCACCAGCCTGTTTGTGATGGACATGTCGATTTTTAGGGCATTCAGACTTCGACGACAGGATTCCAAATAACCCGTGTGCTAATACCCACCGAAAGTGCCAAAAATCATGAATTTGGGTTTCTGGCTCATAAATGCAAAATGAAGCGAGTTCAACAATAACGAAGACATGGGAATCAACCACCAGCCTGTTTGTGATGGACATGTCGATTTTTAGGGCATTCAGACTTCGACGACAGGATTCCAAATAACCCGTGTGCTAATACCCACCGAAAGTGCCAAAAATCATGAATTTGGGTTTCTGGCTCATAAATGCAAAATGAAGCGAGTTCAACAATAACGAAGACATGGGTATCCACCACCAGCCTGTTTGTGATGGACATGTCGATTTTTAGGGCATTCAGACTTCGACGACAGGATTCCAAATAACCCGTGTGCTAATACCCACCGAAAGTGCCAAAAATCATGAATTTAGGTTTCTGGCTCATAAATGCAAAATGAAGCGAGTTCAACAATAACGAAGATCATGGGTATCCACCACCAGCCTGTTTGTGATGGACATGTCGATTTTTAGGGCATTCAGACTTCCGACGACAGGATTCCAAATAACCCGTGTGCTAATACCCACCGAAAGTGCCAAAATTCATGAATTTGGGTTTCTGGATCATAAATGCAAAATGAAGCGAGTTCAACAATAACGAAGACATGGGTATCCACCACCAGCCTGTTTGTGATGGACATGTCGATTTTTAGGGCATTCAGACTTCGACGACAGGATTCCAAATAACCCGTGTGCTAATACCCACCGAAAGTGCCAAAAATCATGAATTTGGGTTTCTGGATCATAAATGCAAAATGAAGCGAGTTCAACAATAACGAAGACATGGGCATCCACCACCAGCCTATTTGTGATGGACATGTCGATTTTTAGGGCATTCAGACTTCGACGACAGGATTCCAAATAACCCGTGTGCTAATACCCACCGAAAGTGCCAAAAATCATGAACTTGGGTTTCTGGATCATAAATGCAAAATGAAGCGAGTTCAACAATAACGAAGACATGGGAATCCACCACCAGCCTGTTTGTGATGGACATGTCGATTTTTAGGGCATTCAGACTCCGACGACAGGATTCCAAATAACCCGTGTGCTAATACCCACCGAAAGTGCCAAAAATCATGAATTTGGGTTTCTGGCTCATAAATGCAAAATGAAGCGAGTTCAACAATAACGAAGACATGGGTATCCACCACCAGCCTGTTTGTGATGGACATGTCGATTTTTAGGGCATTCAGACTTCCGACGACAGGATTCCAAATAACCCGTGTGCTAATACCCACCGAAAGTGCCAAAAATCATGAATTTGGGTTTCTGCTCATAAATGCAAAATGAAGCGAGTTCAACAATAACGAAGACATGGGTATCCACCACCAGCCTGTTTGTGATGGACATGTCGATTTTTAGGGCATTCAGACTTCGACGACAGGATTCCAAATAACCCGTGTGCTAATACCCACCGAAAGTGCCAAAAATCATGAATTTGGGTTTCTGGCTCATAAATGCAAAATGAAGCGAGTTCAACAATAACGAAGACATGGGTATCCACCACCAGCCTGTTTGTGATGGACATGTCGATTTTTAGGGCATTCAGACTTCCGACGACAGGATTCCAAATAACCCGTGTGCTAATACCCACCGAAAGTGCCAAAAATCATGAATTTGGGTTTCTGGCTCATAAATGCAAAATGAAGCGAGTTCAACAATAACGAAGACATGGGTATCCACCACCAGCCTGTTTGTGATGGACATGTCGATTTTTAGGGCATTCAGACTCCGACGACAGGATTCCAAATAACCCGTGTGCTAATACCCACCGAAAGTGCCAAAAATCATGAATTTGGGTTTCTGGCTCATAAATGCAAAATGAAGCGAGTTCAACAATAACGAAGACATGGGTATCCACCACCAGCCTGTTTGTGATGGACATGTCCATTTTTAGGGCATTCAGACTTCGACGACAGGATTCCAAATAACCCGTGTGCTAATACCCATCGAAAGTGTCAAAAATCATGAATTTGGGTTTCTGGCTCATAAATGCAAAATGAAGCGAGTTCAACAATAACGAAGACATGGGTATCCACCACCAGCCTGTTTGTGATGGACATGTCGATTTTTAGGGCATTCAGACTCCGACGACAGGATTCCAAATAACCCGTGTGCTAATACCCACCGAAAGTGCCAAAAATCATGAATTTGGGTTTCTGGCTCATAAATGCAAAATGAAGCGAGTTCAACAATAACGAAGACATGGGAATCAACCACCAGCCTGTTTGTGATGGACATGTCGATTTTTAGGGCATTCAGAATTCGACGACAGGATTCCAAATAACCCGTGTGCTAATACCCACCGAAAGTGCCAAAAATCATGAATTTGGGTTTCTGGCTCATAAATGCAAAATGAAGCGAGTTCAACAATAACGAAGACATGGGTATCCACCACCAGCCTGTTTGTGATGGACATGTCGATTTTTAGGGCATTCAGACTCCGACGACAGGATTCCAAATAACCCGTGTGCTAATACCCACCGAAAGTGCCAAAAATCATGAATTTGGGTTTCTGGATCATAAATGCAAAATGAAGCGAGTTCAACAATAACGAAGACATGGGTATCCACCACCAGCCTGTTTGTGATGGACATGTCGATTTTTAGGGCATTCAGACTCCGACGACAGGATTCCAAATAACCCGTGTGCTAATACCCACCGAAAGTGCCAAAAATCATGAATTTGGGTTTCTGGCTCATAAATGCAAAATGAAGCGAGTTCAACAATAACGAAGATCATGGGTATCCACCACCAGCCTGTTTGTGATGGACATGTCGATTTTTAGGGCATTCAGACTCGACGACAGGATTCCAAATAACCCGTGTGCTAATACCCACCGAAAGTGCCAAAAATCATGAATTTGGGTTTCTGGCTCATAAATGCAAAATGAAGCGAGTTCAACAATAACGAAGACATGGGAATCAACCACCAGCCTGTTTGTGATGGACATGTCGATTTTTAGGGCATTCAGACTTCGACGACAGGATTCCAAATAACCCGTGTGCTAATACCCACCGAAAGTGCCAAAAATCATGAATTTGGGTTTCTGGCTCATAAATGCAAAATGAAGCGAGTTCAACAATAACGAAGACATGGGTATCCACCACCAGCCTGTTTGTGATGGACATGTCGATTTTTAGGGCATTCAGACTCCGACGACAGGATTCCAAATAACCCGTGTGCTAATACCCACCGAAAGTGCCAAAAATCATGAATTTGGGTTTGTCGCTCATAAATGCAAAATGAAGCGAGTTCAACAATAACGAAGACATGGGTATCCACCACCAGCCTGTTTGTGATGGACATGTCGATTTTTAGGGCATTCAGACTCCGACGACAGGATTCCAAATAACCCGTGTGCTAATACCCACCGAAAGTGCCAAAAATCATGAATTTGGGTTTCTGGCTCGATAAATGCAAAATGAAGCGAGTTCAACAATAACGAAGATCATGGGAATCCACCACCAGCCTATTTGTGATGGACATGTCGATTTTTAGGGCATTCAGACTTCGACGACAGGATTCCAAATAACCCGTGTGCTAATACCCACCGAAAGTGCCAAAAATCATGAATTTGGGTTTCTGGCTCATAAATGCAAAATGAAGCGAGTTCAACAATAACGAAGACATGGGTAATCCACCACCAGCCTGTTTGTGATGGACATGTCGATTTTTAGGGCATTCAGACTCCGACGACAGGATTCCAAATAACCCGTGTGCTAATACCCACCGAAAGTGCCAAAAATCATGAATTTGGGTTTCTGCTCATAAATGCAAAATGAAGCGAGTTCAACAATAACGAAGACATGGGTATCCACCACCAGCCTGTTTGTGATGGACATGTCGATTTTTAGGGCATTCAGACTTCGACGACAGGATTCCAAATAACCCGTGTGCTAATACCCACCGAAAGTGCCAAAAATCATGAATTTGGGTTTGTCGCTCATAAATGCAAAATGAAGCGAGTTCAACAATAACGAAGACATGGGTATCCACCACCAGCCTGTTTGTGATGGACATGTCGATTTTTAGGGCATTCAGACTCCGACGACAGGATTCCAAATAACCCGTGTGCTAATACCCACCGAAAGTGCCAAAAATCATGAATTTGGGTTTGTCGCTCATAAATGCAAAATGAAGCGAGTTCAACAATAACGAAGACATGGGTATCCACCACCAGCCTGTTTGTGATGGACATGTCGATTTTTAGGGCATTCAGACTCCGACGACAGGATTCCAAATAACCCGTGTGCTAATACCCACCGAAAGTGCCAAAAATCATGAATTTGGGTTTCTGGCTCATAAATGCAAAATGAAGCGAGTTCAACAATAACGAAGACATGGGAATCAACCACCAGCCTGTTTGTGATGGACATGTCGATTTTTAGGGCATTCCGACTTCGACGACAGGATTCCAAATAACCCGTGTGCTAATACCCACCGAAAGTGCCAAAAATCATGAATTTGGGTTTGTCGCTCATAAATGCAAAATGAAGCGAGTTCAACAATAACGAAGACATGGGTATCCACCACCAGCCTGTTTGTGATGGACATGTCGATTTTTAGGGCATTCAGACTCCGACGACAGGATTCCAAATAACCCGTGTGCTAATACCCACCGAAAGTGCCAAAAATCATGAATTTGGGTTTCTCGCTCATAAATGCAAAATGAAGCGAGTTCAACAATAACGAAGACATGGGTATCCACCACCAGCCTGTTTGTGATGGACATGTCGATTTTTAGGGCATTCAGACTCCGACGACAGGATTCCAAATAACCCGTGTGCTAATACCCACCGAAAGTGCCAAAAATCATGAATTTGGGTTTCTGGCTCATAAATGCAAAATGAAGCGAGTTCAACAATAACGAAGACATGGGAATCAACCACCAGCCTGTTTGTGATGGACATGTCGATTTTTAGGGCATTCAGACTTCGACGACAGGATTCCAAATAACCCGTGTGCTAATACCCACCGAAAGTGCCAAAAATCATGAATTTGGGTTTCTGGCTCATAAATGCAAAATGAAGCGAGTTCAACAATAACGAAGACATGGGTATCCACCACCAGCCTGTTTGTGATGGACATGTCGATTTTTAGGGCATTCAGACTTCCGACGACAGGATTCCAAATAACCCGTGTGCTAATACCCACCGAAAGTGCCAAAAATCATGAATTTGGGTTTCTGCTCATAAATGCAAAATGAAGCGAGTTCAACAATAACGAAGACATGGGAATCCACCACCAGCCTGTTTGTGATGGACATGTCGATTTTTAGGGCATTCAGACTTCGACGACAGGATTCCAAATAACCCGTGTGCTAATACCCACCGAAAGTGCCAAAAATCATGAATTTGGGTTTCTGGCTCATAAATGCAAAATGAAGCGAGTTCAACAATAACGAAGACATGGGAATCCACCACCAGCCTGTTTGTGATGGACATGTCGATTTTTAGGGCATTCAGACTTCGACGACAGGATTCCAAATAACCCGTGTGCTAATACCCACCGAAAGTGCCAAAAATCATGAATTTGGGTTTCTGGCTCATAAATGCAAAATGAAGCGAGTTCAACAATAACGAAGACATGGGTATCCACCACCAGCCTGTTTGTGATGGACATGTCGATTTTTAGGGCATTCAGACTTCGACGACAGGATTCCAAATAACTCGTGTGCTAATACCCACCGAAAGTGCCAAAATTCATGAATTTGGGTTTCTCGCTCATAAATGCAAAATGAAGCGAGTTCAACAATAACGAAGACATGGGTATCCACCACCAGCCTGTTTGTGATGGACATGTCGATTTTTAGGGCATTCAGACTTCGACGACAGGATTCCAAATAACCCGTGTGCTAATACCCACCGAAAGTGCCAAAAATCATGAATTTGGGTTTCTGGCTCATAAATGCAAAATGAAGCGAGTTCAACAATAACGAAGACATGGGTATCCACCACCAGCCTGTTTGTGATGGACATGTCGATTTTTAGGGCATTCAGACTCCGACGACAGGATTCCAAATAACCCGTGTGCTAATACCCACCGAAAGTGCCAAAAATCATGAATTTGGGTTTCTGGCTCATAAATGCAAAATGAAGCGAGTTCAACAATAACGAAGACATGGGTATCCACCACCAGCCTGTTTGTGATGGACATGTCGATTTTTAGGGCATTCAGACTTCGACGACAGGATTCCAAATAACCCGTGTGCTAATACCCACCGAAAGTGCCAAAAATCATGAATTTGGGTTTCTGGCTCATAAATGCAAAATGAAGCGAGTTCAACAATAACGAAGACATGGGTATCCACCACCAGCCTGTTTGTGATGGACATGTCGATTTTTAGGGCATTCAGACTCCGACGACAGGATTCCAAATAACCCGTGTGCTAATACCCACCGAAAGTGCCAAAAATCATGAATTTGGGTTTCTGGCTCATAAATGCAAAATGAAGCGAGTTCAACAATAACGAAGACATGGGAATCCACCACCAGCCTGTTTGTGATGGACATGTCGATTTTTAGGGCATTCAGACTTCCGACGACAGGATTCCAAATAACCCGTGTGCTAATACCCACCGAAAGTGCCAAAAATCATGAATTTGGGTTTCTGGCTCATAAATGCAAAATGAAGCGAGTTCAACAATAACGAAGACATGGGAATCCACCACCAGCCTGTTTGTGATGGACATGTCGATTTTTAGGGCATTCAGACTTCGACGACAGGATTCCAAATAACTCGTGTGCTAATACCCACCGAAAGTGCCAAAATTCATGAATTTGGGTTTCTCGCTCATAAATGCAAAATGAAGCGAGTTCAACAATAACGAAGACATGGGTATCCACCACCAGCCTGTTTGTGATGGACATGTCGATTTTTAGGGCATTCAGACTCCGACGACAGGATTCCAAATAACCCGTGTGCTAATACCCACCGAAAGTGCCAAAAATCATGAATTTGGGTTTCTGGCTCGATAAATGCAAAATGAAGCGAGTTCAACAATAACGAAGACATGGGAATCCACCACCAGCCTGTTTGTGATGGACATGTCGATTTTTAGGGCATTCAGACTTCGACGACAGGATTCCAAATAACCCGTGTGCTAATACCCACCGAAAGTGCCAAAAATCATGAATTTGGGTTTCTGGATCATAAATGCAAAATGAAGCGAGTTCAACAATAACGAAGACATGGGTATCCACCACCAGCCTGTTTGTGATGGACATGTCGATTTTTAGGGCATTCAGACTCCGACGACAGGATTCCAAATAACCCGTGTGCTAATACCCACCGAAAGTGCCAAAAATCATGAATTTGGGTTTCTGGCTCATAAATGCAAAATGAAGTGAGTTCAAAAATAACGAAGATCATGGGTATCCACCACCAGCCTGTTTGTGATGGACATGTCGATTTTTAGGGCATTCAGACTCCGACTACAGGATTCCAAATAACCCGTGTGCTAATACCCACCGAAAGTGCCAAAAATCATGAATTTGGGTTTCTGGCCGATACATGCAAAATGAAGCGAGTTCAACAATAACGAAGACATGGGAATCCACCACCAGCCTGTTTGTGATGGACATGTCGATTTTTAGGGCATTCAGACTTCGACGACAGGATTCCAAATAACCCGTGTGCTAATACCCACCGAAAGTGCCAAAAATCATGAATTTGGGTTTGTCGCTCATAAATGCAAAATGAAGCGAGTTCAACAATAACGAAGACATGGGTATCCACCACCAGCCTGTTTGTGATGGACATGTCAATTTTTAGGGCATTCAGACTCCGACGACAGGATTCCAAATAACCCGTGTGCTAATACCCACCGAAAGTGCCAAAAATCATGAATTTGGGTTTCTGGCTCATAAATGCAAAATGAAGTGAGTTCAAAAATAACGAAGATCATGGGTATCCACCACCAGCCTGTTTGTGATGGACATGTCGATTTTAGGGCATTCAGACTCCGACGACAGGATTCCAAATAACCCGTGTGCTAATACCCACCGAAAGTGCCAAAAATCATGAATTTGGGTTTCTGGCTCATAAATGCAAAATGAAGCGAGTTCAACAATAACGAAGACATGGGAATCAACCACCAGCCTGTTTGTGATGGACATGTCGATTTTTAGGGCATTCCGACTTCGACGACAGGATTCCAAATAACCCGTGTGCTAATACCCACCGAAAGTGCCAAAAATCATGAATTTGGGTTTCTGCTCATAAATGCAAAATGAAGCGAGTTCAACAATAACGAAGACATGGGTATCCACCACCAGCCTGTTTGTGATGGACATGTCGATTTTTAGGGCATTCAGACTTCCGACGACAGGATTCCAAATAACCCGTGTGCTAATACCCACCGAAAGTGCCAAAAATCATGAATTTGGGTTTCTGGCTCATAAATGCAAAATGAAGCGAGTTCAACAATAACGAAGACATGGGTATCCACCACCAGCCTGTTTGTGATGGACATGTCAATTTTTAGGGCATTCAGACTTCGACGACAGGATTCCAAATAACCCGTGTGCTAATACCCACCGAAAGTGCCAAAAATCATGAATTTGGGTTTCTGGCTCATAAATGCAAAATGAAGCGAGTTCAACAATAACGAAGACATGGGTATCCACCACCAGCCTGTTTGTGATGGACATGTCGATTTTTAGGGCATTCAGACTTCGACGACAGGATTCCAAATAACCCGTGTGCTAATACCCACCGAAAGTGCCAAAAATCATGAATTTGGGTTTCTGGCTCATAAATGCAAAATGAAGCGAGTTCAACAATAACGAAGACATGGGTATCCACCACCAGCCTGTTTGTGATGGACATGTCGATTTTTAGGGCATTCAGACTTCGACGACAGGATTCCAAATAACCCGTGTGCTAATACCCACCGAAAGTGCCAAAAATCATGAATTTGGGTTTCTGGCTCATAAATGCAAAATGAAGCGAGTTCAACAATAACGAAGACATGGGTATCCACCACCAGCCTGTTTGTGATGGACATGTCGATTTTTAGGGCATTCAGACTCCGACGACAGGATTCCAAATAACCCGTGTGCTAATACCCACCGAAAGTGCCAAAAATCATGAATTTGGGTTTCTGGCTCATAAATGCAAAATGAAGCGAGTTCAACAATAACGAAGACATGGGAATCCACCACCAGCCTGTTTGTGATGGACATGTCGATTTTTAGGGCATTCAGACTTCGACGACAGGATTCCAAATAACCCGTGTGCTAATACCCACCGAAAGTGCCAAAAATCATGAATTTGGGTTTCTGGCTCATAAATGCAAAATGAAGCGAGTTCAACAATAACGAAGACATGGGTATCCACCACCAGCCTGTTTGTGATGGACATGTCGATTTTTAGGGCATTCAGACTCCGACGACAGGATTCCAAATAACCCGTGTGCTAATACCCACCGAAAGTGCCAAAAATCATGAATTTGGGTTTCTCGCTCATAAATGCAAAATGAAGCGAGTTCAACAATAACGAAGACATGGGTATCCACCACCAGCCTGTTTGTGATGGACATGTCAATTTTTAGGGCATTCAGACTCCGACGACAGGATTCCAAATAACCCGTGTGCTAATACCCACCGAAAGTGCCAAAAATCATGAATTTGGGTTTCTGGCTCATAAATGCAAAATGAAGCGAGTTCAACAATAACGAAGACATGGGAATCCACCACCAGCCTGTTTGTGATGGACATGTCGATTTTTAGGGCATTCAGACTTCGACGACAGGATTCCAAATAACCCGTGTGCTAATACCCACCGAAAGTGCCAAAAATCATGAATTTGGGTTTCTGGCTCATAAATGCAAAATGAAGCGAGTTCAACAATAACGAAGACATGGGTATCCACCACCAGCCTGTTTGTGATGGACATGTCAATTTTTAGGGCATTCAGACTTCGACGACAGGATTCCAAATAACCCGTGTGCTAATACCCACCGAAAGTGCCAAAAATCATGAATTTGGGTTTCTGGCTCATAAATGCAAAATGAAGCGAGTTCAACAATAACGAAGACATGGGTATCCACCACCAGCCTGTTTGTGATGGACATGTCGATTTTTAGGGCATTCAGACTTCGACGACAGGATTCCAAATAACCCGTGTGCTAATACCCACCGAAAGTGCCAAAATTCATGAATTTGGGTTTCTCGCTCATAAATGCAAAATGAAGCGAGTTCAACAATAACGAAGACATGGGTATCCACCACCAGCCTGTTTGTGATGGACATGTCGATTTTTAGGGCATTCAGACTCCGACGACAGGATTCCAAATAACCCGTGTGCTAATACCCACCGAAAGTGCCAAAAATCATGAATTTGGGTTTCTGGCTCATAAATGCAAAATGAAGCGAGTTCAACAATAACGAAGACATGGGTATCCACCACCAGCCTGTTTGTGATGGACATGTCGATTTTTAGGGCATTCAGACTCCGACGACAGGATTCCAAATAACCCGTGTGCTAATACCCACCGAAAGTGCCAAAATTCATGAATTTGGGTTTCTGGCTCATAAATGCAAAATGAAGCGAGTTCAACAATAACGAAGACATGGGTATCCACCACCAGCCTGTTTGTGATGGACATGTCGATTTTTAGGGCATTCAGACTTCGACGACAGGATTCCAAATAACCCGTGTGCTAATACCCACCGAAAGTGCCAAAAATCAGGAATTTGGGTTTGTCGCTCATAAATGCAAAATGAAGCGAGTTCAACAATAACGAAGACATGGGTATCCACCACCAGCCTGTTTGTGATGGACATGTCGATTTTTAGGGCATTCAGACTCCGACGACAGGATTCCAAATAACCCGTGTGCTAATACCCACCGAAAGTGCCAAAAATCTATGAATTTGGGTTTCTCGCTCGATAAATGCAAAATGAAGCGAGTTCAACAATAACGAAGATCATGGGCATCCACCACCAGCCTGTTTGTGATGGACATGTCGATTTTTAGGGCATTCAGACTCCGACGACAGGATTCCAAATAACCCGTGTGCTAATACCCACCGAAAGTGCCAAAAATCATGAATTTGGGTTTCTGGCTCATAAATGCAAAATGAAGCGAGTTCAACAATAACGAAGACATGGGTAATCCACCACCAGCCTGTTTGTGATGGACATGTCGATTTTTAGGGCATTCAGACTTCGACGACAGGATTCCAAATAACCCGTGTGCTAATACCCACCGAAAGTGCCAAAAATCATGAATTTGGGTTTCTGGCTCATAAATGCAAAATGAAGCGAGTTCAACAATAACGAAGACATGGGTATCCACCACCAGCCTGTTTGTGATGGACATGTCGATTTTTAGGGCATTCAGACTTCGACGACAGGATTCCAAATAACCCGTGTGCTAATACCCACCGAAAGTGCCAAAAATCATGAATTTGGGTTTCTGCTCATAAATGCAAAATGAAGCGAGTTCAACAATAACGAAGACATGGGTATCCACCACCAGCCTGTTTCTGATGGACATGTCGATTTTTAGGGCATTCAGACTCCGACGACAGGATTCCAAATAACCCGTGTGCTAATACCCACCGAAAGTGCCAAAAATCATGAATTTGGGTTTCTGGCTCATAAATGCAAAATGAAGCGAGTTCAACAATAACGAAGACATGGGTATCCACCACCAGCCTGTTTGTGATGGACATGTCGATTTTTAGGGCATTCAGACTTCCGACGACAGGATTCCAAATAACCCGTGTGCTAATACCCACCGAAAGTGCCAAAAATCATGAATTTGGGTTTCTGGCTCATAAATGCAAAATGAAGCGAGTTCAACAATAACGAAGACATGGGTATCAACCACCAGCCTGTTTGTGATGGACATGTCGATTTTTAGGGCATTCCGACTTCGACGACAGGATTCCAAATAACCCGTGTGCTAATACCCACCGAAAGTGCCAAAAATCATGAATTTGGGTTTCTGGCTCATAAATGCAAAATGAAGCGAGTTCAACAATAACGAAGACATGGGTATCCACCACCAGCCTGTTTGTGATGGACATGTCGATTTTTAGGGCATTCAGACTTCCGACGACAGGATTCCAAATAACCCGTGTGCTAATACCCACCGAAAGTGCCAAAAATCATGAATTTGGGTTTCTGGCTCATAAATGCAAAATGAAGCGAGTTCAACAATAACGAAGATCATGGGTATCCACCACCAGCCTGTTTGTGATGGACATGTCGATTTTTAGGGCATTCAGACTCCGACGACAGGATTCCAAATAACCCGTGTGCTAATACCCACCGAAAGTGCCAAAAATCATGAATTTGGGTTTCTGGCTCATAAATGCAAAATGAAGCGAGTTCAACAATAACGAAGACATGGGAATCAACCACCAGCCTGTTTGTCGATGGACATGTCGATTTTTAGGGCATTCAGACTTCGACGACAGGATTCCAAATAACCCGTGTGCTAATACCCACCGAAAGTGCCAAAAATCATGAATTTGGGTTTCTGGCTCATAAATGCAAAATGAAGCGAGTTCAACAATAACGAAGACATGGGTATCCACCACCAGCCTGTTTGTGATGGACATGTCGATTTTTAGGGCATTCAGACTCCGACGACAGGATTCCAAATAACCCGTGTGCTAATACCCACCGAAAGTGCCAAAAATTCATGAATTTGGGTTTCTGGCTCATAAATGCAAAATGAAGCGAGTTCAACAATAACGAAGACATGGGTATCCACCACCAGCCTGTTTGTGATGGACATGTCGATTTTTAGGGCATTCAGACTCCGACGACAGGATTCCAAATAACCCGTGTGCTAATACCCACCGAAAGTGCCAAAAATCATGAATTTGGGTTTCTGGCTCATAAATGCAAAATGAAGCGAGTTCAACAATAACGAAGACATGGGAATCCACCACCAGCCTGTTTGTGATGGACATGTCGATTTTTAGGGCATTCAGACTTCGACGACAGGATTCCAAATAACTCGTGTGCTAATACCCACCGAAAGTGCCAAAATTCATGAATTTGGGTTTCTCGCTCATAAATGCAAAATGAAGCGAGTTCAACAATAACGAAGACATGGGTATCCACCACCAGCCTGTTTGTGATGGACATGTCGATTTTTAGGGCATTCAGACTCCGACGACAGGATTCCAAATAACCCGTGTGCTAATACCCACCGAAAGTGCCAAAAATCATGAATTTGGGTTTCTGGCTCATAAATGCAAAATGAAGTGAGTTCAAAAATAACGAAGATATGGGTATCCACCACCAGCCTGTTTGTGATGGACATGTCGATTTTTAGGGCATTCAGACTCCGACGACAGGATTCCAAATAACCCGTGTGCTAATACCCACCGAAAGTGCCAAAAATCATGAATTTGGGTTTCTGGCCGATAAATGCAAAATGAAGCGAGTTCAACAATAACGAAGACATGGGAATCAACCACCAGCCTGTTTGTGATGGACATGTCGATTTTTAGGGCATTCCGACTTCGACGACAGGATTCCAAATAACCCGTGTGCTAATACCCACCGAAAGTGCCAAAAATCATGAATTTGGGTTTGTCGCTCATAAATGCAAAATGAAGCGAGTTCAACAATAACGAAGACATGGGTATCCACCACCAGCCTGTTTGTGATGGACATGTCGATTTTTAGGGCATTCAGACTCCGACGACAGGATTCCAAATAACCCGTGTGCTAATACCCACCGAAAGTGCCAAAAATCATGAATTTGGGTTTCTCGCTCATAAATGCAAAATGAAGCGAGTTCAACAATAACGAAGATCATGGGAATCCACCACCAGCCTGTTTGTGATGGACATGTCGATTTTTAGGGCATTCAGACTCCGACGACAGGATTCCAAATAACCCGTGTGCTAATACCCACCGAAAGTGCCAAAAATCATGAATTTGGGTTTCTGGCTCATAAATGCAAAATGAAGCGAGTTCAACAATAACGAAGACATGGGAATCAACCACCAGCCTGTTTGTGATGGACATGTCGATTTTTAGGGCATTCAGACTTCGACGACAGGATTCCAAATAACCCGTGTGCTAATACCCACCGAAAGTGCCAAAAATCATGAATTTGGGTTTCTGGCTCATAAATGCAAAATGAAGCGAGTTCAACAATAACGAAGACATGGGTATCCACCACCAGCCTGTTTGTGATGGACATGTCGATTTTTAGGGCATTCGGACTCCAACTACAGGATTCCAAATAACCCGTGTGCTAATACCCACCGAAAGTGCCAAAAATCAGGAATTTGGGTTTCTGGCCGATACATGCAAAATGAAGCGAGTTCAACAATAACGAAGACATGGGAATCTACCACCAGCCTGTTTGTGATGGACATGTCGATTTTTAGGGCATTCAGACTCCGACGACAGGATTCCAAATAACCCGTGTGCTAATACCCACCGAAAGTGCCAAAAATCATGAATTTGGGTTTCTGGCTCATAAATGCAAAATGAAGCGAGTTCAACAATAACGAAGACATGGGTAATCCACCACCAGCCTGTTTGTGATGGACATGTCGATTTTTAGGGCATTCAGACTTCGACGACAGGATTCCAAATAACCCGTGTGCTAATACCCACCGAAAGTGCCAAAAATCAGGAATTTGGGTTTCTGGCCGATACATGCAAAATGAAGCGAGTTCAACAATAACGAAGACATGGGTATCCACCACCAGCCTGTTTGTGATGGACATGTCGATTTTTAGGGCATTCAGACTCCGACGACAGGATTCCAAATAACCCGTGTGCTAATACCCACCGAAAGTGCCAAAAATCAGGAATTTGGGTTTCTGGCCGATACATGCAAAATGAAGCGAGTTCAACAATAACGAAGACATGGGAATCAACCACCAGCCTGTTTGTGATGGACATGTCGATTTTTAGGGCATTCAGACTTCGACGACAGGATTCCAAATAACCCGTGTGCTAATACCCACCGAAAGTGCCAAAAATCATGAATTTGGGTTTCTGGCTCATAAATGCAAAATGAAGCGAGTTCAACAATAACGAAGACATGGGTATCCACCACCAGCCTGTTTGTGATGGACATGTCAATTTTTAGGGCATTCAGACTTCGACGACAGGATTCCAAATAACCCGTGTGCTAATACCCACCGAAAGTGCCAAAAATCATGAATTTGGGTTTCTGGCTGATACATGCAAAATGAAGCGAGTTCAACAATAACGAAGACATGGGTAATCCACCACCAGCCTGTTTGTGATGGACATGTCGATTTTTAGGGCATTCAGACTCCGACGACAGGATTCCAAATAACCCGTGTGCTAATACCCACCGAAAGTGCCAAAAATCATGAATTTGGGTTTCTGGCTCATAAATGCAAAATGAAGCGAGTTCAACAATAACGAAGACATGGGTATCCACCACCAGCCTGTTTGTGATGGACATGTCGATTTTTAGGGCATTCAGACTCCGACGACAGGATTCCAAATAACCCGTGTGCTAATACCC
Organism: Lycium barbarum; assembly: GCF_019175385.1. Lineage (NCBI taxonomy): Eukaryota > Viridiplantae > Streptophyta > Magnoliopsida > Solanales > Solanaceae > Lycium > Lycium barbarum. The sequence continues at coordinate 32,662 of NC_083337.1, read as the reverse complement.
ACCGAAAGTGCCAAAAATCATGAATTTGGGTTTCTGGCTCATAAATGCAAAATGAAGCGAGTTCAACAATAACGAAGACATGGGTATCCACCACCAGCCTGTTTGTGATGGACATGTCGATTTTTAGGGCATTCAGACTTCGACGACAGGATTCCAAATAACCCGTGTGCTAATACCCACCGAAAGTGCCAAAAATCAGGAATTTGGGTTTGTCGCTCATAAATGCAAAATGAAGCGAGTTCAACAATAACGAAGACATGGGTATCCACCACCAGCCTGTTTGTGATGGACATGTCAATTTTTAGGGCATTCAGACTCCGACGACAGGATTCCAAATAACCGGTGTGCTAATACCCACCGAAAGTCCTAAAAATTCATGAATTTGGGTTTCTCGCTCGTAAATGCAAAATGAAGCGAGATCAAAAATAACGAAGTCATGGGCATCCACCACCAGCCTATTTGTGATGGACATGTCGATTTTTAGGGCATTCGGACTCCGACTACAGGATTCCAAATAACCCGTGTGCTAATACCCACCGAAAGTGCCAAAAATCATGAATTTGGGTTTCTGGATCATAAATGCAAAATGAAGCGAGTTCAACAATAACGAAGACATGGGTATCCACCACCAGCCTGTTTGTGATGGACATGTCGATTTTTAGGGCATTCAGACTTCCGACGACAGGATTCCAAATAACCCGTGTGCTAATACCCACCGAAAGTGCCAAAAATCATGAATTTGGGTTTCTGGCTCATAAATGCAAAATGAAGCGAGTTCAACAATAACGAAGACATGGGTATCCACCACCAGCCTGTTTGTGATGGACATGTCGATTTTTAGGGCATTCAGATTCCGACGACAGGATTCCAAATAACCCGTGTGCTAATACCCACCGAAAGTGCCAAAAATCATGAATTTGGGTTTCTGCTCATAAATGCAAAATGAAGCGAGTTCAACAATAACGAAGACATGGGTATCCACCACCAGCCTGTTTGTGATGGACATGTCGATTTTTAGGGCATTCAGACTTCGACGACAGGATTCCAAATAACCCGTGTGCTAATACCCACCGAAAGTGCCAAAAATCATGAATTTGGGTTTCTGGCTCATAAATGCAAAATGAAGCGAGTTCAACAATAACGAAGACATGGGTATCCACCACCAGCCTGTTTGTGATGGACATGTCAATTTTTAGGGCATTCAGACTTCGACGACAGGATTCCAAATAACCCGTGTGCTAATACCCACCGAAAGTGCCAAAAATCAGGAATTTGGGTTTCTGGCCGATACATGCAAAATGAAGCGAGTTCAACAATAACGAAGACATGGGAATCCACCACCAGCCTGTTTGTGATGGACATGTCGATTTTTAGGGCATTCAGACTTCGACGACAGGATTCCAAATAACCCGTGTGCTAATACCCACCGAAAGTGCCAAAAATCATGAATTTGGGTTTCTGGCTCATAAATGCAAAATGAAGCGAGTTCAACAATAACGAAGACATGGGTATCCACCACCAGCCTGTTTGTGATGGACATGTCGATTTTTAGGGCATTCAGACTCCGACGACAGGATTCCAAATAACCCGTGTGCTAATACCCACCGAAAGTGCCAAAAATCATGAATTTGGGTTTCTGGCTCATAAATGCAAAATGAAGCGAGTTCAACAATAACGAAGACATGGGAATCAACCACCAGCCTGTTTGTGATGGACATGTCGATTTTTAGGGCATTCAGACTTCGACGACAGGATTCCAAATAACCCGTGTGCTAATACCCACCGAAAGTGCCAAAAATCATGAATTTGGGTTTCTGGATCATAAATGCAAAATGAAGCGAGTTCACCAATAACGAAGACATGGGAATCAACCACCAGCCTGTTTGTGATGGACATGTCGATTTTTAGGGCATTCCAACTTCGACGACAGGATTCCAAATAACCCGTGTGCTAATACCCACCGAAAGTGCCAAAAATCAGGAATTTGGGTTTGTCGCTCATAAATGCAAAATGAAGCGAGTTCAACAATAACGAAGACATGGGTATCCACCACCAGCCTGTTTGTGATGGACATGTCGATTTTTAGGGCATTCAGACTCCGACGACAGGATTCCAAATAACCCGTGTGCTAATACCCACCGAAAGTGCCAAAAATCATGAATTTGGGTTTCTGGCTCATAAATGCAAAATGAAGTGAGTTCAAAAATAACGAAGATATGGGTATCCACCACCAGCCTGTTTGTGATGGACATGTCGATTTTTAGGGCATTCAGACTCCGACGACAGGATTCCAAATAACCCGTGTGCTAATACCCACCGAAAGTGCCAAAAATCATGAATTTGGGTTTCTGGCCGATACATGCAAAATGAAGCGAGTTCAACAATAACGAAGACATGGGAATCAACCACCAGCCTGTTTGTGATGGACATGTCGATTTTTAGGGCATTCAGACTTCGACGACAGGATTCCAAATAACCCGTGTGCTAATACCCACCGAAAGTGCCAAAAATCATGAATTTGGGTTTCTGGCTCATAAATGCAAAATGAAGCGAGTTCAACAATAACGAAGACATGGGAATCCACCACCAGCCTGTTTGTGATGGACATGTCGATTTTTAGGGCATTCAGACTTCGACGACAGGATTCCAAATAACCCGTGTGCTAATACCCACCGAAAGTGCCAAAAATCATGAATTTGGGTTTCTGGCTCATAAATGCAAAATGAAGTGAGTTCAAAAATAACGAAGATATGGGTATCCACCACCAGCCTGTTTGTGATGGACATGTCGATTTTTAGGGCATTCAGACTCCGACGACAGGATTCCAAATAACCCGTGTGCTAATACCCACCGAAAGTGCCAAAAATCATGAATTTGGGTTTCTGGCCGATACATGCAAAATGAAGCGAGTTCAACAATAACGAAGACATGGGAATCAACCACCAGCCTGTTTGTGATGGACATGTCGATTTTTAGGGCATTCAGACTTCGACGACAGGATTCCAAATAACCCGTGTGCTAATACCCACCGAAAGTGCCAAAAATCATGAATTTGGGTTTTCTGCTCATAAATGCAAAATGAAGCGAGTTCAACAATAACGAAGACATGGGTATCCACCACCAGCCTGTTTGTGATGGACATGTCAATTTTTAGGGCATTCAGACTTCGACGACAGGATTCCAAATAACCCGTGTGCTAATACCCACCGAAAGTGCCAAAAATCATGAATTTGGGTTTCTCGCTCATAAATGCAAAATGAAGCGAGTTCAACAATAACGAAGACATGGGTATCCACCACCAGCCTGTTTGTGATGGACATGTCGATTTTTAGGGCATTCAGACTCCGACGACAGGATTCCAAATAACCCGTGTGCTAATACCCACCGAAAGTGCCAAAAATCATGAATTTGGGTTTCTGGATCATAAATGCAAAATGAAGCGAGTTCAACAATAACGAAGACATGGGTATCCACCACCAGCCTGTTTGTGATGGACATGTCGATTTTTAGGGCATTCAGACTCCGACGACAGGATTCCAAATAACCCGTGTGCTAATACCCACCGAAAGTGCCAAAAATCATGAATTTGGGTTTCTGGCTCATAAATGCAAAATGAAGCGAGTTCAACAATAACGAAGACATGGGAATCAACCACCAGCCTGTTTGTGATGGACATGTCGATTTTTAGGGCATTCCGACTTCGACGACAGGATTCCAAATAACCCGTGCGCTAATACCCACCGAAAGTGCCAAAATTCATGAATTTGGGTTTCTCGCTCATAAATGCAAAATGAAGCGAGTTCAACAATAACGAAGACATGGGTATCCACCACCAGCCTGTTTGTGATGGACATGTCGATTTTTAGGGCATTCAGACTCCGACGACAGGATTCCAAATAACCCGTGTGCTAATACCCACCGAAAGTGCCAAAAATCATGAATTTGGGTTTCTGGCTCATAAATGCAAAATGAAGCGAGTTCAACAATAACGAAGATCATGGGTATCCACCACCAGCCTGTTTGTGATGGACATGTCGATTTTTAGGGCATTCGGACTCCAACTACAGGATTCCAAATAACCCGTGTGCTAATACCCACCGAAAGTGCCAAAAATCATGAATTTGGGTTTCTGGCCGATAAATGCAAAATGAAGCGAGTTCAACAATAACGAAGACATGGGAATCAACCACCAGCCTGTTTGTGATGGACATGTCGATTTTTAGGGCATTCAGACTTCGACGACAGGATTCCAAATAACCCGTGTGCTAATACCCACCGAAAGTGCCAAAAATCATGAACTTGGGTTTCTGGATCATAAATGCAAAATGAAGCGAGTTCAACAATAACGAAGACATGGGAATCAACCACCAGCCTGTTTGTCGATGGACATGTCGATTTTTAGGGCATTCAGACTTCGACGACAGGATTCCAAATAACCCGTGTGCTAATACTCACCGAAAGTGCCAAAAATCATGAATTTGGGTTTCTGGCCCATAAATGCAAAATGAAGCGAGTTCAACAATAACGAAGACATGGGAATCCACCACCAGCCTGTTTGTGATGGACATGTCGATTTTTAGGGCATTCAGACTTCGACGACAGGATTCCAAATAACCCGTGTGCTAATACCCACCGAAAGTGCCAAAAATCATGAATTTGGGTTTCTGGCTCATAAATGCAAAATGAAGCGAGTTCAACAATAACGAAGACATGGGTATCCACCACCAGCCTGTTTGTGATGGACATGTCTATTTTTAGGGCATTCAGACTCCGACGACAGGATTCCAAATAACCCGTGTGCTAATACCCACCGAAAGTGCCAAAAATCAGGAATTTGGGTTTCTGGCCGATAAATGCAAAATGAAGCGAGTTCAACAATAACGAAGACATGGGAATCAACCACCAGCCTGTTTGTGATGGACATGTCGATTTTTAGGGCATTCCGACTTCGACGACAGGATTCCAAATAACCCGTGTGCTAATACCCACCGAAAGTGCCAAAAATCATGAATTTGGGTTTGTCGCTCATAAATGCAAAATGAAGCGAGTTCAACAATAACGAAGACATGGGTATCCACCACCAGCCTGTTTGTGATGGACATGTCGATTTTTAGGGCATTCAGACTCCGACAACAGGATTCCAAATAACCCGTGTGCTAATACCCACCGAAAGTGCCAAAAATCATGAATTTGGGTTTCTGGATCATAAATGCAAAATGAAGTGAGTTCAAAAATAACGAAGATATGGGTATCCACCACCAGCCTGTTTGTGATGGACATGTCGATTTTTAGGGCATTCAGACTCCGACGACAGGATTCCAAATAACCCGTGTGCTAATACCCACCGAAAGTGCCAAAAATCATGAATTTGGGTTTCTGGCCGATAAATGCAAAATGAAGCGAGTTCAACAATAACGAAGACATGGGAATCCACCACCAGCCTGTTTGTGATGGACATGTCGATTTTTAGGGCATTCAGACTTCGACGACAGGATTCCAAATAACCCGTGTGCTAATACCCACCGAAAGTGCCAAAAATCATGAATTTGGGTTTCTGCTCATAAATGCAAAATGAAGCGAGTTCAACAATAACGAAGACATGGGTAATCCACCACCAGCCTGTTTGTGATGGACATGTCGATTTTTAGGGCATTCAGACTTCCGACGACAGGATTCCAAATAACCCGTGTGCTAATACCCACCGAAAGTGCCAAAAATCATGAATTTGGGTTTCTCGCTCATAAATGCAAAATGAAGCGAGTTCAACAATAACGAAGATCATGGGTATCCACCACCAGCCTATTTGTGATGGACATGTCGATTTTTAGGGCATTCAGACTTCCGACGACAGGATTCCAAATAACCCGTGTGCTAATACCCACCGAAAGTGCCAAAAATCATGAATTTGGGTTTCTGGCTCATAAATGCAAAATGAAGCGAGTTCAACAATAACGAAGACATGGGTATCCACCACCAGCCTGTTTGTGATGGACATGTCGATTTTTAGGGCATTCAGACTCCGACGACAGGATTCCAAATAACCCGTGTGCTAATACCCACCGAAAGTGCCAAAAATCATGAATTTGGGTTTCTGGCTCATAAATGCAAAATGAAGCGAGTTCAACAATAACGAAGACATGGGAATCCACCACCAGCCTGTTTGTGATGGACATGTCGATTTTTAGGGCATTCAGACTTCGACGACAGGATTCCAAATAACCCGTGTGCTAATACCCACCGAAAGTGCCAAAAATCATGAATTTGGGTTTCTGGCTCATAAATGCAAAATGAAGCGAGTTCAACAATAACGAAGACATGGGTATCCACCACCAGCCTGTTTGTGATGGACATGTCGATTTTTAGGGCATTCAGACTCCGACGACAGGATTCCAAATAACCCGTGTGCTAATACCCACCGAAAGTGCCAAAAATCATGAATTTGGGTTTCTGGCTCATAAATGCAAAATGAAGCGAGTTCAACAATAACGAAGACATGGGTATCCACCACCAGCCTGTTTGTGATGGACATGTCGATTTTTAGGGCATTCAGACTTCGACGACAGGATTCCAAATAACCCGTGTGCTAATACCCACCGAAAGTGCCAAAAATCATGAATTTGGGTTTCTGGCTCATAAATGCAAAATGAAGCGAGTTCAACAATAACGAAGACATGGGTATCCACCACCAGCCTGTTTGTGATGGACATGTCGATTTTTAGGGCATTCAGACTCCGACGACAGGATTCAAATAACCCGTGTGCTAATACCCACCGAAAGTGCCAAAAATCTTGAATTTGGGTTTCTGGCCGATAAATGCAAAATGAAGCGAGTTCAACAATAACGAAGACATGGGCATCCACCACCAGCCTGTTTGTGATGGACATGTCGATTTTTAGGGCATTCAGACTTCGACGACAGGATTCCAAATAACCCGTGTGCTAATACCCACCGAAAGTGCCAAAATTCATGAATTTGGGTTTCTGGCTCATAAATGCAAAATGAAGCGAGTTCAACAATAACGAAGACATGGGTAATCCACCACCAGCCTATTTGTGATGGACATGTCGATTTTTAGGGCATTCGGACTCCGACTACAGGATTCCAAATAACCCGTGTGCTAATACCCACCGAAAGTGCCAAAATTCATGAATTTGGGTTTCTGGATCATAAATGCAAAATGAAGCGAGTTCAACAATAACGAAGTCATGGGCATCCGCCACCAGCCTATTTGTGATGGACATGTCGATTTTTAGGGCATTCAAACTTCGACGACAGGATTCCAAATAACCCGTGTGCTAATACCCACCGAAAGTGCCAAAAATCATGAACTTGGGTTTCTGGATCACAAATGCAAAATGAAGCGAGTTCAACAATAACGAAGACATGGAAATCAACCACCAGCCTGTTTGTGATGGACATGTCGATTTTTAGGGCATTCAGACTCGACGACAGGATTCCAAATAACCCGTGTGCTAATACCCACCGAAAGTGCCAAAAATCATGAACTTGGGTTTCTGGATCATAAATGCAAAATGAAGCGAGTTCAACAATAACGAAGACATGGGAATCAACCACCAGCCTGTTTGTGATGGACATGTCGATTTTTAGGGCATTCAGACTTCGACGACAGGATTCCAAATAACCCGTGTGCTAATACCCACCGAAAGTGCCAAAAATCATGAATTTGGGTTTCTGGCTCATAAATGCAAAATGAAGCGAGTTCAACAATAACGAAGACATGGGTATCCACCACCAGCCTGTTTGTGATGGACATGTCGATTTTTAGGGCATTCAGACTTCGACGACAGGATTCCAAATAACCCGTGTGCTAATACCCACCGAAAGTGCCAAAAATCATGAATTTGGGTTTCTCGCTCATAAATGCAAAATGAAGCGAGTTCAACAATAACGAAGACATGGGTATCCACCACCAGCCTGTTTGTGATGGACATGTCGATTTTTAGGGCATTCAGACTCCGACGACAGGATTCCAAATAACCCGTGTGCTAATACCCACCGAAAGTGCCAAAAATCATGAATTTGGGTTTCTGGATCATAAATGCAAAATGAAGCGAGTTCAACAATAACGAAGACATGGGAATCAACCACCAGCCTGTTTGTGATGGACATGTCGATTTTTAGGGCATTCAGACTCCGACGACAGGATTCCAAATAACCCGTGTGCTAATACCCACCGAAAGTGCCAAAAATCATGAATTTGGGTTTCTGGATCATAAATGCAAAATGAAGCGAGTTCAACAATAACGAAGACATGGGAATCCGCCACCAGCCTATTTGTGATGGACATGTCGATTTTTAGGGCATTCAAACTTCGACGACAGGATTCCAAATAACCCGTATGCTAATACCCATCGAAAGTGCCAAAAATCATGAACTTGGGTTTCTGGATCACAAATGCAAAATGAAGCGAGTTCAACAATAACGAAGACATGGGTATCCACCACCAGCCTATTTGTGATGGACATGTCGATTTTTAGGGCATTCAGACTCCGACGACAGGATTCCAAATAACCCGTGTGCTAATACCCACCGAAAGTGCCAAAATTCATGAATTTGGGTTTCTGGCTCATAAATGCAAAATGAAGCGAGTTCAACAATAACGAAGATCATGGGTAATCCACCACCAGCCTGTTTGTGATGGACATGTCGATTTTTAGGGCATTCAGACTCGACGACAGGATTCCAAATAACCCGTGTGCTAATACCCACCGAAAGTGCCAAAAATCATGAATTTGGGTTTCTGGCCGATAAATGCAAAATGAAGCGAGTTCAACAATAACGAAGACATGGGAATCAACCACCAGCCTGTTTGTGATGGACATGTCGATTTTTAGGGCATTCAGACTTCGACGACAGGATTCCAAATAACCCGTGTGCTAATACCCACCGAAAGTGCCAAAAATCATGAATTTGGGTTTCTGGATCATAAATGCAAAATGAAGCGAGTTCAACAATAACGAAGACATGGGTATCCACCACCAGCCTGTTTGTGATGGACATGTCGATTTTTAGGGCATTCAGACTCGACGACAGGATTCCAAATAACCCGTGTGCTAATACCCACCGAAAGTGCCAAAATCATGAATTTGGGTTTCTGGCTCATAAATGCAAAATGAAGATGAGTTCAAAAATAACGAAGATATGGGTATCCACCACCAGCCTGTTTGTGATGGACATGTTGATTTTTAGGGCATTCAGACTCCGACGACAGGATTCCAAATAACCCGTGTGCTAATACCCACCGAAAGTGTCAAAAATCATGAATTTGGGTTTCTGGCCGATAAATGCAAAATGAAGCGAGTTCAACAATAACGAAGACATGGGAATCAACCACCAGCCTGTTTGTGATGGACATGTCGATTTTTAGGGCATTCCGACTTCGACGACAGGATTCCAAATAACCCGTGTGCTAATACCCACCGAAAGTGCCAAAAATCAGGAATTTGGGTTTGTCGCTCATAAATGCAAAATGAAGCGAGTTCAACAATAACGAAGACATGGGTATCCACCACCAGCCTGTTTGTGATGGACATGTCAATTTTTAGGGCATTCAGACTCCGACGACAGGATTCCAAATAACCCGTGTGCTAATACCCACCGAAAGTGCCAAAAATCATGAATTTGGGTTTCTGGCTCATAAATGCAAAATAAAGTGAGTTCAAAAATAACGAAGATCATGGGTATCCACCACCAGCCTGTTTGTGATGGACATGTCGATTTTTAGGGCATTCAGGACTCCGACGACAGGATTCCAAATAACCCGTGTGCTAATACCCACCGAAAGTGCCAAAAATCATGAATTTGGGTTTCTCGCTCGATAAATGCAAAATGAAGCGAGTTCAACAATAACGAAGTCATGGGCATCCGCCACCAGCCTATTTGTGATGGACATGTCGATTTTTAGGGCATTCAAACTTCGACGACAGGATTCCAAATAACCCGTGTGCTAATACCCACCGAAAGTGCCAAAAATCATGAATTTGGGTTTCTCGGATCATAAATGCAAAATGAAGCGAGTTCAACAATAACGAAGACATGGGAATCAACCACCAGCCTGTTTGTGATGGACATGTCGATTTTTAGGGCATTCAGACTCCGACGACAGGATTCCAAATAACCCGTGTGCTAATACCCACCGAAAGTGCCAAAAATCATGAATTTGGGTTTCTGGATCATAAATGCAAAATGAAGCGAGTTCAACAATAACGAAGACATGGGAATCAACCACCAGCCTGTTTGTGATGGACCTGTCGATTTTTAGGGCATTCAGACTCCAACGACAGGATTCCAAATAATCGGTGTGCTAATACCCACCGAAAGTGCTAAAAATCTTCAATTTGGGTTTCTGGCTGATAAGTGTAAAATGAAGCGAATTCAAAAATAACGAAGTCATGGGCATCCATCACCAGCCTGTTTGTGATGGACCTGTCGATTTTTAGGGCATTCATACTTTGACGACAGGATTCCAAATAACCCGTGTGCTAATACCGACCGAAAGTGCCAAAAATCATGAATTTGGATTTCTCGCTCATAAATGCAAAATGAAGCGAAGTTCAAAAATAACGAAGTCATGGGTATCTATCCACCAGCCTATTTGTGATGGACATGTTTATTTTTAGGGCATTCAGACTTCCGACCGACAGGATTCCAAATAACCCGTGTGCTAATACCCACCGAATGTGCCAAAAATCATGAATTTGGGTTTCTGGATCATAAATGCAAAATGAAGCGAGTTCAACAATAACGAAGACATGGGAATCAACCACCATCCTTTTGTGATGGACATGTAAATTTTTAGGGCATTCAGACTCCGACAACAGGATTCCAAATATCCCGTGTGCTAATACCCACCGAAAGTGCCAAAAATCATGATTTTGGGTTTATCGCTCGTAAATGCAAAATGAAGCGAGTTCAACAATAACGAAGACATGGGTATCCACCACCAGCCTATTTGTGATGGACATGTCAATTTTTAGGGAATTCAGACTCCGATGACAGGATTCCAAATAACGCGTGTGCTAATACCTACCGAAAGTGCCAAAAATCATGAATTTAGGTTTCTGGCTCATAAATGCAAAATGAAGTGAGTTCAAAAATAACGAAGTTATGGGTATACACCACCAGCCTGTTTGTGATGGACATGTCGATTTTTAGGGCATTCAGACTCCGACGATAGGATTTCAAATAACCCGTGTGCTAATACCCACCGAAAGTCCTAAAAATTATGAATTTGGGTTTCTCGCTCGTAAATGCAAAATGAAGCGAGATAAAAAATAACGAAGTCATGGGCATCCACCACCAGCCTATTTGTGATGGACATGTCGATTTTTAGGGCATTCGGACTCCGACTACAGGATTCCAAATAACCGGTGTGCCAATACCCACCAAAGTGCAAAAAATCTTGAATTTGGGTTTGTGGTCGATAAATGCAAAAATGAAGCGAGTTTAAAAAAAATCGAAGTCATGGGCATCCATCACCAGCCTGTTTGTGATGGACCTGTCGATTTTTAGGGCATTCAGACTCCAACGACAGGATTCCAAATAACCGGTGTGCTAATACCCACCGAAAGTGCTAAAAATCTTCAATTTGGGTTTCTGGCTGATAAGTGTAAAATGAAGCGAATTCAAAAATAACGAAGTCATGGGCATCCATCACCAGCCTGTTTGTGATGGACCTGTCGATTTTTAGGGCATTCATACTTCGATGACAGGATTCCAAATAACCCGTGTGCTAATACAGACCAAAAGTGCCAAAAATCATGAATTTGGATTTCTCGCTCATAAATGCAAAATGAAGCAAGTTCAAAAATAACGAAGTCATGGGTATCTATCACCAGCCTATTTGTGATGGACATGTTTATTTTTAGGGCGTTCAGATTCCGACCACAGGATTCCAAATAACCCGTGTGCTAATACCCACCGAATGTGCCAAAAATCATGAATTTGGGTTTCTGGATCATAAATGCAAAATGAAGCGAGTTCAACAATAACGAAGACATGGGAATCAACCACCATCCTTTTGTGATGGACATGTCAATTTTTAGGGCATTCAGACTCCGACGACAGGATTCCAAATATCCCGTGTGCTAATAATACCCACCGAAAGTGCCAAAAATCATGATTTTGGGTTTATCGCTCGTAAATGCAAAATGAAGCGAGTTCAACAATAACGAAGACATGGGTATCCACCACCAGCCTATTTGTGATGGACATGTCAATTTTTAGGGAATTCAGACTCCGATGACAGGATTCCAAATAACGCGTGTGCTAATACCTACCGAAAGTGCCAAAAATCATGAATTTAGGTTTCTGGCTCATAAATGCAAAATGAAGTGAGTTCAAAAATAACGAAGTTATGGGTATACACCACCAGCCTGTTTGTGATGGACATGTTGATTTTTAGGGAATTCAGACTCCGATGACCGGATTCCAAATAACCCGTGTGCTAATACCCACCGAAAGTGCCAAAAATCTTGAATTTAGGTTTCTAGCTCATAAATGCAAAATGAAGTGAGTTCAAAAATAACGACGATATGGGTATCCACCACCAGCCTGTTTGTGATGGACATGTTGATTTTTAGGGCATTCAGACTCCAACGACAGGATTCCAAATAAACGGTGTGCTAATACCACCGAAAGTGTCAAAAATCTTGAATTTGGGTTTCTGGCCGATAAATGCAAAATGAAGCGAGTTCAAAAATAACAAAGTCATGGGCATCCATCACCAGCCTATTTGTGATGGACATGTCGATTTTTAGGGCATTCAGACACCGACGATAGGATTTCAAATAACCCGTGTGCTAATACCCACCGAAAGTGCCAAAAATCATGAATTTGGGTTTATCGCTCGTAAATGCAAAATGAAGCGAGTTTAAAAATAACGAAGGCATGGGTATCCATCACCAACCTATTTGTGATGGACATGTCGATTTTTAGGGCATTCAGACTCCGACGACAGGATTCCAAATAACCCGTGTGCTAATACCCACCGAAAGTCCTAAAAATTATGAATTTGGGTTTCTCGCTCGTAAATGCAAAATGAAGCGAGATCAAAAATAACGAAGTCATGGGCATCCACCACCAGCCTATTTGTGATGGACATGTCGATTTTTAGGGCATTCGGACTCCGACGACAGGATTCCAAATAACCGGTGTGCTAATACCCACCAAAGTGCAAAAAATCTTGAATTTGGGTTTGTGGCCGATAAATGCAAAAATGAAGCGAGTTTAAAAAAAATCGAAGTCATGGGCATCCATCACCAGCCTGTTTGTGATGGACCTGTCGATTTTTAGGGCATTCAGACTCCAACGACAGGATTCCAAATAACGCGTGTGCTAATACCCACCGAAAGTGCCAAAAATCATGAATTTAGGTTTCTAGCTCATAAATGCAAAATGAAGTGAGTTCAAAAATAACGAAGATATGGGTATCCACCACCAGCCTGTTTGTGATGGACATGTTGATTTTTAGGGCATTCCGAATTCGACGACAGGATTCCAAATAACCCGTGTGCTAATACGCACCGAAAGTGCCAAAAATCATGAATTTGGGTTTAACGGTCATAAATGCAAAATGAAGCGGGTTCAACAATAACGAAGACATGGGTATCCACCACCAGCCTGTTTGTGATGGACATGTCAATTTTTAGGGAATTCAGACTTGGATGACAGGATTTCAAATAACCCGTGTGTTAATACCCACCGAAAATGCCAAAAATCATGAATTTGGGTTTGTGGCCGATAAATGCAAAAATGAAGCGAGTTTAAAAAAAATCGAAGTCATGGGCATCCATCACCAGCCTGTTTGTGATGGACCTGTCGATTTTTAGGGCATTCAGACTCCAATGACAGGATTCCAAATAACGCGTGTGCTAATACCCACCGAAAGTGCCAAAAATCATGAATTTAGGTTTCTAGCTCATAAATGCAAAATGAAGTGAGTTCAAAAATAACGAAGATATGGGTATCCACCACCAGCCTGTTTGTGATGGACATGTTGATTTTTAGGGCATTCAGACTCCGACGACAGGATTCCAAATAAACGGTGTGCTAATACCCACCGAAAGTGTCAAAAATCTTGAATTTGGGTTTCTGGCCGATAAATGCAAAATGAAGCGAGTTCAAAAATAACAAAGTCATGGGCATCCATCACCAGCCTATTTGTGATGGACATGTCGATTTTTTGGGCATTCAGACTCCGACGATAGGATTTCAAATAACCCGTGTGCTAATACCCACCGAAAGTGCCAAAAATCATGAATTTGGGTTTATCGCTCGTAAATGCAAAATGAAGCGAGTTTAAAAATAACGAAGGCATGGGTATCCATCACCAACCTATTTGTGATGGACATGTCGATTTTTAGGGCATTCAGACTCCGACGACAGGATTCCAAATAACCCGTGTGCTAATACCCACCGAAAGTCCTAAAAATTATGAATTTGGGTTTCTCGCTCGTAAATGCAAAATGAAGCGAGATAAAAAATAACGAAGTCATGGGCATCCACCACCAGCCTATTTGTGATGGACATGTCGATTTTTAGGGCATTCGGACTCCGACGACAGGATTCCAAATAACCCGTGTGCCAAAAATCATGAATTTGGGTTTCTCGCTCATAAATGCAAAATGAAGCGAGTTCAAAAATAACGAAGTCATGGACATCCATTACCAGCCTGTTTTTGATGGACATGTCGATTTATACGGCATTCGGACTCCGACGATAGGATTCCAAATAACCCGTGTGCTAATACCCATAGAAAGTGTGATAAAAGAGTAACAGACTCAACCTGTACCTGTAACCAACTCTGATATATATGTACGTGCATATGAACTTTTAATGCAGCATGAGTATGTGTACGTATATATATATATATATATATATATATATATATATATATATATATATATATATAAAATGCATGCTTTCACCCTGTTAGCAGCCCCTTCGAGCATAATAGCATAATGGCCCCTTCAGGCAGCTGCTTCCGGCTTAATAACAATGTCCCCTTCGGGCAGCCGCTTCCGGCTTAATAATAATGGCCCCTTCGGGCAGCCGCTTCCGGCATCATCATCGTCGTACCCCTGTTGATTAGGTGGGTTGCGTATATAACGCCTTTGCCCTTTTCCCTTCCCCATGAAATGATGTCGTGCATGTATGTAAATATGCAAATGCATGAAGATTTTTAAAAAAAAAAAAAAAAACCTATCAAAACTCCCTTCGGAGCGATTTTAACTTCAAAACGGGAACTTCTCCCCTTTTTCTTAAAAAAAAATGGGAACTTCTTCCCCTTTCAGTTGTCTCCTTCGAGACTCAAAAATTTAAATGTAAAATGTACGCAACTTGTGAGTCATAAAAGACATCTTCCAAACATCTTTCAAGCGTGTCATACTTTACTTAGCTCTAGGACATGCCAAAAGAAAGAAAGAGTAAGCCTTACATACCTGCTCCGCCTCTTATTAGCCACACCTATTCGTCCAAGCTCGTAAGTCTACATTTAAAAGGATCCACACTAACGTTAGACTCTTTATTGCACACTTGTTCCAAATTTCAAATCAAACTATTTTATATTTTGCCGAAAATCAGGCAGCATCTCCCCTGTTTATATGCCTCCACGCGAATAATAAAACATCATTAAATTTATAAAATAATCTTTTCCACAGTATTTGGATATTAAAAATATTTTAGAAAATATTCTTAGCTTCACATCCGAATACATTCAATTCAACTTGTAATCCACAACTTAATTTTTTGTATTTTAAATATAGTTATTTTTTATATAATTAAATAGTAGGTGGTTTCTCTAAAAATGTGTAAAGAAGAAAAAAGAATTTCAATAAAATTGATCTACATCTGTGCATATATATCTATATGTGTGTGTGATATACACTCTTATTATGTAGTTAAATTTTACAATATTTATATATATTATTTTCTAGTGTTTCATTCCCTGCTTGATTTTGAGCTAGTTCTCTACTTTTCTTTGGTGCTTTGTTTTTCTTTCAAAAGGAAAAAATAAAGAAGAGTAAGGGCGAACCGTGGAACCCCAATTCACAAAATCAAACTGATTTTATTTTACTCAATTGTTGTCTTTATAGTTCATTTCCTTCTTTCCTTTCTTTCACCTTTTATCTTCTTTATTTCGTATTTTGTTCTTTTTCAGAGTTTTCTTTTTTAAACGTTCATTTATCTATTTTTCAAAAAGAAATTATAAGTAACTAAAAAATCCAAGTATGAGCTAATATTTTAGATATTGTAAACTGAAAAAATAAGACGAAAGGATAAAAATAAATAGATAAGCATTATGATCGAATAAAACGTAATCCACCCCTCTCACTTTCACGATTCTTAACATACACAAAACAATACTGATATTCCTAGGGCAAGAATATACAACTCCGTTTAAGCCATATTCAAAAATCACTTTGCCTCAAAGCTTATATATCTTTATAGGGCATATTATACGTAAAACAATAAAAGCCTTTTTTTTTATTTTTTATGAAAATCATATTTAGTATGTATTGAGAAATCACATCCACAAAAATAAAGCAATCCAACAGGAATAGCATATTTGCATTAACAATGTAATGAGACACTAAACTTAACTACAAGACAAATTTTTAATCTAACATGAACGTAATATGAAAATTCCAATATTTAAGCTAAAAGAAAGTAATTTAATTATCACTATTACGGACCAAAGAAAAACTAAGCAAATTGCTATATACCATATATATGAGTACACCCTTATAAATATGGAGAAATAAAAGGAGCAATGGGGCAAATAAAACACAAGACCGACTCTCTGACGTATGTACGACTTGTAATTACTTGTAGCAACCCAGGAAGATGAAAGGAATTACCAACAATGATTCACAACTTAAGAAAGAGTTTCAACCAATTTATGAAAGACTTTATTCATCCAAATACTTAGCCTCCAAAATACATAAATGCATTCACCAAAAACGCTATTGAATTATTTTTCACCATCGATTATATGAACCGGATCCCTTGTTCAAGCAAAATTCAACAGGAAGTAGGGGAAATCATTTGCGTTTGAAACACACAAGTAGATAATCAATTTATAATTTGAACAACATTGAGCCTTTCAATCATGAATACTTTTGGCATAGATGCATTTTTTAGAAGAAGAATCTAGTTAATAGCACGAATACTTGAAGGTGGGGCCTAGCCATGTTTGAAGCCTATCAAAATATAGGGTTCCTAAAATATATAGGATATGGACGTGAATGGTTTGTAATTAATTTGAAGGACACCAATCAAAAAAAAAAATAATTTGTAACTGATCCATGAGCACAGTAGCAAAAGGCTCAATTTTGGTTTTCGTTGAGAAAGCAAAGGGCCAAGTATTTGATAGATAAGATAGTGTGTATTTTTTTTTCTTGAGTTAAGAGTGTGAGTCTCTTTAATTTAAAAAACAGAAAGAAAAAAAGAAAGAGAAGAAGAAGAAGAAGAAGAAGAAGAAGAAAGAATTTGAACTTTCTTCAACAAAGAAAGGTTAGAAGACATTAAGCAATATTTTAACTGGTTAGATGACATAAAGTGCGCATAAACTCACACAATAATTCTTTTGGCGGTTACGAAGCTTTAGAGTTATGAATATAATTAATTAATAATTAAAAGTAGAAGTTATGAAATGTGAGTATAAGAGATAATTATTTAAAATGAAATAATTTTAAAAAATGAGAGAAAAAGTCAAAAAATAGAGAAAAAAGATAAATGCTAATGGAGATCATAGAGAGGTGTCACATAAGATTATCTATGCTTAACTTTATATTATATATAGATTTTGTGGTCTAACAAATTATGTGAGATGTTAAAGTTAAAGAGCTGGCAAATTAAAAAAAATATTGTGTTTTTGAAAATACTAAAAAGGGTCCAAATATGTAATGCTCAACCATTAAGTTAAAGTGAAAATTTATATGAGATATCCTAAAGTGTCTAGTTTTACAAACGAAAATGAGAAGTTTGTTTTTCAAAGCGCGGAGTAAATAATTTAAATAATTATATGACTAGTAGCCCGTTTGGATTGGCTTATAAGTTGCTGAAAACAACATATAAGTTGTTTTCAGCTTTTTTGAGTGTTTGACTGGCCAGTTTAAAGTTATTTTGTGCTTAAAATAAATTCAAAAAAATTGGACCTGTTTGGCTTAGTTTAGCTAAAGCAATTTATAAGCTTAAAATAGCTTATAAAGCCCGTTTAGATTAGCTTATAAGCTGCTAAAAACAGCTTATAAGCTCTTTTCAACTTTTTTGAGTGTTTGACTGACTAGCTTATAAGCTATTTTGTGCTTAAAATAAGTCCAAAAAAATAATTGAATTCGTTTAGCTTAGCTTATCTAAAGCAACTTATAAACTGAAAACAACTTATAAACTGTTTTTTTTTAAGCCCATCCAAACAGGGTCCAGACATTTTTGGAGATTTATCTTTTCATTATCAATCAAATTCCTAAAGTTTATTCAAATTTTAAGTTGGTTAACAAAGAAAAAAAACTTGTTTTTGATGTATGGCGGTAAACTTTGCTGGACAAGACAACTGGTTCACCTCTTCCAAGACTGATAAATGTCAATCAGCTCATTTCTCTCAAGAAATATAATGATAACACCAGCTTCAAAAATAAAAAGGCAAGTATGGAACTTCTACTAGAAGCTTCACTATCCTTTGAGACCCACCACCAACAACTTTCTTCTCTGCTTTGCAATTTTCCATAACGTGCAAGTGGGTCTTTTTTTCTTTTTCCTGTTTATTGCAGCTGAGGTGATCTGATATCTCTTTTTTTTTTTTTTTGGTTAAAATGTTTGATTAATGGAATTTATGTCTTGAGGTGATCTGATTTACAAGTATGATTGTATTTTAAATCTTTCAGGTGGTATAAGGTTATAGTTGATTTAACGTGTAACTTGAAACTTGAGTTTGTGTGAATCAAGACTGAAACTTTCTTAGTGTGTTTTTATCTGTGAATGGAGAAAAACAAACTCCTCTTAATGATGGTCCTTCATTTCTTCCAAGAAAAAGGCAAATATGGAACTCTCTGAATGATGGCCCTCTGCATTCTTCTTGTACATTTTCCCTCATGTAAATAAAAAAACGAAAATAGATAGAGATGGCTGTGTGAATGGAGATACACATTAGAGAGAGAGAGAGAGAGAGGATATGGATGAAGAGTGGAAAAACAGATGAGTCATATAGCTAATATATAGTGAAGAAGTGGATGGGGGTTTTCATGGTTGTAACTTGACAGGTAGAAGGGTGTTAAACAGGCCTTTATTGCTTGACACGCAGTGTTTGAAGATCTAGAACCTGAGAAGTACCAGTTTTGGACTGCTCAAGTTTTTATTTTTAGGTGTCTTATCTTTTTCTAATATCCTTATACTACCATTTCTTGGTGTTCATCATTTGATTTACCATTGTAATATTTTTTCCAGAATAAACTTCAACACTCAGAAAAGGATACTGGAGTAGCTCTGGCAACAGGTGAAGATCACAAGGTACCTTTTTTCTTTGTGAATACTGAAGATTTGAAAGATACTAAGAGCCTGTTTGGATTGGCTTCTGCTTATAAGATGTTTGCAATTTATAAGCTAAAAAATAAATTGAGGTAGTCTAATTTATTTTTTTGACTATCCCAACTTATTTTTTTAGCTTATAAGCTGCAACAGCTTATAAGCTGCTTTAGATAACTAAGTCAACTGGGCTCAATTATTTTTTTGAGCTTGTTTTAAGCACAAAATGATTTTAAGCTAACCAGCTAAACACTCAAAAAAGTTAAAAATAACTTATAAGCAATTTATAAGCCAATCCAAACGGGCTCTAAAAACTAAGTACATGAGATTCTCTTTCTATTTGTGGTTTGTTGTATACTATCCATTAAAAATGTATTTGTTGATGTGAGAGCTAATCAGACAATTATATACATATTATTAGTAGTTAAAGAAGAGCTCACAAATATATTTTCAATATATTGGTGTTCCATTATTTTGGAACGTTCACTCTGCTACCGTGACTAACGTGAATTGAGTAACATTGATGAGCTAAAGCATCCATCATGGTGGACCCTGTAAGTCACGTTTTATTTTGAACGTGTAAAATGGCCCTCTACTTCAGGGATCAGTTAAAATTCTTTTCAACTCCTTTCCTTATCTGAAACTGATGCCCAAATTATTAACTGTTGCCCGTTTAAAATTCGATCAAATAACTGTTCTTGATGGTAGAACAATATAAAAGGGAAGCATCGGTTTGGGTCCGTATGCACAAAAATTTACCCCCTAAAAATACTAGAGCATCTAGTGAGATATTCTGAGTGCTTAGAAGACTCATCGGAATCAGAAACAAATGTCGTCGGCGACTTCGACGACTCCGTAACAATGACTAGAGTTATGACGATCTTCTTTCTGCTGCGCTATTGCTCTGTGATGTCTTACATTTGGTATCAGAACAACCATTAACCTCTGTCTTGTTATTTTCGGAGCTTGAAAATTGATTAAAAAATGGTGTCTTGATTTTCGTATTTGTAAATTTTTGAACTTGTGATACAAACTAGTGTTAGAGATCATATGGAAATAGATTTTCTAACATTTTTGTGGTTTTATATATGATTTTCTGTGTCTATAATGATGGAGAATGTACTGGGTTTGCATATGGTTGAAACCGGGTTGACCCGGACAGAGGTTGAAGATGACTCGATAAGCCGACAGTGAGATATAAAAGCGCAAGAATGAGTTTCTTAAATGAGTTGGCAAAATTTAATTGAGCTGGCACAATTTAAATGAGCTGACACAATTTAATTGGCGACTTAATCTACGTAGGAGACGACTGGTATTAGTTTTGCTCAGATAACAGTGCAAAAAGTATCTAAGTGAAATAGGAATGACCTACTTGAAGTGTCTAAATGGAATAAAGGCCACTTAAGATGCTCAAGTAAAAGAAGTGGACAATCACAAGCGTCTGTCTAAACAATTACTAGGTCTGGACATAAATAAACTGAACTACTATCATCCAACAAGAGACTAAGATAAACAAACTAAAACGCTCACATAATAGACACAGTTAACATGTTAACTAACAAGGCAAAGTGAAAAAACCTTCTCATGAACCTAATTTGCCTAAAATATGCTAACAACCAAACTAAACATATTAGCAACTAACTAATCATGTATGATTACTGAACTGAAGCACCTGAACAATTAATGCTAAACAAAGCATGCTTAGACTAATCAAACAACAAATAAGCCAAATAAGTAAACTTCATAATTAAACACAAATGACTAATTAACTAAAATAACTAAAAAAAAATGGACAAAAAGGAAGAAAAATTACCTTTTTCAAGCGCAGCCTTGTCGAGAGTGGAATTGGGCATTCCACTCTCCTCAAATACCCCAACTCAGCCACAAGGATGAAAAGAAAATATTAAACTAATGCTCAAAATTTAGGGAAAATACTCAAGATGTCCAATTCAAGTTGGTCACCTCATAAACCGTAAGTTCGAGTTTTTTGTTGTGAATAATCGATATTCTAGGCCTGTCTGTTAGTGAAGGGTAGGGTTCTTTATATAGATTCTTAAATTCGAAACCCTTGCCTTAAATTTCAATGTGTGATAATCAAATTTGGTGGGAAAATCCTCTTGGTTTCGCCCTCAAAACAACTGCAACCAATGAAATTCGGGTATTCAAATTGAAAGTAAGACAAAAACAATTAAGAAATTGTATTCGTTTTACCGTTAATTTGCAGAAAAGTAAAGAAAAATGCAAAGGTATACTTCGTTTGGTGGTGTATTGACAGAGAGAGGGTAAATCATTAATTTCTTTACCTGGAATTGTTGAGCATAGACTGGATAAAGCGATTATACGCTGTGGTTTTGTTATTTTTGGCTGATGACGATGAGATAGAAGAAGGGGGTAGGGGCAGCGGCTAGGGTTTCAAATAAAACCCTCTTCTTCAACAAATGGAGAGGGATTAGGGATCGTTTGGTTACGTGAGACGTATAAGTTGTTATGTTGACACAAATTGGGTCGGGTCTAGCCATGTTAGGCTGGACTCGGTCCTGATTTTAAGGGGAAGGGAAAAGGCCCAAATTCGACCTATATACATGGTATACAGGGGTATACATGTATATTCGTGTATACCCATGTATACACGTGCGTATAAGGAGGGACAAAATGTGCCACTTTTACCAAATAGCCAAAATTAAACAGTGTCCATTAACTGAACCTTCCAATTATGACCACATTATAACTAATTGACTAATTAATTAATTTAAAATACGGCCAGTCGTATAAAAGAACTTATTGCAAATATATCCTTAATTGTCTTAAATCATGAAATTGACTATTTCAATTATAACCATAAGCAGTTTTCAAATATAATCACAATCAAGCGTCTAATTAATTATGGTTAGTTTTAAATTGTAAATGCAGACTATGATTATGCAATTTTGAAATTGAGAGGTAAAATGATTATTCATTTAATTAATCGAATTTCTTGAAATTAAATGGAGTAAAAATATTTGACAATTTGTCCTTTCGATAATTTAAGCAATTAATTGAATAATTGTTTCAAGTTATCTTCTAATTAGTCCTTACAAATACGTTAATATTAATAATAAAATATGTAAATCATTTTTAATG